>NC_140999.1:96052597-96652597 GCF_052327205.1 Somniosus microcephalus | reverse complement strand
ATTGGTGTCCAGTGTTAACCGCTATTAGATTCCAGTATTAACTGTGACTGATTTCCAGTGTTCATTTTGACTGATTTCCGGTGTTCACAGTTATTGGTGTGCCGTGTTCGCTGTTACTAGATTCCAGTATTTATTGTGACTGATTTCCAGTGTTCACGGTTATTGCTTTCCAGTGTTCACTCATACTGATTTCCAGTGTTCACTGTTAATGGTTTCCAGTGTTCACTGTTACTGCTTTCCAGTGTTCACTCTTATTGAGTTCTAGTCTTCACTGTGACTCATGTCCAGTTTTTATTGTTATTGGTTTCCAGCGTTCGCATTTGCTGGTTTTCTTTGTTCATTGTCACTGGTTTCCGGTTTTAATTTTTGTTGGATTTAAGTGTTCACTTTGATCATTTCCAATGTTCACTGTGACTGATTTCCAGTGTTCACTTTTGCTTGGTTCCAGTGTTCACTGTATCTGATTTCCAGTGTTCAATGTTGCGGGTTTCCAGTATTCACTGTGACTGATTTCCAGTGTTCAATGTTACTGGATTCCAGTGTTCACTGTGACTGATTTCCAGTGTTCACTGTTATTGAATTGCAGTGTTCACTGTTGCTCATTTCCAATGCTCACTGTGACTAATTTACAGTGTTCAAGGGTACTGGTTTCCTGTGTTCACTGTAACTGAATTCCATTGTTCACTGTTGCTGGATTCCTGTGGTCACTGTTATTGGTTTCCAGTGTTCGCAGTTGCTGGTTTCCAGTGTTCACTCTTACAGGTTTCCAGTGCTCACTGTGACTGATTTCCAGAGTTCACTGTTAATGGATCCCAGTGTTCACTGTTATTGGTTTCCAATGTTCACTGTTACTGGTTTCCAGTGTTCACAGTTATTGGCGCTCAGTGTTCACATTTACTAGATTCCAGTGTTCACAGTTATTGGTTTCCAATAGTCACTGCTGCTGGTTTGCAGTGCTCATTGAGACTAATTACCCATGTACGCTGTTCCTGGATTCCAGTTTTCACTCTTTCTGTTATCCAGTGTTCACTGTTACTGGTAACCAGCTTTCGCTGTTACTAGATTTTATTGTTCATTGCTAGTGGTTTCCAGTGTTCTCTGTTGCTTGTTTCCAGTGTTAACTTTGACTGATTTCCATTGTTCACTGTTATCAGTGTCCAGTGTTCACTGTTAGTGGTTTCCTGTGTTCACTGTCACTGGTTTCCAGTTTGCACTGTTACTGGTTTCCAGAGTTCAATATTACTGTTTTCCTGTGTTCACTGTGACTAATTTGAAGTGTTCACTGTTACTGGATTCCAGTGCTCACTGTTATTTGTGTCCATTGTTCACTGTTACTGGTTTCCCGTGTTCACTGTGACTGATATCCAGTGTTCACAGTTTATGTTATCCAGTGTTCACTGTTATAGGTACCCAGCTTTTGCTGTTACTAGAATTTATTGTTCATTGTTAGTGGTTTCCAATGTTCTGTGTTGCTTGTTTCCAGTGTTAACTTTGACTGATTTCCATTGTTCACTGTTATCGGTGTACAAAGTTCACTGTTACTGGTTTCCAGGGTTCACTGTCACTGGTTTCCAGTGTTCACTGTTGCTGCGTTCCCCTGTTAACTGTTGCTGCTTTCCAGTGTTCACTGTTGCTGCCTTCCACTGTTCACTGTTGCTGCTTTCCAGTGTTCACTGTTGCTGGTATCCAGTGCTCACTGTTACGGGCTTACAATGTTCACTGCTGCTGGTACTCCACTGTTCGACATTGCTGGTTTCCAGTGTTCACTGTTACTGATTTCCAGTGTTCACTGTTACTGGTTTCCAGTCTTCTCTGTTACTGGTTTCCAGTTTACCTGTAACTGGTTTCCAGTGTTCAATATTACTGTTTTCCTGTGTTCACTGTGACTAATTTGAAGTGTTCACTGTTACTGGATTCCAGTGCTCACTGTTATTTGTGTCCATTGTTCACTGTTACTGGTTTCCCGTGTTCACTGTTATTTGTGTCCATTGTTCACTGTTACTGGTTTCCCGTGTTCACTGTGACTGATATCCAATGTTCACAGTTATTGGCTTCCAGTATTCATTGCTGCTGATTTCCAGTGTTCACCATTGCTGGTTTCCAGTGTTCACTGTTACTGGTTTCCAGTCTTCACTGTTACTGGTTTCCAGTTTTCACTGTTACCGGTTTCCAGTGTTCACTGCTACTGGATGCCAGTGCTCACTGTTATTTACTTCCAGTTTTCACTGTTACTGGTTTCCTGTGATCACTGTGACTGATATCCAATGTTCACAGTTATTGGTGTCCAGTGTTCACTGTTACTGGTTGCCAGTGTTCACTGTTACTGGCTTCTAGTGTTCACTGTGACTGATTTCCAGTGTTAACCGTTACTGGTTTCTAGTGTTCACTGTGACTGGATTCCAGTGTTCACTGTGAATGATTTGCAGTTTTAACTGTTAATGGCTTCCAGTTCTCGCAGTTGCTGGATTTCTTTGTTCATTGTTACTGGTTTCCAGTGTTTACTCTTATTGGCTTCCAGTGTTCCCTTTTGCTAGTGTCCAATGATCACTATGACTGACTTCCTGTGTTCACATTTGCTGGTTTCCAGTGTTCATTGCTATTGGCTTCTAGTGTTCACTGTCGCTGGTTCCAGTTTTCACTGTTGCTGATTTCCAGTGTTCATTGTTGCATGTTTCCAGTGTTCACTGTTACTGGTTTCCAGTGTTCACTGTTGCTGCCTTCCCCTGTTCACTGTTGCTGCTTTCCAGTGTTCACTGTTGCTGCCTTCCCCTGTTCACTGTTGCTGGTTTCCAGTGTTCACTGTTGCTGGTATCCAGTGCTCACTGTTGTTGGTTTACAGTGTTCACGGATACGGGCTTACAGTGTTCACTGCTTCTGGTTTTCAATGTTCACTGTTGCTGGTTTCCAGTGTTCACTGTTGCTGGTTTCCAGTATTCACTGTTGCTGCCTTCCAGTGCTCACTGTTGCTGCTTTCCAGTGTTGAATGTTGCTGGTATCCAGTGCTCACTGTTGTCGGTTTACTGTGTTCACTGTTACTGGCTTACAGTGTTCACATCTGCTGGTGTCCAGTGTTCACCTTTGCTGGTTTCCAGTGTTCACTGTGGCTGAATTCTAGTGTTCACTGTTGTGTGGTTTCCAGTGTTCACAGTTACTAGCTTCCAGTGTTTACTGTTACTGGTTTCTAGTGTTTGCTGTTCCTAGATTTTTGTGTTCATTCTTAATGATTTCCAGTGTTCACTGTTACTGGTTTCCAGTGCTCACTGTTGCTGGTTTCCAGTGTTCACAGTTACTGGCTTCCTGTGTTTACTGTTACTGGATTCCAGTGTTCGCTGTTACTAGATTATAGTGTTCATTGTTGCTGTTTTCCAGTCTTCACTGTTACTGGATTCCAGTGTTCATGGTTGCTTGTTTCCAGTTTTCACTGTTACTGGTTTCCAGTGTTCACTGTTACTGGTTTCCAGTCGTCACTGTTACTGATTTCCAGTGTTCACTGTTACTGCTTTCCAGTGTTCACTGTTACTGGGTTCCAGTGTTCACTGTGACTATTGTTCAGTTTTTACTGTTATTGGTTTCTAGTGTTCACATTCGCTTGTTTTCTTTGTTCATTGTTACTGGTTTCCTCTGTTAATTTTTATTGGATTCCAGTGTTCACTGCTGATCATTTCCAATGTTCACTGAGCTTGATATCCAGTGCTCACTTTTGCTTGGTGCCAGTGTTCACTGTATCTGATTTCCAGTGTTCACTGATGCTGGTTTCCAGTATTCACTGTGATTGATTTCCAGTGTTCAATCTTACTGGATTCCAGTGTTCACTTTTACTGGTTTCCAGTGGTCACTGTGACTGATTTCCAGTGTTCATTTTTATTGGTGTCCAGTGTTCACTCTTACTGGTTTGCAGAGTTCATTGTTACTGGTTTCCAGTGTTTGCTATCACTGGTTTCCAGTGTTCCCTGTTACTGGTTTCAAGTGTTCATAGTTATTGTTGTTCAGTGTTCACCTTTACTAGATTCCAGTGTTCACTGTTATTGGTTTCCAGTATTCACAGTTGCTGCTTTCCACTGCTCATTGTGACTGATTACCCGTGGACACTGTTCCTGGATTCCAGTGTTCACAGTTTATGTTATCCAGTGCTCATTGTTACTGGTACCCAGCTTTTGCTGTTACTAGATTTTATTGTTCATTGTTAGTGGTTTCCAGTGTTCTCTGTTGCTTGTTTCCAGTGTTAACTTTGACTGATTTCCATTGATCACTGTTATCGGTGTCAAAAGTTCACTGTTACTGGTTTCCAGTGTTCACTGTCACTGGTTTCCAGTGTTCACTGTTGCTGGTTTCCAGTGTTCACTGTTGCTGTCTTCCCCTGTTCACTGTTCCTGCTTTCCAGTGTTCACTTTTGCTGCCTTCCCCTGTTCACTGTTGCTGCTTTCCAGTGTTCACTGTTGCTGGTATCCAGTGCTAACTGTTGCTTGTTTACAGTGTTCACTGTTACGGGCTTACTGTTTTCACTGCTGCTGGTTTCCACTGTTCACCGTTGCTGGTTTCAAGTGTTCACTTTTGCTGGTTTCCAGTATTCACTGTTGCTGCCTTCCAGTGCTCACTGTTGCTGCTTTCCAGTGTTGAATGTTGCTGATATCCAGTGCTCACTTTTGTCGGTTTACTGTGTTCACTGTTACTGGCTTACAGTGTTCACTTCTGCTGGTTTCCAGTGTTCACTTTTGCTGGTTTCCAGTGTTCACTGTGGCTGAATTCTAGTGTTCACTGTTGTGTGGTTTCCAGTGTTCACAGTTACTGGCTTCCAGTGTTTACTGTTACTGGTTTCTAGTGTTTGCTGTTCCTAGATTTTTGTGTTCATTGTTACTGATTTCCAGTGTTCACTGTTACTGGTTTCCAGTGCTCACTGTTGCTGGTTTCCAGTGTTCACAGTTACTGGCTTCCTGTGTTTACTTTTACTGGATTCCAGTGTTCGCTGTTACTAGATTATAGTGTTCATGGTTGCTGCTTTCCAGTCTTCACTGTTACTGGATTCCAGTGTTCATGGTAGCTGGTTTCCAGTTTTCACTGTTACTGGATTCCAGTGTTCACTGTTACTGGTTTCCAGTCTTCTCTGTTACTGGTTTCCAGTTTACCTATAACTGGTTTCCAGTGTTCAATATTACTGTTTTCCTGTGTTCACTGTGACTAATTTGAAGTGTTCACTGTTACTGGATTCCAGTGCTCACTGTTATTTGTGTCCATTGTTCACTGTTACTGGTTTCCCATGTTCACTGTGACTGATATCCAATGTTCACAGTTATTGATGTCCAGTGTTCACTGTTGCTGGTTTCCAGTATTCACTGTTGCTGCCTTCCAGTACTCACTGTTGCTGCTTTCCAGTGTACAATTTTGCTGGTATCCAGTGCTCACTGTTGTTGGTTTACTGTGTTCACTGTTACTGGCTTACAGTGTTCACTGCTGCTGGTTTCCAGTGTTCACTTTTGCTGGTTTCCAGTGTTCACTGTGGCTGAATTCTAGTGTTCACAGTTGCTGGTTTCCAGTGTTCACAGTTACTGGCTTCCAGTCTTTACTGTTACTGGTTTCTAGTGTTTGCTGTTCCTAGATTTATGTGTTCATTGTTACTGATTTCCAGTTTTCACTGTTACTGGTTTCCAGTGCTCACTGTTGCTGGTTTCCAGTGTTCACAGTTACTGGCTTCCTGTGTTTACTGTTACTGGATTCCAGTGTTCGCTGTTACTAGATTTTAGTGTTCATGATTGCTGTTTTCCAGTCTTCGCTGTTACTGGATTCCAGTGTTCATGGTTGCTGTTTTCCAGTTTTCACTGTTACTGGTTTCCAGTGTTCACTGTTACTGATTTCCAGTGTTCACTGTTACTGGTTTCCAGTCTTCACTGTTACTGGTCTCCAGTGTTCACTGTTACTGATTTCCAGTGTTCACTGTTACTGGTTTCCAGTCTTCACTGTTACTGGTTTCCAGTTTTCACTGTTACTGGTTTCCAGTGTTCAATATTACTGTTTTCCTGTGTTCACTGTGACTAATTTGAAGTGTTCACTGTTACTGGATCCAGTGCTCACTGTTAATTGTGCCCATTGTTCACTGTTACTGGTTTCCCGTGTTCACTGTGACTGATATCCAATGTTCACAGTTATTGATGTCCAGTGTTCACTGTTGCTGGTTTCCAGTATTCACTGTTGCTGCCTTCCAGTACTCACTGTTGCTGCTTTCCAGTGTACAATTTTGCTGGTATCCAGTGCTCACTGTTGTTGGTTTACTGTGTTCACTGTTACTGGCTTACAGTGTTCACTGCTGCTGGTTTCCAGTGTTCACTTTTGCTGGTTTCCAGTGTTCACTGTGGCTGAATTCTAGTGTTCACAGTTGCTGGTTTCCAGTGTTCACAGTTACTGGCTTCCAGTCTTTACTGTTACTGGTTTCTAGTGTTTGCTGTTCCTAGATTTATGTGTTCATTTTTACTGATTTCCAGTTTTCACTGTTACTGGTTTCCAGTGCTCACTGTTGCTGGTTTCCAGTGTTCACAGTTACTGGCTTCCTGTGTTTACTGTTACTGGATTCCAGTGTTCGCTGTTACTAGATTTTAGTGTTCATGATTGCTGTTTTCCAGTCTTCGCTGTTACTGGATTCCAGTGTTCATGGTTGCTGTTTTCCAGTTTTCACTGTTACTGGTTTCCAGTGTTCACTGTTACTGATTTCCAGTGTTCACTGTTACTGGTTTCCAGTCTTCACTGTTACTGGTCTCCAGTGTTCACTGTTACTGATTTCCAGTGTTCACTGTTACTGGTTTCCAGTCTTCACTGTTACTGGTTTCCAGTTTTCACTGTTACTGGTTTCCAGTGTTCAATATTACTGTTTTCCTGTGTTCACTGTGACTAATTTGAAGTGTTCACTGTTACTGGATCCAGTGCTCACTGTTAATTGTGCCCATTGTTCACTGTTACTGGTTTCCCGTGTTCACTGTGACTGATAGTCACTGTTCACAGTTATTGGTGTCCAGTGTTCACTGTTACTGGTTACCAGTGTTCACTGTTAGTAATTTCCAGTGTTCACTGTGAATGATTTCCAGTGTTAACTGGTACTGGTTTCCAGTGTTCACTGTGAGCGATATCCTGTGTTCACTGTTACTGGTTTCCAGTTTTCACTGTTACTGATTTCCACTGTTCACTTGTACTGGTTTCCAATGTTCACTGTTACTGGATTCCAGTGTTCATGTGGCTGATTTCCAGTTTTCACTGGTAATGGATTCCTGTGCTCGCAGTTGCTTGTTATCTTTCTTCATTCTTACTGGTTTGCAGTGCTTACTGTTATTGGCTTCCAGTGTTCATTGCTGCTGATTTCCAGTGTTCACCATTGCTGGTTTCCAGTGTTCACTGTTGCTGGTTTCCAGTGTTCACTGTTACTGGTTTCCAGTCTTCACTGTTACTGGTTTCCAGTTTTCACTGTTACCGGTTTCCAGTGTTCACTGCTACTGGATGCCAGTGCTCACTGTTATTTACTTCCAGTTTTCACTGTTACTGGTTTCCTGTGATCACTGTGACTGATATCCAATGTTCACAGTTATTGGTGTCCAGTGTTCACTGTTACTGGTTGCCAGTGTTCACTGTTACTGGCTTCTAGTGTTCACTGTGACTGATTTCCAGTGTTAACTGTTACTGGTTTCTAGTGTTCACTGTGACTGGATTCCAGTGTTCACTGTGAATGATTTGCAGTTTTAACTGTTAATGGCTTCCAGTTCTCGCAGTTGCTGGATTTCTTTGTTCATTGTTACTGGTTTCCAGTGTTTACTCTTATTGGCTTCCAGTGTTCCCTTTTGCTAGTGTCCAATGATCACTATGACTGACTTCCTGTGTTCACATTTGCTGGTTTCCAGTGTTCATTGCTATTGGCTTCTAGTGTTCACTGTCGCTGGTTCCAGTTTTCACTGTTGCTGATTTCCAGTGTTCATTGTTGCATGTTTCCAGTGTTCACTGTTACTGGTTTCCAGTGTTCACTGTTGCTGCCTTCCCCTGTTCACTGTTGCTGCTTTCCAGTGTTCACTGTTGCTGCCTTCCCCTGTTCACTGTTGCTGGTTTCCAGTGTTCACTGTTGCTGGTATCCAGTGCTCACTGTTGTTGGTTTACAGTGTTCACTGATACGGGCTTACAGTGTTCACTGCTTCTGGTTTTCAATGTTCACTGTTGCTGGTTTCCAGTGTTCACTGTTGCTGGTTTCCAGTATTCACTGTTGCTGCCTTCCAGTGCTCACTGTTGCTGCTTTCCAGTGTTGAATGTTGCTGGTATCCAGTGCTCACTGTTGTCGGTTTACTGTGTTCACTGTTACTGGCTTACAGTGTTCACATCTGCTGGTGTCCAGTGTTCACCTTTGCTGGTTTCCAGTGTTCACTGTGGCTGAATTCTAGTGTTCACTGTTGTGTGGTTTCCAGTGTTCACAGTTACTGGCTTCCAGTGTTTACTGTTACTGGTTTCTAGTGTTTGCTGTTCCTAGATTTTTGTGTTCATTGTTACTGATTTCCAGTGTTCACTGTTACTGGTTTCCAGTGCTCACTGTTGCTGGTTTCCAGTGTTCACAGTTACTGGCTTCCTGTGTTTACTGTTACTGGATTCCAGTGTTCGCTGTTACTAGATTATAGTGTTCATGGTTGCTGCTTTCCAGTCTTCACTGTTACTGGATTCCAGTGTTCATGGTTGCTGGTTTCCAGTTTTCACTGTTACTGGATTCCAGTGTTCACTGTTACTGGTTTCCAGTCGTCACTGTTACTGATTTCCAGTGTTCACTGTTACTGCTTTCCAGTGTTCACTGTTACTGGGTTCCAGTGTTCACTGTGACTATTGTTCAGTTTTTACTGTTATTGGTTTCCAGTGTTCACATTCGCTTGTTTTCTTTGTTCATTGTTACTGGTTTCCTCTGTTAATTTTTATTGGATTCCAGTGTTCACTGCTGATCATTTCCAATGTTCACTGTGCTTGATATCCAGTGCTCACTTTTGCTTGGTGCCAGTGTTCACTCTATCTGATTTCCAGTGTTCACTGATGCTGGTTTCCAGTATTCACTGTGATTGATTTCCAGTGTTCAATGTTACTGGATTCCAGTGTTCACTTTTACTGGTTTCCAGTGGTCACTGTGACTGATTTCCTGTGTTCATTTTTATTGGTGTCCAGTGTTCACATTTACTGGTTTCCAGATTTCATTGTTACTGGTTTCCAGTGTTTGCTATCACTGGTTTCCAGTGTTCCCTGTTACTGGTTTCCAGTGTTCATAGTTATTGTTGTTCAGTGTTCACTTTTACTAGATTCCAGTGTTCACTGTTATTGGTTTCCAGTATTCATAGTTGCTGCTTTCCACTGCTCATTGTGACTGATTACCCGTGGACACTGTTCCTGGATTCCAGTGTTCACAGTTTATGTTATCCAGTGCTCACTGTTACTGGTACCCAGCTTTTGATGTTACTAGATTTTATTGTTCATTGTTAGTGGTTTCCAGTGTTCTCTGTTGCTTGTTCCCAGTGTAAACTTTGACTGATTTCCATTGATCACTGTTATCGGTGTCAAAAGTTCACTGTTACTGGTTTCCAGTGTTCACTGTCACTGGTTTCCAGTGTTCACTGTTGCTGCCTTCCCCTGTTCACTGATACTGCTTTCCAGTGTTCACTGTTGCTGCCTTCCCCTGTTCACTGTTGCTGCTTTCCAGTGTTCACTGTTGCTGGTATCCAGTGCTAACTGTTGCTTGTTTACAGTGTTCACTGTTACGGGCTTACTGTGTTCACTGCTGCTGGTATTCCACTGTTCGCCATTGCTGGTTTCCAGTGTTCACTGTTGCTGGTTTCCCGTATTCACTGTTGCTGCCTTCCAGTGCTCACTGTTGCTGCTTTCCAGTGTTCAATGTTGCTGGTATCCAGTGCACACAGTTGTTGGTTTACTGGTTTCACTGTTACTGGCTTACAGTGTTCACTTCTGCTGGTTTCCAGTGTTCACATTTGATGGTTTCCAGTGTTCACTGTGACTGACTTCCTGAGTTCACTGTTAATGGATCCCAGTGTTCACTGCTTTGGTTTCCAATGTTCACTGTTACTAGTTTCCAGTGTTCACAGTTATTGGCGCTCAGTGTTCACATTTACTAGATTCCAGTGTTCACAGTTATTGGTTTCCAATAGTCACTGCTGCTGGTTTGCAGTGCTCATTGTGACTAACTACCCATGTACGCTGTCCCTGGATTCCAGTGTTCACTCTTTCTGTTATCCAGTGTTCACTGTTACTGGTAACCAGCTTTCGCTGTTACTAGATTTTATTGTTCATTGTTAGTGGTTTCCAGTGTTCTCTGTTGCTTGTTTCCAGAGTTAACTTTGACTGATTTCCATTGTTCACTGTTATCAGTGTCCAGTGTTCACTGTTAGTGGTTTCCAGTGTTCACTGTCACTGGTTTCCAGTTTTCACTGTTACTGGTTTCCAGTGTTCAATATTACTGTTTTCCTGTGTTCACTGTGACTAATTTGAAGTGTTCGCTGTTACTGGATTCCAGTGCTCACTGTTATTTGTGTCCATTGTTCACTGTTACTGGTTTCCCGTGTTCACTGTGACTGATATCCAGTGTTCACAGTTTATGTTATCCAGTGTTCACTGTTATTGGTACCCAGCTTTTGCTGTTACTAGAATTTATTGTTCATTGTTAGTGGTTTCCAGTGTTCTCTGTTGCTTGTTTCCAATGTTAACTTTGACTGATTTCCATTGTTCACTGTTATCGGTGTCCAAAGTTCACTGTTACTGGTTTCCAGTGTTCACTGTCACTGGTTTCCAGTGTTCACTGTTGCTGCCTTCCCCTGTTAACTGTTGCTGCTTTCCAGTGTTCACTGTTGCTGCCTTCCCCTGTTCACTGTTGCTGCTTTCCAGTGTTCACTGTTGCTGGTATCCAGTGCTCACTGTTGTTGGTTTACAGTGTTCACTGTTACGGGCTTACAGTGTTCACTGCTGCTGGTATTCCACTGTTCGCCATTGCTGGTTTCCAGTGTTCACTGTTACTGATTTCCAGTGTTCAATTTTACTGGTTTCCAGTCTTCACTGTTACTGGTTTCCAGTTTTCACTGTTACTGGTTTCCAGTGTTCAATATTACTGTTTTCCTGTGTTCACTGTGACTAATTTGAAGTGTTCACTGTTACTGGATTCCTGTGCTCACTGTTATTTGTGTCCATTGTTCACTGTTACTGGCTTCCCGTGTTCACTGTGACTGATATCCAATGTTCACAGTTATTGGTGTCCAGTGTTCACTGTTACTGGTTTCCACTGTTCACTGTTGCTCGTTTCCAGTGTTCACTGTTGCTGGTTTCCAGTATTCACTGTTGCTGCCTTCCAGTACTCACTGTTGCTGCTTTCCAGTGTACAATTTTGCTGGTATCCAGTGCTCACTGTTGTTGGTTTACTGTGTTCACTGTTACTGGCTTACAGTGTTCACTGCTGCTGGTTTCCAGTGTTCACCTTTGCTGGTTTCCAGTGTTCACTGTGGCTGAATTCTAGTGTTCACAGTTGCTGGTTTCCAGTGTTCACAGTTACTGGCTTCCAGTCTTTAATGTTACTGGTTTCTAGTGTTTGCTGTTCCTAGATTTATGTGTTCATTGTTACTGATTTCCAGTTTTCACTGTTACTGGTTTCCAGTGCTCACTGTTGCTGGTTTCCAGTGTTCACAGTTACTGGCTTCCTGTGTTTACTGTTACTGGATTCCAGTGTTCGCTGTTACTAGATTTTAGTGTTCATTGTTGCTGTTTTCCAGTCTTCACTGTTACTGGATTCCAGTGTTCATGGTTGCTGTTTTCCAGTTTTCACTGTTACTGGTTTCCAGTGTTCACTGTTACTGGTTTCCAGTCGTCACTGTTACTGATTTCCAGTTTTCACTGTTACTGGTCTCCAGTGATCACTGTTACTGATTTCCAGTGTTCACTGTTACTGGTTTCCAGTCTTCACTGTTACTCGTTTCCAGTTTTCACTGTTACTGGTTTCCAGTGTCCAATATTACTGTTTTACTGTGTTCACTGTGACTAATTTGAAGTGTTCACTGTTACTGGATTCCAGTGCTCACTGTTATTTGTGTCCATTGTTCACTGTTACTGGTTTCCCGTGTTCACTGTGACTGATAGCCAATGTTCACAGTTATTGGTGTCCAGTGTTCACTGTTACTGATTACCAGTGTTCACTGTTACTTGTTTCCAGTGTTCACTGTGAATGATTTCAAGTGTTAACTGTTACTGGTTTCCAGTGTTCACTGTGAGCGATATCCTGTGTTCACTGTTACTGGTTTCCAGTTTTCACTGTTACTGATTTCCACTGTTCACTTGTACTGGTTTCCAATGTTCACTGTTACTGGATTCCAGTGTTCACTGTGGCTGATTTCCAGTTTTCACTGGTAATGGATTCCTGTGCTCGCAGTTGCTTGTTTTCTTTCTTCATTGTTACTGGTTTGCAGTGCTTACTGTTATTGGCTTCCAGTGTTCACTGCTGCTGATTTCCAGTGTTCACCATTGCTGGTTTCCAGTGTTCACTGTTGCTGGTTTCCAGTGTTCATTTTACTGGTTTCCAGTCTTCACTGTTACTGGTTTCCAGTTTTCACTGTTACTTGTTTCCAGTGTTCACTATTACTGTTTTCCTCTGTTCACTGTGACCAATTTATAGTGTTCACTGTTACTGGATGCCAGTGCTCGCTTTAATTTACTTCCAGTTTTCACTGTTACTGGTTTCCTGTGATCACTGTGACTGATATCCAATGTTCACAGTTATTGGTGTCCAGTGTTCACTGTTACTGGTTGCCAGTGTTCACTGTTACTGGCTTCCAGTGTTCACTGTGACTGATTTCCAGTGTTAACTGTTACTGGTTTCTAGTGTTCACTGTGACTGGTTTCCAGTGTTCACTATGACTGATTTGCAGTTTTAACTGTTAATGGCTTCCAGTTCTCGCAGTTGCTGGATTTCTTTGCTCATTGTTACTGGTTTCCAGTGTTTACTCCTATTGGCTTCCAGTGTTCACTTTTGCTAGTGTCCAATGATCACTATGACTTACTTCCTGTGTTCACATTTGCTGGTTTCCAGTGTTCATTGCTATTGGCTTCTAGTGTTCACTGTCGCTGGTTCCAGTTTTCACTGTTGCTGATTTCCAGTGTTCACTGTTGCATGTTTCCAGTGTGCACTGTTACTGGTTTCCAGTGTTCACTGTTGCTGCCTTCCCCTGTTCACTGTTGCTGCTTTCCAGTGTTCACTGTTGCTGCCCTCCCCTGTTCACTGTTGCTGGTTTCCAGTGTTCACTGTTGCTGGTATCCAGTGCTCACTGTTGTTGGTTTACAGTGTTCACTGATACGGGCTTACAGTGTTCACAGCTGTTGGTTTTCAATGATCACTGTTGCTGGTTTCCAGTATTCACTGTTGCTGCCTTCCAGTGCTCACTGTTGCTGCTTTCCAGTGTTGAATGTTGCTGGTATCCAGAGCTCACTGTTGTCGGTTTACTGTGTTCACTGTTACTGGCTTACAGTGTTCACTTCTGCTGGTTTCCAGTGTTCACTTTTGCTGGTTTCCAGTGATCACTGTGGCTGAATTCTAGTGTTCACTGTTGTGTGGTTTCCAGTGTTCACAGTTACTGGCTTCCAGTGTTTACTGTTACTGGTTTCTCGTGTTTGCTGTTCCTAGATTTTTCTGTTCATTGTTACTGATTTCCAGTGTTCACTGTTACTGGTTTCCAGTGCTCACTGTTGCTGGTTTCCAGTGTTCACAGTTACTGGCTTCCTGTGTTTACTATTACTGGATTCCAGTGTTCGCTGTTACTAGATTATAGTGTTCATGGTTGCTGTTTTCCAGTCTTCACTGTTACTGGATTCCAGTGTTCATGGTTGCTGGTTTCCAGTTTTCACTGTTAGTGGTTTCCAGTGTTCACTGTTACTGGTTTCCAGTCGTCACTGTTGCTGATTTCCAGTGCTCACTGTTACTGCTTTCCAGTGTTCACTGTTACTGTGTTCCAGTGTTCACTGTGACTATTGTTCAGTTTTTACTGTTATTGGTTTCCAGTGTTCACATTCGCTTGTTTTCTTTGTTCATTGTTACTGGTTTCCTCTGTTAATTTTTATTGGATTTCAGTGTTCACTGCTGATCATTTCCAATGTTCACTGTGCTTGATTTCCAGTGTTCACTTTTGCTTGGTGCCAGTGTTCACTGTATCTGATTTCCAGTGTTCACTGATGCTGGTTTCCAGTATTCACTGTGATTGATTTCCAGTGATCAATGTTACTGGATTCCAGTTTTCACTTTTACTGGTTTCCAGTGGTCACTGTGACTGATTTCCAGTGTTCATTTTTATTGGTGTCCTGTGTTCACTCTTACTGTTTTCCAGAGTTCATTGTTACTGGTTTCCAGTGTTTGCTATCACTGGTTTCCAGTGTTCCCTGTTACTGGTTTCCAGTGTTCATAGTTATTGTTGTTCAGTGTTCACTTTTACTAGATTCCAGTGTTCACTGTTATTGGTTTCCAGTATTCACAGTTGCTGCTTTCCACTGCTCATTGTGACTGATTACCCGTGTACACTCTTCCTGGATTCCAGTGTTCACAGTTTATGTTATCCAGTGCTCACTGTTACTGGTACCCAGCTTTTGCTGTTACTAGATTTTATTGTTCATTGTTAGTGGTTTCCAGTGTTCTCTGTTGCTTGTTTCCAGTGTTAACTTTGACTGATTTCCATTGATCACTGTTATCGGTGTCAAAAGTTCACTGTTACTGGTTTCCAGTGTTCACTGTCACTGGTTTCCAGTGTTCACTGTTGCTGGTTTCCAGTGTTCACTGTTGCTGCCTTCCCCTGTTCACTGTTGCTGCTTTCCAACGTTCACTGTTGCTGCCTTCCCCTGTTCACTGTTGCTGCTTTCCAGTGTTCACTGTTGCTGGTATCCAGTGCTAACTGTTGCTTGTTTACAGTGTTCACTGTTACGGGCTTACTGTGTTCACTGCTGCTGGTTTCCACTGTTCACCATTGCTGGTTTCAAGTGTTCACTGTTGCTGGTTTCCAGTATTCACTGTTGCTGCCTTCCAGTGCACACTGTTGCTGCTTTCCAGTGTTCAATGTTGCTGGTATCCAGTGCACACAGTTGTTGGTTTACTGGGTTCACTGTTACTGGCTTACAATGTTCACTTCTGCTGGTTTCCTGTGTTCACTTTTGCTGGTTTCCAGTATTCACTGTGGCTGAATTCTAGTGTTCACTGTTGTGTGGTTTCCAGCGTTCACAGATACTGGCTTCCAGTGTTTACTGTTATTGGTTTCTAGTGTTTGCTGTTCCTGGATTTTTGTGCTCATTGCTACTGATTTCCAGTCTTCACTGTTACTGGTTTCCAGTGTTCACTATTACTGTTTTCCTGTGTTCACTGTGACCAATTTCCAGTGTTCACTGCTTCTGGATGCCAGTGCTCACTGTTATTTACTTCCAGTTTTCACTGTTATTGGTTTCCTGTGAACACTGTGACTGATATCCAATGTTCACAGTTATTGGTGTCCAGTGTTCACTGTTACTGGTTGCCAGTGTTCACTGTGGCTGATTTCCGGTGTTAACTGTTATTGGTTTCCAGTGTTCACTGTGACTGGATTCCAGTGTTCACTATGACTATTGTTTAGTTTTTACTGTTATTGGTTTCCAGTGTTCACATTCGCTTGTTTTCTTTGTTCATTGTTCACTAGATTTTAGTGTTCATGGTTGCTGTTTTCCAGTCTTCACTGTTACTGGATTCCAGTGTTCATGGTTGCTGGTTTCCAGTTTTCACTGTTACTGGTTTCCAGTGTTCACTGTTACTGGTTTCCAGTCGTCACTGTTACTGATGTCCAGTGTTCACTGTTACTGCTTTCCAGTGTTCACTGTTACTGGGTTCCAGTGTTCACTGTGACTATTGTTTAGTTTTTACTGTTATTGGTTTCCAGTGTTCACATTCGCTTGTTTTCTTTGTTCATTGTTACTGGTTTCCTTTGTTAATTTTTATTGGATTCCAGTGTTCACTGCTGATCATTTCCAATGTTCACGGTGCTTGATTTCCAGTGTTCCCTTTTGCTTGGTGCCAGTGTTCACTGAATCTGATTTCCAGTGTTCACTGATGCTTGTTTCTACTATTCACTGTGATTGATTTCCAGAGTTCACTGTTAATGGATCCCAGTGTTCACTGTAATTGGTTTCCAATGTTCACTGTTACTGGTTTCCAGTGTTCACAGTTATTGGCACTCAGTGTTCACATTTACTAGATTCCAGTGTTCACAGTTATTGGTTTGAAATAGTCACTGCTGCTGGTTTGCAGTGCTCATTGTGACTAATTACCCATGTACGCTGTTCCTGGATTCCAGTGTTCACTCTTTCTGTTATCCAGTGTTCACTGTTACTGGTACCCAGCTTTCGCTGTTACTAGATTTTATTGTTCATTGCTAGTGGTTTCCAGTGTTCTCTGTTGCTTGTTTCCAGTGTTAACTTTGACTGATTTCCATTGTTCACTGTTATTGGTGTCCAGTGTTCACTGTTAGTGGGTTCCAGTGTTCACTGTCACTGGTTTCCAGTTTTCACTGTTACTGGTTTCCAGTGTTCAATATTACTGTTTTCCTGTGTTCACTGTGACTAATTTGAAGTGTTCACTCTTACTGGATTCCGGTGCTCACTGTTATTTGTGTCCATTGTTCACTGTCATTGGTTTCCCGTGTTCACTGTGACTGATATCCAGTGTTCACAGTTTATATTATCCAGTGTTCACTGTTACTGGTACCCAGCTTTTGCTGTTACTAGAATTTATTGTTCATTGTTAGTGGTTTCCAGTGTTCTCTGTTGCTTTTTTCCAGTATTAACTTAGACTGATTTCCATTGTTCACTGTTATCGGTGTCCAAAGTTCACTGTTACTGGTTTCCAGTGTTCACTGTCACTGGTTTCCAGTGTTCACTGTTGCTGCCTTCCCCTGTTCACTGTTGCTGCTTTCCAGTGTTCACTGTTGCTGCCTTCCCCTTTTCACTGTTGCTGCTTTCCAGTGTTCACTGTTGCTGGTATCCAGTGCTCACTGTTGTTGGTTTACAGTGTTCACTGTTACGGGCTTACAGTGTTCACTGCTGCTGGTTTCCACTGTTCACCGTTGCTGGTTTCCAGTGTTCACTGTTGCTGGTTTCCTGTATTCACTGTTGCTGCCTTCCAGTGCTCACTGTTGCTGCTTTCCAGTGTTCAATGTTGCTGGTATCCAGTGCTCACTGTTGTTGGTTTACTGTGTTCACTGTTACTGGCTTACAGTGTTCACTTCTGCTGGTTTCCAGTGTTCACTTTTGCTGGTTTCCAGTGTTCACTGTGGCTGAATTCTAGTGTTCACTTTTGTGTGGTATACCAGTGTTCACAGTTACTGGCTTCCAGTGTTTACTGTTACTTGTTTCTATTGTTTGCTGTTCCTAGATTTTGTGTTCATTGTTACTGATTTCCAGTCTTCACTGTTACTGGTTTCCAGTGTTCACTATTACTGTTTTCCTGTGTTCACTGTGACCAATTTCCAGTGTTCACTGTTGCTGGATGCCAGTGCTCACTGTTATTTACTTCCAGTTTTCACTGTTACTGGTTTCCTGTGATCACTGTGACTGATAACCAATGTTCACAGTTATTGGTGTCCAGTGTTCACTGCTACTGGTTGCCAGTGTTCACTGTGGCTGATTTCCGGTGTTAACTGTTATTGGTTTCCAATGTTCACTGTGACTGATTTGCAGTTTTCACTGTTAAGGGCTTCCAGTACTCGCAGTTGCTGGTTTTCTTTGTTCATTGTTACTGGTTTCCAGTGTTTTCTGCTTTTGGCTTCCAGTGTTCACTGTTGCTAGTGTCCAATGATCACTGTGACTGACTTCCTGTGTTCACATTTGCTGGTTTTCTTTGTTCATTGTTACTGGTTTCCAGTGTTCATTGCTATTGATTTACAGTGTTCACTGTCACTGGTTCCAGTGTTCACTGTTGCTGATTTCCAATGCTCACCATTGCTTGTTTCCAGTGTTCATTGTTACTGGTTTATAGTGTTCACTGTTGCTGCCTCCCCCTGCTCACTGTTGCTGCTTTCCAGTGTTCACTGTTGCTGGTATCCAGTGCTTACTGCTGCTGGTTTCCACTGTTCACTGTTGCTGATTTCCAGTGTTCACTGTTGCTGGTTTTCAGTGTTCACTGTTGCTGCCTTCCAGTACTCACTGTTGCTGCTTTCCAGTGTTCAATTTTGCTGGTATCCAGTGCTCACTGTTGTTGGTTTACTGTGTTCACTGTTACTGGCTTACAGTGTTCACTGCTGCTGGTTTCCAGTGTTCTCATTTGCGGGTTTCCAGTGTTCACTGTGGCTGAAATCTAGTGTTCACTGTTGCTGGTTTCCAGTGTTCACAGTTACTGGCTTCCAGTGTTTACTGTTACTGGTTTCTAGTGTTTGCTGTTCCTAGATTTTTGTGTTCATTGTTACTGCTTTCCAGTTTTCACTGTTACTGGTTTCCAGTGCTCACTGTTGCTGGTTTCCAGTGTTCACAGTTTCTGGCTTCCTGTGTTTACTGTTACTGGATTCCAGTGTTCGCTGTTACTAGATTTTAGTGTTCATGGTTGCTGTTTTCCAGTCTTCACTGTTACTGGATTCCAGTATTCACTGTTACTGGTTTCCAGTCGTCACTGTTACTGATTTCCAGTGTTCACTGTTACTGCTTTCCAGTGTTCACTGTTACTGGGTTCCAGTGTTCACTGTGACTATTGTTCAGTTTTTACTGTTATTGGTTTTCAGTGTTCACATTCGCTTGTTTTCTTTGTTCACTGTTACTGGTTTCCTGTGTTAATTTTTATTGGATTCCAGTGTTCACTTCTGATCTTTTCCAATGTTCACTGTGCTTGATTTCCAGTGTTCACTTTTGCTTGGTGCCAGTGTTCACTGTATCTGATTTCCAGTGTTCACTGATGCTGGTTTCCAGTATTCACTGTGATTGATTTCCAGTGTTCAATGTTACTGGATTCCAGTGTTCACTTTTACAGGTTTCCAGTGTTCACTGTGACTGATTTCCAGTGTTCACTGTTATTGGTGTCCCGTGTTCACTCTTGCTGGTTTCCAGAGTTCATTGTTACTGGTTTCCAGTGTTTGCTATCACTGGTTTCCAGTGTTCCCTGTTACTGGTTTCCAGTGTTCATAGTTATTGTTGTTCAGTGTTCACTTTTACTAGATTCCAGTGTTCACTGTTATTGGTTTGCAGTATTCACTGTTGCTGGTTTCCACTGCTCATTGTCACTGATTACCCGTGTACACTGTTCCTGGATTCCAGTGTTCACAGTTTATGTTATACAGTGTTCACTGTTACTGGTACCCAGCTTTTGCTGTTACTAGATTTTATTGTTCATTGTTAGTGGTTTCCAGTGTTCTCTGTTGCTGGTTTACAGTGTTAACTTTGTATGATTTCCATTGTTCACTGTTATTGGTGTCCAGTGTTCAATGTTAGTGGTTTCCAGTGTTCACTGTTACTGGTTTCCAGTGATCATTGTACTGGTTTCCAGTGTTCACTGTGATTGATTTCCTGTGTTCACTGTTTTTGTTGTCCAGTGTTCACAGTTACTGGTTTCCGGAGTTCACTGTTACTGGTTTCCAGTGTTCTCTGTCACTGGTTTCCAGTGTTCACTGTTGCTGGTCTCCAGTGTTCACTGTTACTGCTTTCCAGTGTTCACAGTTATTGTTGTTCACTGTTCACTTTTACTAGATTCCAGTGTTCACTGTTGTTGGATTTCAGTATTCACTGTTGCTGGTTTCCAGTGCACATTGTGACTGATTACACGTGTAAACTGTTCCTGGATTCCTGTGTTCACAGTTTCTGTTATCCAGTATTCATTGTTACTGGTACCCAGCTTCTGCTGTTACTAGATTTTATTGTTCATTGTTACTGGATTCCAGTGTTCTCTGTTGCTGGTTTCCAGTGTTCACTCTTACTGGTTTCCATTGTTCATTGTTACTGGTTTGCAGTGTTCACTGTGATTGATTTCCAGTGTTCACCATTGCTAGTTTCCAGTGATCACACTCACTGATTTCCAGTGTTCACTCTTACTGGATTCCAGTGTTCACTGTGACTAATTTCCAGTGCTCACTGTTACTACTTTCCAGTGTTCACTGTGATTGAGTTCCAGTGTTTACTGTTATTGGATTCCAGTGTTCACTGTTGGTTGTTTCCAGTGTTTACTTTGATTGATTTCCAGTGTTCACATTTATTGTTGTCCAGTGTTAACTGCTATTAGATTCCAGTATGATCTGTTACTGATTTCCAGTGTTCACTGCGACTGATTTCCAGTGTTCACTGTTATTGCTTTCCAGTGTTCATTGTTACTTACTTCCAGTTTTCACTGTTAATGGCTTCCAGTGTTCACTCTGACTGATTTCCAGTGTTCACTGTTACTGCTTTCCAGTGTTCACTCTTACTGGGTTCCAGTGTTCACTGTGACTCATGTCCAGTTTTTACTGTTATTGGTTTCCAGTGTTCGCATTTGCTGGTTTTCTTTGTTCATTGTTACTGGTTTCCGGTGTTAATTTTTATTGGATTCAAGTGTTCACTGTTGATCATTTCCAATGTTCACTGTGACTGATTTCCAGTGTTCAGTTTTGCTTGGTTCCAGTGTTCACTCTATTTGATTTCCAGTGTTCACTGTTGCTGGTTTCCAGTATTCACTGGACCGATTTCCATTGTTCAATGTTACTGGATTCCAGTGCTCACTGATACTGGTTTCCAGTGTTCACTGTGACTGATATCCAATTTTTACAGTTATTGGTGTGCAGTGTTCACTGTTACTGGTTGCCAGTGTTCACTGTTACTGGTTTCCAGTGTTCACTGTTACGGATTTCCAGTGTTAACTGTTACTGGTTTCCAGAGTTCACTGTGACTGGATTCCAGTGTTCACTGTGACTGATTTGCAGTTTTCACTGTTAATGGCTTCCAGTTCTTGCAGTTGCTGGTTTTCTTTGTTCATTGTTACTGGTTTCCAGTGTTTACTGTTATTGTCTTTCAGTGTTCACTGTTGCTAGTGTCCCATGATCACTGTGACTGACTTCCTGTGTTCACATTTGCTGGTTTCCTGTGTTCATTGCTATTGCCTTCCAGTGTTCACTGTCGCAGGTTCCAGTGTTCACTGTTGCTGATTTCCAGTGTTCACCGTTGCTTGTTTCCAGTGTTCACTGTTACTGGTTTCCAGTGTTCACTGTTGCTGCCTTCCCCTGTTCACTGTTGCTGCTTTCCAGTGTTCAATGTTGCTGGTATCCAGTGCTCACTGCTGCTGGTTTCCACTGTTCACTGTTGCTGGTTTCCAGTGTTCACTGTTGCTGGTTTTCAGTATTCACTTTTGCTGCCTTCCAGTGCTCACTGTTGCTGCTTTCCAGTGTTCAATTTTGCTGGTATCCAGTGCTCATTGTTGTTGGTTTCCAGTATTCACTGTTGCTGGTTTCCAGTGTTCATACCTACTAGTTTTGAGTGACCACAATGACTGATTTCCAGTGTTCACTCTTACTGGATTCCAATGTTCACTGTGACTATGTTCCAGTGCTCTCTGTTACTAGTTTCCAGTGTTCACTGTGACTGATTTCCAGTGATCACTGTTATTGGATTCCATTGTTCACTGTTGTTGGTTTCCAGCGTTCACTTTGACAGATTTCCATTGTTCACATTTATTGGTGCCCAGTGTTAACTGCTACTAGATTCCAGTATTGACTGTCTGATTTCCAGTGTTCATTCTGACTGATTTGCAGTGTTCACAGTTATTGGTGTACAGTGATCACTGTTACTAGTTTCCATTATTTATTGTGACTTTTTTCCAGTGTTCATTGTTATTGCTTTCCAGTGTTCGCTGTTACTGATTTCCAGTGTTCACTTTTACTGGTTTCCAGTGTTCACTGTGACTTTTTTCCAGTGTTCACTGTTACTGCTTTCCAGTGTTCACTCTTACTGGGTTCCAGTGTTCACTGTGACTGATTTCCAGTTTTACTGTTATTGGTTTCCAGTGTTCGCATTTGCTGGTTTTCTTTGTTCATTGTTACTGGTTTCCAGTGTTAATTTTTATTGGATTCCAGTGTTCACTGTTGATCATTTCCAATGTTCACTGTGACTGATTTCCAGTGTTCACTTTTTCCTGGTTCCGGTGTTCACTGTATCTGATTTCCATTGTTCAGTGTTGCTGGTTTCCAGTATTCACTGTTGCTGGTTTCCACTGCTCATTGTGACTGATTACGCGTGTACACTGTTCCTGGATTCCATTGTTCACAGTTTATGTTATCCAGTGTTCACTGTTACTGGTACCCAGCTTTTGCTATTGCTAGATTTTATTGTTCATTGTTAGTGGTTTCCAGTGTTCTCTGTTGCTTGTTTCCAGTGTTAACTTTGACTGATTTCCATTGTTCACTGTTATCGGTGTCCAAAGTTCACTGTTACAGGTTTCCAGTGTTCATTGTCACTGGTTTCCAGTGTTCACTGTTGCTGGTTTCCAGTGTTCACTGTTGCTGCCTTCCTCTGCTCACTGTTGCTGGTTTCCAGTGTTCACCGTTATTGGCTTCCAGTTTTCACTGTTGCTAGTGTCCAATGATCACTGTGACTGACTTCCTGTGTTCACATTTGCTGGTTTCCAGTGTTCATTGCTATTGGCTTCCAGTGTTCACTGTCGTTGGTTCCAGTGTTCACTGTTGCTGATTTCCAGTGTTCACCGTTGCTTGTTTCCAGTGTTCACTGTTACTGGTTTCCAGTGCTTCCCCTGTTCACTGTTGCTGCTTTCCAGTGTTCACTGTTGCTGGTATCCAGTGCTCACTGCTGCTGGTTTCCACTGTTCACTTTTGCTTGTTTCCAGTGTTCACTGCTGCTGGTTTCCAGTATTCACTGTTGCTGCCTTCCAGTACTCACTGTTGCTGCTTTCCAATGTTCAATTTTGCTGGTATCCCATGCTCACTGTTGTTGGTTTACTGTGTTCACTGTTACTGGCTTACAGTGTTCACTGCTGCTGGTTTCCAGTGTTCACTTTTGCTGGTTTCCAGTGTTCACTGTGGCTGAATTCTAGTGTTCTCTGTTGCTGGTTTCCAGTGTTCACATTTACTGGCTTCCAGTGTTTACTATTACTGGTTTCTAGTGTTTGCTATTCCTAGATTTTTGTGTTCATTGTTACTGATTTCCAGTGTTCACTGTTACTGGTTTCCAGTGCTCACTGTTGCTGGTTTCCAGTGTTCACAGTTACTGGCTTCCTGTGTTTACTGTTACTGGATTCCAGTGTTCGCTGTTACTAGATTTTAGTGTTCATGGTTGCTGTTTTCCAGTCTTCACTTTTACTGGATTCCAGTGTTCATGGTTGCTGGTTTCCAGTTTTCACTGTTACTGGTTTCCAGTGTTCACTGTTACTGGTTTCCAGTCGTCACTGTTACTGATTTCCACTGTTCACTGTTACTGCTTTCCAGTGTTCACTGTTACTGGGTTCCAGTGTTCACTGTGACTATTGTTCAGTTTTTACTGTTATTGGTTTCCAGTGTTCACATTCGCTTGTTTTCTTTGTTCATTGTTACTGGATTTTTATTGGATTCCAGTGTTCACTGCTGATCATTTCCAATGTTCACTGTGCTTGATTTCCAGTGTTCACTTTTGCTTGGTGCCAGTGTTCACTTTATCTTATTTCCAGTGTTCACTGATGCTGGTTTCCAGTATTCACTGTGATTGATTTCCAGCGTTGAATGTTACTGGATTCCAGTTTTCACTTTTACGGGTTTCCAGTGATCACTGTGTCTGATTTCCAGTGTTCACAGTTATTGGTGTCCAGTGTTCACTCTTACAGGTTTCCAGAGTTCATTGTTACTGGTTTCCAGTGTTTGCTATCACTGGTTTCCAGTGTTCCCTGTTACTGGTTTCCACGGTTCATAGATATTGTTGTTCAGTGTTCACTTTTACTAGATTCCAGTGTTCACTGTTATTGGTTTCCAGTATTCACTGTTGCTGGTTTCCACTGCTCATTGTGACTGATTACCCGTGTACACTGTTCCTGGATTCCAGTGTTCACAGTTTATGTTATCCAGTGTTCACTGTTACTGGTACCCAGCTTTTGCTGTTACTAGAATTTATTGTTCATTGTTAGTGGTTTCCAGTATTCTCTGTTGCTTGTTTCCAGTGTTAACTTTGACTGATTTGCATTGTTCACTGTTATCAGTGTCCAAATTTCACTGTTACTGGTTTCCAGTGTACTCTGTCACTGGTTTCCAGTGTTCACTGTTGCTGGTTTCCAGTGTTCACTGTTGCTGCCTTCCCCTGTTCACTGTTGCTGCTTTCCAGTGTTCACTGTTGCTGGTATCCAGTGCTCACTGTTGTTGGTTTACTGTGTTCACTGTTGTTGGTTTACAGTGTTCACTGTTACGGGCTTACAGTGTTCACTGTTGTTGGTTTACAGTGTTCACTGTTACGGGCTTACAGTGTTCACTGCTGCTGGTTTCCACAGTTCACCATTGCTGGTTTCTAGTGTTCACTGTTGCTGGTTTTCAGTATTCACTGTTGTTGGTTTACTGTGTTCACTGTTACTGGCTTACAGTGTTCGCTTCTGCTGGTTTCCAGTGTTCACTTTTGCTGGTTTCCTTTGCTCACTGTGGCTGAATTCTAGTGTTCACTGTTGTGTGGTTTCCAGTGTTCACAGTTACTGGCTTCCAGTGTTTACTGTTACTGGTTTCTAGTGTTTGATGTTCCTAGATTTTTGTGTTCATTGTTACTGAATTCCAGTCTTCACTGTTACTGGTTTCCAGTGTTCACTATTACTGTTTTCCTGTGTTCACTGTGACCAATTTCCAGTGTTCACTGTTACTGGATGCCAGTGCTCACTGTTATTTACTTCCAGTTTTCACTGTTACTGGTTTCCTGTGATCACTGTGACTGATATCCAATGTTCACAGTTGTTGGTGTCCAGTGTTCACTGTTACTGGTTGCCAGTATTCACTGTGGCTGATTTCCGGTGTTATCTGTTATTGGTTTCCAGTTTTCACTGTGACTGGATTCCAGTTTTCACTGTGACTGATTTGCAGTTTTCAATATTAAGGGCTTCCAGTTCTCGCAGTTGCTCGTTTTCTTTGTTCATTGTTACTGGTTTCCAGTGTTTACTTTTATTGGCTTCCAGTGTTCACTGTTGCTAGTGTCCAATGATCACTGTGACTGACTTCCTGTGTTCACATTTGCTGGTTTGCAGAGTTCATTGTTATTGGCTTCCACTGTTCACTGTCGCTGGTTCCAGTGTTCACTGTTGCTGATTTCCAGTGTTCACCATTGCTTGTTTCCAGTGTTCACTGTTACTGGTTTCCAGTGTTCATTGTTGCTGCCTTCCCCTGTTCACTGTTGCTGCTTTCCAGTGTTCACTGTTGCTGGTATCCAGTGCTCACTGCTGCTGGTTTCCACTGTTCACTGTTGCTGGTTTCCATTGTTCACTGTTGCTGGTTTCCAGTATTCACTGTTGCTGCCTTCCAGTACTCACTGTTGCTGCTTTCCAGTGTTCAATGTTGCTGGTATCCAGTGCTCACTGTTGTTGGTTTACTGTGTTCACTGTTACTGGCTTACAGTGTTCACTGCTGCTGGTTTCCAGTGTTCATTTTTGCTGGTTTCCAGTGTTCACTGTTGCTGAATTCTAGTGTTCATTGTTACTGATTTCCAGTGTTCACTGTTACTGGTTTCCAGTGCTCACTGTTGCTGGTTTCCAGTGTTCACAGTTACTAGATTTTAGTGTTCATGGTTGCTGTTTTCCAGTCTTCACTTTTACTGGATTCCAGTGTTCATGGTTGCTGGTTTCCAGTTTTCACTGTTACTGGTTTCCAGTGTTCACTGTTACTGGTTTCCAGTCGTCACTGTTACTGATTTCCAGTGTTCACTGTTACTGCTTTCCAGTGTTCACTGTTACTGGGTTCCAGTGTTCACTGTGACTATTGTTCAGTTTTTACTGTTATTGGTTTCTAGTGTTCACATTCGCTTGTTTTCTTTGTTCATTGTTACTGGATTTTTATTGGATTCCAGTGTTCACTGCTGATCATTTCCAATGTTCACTGTGCTTGATTTCCAGTGTTCACTTTTGCTTGGTGCCAGTGTTCACTGTATCTGATTTCCAGTGTTCACTGATGCTGGTTTCCAGTATTCATTGTGATTGATTTCCAATGTTGAATGTTACTGGATTCCAGTTTTCAATTTTACTGGTTTCCAGTGATCACTGTGTCTGATTTCCAGTGTTCACAGTTATTGGTGTCCAGTGTTCACTCTTACTGGTTTCCAGAGTTCATTGTTACTGGTTTCCAGTGTTTGCTATCACTGGTTTCCAGTGTTCCCTGTTACTGGTTTCCACGGTTCATAGTTATTGTTGTTCAGTGTTCACTTTTACTAGATTCCAGTGTTCACTGTTATTGGTTTCCAGTATTCACTGTTGCTGGTTTCCACTGCTCAATGTGACTGATTAGCCGTGTACACTGTTCCTGGTTTCCAGTGTTCACAGCTTATGTTATCCAGTGTTCACTGTTACTGGTACCCAGCTTTTGCTGTTACTAGAATTTATTGTTCATTGTTAGTGGTTTCCAGTATTCTCTGTTGCTTGTTTCCAGTGTTAACTTTGACTGATTTGCATTGTTCACTGTTATCGGTGTCCAAATTTCACTGTTACTGGTTTCCAGTGTACTCTGTCACTGGTTTCCAGTGTTCACTGTTGCTGGTTTCCAGTGTTCACTGTTGCTGCCTTCCCCTGTTCACTGTTGCTGCTTTCCAGTGTTCACTTGTGCTGCCATCCCCTGTTCACTGTTGTTGCTTTCCAGTGTTCACTGTTGCTGGTATCCAGTGCTCACTGTTGTTGGTTTACAGTGTTCACTGTTGTTGGTTTACAGTGTTCACTGTTACGGGCTTACAGTGTTCACTGCTGCTGGTTTCCACAGTTCACCATTGCTGGTTTCCAGTGTTCACTGTTGCTGGTTTTCAGTATTCACTGTTGTTGGTTTACTGTGTTCACTGTTACTGGCTTACAGTGTTCGCTTCTGCTGGTTTCCAGTGTTCACTTTTGCTGGTTTCCTTTGCTCACTGTGGCTGAATTCTAGTGTTCACTGTTGTGTGGTTTCCAGTGTTCACAGTTACTGGCTTCCAGTGTTTACTGTTACTGGTTTCTAGTGTTTGATGTTCCTAGATTTTTGTGTTCATTGTTACTGAATTCCAGTCTTCACTGTTACTGGTTTCCAGTGTTCACTATTACTGTTTTCCTGTGTTCACTGTGACCAATTTCCAGTGTTCACTGTTACTGGATGCCAGTGCTCACTGTTATTTACTTCCAGTTTTCACTGTTACTGGTTTCCTGTGATCACTGTGACTGATATCCAATGTTCACAGTTGTTGGTGTCCAGTGTTCGTTGTTACTGGTTGCCAGTGTTCACTGTGGCTGATTTCCGGTGTTATCTGTTATTGGTTTCCAGTTTTCACTGTGACTGGATTCCAGTTTTCACTGTGACTGATTTGCAGTTTTCACTATTAAGGGCTTCCAGTTCTCGCAGTTGCTCATTTTCATTGTTCATTATTACTGGTTTCCAGTGTTTACTTTTATTGGCTTCCAGTGTTCACTGTTGCTAGTGTCCAATGATCACTGTGACTGACTTCCTGTGTTCACATTTGCTGGTTTGCAGAGTTCATTGTTATTGGCTTCCACTGTTCACTGTCGCTGGTTCCAGTGTTCACTGTTGCTGATTTCCAGTGTTCACCGTTGCTTGTTTCCAGTGTTCACTGTTACTGGTTTCCAGTGTTCACTGTTGCTGCCTTCCCCTGTTCACTGTTGCTGCTTTCCAGTGTTCACTGTTGCTGGTATCCAGTGCTCACTGCTGCTGGTTTCCACTGTTCACTGTTGCTGGTTTCCAGTGTTCACTGTTGCTGGTTTCCAGTATTCACTGTTGCTGCCTTCCAGTACTCACTGTTGCTGCTTTCCAGTGTTCAATGTTGCTGGTATCCAGTGCTCACTGTTGTTGGTTTACTGTGTTCACTGTTACTGGCTTACAGTGTTCACTGCTGCTGATTTCCAGTGTTCATTTTTGCTGGTTTCCAGTGTTCACTGTGGCTGAATTCTAGTGTTCACTGTTGCTGGTTTCCAGTGTTCACAGTTACTGGCTTCCAGTGTTTACTGTTACTGGTTTCTAGTGTTTGCTGTTCCTAGATTTTTGTGTTCATTGTTACTGATTTCCAGTTTTCACTGTTACTGGTTTCCAGTGCTCACTGTTGCTGGTTTCCAGTGTTCACAGTTACTGGCTTCCTGTGTTTACTGTTACTGGATTCCAGTGCTCTCTGTTACTAGATTTTAGTGTTCATGGTTGCTGTTTTCCAGTCTTCACTGTTACTGGATTCCAGTGTTCATGGTTGCTGGTTTCCAGTTTTCACTGTTACTGGTTTCCAGTGTTCACTGTTACTGGTTTCCAGTCGTCACTGTTACTGATTTCCAGAGCTCACTGTTACTGCTTTCCAGTGTTCACTGTTACTGGGTTCCAGTGTTCACTGTGACTATTGTTCAGTTTTTACAGTTATTGGTTTCCAGTGTTCACATTCGCTTGTTTTCTTTGTTCATTGTTACTGGTTTCCTGTGTTAATTTTTATTGGATTCCAGTGTTCACTGCTGATCATTTCCAATGTTCACTGTGCTTGATTTCCAGTGTTCTCTTTTGCTTGGTGCCAGTGTTCACTGTATCTGATTTCCAGTGTTCACTGATGCTGGTTTCCAGTATTCACTGTGATTGATTTCCAGTGTTCAATGTTACTGGTTTCCAGTGTACACTGTGCCTGATTTCCAGTGTTCACTGTTATTGGTGTCCAGTGTTCACTCTTACTGGTTTCCAGAGTTCATTGTTACTGGTTTCCAGTGTTTGCTATCACTGGTTTCCAGTGTTCCCTGTTACTGGTTTCCAGTGTTCATGGTTATTGTTGTTCAGTGTTCACTTTTACTAGATACCAGTGTTCACTGTAATTGGTTTCCAGTATTCAGTGTTGCTGGTTTCCACTGCTCTTTGTGACTGATTACCCGTGTACACTGTTCCTGGATTCCAGTGTTCACAATTTATGTTATCCAGTGTTCATTGCTACTGGTACCCAGCTTTTCTGTTACTAGATTTTATTGTTCATTGTTACTGGATTCCAGTGTTATATGTTGCTGGTTTCCAGTGTTAACTTTGTCTGATTTCCATTGTTCACTGTTATTGGTGTCCAGTGTTCACTGTTAGTGGTTTCCAGTGTTCACTCTTACTGGTTTCCAGTGTTCATTGTATTGGTTTCCAGTGTTCATTGAGATTGATTTCCTGTGTTCACTGTTGTTGTTGTCCATTGTTCACAGTTACTGGTTTCCAGTGTTCACTTTCACTGGTTTCCAGTGTTCACTGTTGCTGGTCTCCAGTTTTCACTGTTACTGCTTTCCAGTGTTCACAGTTATTGTTGTTCACTGTTCACTTTTACTAGATTCCAGTGTTCACTGTTATTGGATTCCAGTATTCACTGCTGCTGGTTTCCAGTGCACATTGTGACTGATTACACGTGTAAACTGTTCCTGGATTCCTGTGTTCACAGTTTCTGTTATCCAGTATTCATTGTTACTGGTACCCAGCTTTTGCTGTTACTAGATTTTATTGTTCATTGTTACTGGATTCCAGTGTTCTATGTTGCTGGTTTCCAGTGTTAACTTTGACTGATTTCCATTGTTCCCTGTTGTTGGTGTCCATTGTTCACTGTTAGTGGTTTCCAGTGTTCACTCTTACTGGTTTCCAGTGTTCATTGTTACTGGTTTCCAGTGCTCACTGTTACTACTTTCCAGTGCTCACTGTGATTGATTTCCAGTGTTTACTTTTATTGGATTCCAGTGTTCACTGTGACTAATTTCCAGTGCTCACTGTTACTACTTTCCAGTGCTCACTGTGATTGATTTCCAGTGTTTACTGTTATTGGATTCCAGTGTTCATTGTTGATGATTTCCAGGGTTCTCTTTGATTGATATCCTGTGTTCACATTTATTGGTGTCCAGTGTTAACTGCTATTAGATTCCAGTATTATCTGTTACTGATTTCCAATGTACACTGTTACTGGTTTCCAGTGTTCACTGCAACTGATTTCCAGTTTTCACTGTTATTGCTTTCCAGTGTTCATTGTCACTTAATTCCAGTTTTCACTGTTAATGGCTTCCAGTGTTCACTCTGACTGATTTCCAGTGTTATCTGTTACTGCTTTCCAGTGTTCACTCTTATTGGGTTCCAGTGTTCACTGTGACTCATGTCCAGTTTTTACTGTTATTGGTTTCCAGTGTTCACTTTCGCTGGTTTTCTTTGGTCATTGTTACTGCTTTCTGGTGTTAATTTTTATTGGATTCCAGTGTTCACTGTTGATCATTTCCAATGTTCACTGTCACTGATTTCCATTGTTCACTTTTGCTTGGTTCCAGTGTTTACTCTATCTGATTTCCAGTGTTCACAGTTGCTGGTTTCCAGTATTCACTGTGACCGATTTCCAGTGTTCAATGTTACTGGATTCAAGTGCTCACTGTTACTGGTTTCCAGTGTTCACTGTGACTGATATCCAATCTTCACAGGTATTGGTGTGCAGTGTTCACTGTTACTGGTTGCCAGTGTTTACTGTTACTGGTTTCCAGTGTTCTCTGTGACTGATTTCCAGTGTTAACTGTTACTGGTTTCCAGAGTTCACTGTGACTGGATTCCAGTGTTCAGTGTGACTGATTTGCAGTTTTCACTGTTAATGGCTTCCAGTTCTTGCAGTTGCTGGTTTTCTTTGTTCATTGTTATTGATTTCCAGTGTTCATTGCTATTGGCTTCCAGTGTTCACTGTCACTGGTTCCAGTGTTCACTGCTGCTGATTTCCAGTGTTCACCTTTGCTTGTTTCCAGTGTTCACTGTTACTGGTTTCCAGTGTTCACTGTTGCTGCCTTCCCCTGTTCACTGTTGCTGCTTTCCAGGGTTCAATTTTGCTGGTATCCAGTGCTGACTGTTGTTGGTTTCCAGTGTTCACTGTTGCTAGTTTCCAGTGTTCACAGTTACCAGTTTCGAGTGACCACACTGACTGATTTCCAGTGTTCACTCTTACTGGATTCCAATGTTCACTGTGACTAATTTCCAGTGCTCACTGTTACTAGTTTCCAGTGTTCACTGTGACTGATTTCCAGTGATCACTGTTATTGGATTCCATTGTTCATTGTTGTTGGTTTCCAGTGTTCACTTTAACAGATTTCCAGTGTTCACATTTATTGGTGTCCAGTGTTAACTGCTACTAGATTCCAGTATTGACTGTGCCTTATTTCCAGTGTTCACAGTTATTGCTGTACAGTGCTCACTGTTACTAGATTCCAGTATTTATTGTGACTGATTTCCAGTGTTCATTGTTATTGCTTTCCAGTGTTCGCTGTTACTGATTTCCAGTGTTCATTTTACTGGCTCCAATGTTCACTGTGACTGATTTCCAGTGTTCACTGTTACTGCTTTCCAGTGTTAACTCTTACTGGGTTCCAGTGTTTGCTGTGACTGATTTCCAGTTTTTACTGATATTGGTTTCCAGTGTTCGCATTTGCTGGTTTTCTTTGTTCATTGTTACTGGTTTCCTGTGTTAAATTTTATTGGATTCCAGTGTTCACTGTTGATCATTTCCAATTTTCACTGTGACTGATTTCCAGTGTTCACTTTTGCTTGGTTCCGGTGTTCACTGTATCTGATTTCCATTGTTCACTGTTGCTGGTTTCCAGTATTCAGTGTGACTGATTTCCAGTATTCAATGTTACTGGATTCCAGTGTTCACTGTTACTGGTTTCCAGTGTTCACTGTGACTGTTTCCAGTGTACACTGTTATTGGTGTTCAGTGTTCACTATTACTGGTTTCCAGAGTTCACTTTTATTCGTTTCTAGTGTTCACTATCACTGATTTCCAGTGTTCACTGTTGCTGATTTCCAGTGTTCACTGTAACTGAATTCCATTGTTCACTGTTACTGGATTCCTGGGTAACTGTTATTGCTTTCCAGTGTTTGCGGTTGCTGGTTTCCAGAGTTCACACTCACTGATTTCCAGTGCTCACTGTGACTGATTTCCAGAGTTCACTGTTAGTGGATTCCAGTGTTCATGGTTATTGGTTTCCAGTGTTCACTGTTGCTGGTTTCCAGTGTTAACAGTTATTGGTGGTTAGTGTTCAATTTTACTAGATTCCAGTGTTCACTGTTATTGGTTTCCTGTATTCACAATTGCTCATTTCCAGTGTTCACTGTGACTGATTGCTAGTGTTCACTGTTAATGCTTTCCAGTGTTCACTCTTACTGGGTTCCAGTTTTCACTGTGACTGATGTCCAGTTTTTACTGTTATTGGTTTCCAGTGTTCGCATTCACTGGTTCTTTATGTTCATTGTTACTGGTTTTCAGTGTTAATTTTTATTGGATTCCAATGTTAACTGTTGATCATTTCCAATGTTCACTATGACTGATTTCCAGTGTTCACTTTTGCCTTTTTCCAGTGTTCACTGTATCTGATTTCCAGTGTTCAGTGTTGCTGGTTTCCAGTATTCGCTGTGACTGATTTACAGTGTTCAATGTTACTGGTTTCCAGTGTTCACAGTTATTGGCGGTCACTGTTCACTTTTACTAGATTCCAGTGTTCACTGTTATTGGTTTCCAGTATTCACTGTTGCTCATTTCCAGTGTTCACTGTGACTGATTTCCAGTGTTTACTTTTGCTTGATACCAGTGTTCACTGTATCTGATTTCCAGAGTTCACTGTTAGTGGATTCCAGTGTTCACTGTTATTGATTTCCAGTGTTCACTGTTACTGGTTTCCAGTGTTCACAGTTGTTGGCGGTCAGTGTTCACTTTTACTTGTTTCCAGTGTTCACTGGTATTGGTTTCCAGTATTCACTGTTGCTCATTTCCAGTGTTCACTGTGACTGATTTCGAGGGTTCACAATTATTGGTGTCCAGTGTTCACTGTTACTAGTTTCCAGATTTTCTGTGACTGGTTTGCAGTGTTCACTGTTATTGGATTCCAGTTTCCACTTTTGTTGGTTTCCAGTGTTCGCTTTAAAAGATTTCCAGTGTTCACATTTATTGTTGTACAGTGCTCACTGTTGCTAGATTCCAGTATTTTTTGTGACTGATTTCCAGTGTTCACTGTTACTGATATCCAGTGTTCACTGTTACTGGTTGCCAGTGTTCACTGTGACTGGTTTCCATTGTTCACTGTTACTGGTTTCCAGTGCTCACACTTACTGGGATCCAGTGTTCACTGTGACTGATTTCCAGTTTTTACTGTTATTGGTTTCCAGTGTTCGCATTCACTGGTTTACTTTATTCATCGTTACTGGTTTCCAGTGTTAATTTTTATTGGTTGCCAGTGTTCACTGTTGCTGGTTTCCAGTAATCCCTGTGACTGATTTCCAGTGTTCAATGTTACTGAATTTCAGTGCTCACTGTTATTGGTTTCCAGTTTTTTCAGTTTCTGGTTTCCAGTGTTCACAGTTGTTGGTTTCCAGTGTTAACTGCTACTCGATTCCAGTATTCACTGTGACTGATTTCCAGTGTTCACATTGACTGATTTCCAATGTTCACAGTAATTTGTGTCCTGTATTCACTGTTACTAGACTCTAGTATTCATTGTGACTGTTTTCCAATGTTCACTGTAACTGCTTTCCATTGCTAATTTCCATTGGTCTCTGTTACTGGTTTCCAGTGTTCACTGTGACTGAATTCTAGTGCTCACTCTTACTGTATTCCAGTGTTCACTCTTACTGCTTTACAGTGTTCACTGTGACTGATTTCCAGTGTTCAATGTTATTGGTTTCCAGTGTTTTCAGTTGCTGGTTTCCAGTGTTCACTGTTACTCGTTTCCAGTGTTCACTGTTACTGGTTTCCAGTGTTCACTGTTACTGGTTTCCAGTGTTCACTGTTGCTGGTTTCTAGTATTCACTCTGACTGATTTCCAGCGTTCACTGTTCCTGTATTGCAGTGTTCACTGATACTGTTTTACAGAGTTCACTGTTAATGGTTTCCAGTGTTCGCTTTGAAAGATTTCCAGTGTTCACATTTATTGTTGTACAGTGTTCACTGTTGCTAGATTCCAGTATTTTTTGTGACTGATTTCCAGTGTTCACTGTTACTGATATCCAGTGTTCACTGTTACTGGTTGCCAGTGTTCACTGTGACTCGTTTCCATTGTTCACTGTTACTGGTTTCCAGTGCTCATGCTTACTGGGTTCCAGTGTTCACTGTGAATGATTTCCAGTTTTTACTGTTATTGGTTTCCAGTGTTTGCATTCACTGGTTTACTTTATTCATTGTTACTGGTTTCCAGTGTTAATTTTTATTGGATTCCAGTGTTCACTGTTGCTGGTTTCCAGTATACCCTGTGACTGATTTCCAGTGTTCAATGTTACTGAATTTCAGTGTTCACTGTTATTGGTATCCAGTTTTTTCAGTTTCTGGTTTCCAGTGTTCACAGTTGCTGGTTGCCTGTTAACTGCTACTCGATTCCAGTATTCACTGTGACTGATTTCCAGAGTTCACTTTGACTGATTTCCAATGTTCACAGTAATTTGTGTCCTGTATTCACTGTTACTAGACTCTAGTCTTCATTGTGACTGATTTCCAATGTTCACTGTAACTGCTTTCCATTGCTAATTTCCAGTGGTCTCTGTTACTGTTTTCCAGTGTTCATTGTGACTGAATTCTAGTGCTCACTCTTACTGTATTCCAGTGTTCACTCTTACTGCTTTCCAGTGTTCACTGTGACTGATTTCCACTGTTCAATGTTATTGGTTTCCAGTGTTTTCTGTTGCTGGTTTCCAGTGTTCACTGTTACTGGTTTCCAGTATTCACTGTTACTGGTTTCCAGTGTTCACTGTTGCTGGTTTCTAGTATTCACTGTGACTGGTTTCCAGTGTTAACTGTTCCTGGATTCCAGTTTTCACTGTTGCTGCTTTCCTGTGTTCACTGTGACTGATTTCCAGTGTTCACTGTTGCTGGTTTCCAGTGTTTACTGTGACTGATTTCAACTGTTCACTATTACTGGTTTCCTGTGTTCACTGCTACTGATTTCCAGCATTTGCTCTTACTAGATGTTATTGTTCATTGTTACTGGATTCAGGTGTTCACTTTTGCTGGTTTCCAGTTTTCCCTGTGACTGATTTCCTGTGTGCACTGCTATTGGTGTCCAGTGTTCACTGTTACTAGATTCCAGTATTCATTGTGACCGATTTCCAGTGTTCACTGATACTGGTTTACAATGTTCACTGCTACTGAGTTCCAGTGTTCACTGTTACTAGATTCCAGTATTCACTGTTGCTGGTTTCCAGTGTTCACTGTTCCTGAATTCCAGTGTTCACTTTTGCTGGTTTCCAGTGTTCACTGTTGTTGGTTTCTAGTCTTCACTGTGACTGATTTCCAGTGCTCATTGTTGCTAGTTTCCAGTGTTCACTGTTGCTGGTTTATATTATTCACTGTGACTGTTTTCCATTGTTCACTGTTACTAGATTCTAGTATTCATTGTGACTGATTTCCAGTGTTCACTTTGAATGGTTTCCAATGTTCACAGTTATTGGTGTCCAGTGTTCACTGTTACTAGATTCCACTATTTATTGTGAGCGAATTGCAATGTTCACTGTAACTGCTTTCCATTGTTGTCTTTTGCTGATTTCCAGTGTTCACTGTTACTGGTGTCCAGTGTTCACTGTATATGGCTTCCTGTGTTCACATCTATCGGTGTTCACTGTTCATGTTGACTAGATTCCAGTGTTCACTGTTGCTGGTTTCTAGTATTCACTGTGACTGATTTCCAGTTCTCACTGTTCCTGGATTCCAGTGTTCACTGTTGCTGGTTTCCAGTGTTCACTGTTACTGGTTTACTATGTTCACGGTTACTGGCTTCCAGTATTCACTGTTACTTGTTTCCAGTGTTCACAGTAACTTGATTTTAGTGTTCCTTGTTAATGGATTCCAGTGTTCACTATTACTGGTTTCCATTGTTCACTGCTACTGGTTTCCAGTGTTCACTGTTACTGGTTTCTAGTATTCACAGTTACTGGTTTCCAGTGTAAACTGGTACTAGATTCCAGTATTCACTGTGACTGATTTCCAGTGTTCACGTTGACTGATTTCCAATGTTCAGAGTAATTGTTGTCCAGTGTTCACTGTTACTAGATTCCAGTATTCATTGTGACTGATTTCCTATGTTCACTGTAACTGCTTTCCATTGTTCTCTGTTGCTTATTTCCAGTGTTCACTGTTACTGTTTTCCAGTGTACACTGTTACAGGTGTCCAGTGTTCACTGTTAATGATTTACAGTCTTCATTGTGACTTATTTCCAGTGTTCACTGTTGCTGGTTTCTAGTATTCACTGTGACTTATTTCCAGTGTTCACTTTTCCTGGATTCCAGTGTTCACTGTTGCTGGTTTCTAGTATTCACTGTGACTGATTTCCTGTGTTCACTATTCCTGGATTCCAGTGTTCACTGTTGCTGGTTTCCAGTGCTCACTTTTATTGGATTCCAGTATTCACAGTGACTGATATCCATGGTTCACTTTTGCTGATTTCCAGTGTTCACTGTGACTGATTTCCAGTGTTCACAGTTATTGGTGTCCAGTGTTAACCGCTACGACATTCCTGTATTCATTGTGACTGTTTTCCAGTGTTCACACTGACAGGTTTCCAGTGTCCACAGTTATTGGTGTCCAGTGTTCACTGTTACTAGATTCTAGTATTAATTGGGACCAATTTCCAGTGTTCACTGTTACTGGTTTCCAGCGTTCACTGTCACTGTTTTCCAGTGTTCACAGTTACTGGTTTCCAGTGTTCACTGTTATTGGATTCCACTCTTCACTGTTATTGGTTTCCAGTGTTCGCAGTTGCTGGTCTCCAGTGTGCACTGTTATTGGTTTTCTGTTTTCATGGTTACTGGCTTCCAGTGTTCACTGTTACTTGTTTCCAGTGTTCACAATAACTTGATTTTAATGTTCCTTGTTAATGGATTCCAGTGTTCACTATTACTGGTTTCGATTGTTCACTTCTACTGGTTTCCAATGTTCACTGTTACTGGTTTCCAGTGTTCACAGTTACTGGTTTCCAGTGTTAACTGCTATTAGATTCCAGTATTCACTGTGACTAATTTCCAGTGTTCACTTTGACTGGTTCCCAATGTTCACAGTTATTGGTGTCCAGTGTTCAGTGTTAATAGATTCCAGTATTCATTGTGACGGATTTTCAATGTTCACTGTAACTGCTTTCCATTGTTGTCTGTTGCTGAGTTCCAGTGTTCACTGTTACTGGTTTCCAGTGTTCACTGTTACTGGTGTCCAGTGTTCTCTGTTAATGGTTTCCAGTGTTCACAGTTATTGGTGTTCACTGTTCACGTTTACTGGATTCCAGTATTCACTGTTACTGGTTTCCAGTGTTCACTGTTAATGGTTTCCAGTGTTCACAGTTATTGGTGTTCACTGTTCACGTTTACTAGACTCCAGTGTTCACTGTTACTTGTTTCCAGTGTTCATTGTGACTGATATCCAGTGTTCACTGTTGCTGGTTTCTAGTATTTACTGTGACTGATTTCCAGTGTTCACTGTTCCTGGATTCCAGTGTTCACTGTTGCTGGATTCCAGTGTTCACTGTTACTGGTTTCTTGTTTTTATGGTTACTGGCTTCCAGTATTCACTGTTACTTGTTTCCATTGTTCACAGTAACTTCATTTTAGTGTTCCTTGTTAATGGATTCCAGTGTTCACTATTACTGCTTTCCATTGTTCACTGCTACTGGTTTCCAGTGTTCACTCTTACTGGTTTCCAGTGTTCACAGTTACTGGTTTCCAGTGTTAACTGCTACTAGATTCCAGAATTCACTGTGACTGATTTGCAGTGTTCACTTTGACTGATTTCCAATGTTCAGAGTAATTGGTGTCCAGTGTTCACTGTTACTAGGTTCTAGTATACATTGTGACTGATTTCCAATGTTCACTGTTACTAGATTCTAGTATTCATTGTGACTGATTTCCAGTGTTCACTTTGAATGGTTTCCAATGTTCACAGTTATTGGTGTCCAGTGTTCACTGTTACTAGATTCCAGTATTTATTGTGAGCGAATTGCAATGTTCACTGTAACTGCTTTCCATTGATGTCTGTTGCTGATTTCCAGTGTTCAATGTTACTGGACACCAGTGTTCACTGTTACAGGTGTCCAGTGTTCACTGTTAATGGTTTCCAGTGTTCACAGTTATTGGTGTTCACTGTTCTCATTGGACTCCAGTGTTCACTGTTACAGGTGTCCAGTGTTCACTGTTACTGGTTTCCAGTGTTCATTGAGACTTATTTTCAGTGTTCACTGATCTTGGTTCTAGTATTCACTATGACTGATTTCCAGTGTTCACTTTTGCTGATTTCCAGCGTTCACTGTGACAGATTTCCAATGTTCACAGTTATTGGTGTCCAGTGTTAACTGTTACGACATTCCTGTATTCATTGTGACTGTTTTCCAGTGTTAACTCCGACTGGTTTCCAGTGTCCACAGCTATTGGTGTCCTGTGTTCACTGTTACTAGATTCTAGTATTCATTGTGACCAATTTCCAGTGTTCACTGTTACTGGTTTCCAGCGTTCACTGTTACTGTTTTCCACTGTTCACAGTTACTGGTTTCCAGTGTTCAGTGTGACTGATTTCCAGTATTCCCTGTTATTGGAGTCCACTCTTCAATGTTATTGTTTTCCAGTGTTCGCAGTTGCTGGTTTCCAGTGTGCACTTTTACTGGTTTTCTGTGTTCACGGTTATTGGCTTCCAGTTTTCACTGTTACTTGTTTCCAGTTTTCACAGTAACTTGATTTTAGTCTTCCTTGTTAATGGATACCAGTGTTCACTATTACTGGTTTCGATTGTTCACTGCTACTGGTTTCCAGTGTTCACTGTTACTGGTTTCCAGTGTTCACAGTTACTGGTTTCCAGTGATAACTGCTATTAGATTCCAGTATTCACTGTGACTGATTTCCAGTGATCACTTTGACTGCTTTCCAATGTTCACAGTTATTGGTGTCCAGTGTTCACTGTTACTAGATTCCAGTATTCATTGTGATTGATTTCCAATGTTCACTGTAACTGCTTTCCATTGTTGTCTGTTGCTGATTTCCAGTGTTCACTGTTACTGGTTACCAGTGTTCACTGTTACTGGTGTCCAGTGTTCACTGTTAATGGTTTCCAGTGTTCAAAGTTATTGATGTTCACTGTTCATGTTTACTGGTTTCCAGTGTTCATTGTGATTGATTTCCAGTGTTCACTGTTGCTGGTTTCTAGTATTCACTCTGACTGATTTCCAGTGTTCACTGTTCCTGGATTCCACTGATCACTGTTGCTGGTTTCCTGTGTTCACTGTGAATGATTTCCAGTGTTCACTGCTGCTGGTTTCAAGTGTTCACTGTGACAGATTTCAACTGTTCACTGTTACTGCTTTCCTGTGTTCAATGCTGCTGCTTTCCAACATTCGGTGTTACTAGATTTTATCGTTCATTGTTATTGGCTTCAGGTGCTCACTGTTGCTGGTTTCCTGTGTTCCCTGTGACTGATTTCAAGTGTGCACTGCTATTGGTGTCCAGTGTTCACTGTTACTAGATTCCAGTATTCATTGTGACCGATTTCCAGTGTTCTCTGATACTGGCTTCCAGTGTTCACTGTTACTGAGTTCCAGTGTTCACTGTTACTGGTCTCCAGTGTTCACTGTGACTCATTTTCAGTGTTCATTGTTGCTGGTTTCTAGTACTCACTGTGACTGATTTCCAGTGTTCAATGTTCCTTGATTCCAGTGTTCACTGTTGCTGGTTTCCTGTGTTCACTGTGGCTGATTCCCAGTGTTCACTGTTGCTGGTTTCCAGTGTTCATTTTTGCTGGTTTCCGGTGTTCACTGTTACTAGATTCCAGTATTCACTGTTGCTGGTTTCCAGTTTTCACTGTGGCAGGTTTCTACTGTTCACTGTTGCTGGATTCCAGTGTTCACTTTTACTGGATTCTAGTATTCACAGTGACTGATTTCCATTGTTCACGTTGGCTGGTTTCCAGTGTTCACTGTGACTGATTTCCAGTTTTCAGTTATTGGTGTCCAGTGTTAACTGCTACGACATTCCAGTATTCATTGTCACTGTTTTCCAGTGTTCACTCTGACAGGTTTCCAGTGTCCACAGTTATTGGTGTCCAGTGTTCACTGTTACTAGATCTAGTATTCATTGTGACCGATTTCCAGTGTTCACTGTTACTGATTTCCAGCGTTCACTGTTACTGTTTGCCAGTGTTCACTGTTACTGGTTTCCGGTGTTCAGTGTGACTGATTTCCAGTGTTAACTGTTACTGGATTCCACTCTTCACTGTTATTGGTTTCCAGTGTTCACTGTTGCTGGTTTCCAGTGTTCACTGTTACTGGTTTCCTGTGTTCACGGTTACTGGCTTCCAGTGTTCACTGTTACTTGTTTCCAATGTTCAGAGTAACTTGATTTTAGTGTTCCTTGTTAAAGGATTCCAGTGTTCACTATTACTGCTATTGGTTTCTAGTGTTCTCGGGCACTGGTTTCCAGTGTTTACAGTTACTGGTTTCCAGTGTTAACTGCTACTAAATTCCAGTATTCACTGTGACTGATTTCCAGTGTTCACTTTGACTGATTTCCAATGTTCACAGTTAGTGGTATCCAGTGTTCACTGTTACTAGATTCCAGTATTCATTGTGACTGATTTCCAATGTTCACTCTAACTGCTTTCCATTGTTGTCTGTTGCTGATTTCCAGTGTTCACTCTTAGGGGTTTCCAATGTTCACTGTGACTGATTTCCAGTTTTTACTGTTATTGTTTTCCAGTGTACGCAGTTGCTGGTTTTCTTTGTTCATTGTTACTGGTTTCTGTTGTTTAGTGTTATTGAATTCCAGTGTTCACTGTTACTGGTTTCCAGTGTTCACTGTGACTCATTTTCAGTGTTCATTGTTGCTGGTTTCTGGTATTCACTGTGACTGATTTCCAGTCTTCAATGTTCCTTGATTCCAGTGTTCACTGTTGCTGGTTTCCTGTGTTCACTGTGACTGATTTCCAGTGTTCACTGCTGCTGGTTTCCTGTGTTCAATGTGACTGATTTCAACTGTTCACTGTTACTGCTTTCCTGTGTTCACTGCAACAGGTTTCCAGCGTTTGCTGTTACTATATTTTATTGTTCATTGTTACTGGCTTCAGGTGCTCACTGTTGCTGGTTTCCTGTGTTCCCTGTGACTAATTTCCAGTGTGCACTGCTATTGGTGTCCAGTGTTCACTGTTACTAGATTCCAGTATTCATTGTGACCGATTTCCATTGTTCTCTGATACTGGTTTCCAGTTTTCACACTTATTGAGTTCCAGTGTTCACTGTTACTGGTTTCCAATGTTCACTGTGACTCGTTTCCTGTGTTCACTGTTGCTGGTTTCCAGTGTTCATTTTTGCTGGTTTCCAGTGTTCACTGTTACTAGATTCCAGTATTCACTGTTGCTGGTTTCCACTTTTCACTTTGGCAGGTTTCTAGTGTTCACTGTTGCTGGTTTCCAGTGTTCACTTTTACTGGATTCTAGTATTCACAGTGATTGATTTCCATTGTTCACGTTGGCTGTTTTCCAGTGTTCACTGTGACTGATTTCCAGTGTTCACAGTTATTGGTGTCCAGTGTTAACTGCTACGACATTCCAGTATTCATTGTGACTGTTTTCCAGTGTTCACTCTGACAAGTTTCCAATGTCCACAGTTATTGGTGTCCAGTGTTCACTGTTACTAGATTCTAGTATTCATTGTGACCGATTTCCAGTGTTCACTGTTACTGGTTTCCAGCGTTCACTGTTACTGTTTGCCAGTGTTCACTGTTACTGGTTTCCGGTGTTCAGTGTGACTGATTTCCAGTGTTCACTGTTACTGGATTCCACTCTTCACTGTTATTTGTTTCCAGTGTTCGCAATTGCTGGTTTCCAGTGTTCACTGTTACTGGTTTCCTGTGTTCACGGTTACTGGCTTCCAGTGTTCACTGTTACTTGTTTCCAATGTTCACAGTAACTTGATTTTAGTGTTCCTTGTTAATGGATTCCAGTGTTCACTATTACTGTTACTGGTTTCCAGTGTTCTCTGGTACTGGTTTCCAGTGTTCACAGTTACTGGTTTCCAGTGTTAACTGCTACTAGATTCCAGTATTCACTGTGACTGATTTCCAGTGTTCACTTTGACTGATTTCCAATGTTCACAGTTAGTGGTATCCAGTGTTCACTGTTACTAGATTCCAGTATTCATTGTGACTGATTTCCAATGTTCACTCTAATTGCTTTCCATTGTTGTCTGTTGCTGATTTCCAGTGTTCATTCTTACTGGTTTCCAGTGTTCACTGTGACTGATTTCCAGTTTTTACTGTTATTGTTTTCCAGTGTACGCAGTTGCTGGTTTTCTTTGTTCATTGTTACTGGTTTCTGTTGTTTATTGTTATTGAATTCCAGTGTTCACTTTTGCTCTATTCCAATGTTCACTGTGACTGGTTTCCAGTGTTCACGGTTGCTGGTGTCCAGTGTTCACTGTAACTGAATTCCATTGTTCACTGTTACTGGATTCTAGTGTTCACTGTTATTTGTTTCCAGTATTCGCAGTTGCTGGTTTCCAGTGTTCACTGTTATTGTTTTCCAGTGCTCACTGTGACTGATTTCCAGAGTTCACTGTTAATGGATTCCAGTGTTCACTGTTATTGGTTTCCAGTGTTCACTGTTACTGGTTTCCAGTCATCTCAGTTATTGGTGTCCAGTGTTAACTGCTACGACATTCCAGTATTCATTGTGACTGTTTTCCAGTGTTCACTCTGACAAGTTTCCAATGTCCACAGTTATTGGTGTCCAGTGTTCACTGTTACTAGATTCTAGTATTCATTGTGACCGATTTCCAGTCTTCACTGTTACTGGTTTCCAGCGTTCACTGTTACTGTTTGCCAGTGTTCACTGTTACTGGTTTCCGGTGTTCAGTGTGACTGATTTCCAGTGTTCACTGTTACTGGATTCCACTCTTCACTGTTATTTGTTTCCAGTGTTCGCAATTGCTGGTTTCCAGTGTTCACTGTTACTGGTTTCCTGTGTTCACGGTTACTGGCTTCCAGTGTTCACTGTTACTTGTTTCCAATGTTCACAGTAACTTGATTTTAGTGTTCCTTGTTAATGGATTCCAGTGTTCACTATTACTGTTACTGGTTTCTAGTGTTCTCTGGTACTGGTTTCCAGTGTTCACAGTTACTGGTTTCCAGTGTTAACTGCTACTAGATTCCAGTATTCACTGTGACTGATTTCCAGTGTTCACTTTGACTGATTTCCAATGTTCACAGTTAGTGGTATCCAGTGTTCACTGTTACTAGATTCCAGTATTCATTGTGACTGATTTCCAATGTTCACTCTAATTGCTTTCCATTGTTGTCTTTTGCTGATTTCCAGTGTTCATTCTTACTGGTTTCCAGTGTTCACTGTGACTGATTTCCAGTTTTTACTGTTATTGTTTTCCAGTGTACGCAGTTGCTGGTTTTCTTTGTTCATTGTTACTGGTTTCTGTTGTTTATTGTTATTGAATTTCAGTGTTCACTTTTGCTCTATTCCAATGTTCACTGTGACTGGTTTCCAGTGTTCACGGTTGCTGGTGTCCAGTGTTCACTGTAACTGAATTCCATTGTTCACTGTTACTGGATTCTAGTGTTCACTGTTATTTGTTTCCAGTATTCGCAGTTGCTGGTTTCCAGTGTTCACTGTTATTGTTTTCCAGTGTTCACTGTGACTGATTTCCAGAGTTCACTGTTAATGGATTCCAGTGTTCACTGTTATTGGTTTCCAGTGTTCACTGTTACTGGTTTCCAGTGATCTCAGTTATTGGTGTTCAGTGTTCACTGTTACTAGATTCCAGTGTTTACTGTTATTTGTTTCCAGTATTCACTGTTGCTGCACATTGTGACTGATTACCCAAGTACACTGTTCCTGGATTCCAGTATGATAGCAAAATACTGCGGATGTTGGAAATCCGAAATAACAACAGAAAATGCTGGAAAAGCTCAGCAGGTCAGGCAACATCCGTGGACAGAAATTCGAGTTGATGTTTTGGGTCGAACCGTTCGTTAAAACAGGAAATAAAAGATAGATCAGAGGCAGGGCTGCGATCGGACAAAAGAATAAAAGAAACAAAAGAAGTAAAAAAGAGACAATAAAATGTATTAGAAGCTAGATGAGATGGTAACAGGCTGAGATTAGGTGTAAACTGTACTGGCAGGGCAAGAGATAGCTGCCAGGTGTGAGAGAGAAACAAAAGGAAAGGGGGGGCGAAAGCATTGGAAAAATTACAAGAAAAAATGAAATAGGGGCCGAGGATATGATCTGAAATTGTTGAAATCGATATTGAGTCCAGAAAGCTGCAGAGTGCCTAATCGGAAGATGAGGTACTGTTCCTCGAATTTACGTTGCGCTTCCGTGGAACAATACAAGAGGCCAAGGACGGTGAGGTCCGAGTGGGAATGGAGCGGTGAATTAAAATGACAGGTGACCGGAAGCTCGGGGTCACCCTTACAGACTGAATGGAGGTGTTCCACAAAGCGGTCACCCAATCTGCGTTTGGTCTCCCCAATGTAGAGGAGACCGCGTCGTGATCAGTGAATACAGTATATTAAATTGCGAGAAGTACAAGTAAATCGCTGTTTCACCTGGAAGGGGTGTTTGGGGCCCTGGATAGTGGGAAGGTGGGAGGTATAGGGGCAGGTGTTACATCTCCTCCGCTTGCTCGGGAAGGTGCCAGGCAAAGGGGAAGGGTTTTTGGGGTGATAGAGGAGTGGACTAGGGTGTCTCGGAGGGAACATTCCCTGCGGAATGCTGAAAGTGGAGGGGAGGGGAAGGTACGTTTGGTGGTGGGATCACTTTGGAGGTTGCGGAAATGCCAGAGGATGATCCGTTGAATGTGGAGGCTGGTGGGGTGAAAGGTGAGGACAAGGGGAACCCTATCATGGTTCCGGGAGGGAGGGGCAGGGGTGAGGGCAGAAATGCGGGAGATAGAACTGACACGGTCAAGGGCAGTGTCAATCACGGTCTAGGGGAATCCTCGGTTGCGGAAAAGGAAGACATGTCTGAAGCACTGGTGTGGAAGGTGGCATCGTTTGAGCAGATACGGCAGAGACAGAGAAACTGGGAGAATGGAATAGAGTCCTTATAGGAAGCGGGGTGGGAGGAAGTGTAGTCCAGGTAGTTGTGGGAGTCAGTGGGCTTGTAGTGAATATTAGTCGATAACCTAGCCCCAGAGATGGAGACGGAGAAGTCGAGGAAGGGAAGGGAAGAGTCAGAGATGGACCATGTGAAGGTGAGGGGAGGGTGGAAATTGGAGGCAAAGTGAATGAAATTGTCAATTTCAGGATGAGAGCCGGAAACGACACTGATACAGTCATCAATGTATCGGAAAAAGAGGTGAGGGAGGGGACCCGAATAGGACTGGAACAAAGATTGTTCCACATAGCCCACAAAAAGGCAGGCATAGCTAGGACCCATGCGGGTACCCATGGCAACACCTTTGATTTGGAGGAAATGCGTGGAGTTAAAGGAGAAGTTGTTCAATGTGAGAACAAGTTCAGCCAGGTGGAGGAGGGTGGTGGTGGATGGGGACTGGTCGGGCCTCTTTTCAAGGAAGAAGGGGTGCACCCTCAGGCCATCCGGGTGGGGGATGGAGGTGTAGAGGGATTGTACATCCATGGTGAAAAGGAAGCGGTTGGGGCCAGGAAACTGGAAACTGTTAAAGTGGCGGAGGTCGTCCGAAGAGTCGCGGATGTAGGTGGGAAGAGACTGGACAAGGGGAGAAAAGATAGAGTCAAGATAGGAAGAGCTAAGTACCGTGGGGCAAGTACAGGCTGAAACGATGTGTCAACCAGGCCAGTCCTGTTTCCAGCTTCTAATACCTTTTATTGTATCTTTTTTACTTCTTTTGTTTCTTTTATTCTTTTGTCCGATCGCAGCCCTGCGTCCGATTTATCTTTTCATTCCAGTTTTGAAGAAGGGTTCGACCCGAAATGTCAACTCGAATTTCTGTCCACGGATGTTGCTTGACCTGCTGAGTTTTTCCAGCATTTTCTGTTGTTATCCTGGATTCCAGTGTTCACTTTTTCTGGTATCCAGTGTTCACTGTTACTGGTACCCAGCTGTCACTGTTACTAGGTTTTTTTGTTCATTGTTACTGGATTCCCGTGTTCTCTGTTGTTGGTTTCCAGTGTTAATTTTGACTGATTTCCATTGTTCATTGTGATTGTTGTCCATTGTTCACTGTTACTGGTTTCCAGTATTCACTCTTACCGGTTCCCAATGTTAACTGTTACTGGTTCCCAGTGTTCACTGTGACTGATTTCCAATGTTCACTGTTATTGGTGTCCAGTGTTCACTGTTACTGGTTTCCAGTGTTCACGGTTACTGGATTCCAGTGTTCACTGTCACTGGTTTCCAGTATTCACTGTTGCTGGTTTCCAGTGTTCACAGTTACCGGTTTCCAGTGATCACTGTGACAGATTTACATTGTTCACTGCTACTGTAATCCAGTGTTCACTGTGACTAATATCCAGCGCAAACAGCTACTGGATTCCAGTGTTCAATGTGACTGATTGCCAATGTTCACTGTTATTGGATTCCAGTGTTCACTGTTGTTGTTTTCCAGTGTTCTCATTGACTGATTTCCAGTGTTCACAGTTATTGGTGTCCAGTGTTAACTGCTACTAGATTCCAGTATTCACTGTGACTGATTTCCAGAATTCACTTTGACTGATTTCCAATGTTCACAGTTAGTGGTGTCCAGTGTTCACTGTTACTAGATTTCAATATTCATTGTGACTGATTTCCAATGTTCACTCTAACTTCTTTCCATTGTTGTCTGTTGCTGATTTCCAGTGTTCACTCTTACTGGTTTCCAGTGTTCACTATGACTGATTTCCAGTTTTTACTGTTATTGTTTTCCAGTACACAGTTGCTGGTTTTCTTTGTTCATTGTTACTGGTTTCTGTTGTTTATTGTTATTGAATTCCAGTGTTCACTGTTGCTCGTTTCCAATGTTCACTGTGACTGATTTCCAGTGTTCACGGTTGCTGGTTTCCAGTGTTCACTGTAACTGAATTCCATTGTTCACTCTTACTGGTTTCCAGTGTTCAATGTGACTGATTTCCAGTTTTTGCTGTTATTGTTTTCCAGTAAACACAGTTGCTGGTTCTCTTTGTTCATTGTTACTGGTTTCTGTTGTTTATTGTTATTGAATTCCAGTGTTCACTGCTGCTGATTTCCAGTGTTCACTGTGACTGATTTCAACTGTTCACTGTTACTGCTATCCCGTGTTCACTGCTACTGGTTTCCAACGTTCTTTGTTACTAGATTTTATTGTTCATTGTTACTGGATTCAGGTGCTCACTTTTGCTGTTTTCCTGTGTTCCCTGTGACTGATTTCCAGTGTGCACTGCTATTGGTGTCCAGTGTTCGCTGTTACTAGATTCCAGTATTCATTGTGTCTGATTTCCAGTGTTCACTGATACTGGTATCCAGTGCTCACTGTTACTGAGTTCCAGTGTTCACTGTTACTGGTTTCCAGTGTTCTCTGTGACTCGTTTCCAGTGTTCACTGTTGCTGGTTTCTAGTTCTCACTGTGACTGATTTCCAGTGTTCACTGTTCCTGGATTCCAGTGTTCACTGTTGCTGGTGTCCTGTGTTCACTGTGACTGATTTCTAGTGTTCACTGCTGCTGGATTCCAATGTTCACTGTGACTGATTTCAACTGTTCACAGTTACTGCTTTCCTGTGTTCACTGCTATTGGTTTCAAGCATTCGCTGTTACTAGATATTATTGTTCATTGTTACTGGATTCAGGTGCTCACTGTTGCTGGTTTCCTGTGTTTCCTGTGACTGATTTCCAGTGCGTACTGCTATTGATGTCCAGTGTTCACTGTTACTCGATTCCAGTATTCATTGTGACTGATTTGCAGTGTTCACTGATACTGGTTTCCAGTTTTCACTCTTACTCATTTCCAGTGTTCACTGTTACTGGTTTCCAGTGTTCACTGTGACTCGTTTCCAGTGTTCACTGTTGCTGGTTTCCAGTGTTCACTTTTGCTGGTTTCCGGTGTTCACTGTTACTAGATTCCAGTATTCACTGTTGCTGGTTTCAAATGTTCACTGTGGCAGGTTTCTAGTGTTCACTGTTGCTGGTTTCCATTGTTCACTTTTACTGGATTCTAGTATTCACAGTGACTGATTTCCATTGTTCATGTTTGCTGGTTTCCAGTGTTCACTGTGACTGATTTCCAGTGTTCACAGTTATTGGTGTACAGTGTTAAATGCTATGAAATTCCAGTAGTCATTGTGACTGTTTTCCAGTGTTCACTCTGACAGGTTTCCAGTGTCCACAGTTATTGGTGTCCAGTGTTCACTGTTACTAGATTCTAGTATTCATTGTGACCGATTTCCAGTGTTCACTGTTACTGGTTTCCAGCGTTCACTGTTACTGTTTTCCAGTGTTCACCATTACTGGATTCCGGTGTTCAGTGTGACTGATTTCCAGTGTTCACTGTTACTGGATTGCACTCTTTACTGTTATTGGTTTCCAGTGTTCGCAGTTGCTGGTTTCCAGTGTTCACTGTTACTGGTTTCCTGTGTTCACGGTTACTGGCTTCCAGTGTTCACTGTTACTTGTTTCCAATGTTCACAGTAACTTGATTTTAGTGTTCCTTGTTAATGGATTCCAGTGTTCATAGTTACTGGTTTCCAATGTTAACTGCTACTAGATTCCAGTATTCACTGTGACTGATTTCCAGTGTTCACTTTGACTGATTTCCAATGTTCACAGTTAGTGGTGTCCAGTGTTCACTGTTACTAGATTCCAGTATTCATTGTGACTGATTTCCAATGTTCACTCCAACTGCTTTCCATTGTTGACTGTTGCTGATCTCCAGTGTTCACTCTTACTGGCTTCCAGTGTTCACTGTGACTGATTTCCAGTTTTTACTATTATTGTTTTCCAGTGTACACAGTTGCTGGTTTTCTTTGTTCATTGTTACTGGTTTCTGTTGTTTATTGTTATTGAATTCCAGTGTTCACGATTGCTGGTTTCCAGTGTTCACTGTAACTAAATTCCAGTGTTCACTCTTACTGGTTTCCAGTGTTCACTGTGACTGATTTCCAGTGTTAACTGTTGCTGGTTTCCAGTGTTCACTGTGACTGATTTCAAGTGTTCACTGTTACTGGTTTCCAATGTTTACTGTTACTGGGTTCCCACGTTCGATGTTACTAGATTTTATTGTTCATTGTTACTGGATTCAGGTGTTCTCTGTTGCTGGTTTCCAATGTTCACTTTTACTGTTTTTCAGCATTCACTGTCGCTGGTTTCCAGTATTCAATATTACTGGTTTCCAGTGTTCACTGTTGCTGATTTCCGGTTTTCACTGTTGCTGGTTTCCAGTGTTCACTGTATCTGATTTGAAGTGCTCAATGTTACTGGTTTCCAGTGTTCACTGTTACTGGTTTCCAGTGCTCGCTGTTACTAGATTTTACTGTCCATTGTTAGTGGATGCAGGAGTTCTCTGTTGCTGGTTTCCAGAATTCACTGTGACTGATCTTCAGTGTTCACTGTTATTGTTGTCCAGTGTTCACTGTTACTGGTTTCCAGTGTTCACTCTTACTGGTTTCCAGTACTCACTGTTGCTGGTTTCCAGTGTTCACTGTTGCTGATTTCCAGTTTTCAGTGTTGCTGGTTTCCAGTATTCACTTTTGCAGGTATCCGTTGTTCACTGTTACTAGATTACAGTGTTCACTGTTGCTGGTTTCCAGTATTCACTGTGACTGATTTCCAGTGTTCAATGTTACTGGACTCCAGTGTTCACTCTTTCTGGTTTCCAGTGTTCAATGTGACTGATTTCCAGTGTTCACTGTTATTGGTGTCCAGTGTTCACTCTTACTGTTTTCCAGAGTTCAATGTTACTGGTTTCCAGTGTTCACTATCACTGGTTTCCAGTGTTCACTGTTGCTGGTTTCCAGTGTTCACAGTTATTGTTGTTCAGTGTTCACTTTTCCTACATTCCAGTGTTCACCGTTAGTGGTTTCCAGTGTTCACTGGTATTGGTTTCCAGTGTTCATTGTTACTGTTCTCCAGTGTTCACAATAACTGGTTTCCAGTGTTAACTGCTAGTAGATTCCAGTGTTCACTGTGACTGATTTCCAGTTTGCACTTTGACATATTTCCAAAGTTCACAGTTATTGGTGTCCAGTGTTCACTGTTACTAGATTCCAGGGTTCATTGTGACTGATTTCCAATGTTCACTGTAACTGCTTTCCATTATTGTCTGTTGCTGATTTCCAGTGTTCACTGTTACTGGTTTGCAGTGTTCACTGTGACTGATATCTAGTGCTCACTGTTACTGGTTTCCAGTGTTCACTCTTACTGTTTTCCAGTGTTCACTGTGACTGAATTCAAGTTTTTACTGTTATTGGTTTCCAGTGTTCGAAGTTGCTGGTTTTTTTGTTTCATTGTTACTGGTTTCCAGTGTTTATTGTTATTGAATTCCCGTGTTCACTGTTGCTCATTTCCAATGCTCACTGTGACTAATTTCCAGTGTTCAATGTTGCTGGTTTCCTCTGTTCAGTGTAACTGAATTCCATTGTTCACTGTTACTGGATTCCTGTGGTCACTGTTATTGGTTTCCAGTGTTCGCAGTTGCTGGTTTCCAGTGTTCACTCTTACTGGTTTCCAGTGCTCACTGTGACTGATATTCCAGAGTTCACTGTTAATGGATCCCAGTGTTCAATTTTATTGGTTTCCAGTGTTCACTGTTACTGGTTTCCAGTGCTCACAGTTATTGGCGTTCAGTGTTCACATTTACTAGATTCCAGTGTTCACAGTTATTGGTTTACAATATTCACTGCTGCTGGTTTCCAGTGCTCATTGTTTCTGGTATCCAGTGTTAACTGTTACTGGTACCCAGCTTTCGCTGTTACTAGATTTTATTGTTCATTGTTAGTGGCTTCCAGTGTTCTCTGTTGCTTGTTTCCAGTGTTAACTTGGACTGATTTCCATTGTTCACTGTTATCGGTGTCCAGAGTGCACTGTTACTGGTTTCCAGTGTTATCTGTCACTGGTTTCCAGTGTTCACTGTGGCTGGTTTCCAGTGTTCACCGTTACTAGTTTCCAGTGATCACACTGACTGATTTCCAGTGTTCACTCTTACTGGAATCCAGTGTTCACTGTGACTAATTTCCAGTGCTCACTGCTACTACTTTCCAGTGTTCACTGTGATTGATTTCCAGTGTTTACTGTAATGGATTCCAGTGTTCACTGTTGTTTGTTTCCAGTGTTCACTTTGATTGATTTCCAGTGTTCACATTTATTGGTGTGCAGTGTTAACTGCTGCTAGATTCCAGTATTAACTGTGACTGATTTCCAGTGTTCATTTTGACTGATTTCCGGTGTTCACAGTCATTGGTGTGCCGTGTTCACTGTTACTAGATTCCAGTATTTATTGTGACTGATTTCCTGTTTTCACTGTTACTGATTTCCAGTGTTCACTGTTAATGGTTTCCAGTGTTCACTGTTACTGCTTTCCAGTTTTCACTCTTACTGGGTTCCAGTGTTCACTGTGACTCATGTCCAGTTTTTACTGTTATTGGTTTCCAGTTTTCGCATTTGCTGGTTTTCTTTGTTCATTGTTACTGGTTTCCCGTGTTAATTTTTGTTGGAATCCAGTGTTCACTGTTGATCATTTCCAATGTTCACTGTGACTGATTTCCAGTGTTCACTTTTGCTTGGTTCCAGTGTTCACTGTATCTGATTTCCAGTGTTCAATGTTGCTGGTTTCCAGTATTCACGTTGACTGATTTCCAGTGTTCAATGTTACTGGTTTCCAGAGTTCACTGTTACTGGTTTCCAGTGTTCACTTTTGCTGGTTTCCACTGTTCACTGTGACTAATTTACAGCGCACACTGCTACTGGGTTCCAGTGTTCACTGTGACTGATTTCCAGTGTTCACAGTTATTGGTGTCCAGTGTTAACTGCTATTAGATTCCAGTATTCACTGTGACTGTTTTCCAGAATTCACTTTGACTGATTTCCAATGTTCACAGTTAGTGGTGTCCAGTGTTCACTGTTACTAGATTCTAATATTCATTGTGACTGATTTCCAATGTTCACTCTAACTTCTTTCCATTGTTGTCTGTTGCTGATTTCCAGTGTTCACTCTTACTGGTTTCCAGTGTTCACTATGACTGATTTCCAGTTTTTACTTTTATTGTTTTCCAGTACACAGTTGCTGGTTTTCTTTGTTCATTGTTACTGGTTTCTGTTGTTTATTGTTATTGAATTCCAGTGTTCACTGTTGCTCGTTTCCAATGTTCACTGTGACTGATTTCCAGTGTTCACAGTTGCTGGTTTCCAGTGTTCACTGTAACTGAATTCCATTGTTCACTCTTACTGGTTTCCAGTGTTCACTGTGACTGATTTCCAGTTTTTGCTGTTATTGTTTTCCAGTGAACACAGTTGCTGGTTCTCTTTGTTCATTGTTACTGGTTTCTGTTGTTTATTGTTATTGAATTCCAGTGTTCACTGCTGCTGGTTTCCAGTGTTCACTGTGACTGATTACAACTGTTCACTGTTACTGCTATCCTGTGTTCACTGCTACTGGTTTCCAACGTTCGCTGTTTCTCGATTTTATTGTTCATTGTTACTGGATTCAGGTGCTCACTGTTGCTGTTTTCCTGTGTTCCCTGTGACTGATTTCCAGTGTGCACTGCTATTGGTGTCCAGTGTTTGCTGTTACTAGATTCCTGTATTCATTGTGACCGATTTCCAGTGTTCACTGTTGCTGGTTTCTAGTATTCACTGTGACTGATTTCCAGTGTTCCCTGTTCCTGGATTCCAGTGTTCACTGTTGCTGGTGTCCTGTGTTCACTGTGACTGATTTCCAGTGTTCACTGCTGCTGGATTCCAATGTTCACTGTGACTGATTTCAACTGTTCACAGTTACTGCTTTCCTGTGTTATCTGCTATTGGTTTCAAGCATTCGCTGTTACTAGATTTTATTGCTCATTGTTACTGGATTCAGGTGCTCACTGTTGCTGGTTTCCTGTGTTTCCTGTGACTGATTTCCAGTGTGTACTGCTATTGATGTCCAGTGTTCACAGTTACTCGATTCCAGTATTCATTGTGACAGATTTGCAGTGTTCACTGATACTGGTTTCCAGTTTTCACTCTTACTGATTTCCAGTGTTCACTGTTACTGGTTGCCAGTGTTCACTGTGACTCGTTTCCAGTGTTCACTGTTGCTGGTTTCCAGTGTTCACGTTTGCTGGTTTCCGGTATTCACTGTTACTAGATTCCAGTATTCACTGTTGCTGGTTTCCAGTGTTCACTGTGGCAGGTTTCTAGTGTTCACTGTTGCTGGTTTCCATTGTTCACTTTTACTGGATTCTAGTATTCACACTGACTGATTTCCATTGTTCATGTTTGCTGGTTTCCAGTGTTCACTGTGACTGATTTCCAGTGTTCACAGTTATTGGTGTACAGTGTTAAATGCTATGACATTCCAGTATTCATTGTGACTGTTTTCCAGTGTTCACTCTGACAGGTTTCCAGTGTCCACAGTTATTGGTGTCCAGTGTTCACTGTTACTAGATTCTAGTATTCATTGTGACCGATTTCCAGTGCTCACTGTTAATGTTTTCCAGTGTTCAGTTTTATTGGTTTCCAGTGTTCACTGTTACTGGTTTCCAGCGTTCACAGTTATTGGCGTTCAGTGTTCACATTTACTAGATTCCAGTGTTCACAGTTATTGGTTTACAATATTCACTGCTGCTGGTTTCCAGTGCTCATTGTTTCTGGTATCCAGTGTTCACTGTTACTGGTACCCAGCTTTCGCTGTTACTACATTTTATTGTTCATTGTTAGTGGTTTCCAGTGTTCTCTGTTGCTTGTTTCCAGTGTTAACTTGGACTGATTTCCATTGTTCACTGTTATCGGTGTCCAGAGTGCACTGTTACTGGTTTCCAGTGTTATCTGTCACTGGTTTCCAGTGTTCACTGTTGCTGGTTTCCAGTGTTCACCGTTACTAGTTTCCAGTGATCACACTGACTGATTTCCAGTGTTCACTCTTACTGGAATCCAGTGTTCACTGTGACTAATTTCCAGTGCTCACTGCTACTACTTTCCAGTGTTCACTGTGATTGATTTCCAGTGTTTACTGCAATGGATTCCAGTCTTCACTGTTGTTTGTTTCCAGTGTTCACTTTGATTGATTTCCAGTGTTCACATTGATTGGTTTCCAGTGTTAACTGCTACTAGATTCCAGTACTAACTGTGACTGATTTCCAGTGTTCATTTTGACTGATTTCCGGTGTTCACTGTTATTGATGTGCCGTGTTCACTGTTACTAGATTCCAGTATTTATTGTGACTGATTTCCTGTTGTCACTGTTATTGCTTTCCAGTGTTCACTGTTACTGATTTCCAGTGTTCACTGTTAATGGTTTCCAGTGTTCACTGTTACTGCTTTCCAGTTTTCACTCCTACTGGGTTCCAGTGTTCACTGTGACTCATGTCCAGTTTTTACTGTTATTGGTTTCCAGTTTTCGCTTTTGCTGGTTTTCTTTGTTCATTGTTACTGGTTTCCCGTGTTAATTTTTGTTGGATTCCAGTGTTCACTGTTGATCATTTCCAATGTTCACTGTGACTGATTTCCAGTGTTCACTTTTGCTTGGTTCCAGTGTTCACTGTATCTGATTTCCAGTGTTCAATGTTGCTGGTTTCCAGTATTCACTGTGACTGATTTCCAGTGTTCAATGTTACTGGTTTCCAGAGTTCACTGTTACTGGTTTCCAGTGTTCACTTTTGCTGGTTTCCAGTGTTCACTGTTTCTGGGTTCCAGTGTTCATCGTTACTAGTTTCCAGTGATCACACTGACTGATTTCCAGTGTTCTCTCTTACTGGATTCCACTGTTCACTGTGACTAATTTCCAGCACACACTGCTTCTGGGTTCCAGTGTTCACTGTTGTTGTTGTCCAGTGCTCACATTGACTGATTTCCAGTGTTCACAGTTATTGGTGTCCAGTGTTAACTGCTACTAGATTCCAGTATTCACTGTGACTGATTTCCAGAATTCACTTTGACTGATTTCCAATGTTCACAGTTAGTGGTGTCCAGTGCTCACTGTTACAAGATTCCAGTATTCATTGTGACTGATTTCCAATGTTCACTCTAACTTCTTTCCATTGTTGTCTGTTGCTGATTTCCAGTGTTCACTCTTACTGGTTTCCTGTGTTCACTATGACTGATTTTCAGTTTTTACTGTTATTGTTTTCTGTTGTGTATGTAACCTGTTCCACCTTAAGAGAGCTTAAGCCTGTTCCACTTTAAGAGATGTACTACTTTCTCAGGCTGCTGTAGACGTAATACCGGGGGTGAACACACCGGTATATAAGCACTGTGCAGTAATCTTGTATTCAGTATAGTCCCTACCTCCAACCAGTAAAGACCTGTTTTTATTGTTACTCATTAGTCTGTGTTTTAATGAACTAAATAATTCACAGACTTAACACTGGCGACGAGTCAGGTTCTCACCCTGCGGCAGTTATTCCACGGTGGTTGAAGAGAGGTTTCAAACCTCACCACTCACCACCCCACTGGAAGCGACAGGCATTAGGACCCTGAAGCCTCCATCAGCTTGCGAACCGGAGTAGAAGACAGGACTGGGGAAGAGAGAGGTACAGGGCGATAGCGATCGGCAGATAAGGGCCGGGCCGCTTTCAAGTGTGAGGCGCAGCCGGGCCATCGATCGCATCCACTGATAAGGGCCGCACTCGGGGGCTGAAGGGAGACGGCGTCGGGGGACGGGTGAAGACTGCCAAGCGCGGGAAAACCGCCATTTTGTGGGCGGAGGACGACGGCAAGAGCGGGAAGCCGCCATCTTTGATAACAAGTAAAGAAAATAAAATCTGAGAAATTGCAAATCTACAATGCCTAAACACGGGAATATTAGCACCTTTGATAGTGACCTCGAAGATTGGGCCATATATGTTGAAAGAGTAAAAAATTATTGTAAGGCCAATAAAATTCGTGACCAAGATACAGCTCTAACATTATTAAATTTAATGGGTGCGAAGACATACGGGCAATTGAAACACCTGTTATCACCAGATGAACCGGTGGATAAGACGTTCGATGAGATTGTTACTGTCCTGAAAGATCATCTAAACCCCACGCCGCTGATGCTAGCGGAACGATTTAAATTTTATGACAGAAGGCAGCTACAGCATGAAAGCAATGCTGAATATTTGCTGGAATTGCGTAAATTAGCGAAATATTGCCAGTTTGGAACGGGACTGACAGATGCACTACGAGACAAATTTGTGTGTGGTTTATTTAAACAGGATACACAAAAGCGACTGCTCGAGGAGAATGAGCTGACACTTGAGAAGGCGGTCACTATGGCAGCAGCACACGAAGCCGCAGCGAGAGGCACGGCAGTAATGCAGCTACGGTCACCGGAGCTCAGTGCACACAAATTGGGTGTGAGTTCTGGCAAATGTTATCGTTGTGGAAAGACAACGCATGATCAGAACCAGTGTTGGTTTAAAAACCAAGAATGTAGAACTTGTGGTAGGCTTGGACATATAGCTAGAGTATGCAGGTCAGGGAAGAAGACCAGCAACAAGAAGTCACCGCAAGGAAAATACGCAAAGGTACACAAGGTGACCGAACAGGAGTCCGATTCAGACGCTAGCAGTAATGAACTGGCTAGCTTAAGAGTACTCAACGCTGGTAAGGGTGCAGACCTCCAGACAATTTGGGTCACTCTTCAGATAGAAGGAGTCCAAGTAAAACTGGAATTGGACACTGGATCGGCATTGATGGTCATAAATAAGAAAGATTACGGAAAGTTATTCCAACATATTCCCCTACAGGATACGGGGATTATATTGAAAACATACACGGGGCAAAGAGTGTACCCCATCGGGAAAATAGAGGTTGCAGTGGTCCACAAGGGCGAAGACAGTCAAATAATGGACTTATATGTGATATCTGAAGGAGGTCCTCCACTACTAGGACGGGAGTGGATTAGGAAAATGAATATGGACTGGCATTTCCTACAAACAATAACGAGTGAGAACTCGGTGAAGATAGTCGGCCCAGACTCTGGAACGGATGATGGTAAGCCCAACTCAGGTGCAAAAGACAAAGTTTCAGCACAGAATTCCACTGAGCAACAACAACATAGTGTAACTGTGGATTCTGAGTCTGGCAAGTCTACTGATGTGCCCATTTCTGAGGGACACCGGGTTCGAACTCAACTCCATTTCAAACTACAACAGCAATTAGAACAAATGCTTCGCCGTTTTGAGCAAGAGTTGAATGCAACGAAAGAGTTCTTGGATATAGAGTTGGAGAATCTGGAAAGACAACAGAAGCAGCTGATGGAGAAAATGGAGCAGGAGCACACAAAACGTCTGATGTCAGAGGAGTTAACGGTCAGCCAACTCCTGCATATGCTGAAGGACAGGACTCTGAAATGGGAAAAACTTGAACACGAACTTCAATATTCAAACGAAAGGGGTTCGGAGCTCTCAAAAGTTATTGGAAGAGCTGAGGTGGCAACACAGACTGAGATGACTGCAACAGAGCAGCCCTTGGATGCCAAAAGTACGCTGACTCACGTCAACGTAGAACAACAGACCGCTGAAACAGCTGCTCCGGTAGAAGGATTGCATAGTCCGATCAATCAATCTCCAAAGGAAGTTGAAGTATTAAAATCACAAATGAGGTCACTAGTAAACGACTTGCTGAAAGCCCAGAAAAAGCTGGATGCAGAGGTACACATGAAGAAGTCTCTTCAGGAAAGATGTCTGGATTTGGAACAAGAGCTGGCTAACGTCCAGCTGGGTATGGAGGAAATAGACGACCCTCTCACTGGTCTAGCTCAGGACGACACCGAATATTACCATGACCTGGTGGACGACACCGAATATTACGATGTCCTGTCCTGCCCAGCTTGTAACTTCGACTCCCAAAGTGCAGAAATCATGGAGGAGCACCAAAAGTCTACGGAACATCGGGAGAAGCTGGCTCTACGACGGAAACAGGAGGAAGAGAAGGAGGAACTGCGCATGCAGCTGGCAGCTGTGGCACTGACAGTGGAGCCCAGAGAGTCTCCAAGAAGCAGAAAAGGAAAAGTCGAAACAGAAGATGACCCATCTGAACCATTATTACCTCGACCAGATCACACACGTGGTCCCTCCGAACGGAGCCAAATCAGTTCGGAAGTTCAAGCTGTTAAATCCATGAAAGCACTATTGAATGAGTAACGTGAACCGACTACACCACAGAGATTGAATCTGTGAACTGTTTTCCGCAGAGACTGAATCTGTGATATGTTACGTTAAACATGAAGTTATATATGTATATATGTTATTAAGTTATGTTAAATGGGGGGGATGACTATAAAGCTAAGAAGGGAGGAGTGTTGTGTATGTAACCTGTTCCACCTTAAGAGAGCTTAAGCCTGTTCCACCTTAAGAGATGTACTACTTTCTCAGGCTGCTGTAGACGTAATACCGGGGGTGAACACACCGGTATATAAGCACTGTGCAGTAATCTTGTATTCAGTATAGTCCCTACCTCCAACCAGTAAAGACCTGTTTTTATTGTTACTCATTAGTCTGTGTTTTAATTAACTAAATAATTCACAGACTTAACATTTTCCAGTACACAGTTGCTGGTTTTCTTTGTTCATTGTTACTGGTTTCTGTTGTTTATTGTTATTGAATTCCAGTGTTCACTGTTGCTCATTTCCAATGTTCACTGTGACTGATTTCCAGTGTTCACGGTTGCTGGTTTCCAGTGTTCACTGTAACTGAATTCCATTGTTCACTCTTACTGGTTTCCAGTGTTCACTGTGACTGATTTCCAGTTTTTGCTGTTATTGTTTTCCAGTGAACACAGTTGCTGGTTCTCTTTGTTCATTGTTACTGGTTTCTGTTGTTTATTGTTATTGAATTCCAGTGTTCACTGCTGCTGGTTTCCAGTGTTCACTGTGACTGATTTCAACTGTTCACTGTTACTGCTATCATCTGTTCACTGCTAGTGGTTTCCAACGTTCGCTGTTACTAGATTTTTTTGTTCATTGTTACTGGATTCAGGTGCTCACTGTTGCTGTTTTCCTGTGTTCCCTGTGACTGATTTCCAGTGTGCACTGCTATTGGTGTCCAGTGTTCGCTGTTACTAGATTCCAGTATTCATTGTGTCCGATTTTCAGTGTTCACTGATACTGGATTCCAGTTTTCACTCTTACTGATTTCCAGTGTTCACTGATACTGGTTTCCAGTGTTCACTGTTACTGGTTTCCAGCGTTCACTGCGATTCGTTTCCAGTGTTCACTGTTGCTGGTTTCCAGTGTTCACTTTTGCTGGTTTCCGGTGTTCACTGTTACTAGATTCCAGTATTCACTGTTGCTGGTTTCCAGTGTTCACTGTGGCAGGTTTCTAGTGTTCACTGTTGCTGGTTTCCATTGTTCACTTTTACTGGATTCTAGTATTCACAGTGGCTGATTTCCATTGTTCATGTTTGCTGGTTTCCAGTGTTCACTGTAACTGGTTTCCAGTGTTCACAGTTATTGGTGTACAGTGTTACATGCTATGACATTCCAGTGTTCATTGTGACTGTTTTCCAGTGTTCACTCTGACAGGTTTCCAGTGTCCACAGTTATTGGTGTCCAGTGTTCACTGTTACTAGATTCTAGTATTCATTGTGACCGATTTCCAGTGGTCACTGTTACTGGTTTCCAGCGTTCACTGTTACTGTTTTCCAGTGTCCACCGTTACTGGTTTCCGGTGTTCAGTGTGACTGATTTCCAGTGTTCACTGTTACTGGATTCCACTCTTCACTGTTATTGGTTTCCAGTGTTCGCAGTTGCTGGTTTCCAGTGTTCACTGTTACTGGTTTCCTGTGTTCACGGTTACTGGATTCCAGTGTTCACTGTTACTTCTTTCCAATGTTCACAGTAACTTGATTTTAGTGTTCCTTGTTAATGGATTCCAGTGTTCACAGTTACTGGTTTCCAATGTTAACTGCTACTAGATTCCAGTATTCACTGTGACTGATTTCCAGTGTTCACTTTGACTGATTTCCAATGTTCACAGTTAGTGGTGTCCAGTGTTCACTGTTCCTAGATTCCAGTATTCATTGTGACTGATTTCCAATGTTCACTCTAACTGCTTTCCATTGTTGACTGTTGCTGATTTCCAGTGTTCACTCTTACTGGCTTCCAGTGTTCACTGTGACTGATTTCCAGTTTTTACTGTTATTGTTTTCCAGTGTACACAGTCGCTGGTTTTCTTTGTTCATTGTTACTGGTTTCTGTTGTTTATTGTTATTGAATTCCAGTGTTCACAGTGGCTGGTTTCCAGTGTTAACTGTAACTAAATTCCAGTGTTCACTCTTACTGGTTTCCAGTGTTCACTGTGACTGATTTCCAGTGTTAACTGTTGCTGGTTTCCAGTGTTCACTGTGACTGATTTCAAGTGTTCACGGTTACTGGTTTCCAGTGTTTACTGTTACTGGGTTCCCACGTTCGATGTTACTAGATTTTATTGTTCATTGCTCCTGGATTCAGCTGTTGTCTGTTGCTGGTTTCCAGTGTTCACTGTGACTGTTTTCCAGTGTTCACTGTTATTGGTGTCCAATGTTCACTTTTACAGTTTTTCAGTGTTCACTGTCGCTGGTTTCCTTTATTCAATATTACAGGTTTCCAGTGTTCACTGTTGCTGATTTCCGATTTTCACTGTTGCTGGTTTCCAGTGTTCACTGTTACTGGTTTCCAGTTCTCGCTGTTACTAGATTTTACTGTTCATTGTTAGTGGATGCGGGAGTTCTCTGTTGCTGGTTTCCAGAGTTCACTGTGACTGATCTTCAGTGTTCACTGTTATTGGTGTCCGGTATTCACTGTTACTGTTTTCCAGTGTTCACTGTCACTGGTTTCCAGTGTTCACTGTTACTGGTTTCCAGTGTTCACTCTTACTGGTTTCCAGTTCTCACTTTTGCTGGTTTCCAGTGTTCACTGTTGCTGATTTCCAGTTTTCAGTGTTGCTGGTTTCCAGTATTCACTTTTGCAGGTATCCGGTGTTCACTGTTACTAGATTACAGTGTTCACTGTTGCTGGTTTCCAGTATTCACTGTGACTGATTTCCAGTGTTCAATGTTACTGGATTCCAGTGTTCACTCTTTCTGGTTTCCAGTGTTCAATGTGACTGATTTCCAGTGTTCACTGATATTGGTGTCCATTGTTCACTCTTACTGTTTTCCAGAGTTCAATGTTACTGGTTTCCAGTGTTTGCTATCACTGGTTTCCAGTGTTCACTGTTGCTGGTTTCCAGTGTTCACAGTTATTGTTGTTCAGTCTTCACATTTCCTAGATTCCAGTGTTCACCGTTAGTGGTTTCCAGTGTTCACTGGTACTGGTTTCCAATGTTCATTGTTACTGTTCTCCAGTGTTCACAATAACTGGTTTCCACTGTTAACTGCTAGTAGATTCCAGTGTTCACTGTGACTGATTTCCAGTTTGCACTTTGACATAATTCCAATGTTCACAGTTATTGGTGTCCAGTGTTCACTGTTACTAGATTCCAGGGTTCATTGTGACTGATTTCCAATGTTCACTGTAACTGCTTTCCATTATTGTCTGTTGCTGATTTCCAGTGTTCACTGTTACTGCTTTCCAGTGTTCACTGTGACTGATATCTAGTGCTCACTGTTACTGGTTTCCAGTGTTCACTGTGACTGAATTCATGTTTTTACTGTTATTGGTTTCCAGTGTTCGCAGTTGCTGGTTTTCTTGTTTCATTGTTACTGGTTTCCAGTGTTTATTGTTATTGAATTCCCATGTTCACTGTTGCTCATTTCCAATGCTCACTGTGACAAATTTCCAGTGTTCAATGTTGCTGGTTTCCTGTGTTCACAGTAACTGAATTCCATTGTTCACTGTTACTGGATTCCTGTGGTCACTGTTATTGGTTTCCAGTGTTCGCAGTTGCTGGTTTCCAGTGTTCACTCTTATTGGTTTCCAGTGCTCACTGTGACTGATTTCCAGAGTTCACTGTTAATGGATCCCAGTGTTAAATTTTGTTGGTTTCCAGTGTTCACTGTTACTGGTTTCCAGTGTTCACAGTTATTGGCGTTCAGTGTTCACAGTTATTGGTTTACAATATTCACTGCTGCTGGTTTCCAGTGCTAATTGTTTCTGGTATCTAGTGTTCACTGTTACTGGTACCCAGCTTTCGCTGTTACTAGATTTTATTGTTCATTGTTAGTGGTTTCCAGTGTTCTCTGTTGCTTGTCTCCAGTGTTAACTTGGACTGATTTCAATTGATCACTGTTATCGGTGTCCAGAGTGCACTGTTCCTGGTTTACAGTGTTATCTGTCACTGGTTTCCAGTGTTCACTGTTGCTGGTTTCCAGTGTTTACCGTTACTAGTTTCCAGTGATCACACTGACTGATTTCCAGTGTTCACTCATACTGGAATCCAGTGTTCACTGTGACTAATTTCCAGTGCTCACTGCTACTAGATTCCAGTATTAACTGTGACTGATTTTCAGTGTTCATTTTGACTGATTTCCGGTGTTCACAGTTATTGGTGTGCCGTGTTCACTGTTACTAGATTCCAGTATATATTGTGACTGATTTCCTGTGTTCACTGTTATTGCTTTCCAGTGTTCACTGTTACTGATTTCCAGTGTTCACTGTTAATGGTTTCCAGTGTTCACTGTTACTGCTTTCCAGTTTTCACTCTTACTGGGTTCCAGTGTTCACTTTGACTCATGTCCAGTTTTTACTGTTATTGGTTTCCAGTTTTCGCATTTGCTGGTTATCTTTGTTCATTGTTACTGGTTTCGTGTGTTAATTTTTGTTGGATTCCAGTGTTCACTGTTGATCATTTCCAATGTTCACTGTGACTGATTTCCAGTGTTCACTTTTGCTTGGTTCCAGTGTTCACTGTATCTGATTTCCAGTGTTCAATTTTGCTGGTTTCCAGTATTCACTGTGACTGATTTCCAGTGTTCAATGTTACTGGTTTCCAGAGTTCACTGTTACTGGTTTCCAGTGTTCACTTTTGCTGGTTTCCAGTGTTCACTGTTTCTGGTTTCCAGTGTTCATCGTTACTAGTTTCCAGTGATCACACTGACTTATTTCCAGTGTTCACTCTTACTGGATTCCACTGTTCACTGTGACTAATTTCCAGTGCTTACTGTTACTAGCTTCCAGTGTTCACTGTGACTGATTTACAGTGTTCACTGTTATTGGATTCCAGTGCTCAGTGTTGCTGGTTTGCAGTGTTCACTTTGACTGATTTACATTGTTCACATTTATTGGTGTCCAGTGTTAACTGCTACTAGATTCCAGTATTGACTGTGACTGATTTCCAATGTTCATTTTGACTGATTTCCAGTGTTCACAATTATTGCTGTACAGTGTTCACTGTTACTGATTTGCAGTGTTCACTGTTATTGTTTTTCAGTGTTCGATGTGACTGATTTCCAGGGTTCACTGTTATTGCTTTCCAGTGTTCACTGTTACTGATTTCCAGTGTTCACTGTTAATGGTTTCCAGTGTTTACTGTGACTGATTTCCAGTATTCACTTTTATTGCTTTACAGTGTTCACTCTTACTGGGTTACAGTTTTGACTGTGAATCATGTCCAGTTTTTACTGTTATTGGTTCCCAGTGTTCGCATTTGCTGGTTTTCTTTGTTCATTGTTACTCGTTTCCAGGGATAATTTTTATTGGATTCCAGTGTTCACTGTTCATCGTTTCCAATGTTCACTGTGACTGTTTCCAGTGTTCACTGTTATTGTTGTCCAGTGTTCACTGTTACTGGTTTCCAGAGTTCACTGTTACTGTCTTCCAGTGTCTGCTATCACTGATTTCCAGTGTTCACTGTTGCTGATTTCCAGTGTTCAGTGTAACTGAATTCCATTGTTCACTGTTACTGGATTCCTGGGTAACTGTTATTGCTTTCCAGTGTTCGCAGTTGCTGGTTTCCAGTGTTCACACTTACTGGTTTCCACTGCTCACTGTGACTGATTTCCAGTGTTCAATGTTAGTGGATTGCAGTGTTCACAGTTATTGGTTTCCAGTGTTCACTGTTACTGGTTTCCAGTGTTCACAGTTAATGGTGGTCAGTATTCACTTTTACTAGATTCCAGTGTTCACTGTTATTTATATCCAGTATTCACTGTTGATCGGTTCCAGTGTTCAGTGTGACTGATTTCCAGTGTTCACCGTTACTGCTTTCCAGTGTTCACTCTTACTGGGTTCCAATTTTCACTGTGACTGGGGTCCAGTTTTTACTGTTATTGGTTTCTAGTGTCCGCATTTGCTGGTTTTCTTTGTTCATTGTTACTGGTTTCCAGTGTTAATTTTTATTGGATTCCAGTGTTCACTGTTGATCGTTTCCAATGTTCACTGTGACTGATTTCCAGTGTTCACTTTTGCCTGGTTCCAGTGTTCACTGCATCTGATTTCCAGTGTTCACTTTTGCTGATTTCCAGTATTCGCTGTGACTGATTTCCAGTGTTCAATGTTACTGGATTCCATTGTTCTCTGTTACTGGTTTCCAGTGTTCACTGTGACTGATTTCCAGTGTTCAAAGATATTTGTGTCCAGTTTTCACTGTTACTGGTTTCCAGAGTTCACTGTTACTGGTTTCCAGTGTTCGCTTTCACTGGTTTCCAGTGTTCACTGTTGCTGGATTCCAGTGTTCAGTGACTAATTTCCAGTTCTCACTGTTAATAGTTTCCAGATTTCACTGTGACTGATTTGCAGTGTTCACTGTTATTGGATTCCACTTTTCACTTTTGTTGGTTTCCAGTGTTCGCTTTGAAAGATTTCCAGTGTTCATATTTATTGGTGTACAGTGTTCACTGTTGCTAGATTCCAATATTTATTGTGACTGATTTCCAGTGTTCACTGTTACTGCTTTCCACTTTTCACTGTTACTGATATCCAGTGTTCACTGTTACTGGATTCCAGTGTTCACAGTGATTGGTTTCCAATGACAGGTTGGGTGATTGGACAGAAAAATGGCAAATGCACTCTAATGTGGATAAATGTGAGGTTATCCACTTTGGTGGCAAAAACAGGAAGGCAGATTATTATTTGAATGGCAATAGATTGGGAGAAGTGAAGTGCAAAGAGACCTGGGTGTTCTTGTGCATGAGTCGCTGAAGGTAAGCATGCAGGTGCAGCAGGCGGTTAAGAAGGTATGTTGGCCTTCGTAGCAAGAGGGTTCGAGTACAATAACAAGGATGTCTTGCTGCAGTTGTACAGAGCCTTGGTGAGACCGCACCTTGAGTATTGTGTGCAGTTGTGGTCACCTTACCTGAGGAAGGACGTTCTTGCCATGGAGGGAGTGCAGCGAAGATTCACCAGGCTGATACCTGGGATGGCAGGAATGACGTATGAGGAGAGATTGTGTCAATTGGGCTTATACTCACTGGAGTTTAGCAGATTGAGAGTGGATCTCATCGAAACCTATAAAATTCTGTCAGGTCTGGACAGACTAGATGCAGAAAGGATGTTTCTGATGGCCGGGGAGTCCAGAACCAGGGGTCATAGTCTAAGGATAAGTGGTAAGCCATTTAGGACTGAAATGAGGAGGAATTTCTTCACCCAGAGAGTGGTGAACCTGTGGAATTCTCTGCCACAGAGGGCTGTGGAGGCCAGTTCATTAAATATATTGAAGAAAGAGTTGGATATATTTCTTGAGGCTAAAGGGATCAAGGGATATGGGGAGAAGGCAGGTACAGGGTACTGAATTTGGATGATCAGCCATGATCTCATTGAATGGTGGAGCTGGCTCGAGGGGCCGAATGGCCTACTCCTGCTCCTATCTTCTATGTTTCTATGTTTCTATGTTTCACTGATACTGGTTTCCAGTGCTCACACTTACTGGGTTCCAGTGTTCACTGTGACTGATTTCCAGTGTTAACTGCTATTAGATTCCAGTATTCACTGTGACTGATTTCCAGTGTTCACTTTGACTGATTTCCAATGTTCACAGATATTGGTGTCCAGTGTTCACTGTTACTAGATTCCAGTATTCATTGTGACTGATTTCCAAAGTTCACTGTAACTGCTTTCCATTGTTTGTTGCTGATTTCCACTGTTCACTGTTACTGGTTTCCAGTGTTCACTGTGACTGAATTCTAGTGCACAATCTTGCTGTATTCCAGTGTTCACTCTTACTGCTTTCCAGTGTTCACTGTGACTGATTTACAGTGTTCAATGTTATTGGTTTGCAGTGTTTTCAGATGTTGGTTTCCAGTGTTCACTGTTAATGGTTTCCAGTGTTCAGTGTTGCTGGATTCTATTATTCACTGTGACTGTTTTCCAGTGTTCACTTTTCCTGGATTCCAGTGTTCCCTTTTGCTGCTTTCCTGTGTTCACTGTGACTGATTTCCAGTGTTTACTGCTGCTGGTTTCCAATGTTTACTGTGACTGATTTCAACTGTTCACTATTACAGGTTTCCTGTGTTCACTGCTACTGGTTTCCAGCATTCACTTTTACTAGATTTTATTGTTCATTGTTACTGGATTCAGGTGTTCACTTTTGCTGGTTTCCTGTGTTCGGTGTGACTGATTTCCAGTGTGCATTGCTATTGGTGCCCAGTGTTCACTGTTACTAGATGCCAGTATTCATTGTGACCGATTTCCAGTGTTCACTGTTACTGGTTTACAATGTTCACTGATACTGAGTTCCAGTTTTCACTGTGACGGGTTTCCAGTGTTCACTTTTGCTGGTTTCCAGTGTTCACAATTACTGGTTTCCTGTGTTAACTGCTACGACATTCCAGTATTCATTGTGACTGTTTTCCATTGTTCACTCTGACAGGTTTCCAGTGTCCACAGTTATTGGTATCCAGTGTTCACTGTTACTAGATTCTAGCATTCATTGTGGTGATTTCCAGTGTTCACTGTTACTGGTTTTCAGCGTTCACTGTTACTGTTATCCAATATTCACTGTTACTGGTTTCCGGTGTTCAGTGTGACTGATTTCCAGTTTTCACTGTTACTGGATTCCACTCTTCACTGTTATTAGTTTCCAGTGTTCGCAGTTGCTGGTTTCCAGTGTTCACTGTTACTGGTTTCCTGTGTTCACGGTTACTGGCTTCCAGTGTTCACTGTTACTTGTTTCCAATGTTCACAGTAACTTGATTTTAATGTTCCTTATTAATGGTTTCCAGTGTTCACTATTACTGCTTTCGATTGTTCACTGCTACTGGTTTCTAGTGTTCACTGTTACTGGTATCCAATGTTCAAAGTTACTGGTTTCCTGTGTTAACTGCTACTAGATTCCAGTATTCACTCTGACTGATTTCCAGTGTTCACTTTTACTGATTTCCAATGTTCACAGCTGGTGGTGTCCAGTGTTCACTGTTACTAGATTCCAGTATTCATTGTGACTGATTTCCAATGTTCACTCTAACTGCTTTCCATTGTTGTCTGTTGCAGATTTCCAGTGTTCACTCTTACTGGCTTCCAGTGTTCACTGTGACTGATTTCCAGTTTTTACTGTTATTGTTTTCCAGTGTGCACAGTTGCTGGTTTTCTTTCTTCATTGTTACTTGTTTCTGTTGTTTATTGTTATTGAATTAGAGTGTTCACTGTTGCTCATTTCCAATGTTCACTGTGACTGATTTCCAGTGTTCATGGTTTCTGGTTTCCAGTGTTCACTGTAACTGAATTCCAGTGTTCACTTTTACTGGTTTCCAGTGTTTACTGTGACTGACTTCCAGTGTTTACTGTTGCTGTTTTCCAGTGTTCACTGTGACTGATTTCAAGTGTTCACTGTTACTGGTTTCCAGCGTTCAATGTTACTGGGTTCCCACGTTCGGTGTTATTAGATGTTATTGTTCATTGTTACTGGATTCAGGTGCTCTCTGTTGCTGGTTTCCAGTGTTCACTGTGACTGATTTCCAGTGTTCACTGTTATTGGTGTCCAGTGTTCACTTTTACTGTTTTTCAGTGTTCTCTGTCGCTGGTTTCCAGTGTTCAATATTACTGGTTTCCTGTGTTCACTGTTGCTGATTTCCAGTTTTCACTGTTGCTGGTTTCCAGTGTTCACTCTGTCTGATTTCAAGTGCTCAATGTTGCTTGTTTCCAGTGTTCACTGTTACTGGTTTCCAGTGCTCGCTGTTACTAGATTTTACTGTTCATTGTTAGTGGATTCAGGAGTTCTCTGTTGCTGGTTTCCAGGGTTCATTGTGACTGATTTTCAGTGTTCACTGTTATTGTTGTCCAGTGTTCACTGTTACTGTTTTCCGGTGTTCACTGTCGCTGGTTTCCAGTGTTCTCTGTTACTGGTTTCCAGTGTTCACACTTACTGGTTTCCAGTGCTCACTGTTGCTGGTTTCCAGTGTTCACTGTTGCTTATTTCCAGTTTTCAGTTTTGCTGGTTTCCAGTATTCACTTTTGCTGGTATCCGGTGTTCACTGTTACTAGATTACAGTGTTCACTGTTGCTGGTTTCCAGTGTTCACTGTGACTGATTTCCAATGTTCAATGTTGCTGGTTTCCAGTGTTCACTGTGACTGATTTCCAATGTTCAATGTTACTGGATTCCAGTGTTCACTGTTACTGGTTTCCAGTGTTCAATGTGACTGATTTTCAGTGTTCACTGTTATTGGTGTCCAGTGTTCACGCTTACTGTTTTCCAGAGTTCAATGTTACTGGTTTCCAGTTTTCGCTATCACTGGTTTCCAGTGTTCACTATTGCTGGTTTCCAGTGTTCACAGTTATTGTTGTTCAGTGTTCACTTTTATTAGATTCCAGTTTTCACTGTTAGTGGTTTCCAGTGTTCACTCTTACTGGTTTACAGTGCTCACTGTTACTGTTTTCCATTGTTCACAATAACTGGTTTCGAGTGTTAACTGCTACTAGATTCCAGTATTCACTGTGACTGATTTTCAGTTTTCACTTTGACTGATTTCCAATGTTCACAGTTATTGGTGTCCAGTGTTCACTGTTACTAGATTCCAGGATTCATTGTGACTGATTTCCAATGTTCACTGTAACTGCTTTACATTGTTGTCTGTTGCTGATTTCCAGTGTTCACTATTACTGTTTTCCAATGTTCAATGTGACTGAATTCCAGTTTTTACTGTTATTGGTTTCCAGTGTTCACAGTTGCTAGTTTTCTTTGTTCATTGTTACTGGTTTCCGGTGTTTATTGTTATTGAATTCCAGTGTTCACTGTTGCTCATTTACAATGCTCACTGTGACTAATTTCCAGTGTTCAAGGTTGCTGGTTTACTGTGTTCACTGTAACTGAATTCCATTGTTCACTGTTACTGGATTCCTGTGGTCACTGTTATTGGTTTCCAGTGTGCGCAGTTGATGGTTTCCAGTGTTCACTCTTACTGGTTTCCAGTGCTCACTGTGACTGATTTCCATAGTTCACTGTTAATGGATCCCAGTGTTCACTGTTATTGGTTTCCAGTGTTCACTGTTACTGGTTTCCAGTGTTCACAGATATTGACGTTCAGTGTTCACATTTACTAGATTCCAGTGTTCACAGTTATTGGTTTCCAATATTCACTGCTGCTGGTTTCCAGTGCTCATTGTGACTGATTACCCATGTACACTGTTCCTGGTTTCCGGTGTTCTCTTTTTCTGGTATCCAGTGTTCACTGTTACTGGTACCCAGCTTTTGCTGTTACTAGATTTTATTGTTCATTGTTAATGGTTCCCAGTGTACTCTGTTGCTTGTTTCCAGTGTTAACTTAGACTGATTTCCATTGTTCACTATTATTGGTGTCCAGAGTTCACAGTTACTGGTTTCCAGTGTTCACTATCACTGGTTTGCAGTGTTCACTGTTGCTGGTTTCCAGTGTTCACCGTTACTAGTTTCCAGTGATCACACCGACTGATTTCCAGTGTTCACTCTTACTGGAATCCAGTGTTCACTGTGACTAATTTCCAGTGCTCACTGTTGCTACTTTCCAGTGTTCACTGTGATTGATTTCCAGTGTTTACTGTTATTGGATTCCAGCTTTCACTGTTGTTGGTTTCCAGTGTTCACTTTGATTGATTTACAGTGTTCACATTTATTGGTGTCCAGTGTTAACTGCTACTAGATTCCAGTATTAACTGTGACTGATTTCCATTGTTCATTTTGACCGATTTCCGGTGTTCACAGTTATTGGTGTGCCGTGTTCGCTGTTACTAGATTCCAGTATTTATTGTGACTGATTTCCAGTGTTCACTGTTATTGCTTTCCAGTGTTCACTGTTACTGATTTCCAGTGTTCACTGTTAATGGTTTCCAATGTTCACTGTTACTGCTTTCCAGTGTTCACTCATACTGGGTTCCAGTGTTCACTGTGACTCATGTCCAGTTTTTACTGTTATTGGTTTCCAGTGTTTGCATTTGCTGGTTTTCTTTGTTCATTGTCACTGGTTTTCTGTGTTAATTTTTGTTGGATTCCAGTGTTCACTGTTGACATTTCCAATGTTCACTGTGACTGATTTCCAGTGTTCACTGTATCTGATTTCCAGTGTTCAATGTTGCTGGATTCCAGTATTAACTGTGACTGATTTCCAGTGTTCAATGTTACTGGATTCCAGTGTTCACTGTTACTGGTTTCCAGTGTTCACTGTTACTGGTTTCCAGAGTTCACTGTTACTGATTTCCAGTGTTCACTGTTACTAGTTTCCAGTGATCACACTGACTGATTTCCAGTGTTCACTCTTACTGGATTCCACTGTTCACTGTGACTAATTTCCAGTGCTCACTGTTACTAGTTTCCAGTGTTCACTGAGACTGATTTCCAGTGTTCACTGTTATTGGATTCCAGTGTTCACTGTTGTTGGTTTCCAGTGTTCACTTTGACTGAATTCCAGTGTTCACATTTATTGGTGTCCAGTGTTAACTGCTACTAGATTCCCGTATTTATTGTGACTGATTTCCAGTGTTCACTGTAACTGCTTTCCATTGTTCACTGTTGCTGATTTCCACTTTTCACTGTTACTGGTTTCCAGTGTTCACTGTGACTGAATTCTAGCGCTCACTCTTTCTGTATTCCAGTGTTCACTCTTACTGCTTTCCAGTGTTCACTGTGACTGATTTCCAGTGTTCAATGTTACTGGTTTCCAGTGTTTTCAGATGTTGGTTTCCAGTGTTCACTTTTACTGATTTACAGTGGTCACTGTTACTGGTTTCCAGTATTCACTGCTGCTGGTTTCCAGTGTTTACTGTGACTGATGTCAACTGTACACTTTTACTGGTTTCCTGTGTTCACTGCTACTGGTTTCAACATTCGCTTTTACTCGATTTTATTGTTCATTGTTCGTGGATTCAGGTGTTCACTATTGCTGGTTTCCTGTGTACGCTGTGACTGATTTACAGTGTGCAGTGCTATTGGTGCCCAGTGTTCATTGTTACTAGATTCCAGTATTCATTGTGACCGATTTCCAGTGTTCACTTTTAATGGTTTACAATGTTCACTGATACTGAGTTCCAATGTTCACTGTGACTGGTTTCCAGTGTTCACTGTTGCTGGTTTCCAGTGTTCACTTTTGCTGGTTTCCGGTGTTCACTGTTACTAGACTCCAGTATTCGCTGTTGCTGGTTTCCAGTGTTCACTGTGGCAGGTTTCTAGTGTTCACTGTTGCAGGTTTCCAGTGTTCACTTTTGCTGGTTTCCAGTGTTCACTGTGACTGATTTCCAGTGTTCACAGTTATTGGTGTCCAGTGTTAACTGCTACGACATTCCAGTATTCATTGTGACTGTTTTCCAGTGTTCACTCTGACAGATTTCCAGTGTCCACAGTTATTGGGGTGCAGTGTTCACTGTTACTAGATTCTAGAATTCATTGTGACTGATTTCCAGTGTTCACTCTGACTGGTTTCCGGTGTTCATTGTGACTGATTTCCGGTGATCACTGTTAATGGATTCCTCTCTTCACTGTTATTGGTTTCCAGTGTTCGCAGTTGCTGGTTTCCAGTATTCACTGTTACTGGTTTCCTGTTTTCACGGTTACTGGCCTCCAGTATACACTGTTACTTGTTTCCAGGGTTCACAGTAACTTGATTTTAGTGTTCCTTGTTAATGGATTCCAGTGATCACTATTACTGGTTTCCATTGTTCACTGCTAATGGTTTCCAGTGTTCACTGTTACTGGTTTCCAGTGTTCACTGTTACTGGTTTCCAGTGTTCACTGTTAATGGTTTCCAGTGTTCAGTGTTGCTGGATTCTATTATTCACTGTGACTGTTTTCCAGTGTTCACTTTTCCTGGATTCCAGTGTTCCCTTTTGCTGCTTTCCTGTGTTCACTGTGACTCATTTCCAGTGTTCACTGCTGCTGGTTTCCAATGTTTACTGTGACTGATTTCAACTGTTCACTATTACAGGTTTCCTGTGTTCACTGCTACTGGTTTCCAGCATTCACTTTTACTAGATTTTATTGTTCATTGTTACTGGATTCAGGTGTTCACTTTTGCTGGTTTCCTGTGTTCGGTGTGACTGATTTCCAGTGTGCATTGCTATTGGTGCCCAGTGTTCACTGTTACTAGATGCCAGTATTCATTGTGACCGATTTCCAGTGTTCACTGTTACTGGTTTACAATGTTCACTGATACTGAGTTCCAGTTTTCACTGTGACGGGTTTCCAGTGTTCACTTTTGCTGGTTTCCAGTGTTCACAATTACTGGTTTCCTGTGTTAACTGCTACGACATTCCAGTATTCATTGTGACTGTTTTCCAGTGTTCACTCTGACAGGTTTCCAGTGTCCACAGTTATTGGTATCCAGTGTTCACTGTTACTAGATTCTAGCATTCATTGTGGTGATTTCCAGTGTTCACTGTTACTGGTTTTCAGCGTTCACTGTTACTGTTATCCAGTATTCACTGTTACTGGTTTCCGGTGTTCAGTGTGACTGATTTCCAGTTTTCACTGTTACTGGATTCCACTCTTCACTGTTATTAGTTTCCAGTGTTCGCAGTTGCTGGTTTCCAGTGTTCACTGTTACTGGTTTCCTGTGTTCACGGTTACTGGCTTCCAGTGTTCACTGTTACTTGTTTCCAATGTTCACAGTAACTTGATTTTAATGTTCCTTATTAATGGATTCCAGTGTTCACTATTACTGCTTTCGATTGTTCACTGCTACTGGTTTCTAGTGTTCACTGTTACTGGTATCCAATGTTCAAAGTTACTGGTTTCCTGTGTTAACTGCTACTAGATTCCAGTATTCACTCTGACTGATTTCCAGTGTTCACTTTTACTGATTTCCAATGTTCACAGCTGGTGGTGTCCAGTGTTCACTGTTACTAGATTCCAGTATTCATTGTGACTGATTTCCAATGTTCACTCTAACTGCTTTCCATTGTTGTCTGTTGCAGATTTCCAGTGTTCACTCTTACTGGCTTCCAGTGTTCACTGTGACTGATTTCCAGTTTTTACTGTTATTGTTTTCCAGTGTGCACAGTTGCTGGTTTTCTTTCTTCATTGTTACTGGTTTCTGTTGTTTATTGTTATTGAATTAGAGTGTTCACTGTTGCTCATTTCCAATGTTCACTGTGACTGATTTCCAGTGTTCATGGTTGCTGGTTTCCAGTGTTCACTGTAACTGAATTCCAGTGTTCACTTTTACTGGTTTCCAGTGTTTACTGTGACTGACTTCCAGTGTTTACTGTTGCTGTTTTCCAGTGTTCACTGTGACTGATTTCAAGTGTTCACTGTTACTGGTTTCCAGCGTTCAATGTTACTGGGTTCCCACGTTCGGTGTTATTAGATGTTATTGTTCATTGTTACTGGATTCAGGTGCTCTCTGTTGCTGGTTTCCAGTGTTCACTGTGACTGATTTCCAGTGTTCACTGTTATTGGTGTCCAGTGTTCACTTTTACTGTTTTTCAGTGTTCTCTGTCGCTGGTTTCCAGTGTTCAATATTACTGGTTTCCTGTGTTCACTGTTGCTGATTTCCAGTTTTCACTGTTGCTGGTTTCCAGTGTTCACTCTGTCTGATTTCAAGTGCTCAATGTTGCTTGTTTCCAGTGTTCACTGTTACTGGTTTCCAGTGCTCGCTGTTACTAGATTTTACTGTTCATTGTTAGTGGATTCAGGAGTTCTCTGTTGCTGGTTTCCAGGGTTCATTGTGACTGATTTTCAGTGCTCACTGTTATTGTTGTCCAGTGTTCACTGTTACTGTTTTCCGGTGTTCACTGTCGCTGGTTTCCAGTGTTCTCTGTTACTGGTTTCCAGTGTTCACACTTACTGGTTTCCAGTGCTCACTGTTGCTGGTTTCCAGTGTTCACTGTTGCTTATTTCCAGTTTTCAGTTTTGCTGGTTTCCAGTATTCACTTTTGCTGGTATCCGGTGTTCACTGTTACTAGATTACAGTGTTCACTGTTGCTGGTTTCCAGTGTTCACTGTGACTGATTTCCAATGTTCAATGTTGCTGGTTTCCAGTGTTCACTGTGACTGATTTCCAATGTTCAATGTTACTGGATTCCAGTGTTCACTGTTACTGGTTTCCAGTGTTCAATGTGACTGATTTTCAGTGTTCACTGTTATTGGTGTCCAGTGTTCACGCTTACTGTTTTCCAGAGTTCAATGTTACTGGTTTCCAGTTTTCGCTATCACTGGTTTCCAGTGTTCACTATTGCTGGTTTCCAGTGTTCACAGTTATTGTTGTTCAGTGTTCACTTTTATTAGATTCCAGTTTTCACTGTTAGTGGTTTCCAGTGTTCACTCTTACTGGTTTACAGTGCTCACTGTTACTGTTTTCCATTGTTCACAATAACTGGTTTCGAGTGTTAACTGCTACTAGATTCCAGTATTCACTGTGACTGATTTTCAGTTTTCACTTTGACTGATTTCCAATGTTCACAGTTATTGGTGTCCAGTGTTCACTGTTACTAGATTCCAGGATTCATTGTGACTGATTTCCAATGTTCACTGTAACTGCTTTACATTGTTGTCTGTTGCTGATTTCCAGTGTTCACTATTACTGTTTTCCAGTGTTCAATGTGACTGAATTCCAGTTTTTACTGTTATTGGTTTCCAGTGTTCACAGTTGCTAGTTTTCTTTGTTCATTGTTACTGGTTTCCGGTGTTTATTGTTATTGAATTCCAGTGTTCACTGTTGCTCATTTACAATGCTCACTGTGACTAATTTCCAGTGTTCAAGGTTGCTGGTTTACTGTGTTCACTGTAACTGAATTCCATTGTTCACTGTTACTGGATTCCTGTGGTCACTGTTATTGGTTTCCAGTGTGCGCAGTTGATGGTTTCCAGTGTTCACTCTTACTGGTTTCCAGTGCTCACTGTGACTGATTTCCATAGTTCACTGTTAATGGATCCCAGTGTTCACTGTTATTGGTTTCCAGTGTTCACTGTTACTGGTTTCCAGTGTTCACAGATATTGACGTTCAGTGTTCACATTTACTAGATTCCAGTGTTCACAGTTATTGGTTTCCAATATTCACTGCTGCTGGTTTCCAGTGCTCATTGTGACTGATTACCCATGTACACTGTTCCTGGTTTCCAGTGTTCTCTTTTTCTGGTATCCAGTGTTCACTGTTACTGGTACCCAGCTTTTGCTGTTACTAGATTTTATTGTTCATTGTTAATGGTTTCCAGTGTACTCTGTTGCTTGTTTCCAGTGTTAACTTAGACTGATTTCCATTGTTCACTATTATTGGTGTCCAGAGTTCACAGTTACTGGTTTCCAGTGTTCACTATCACTGGTTTGCAGTGTTCACTGTTGCTGGTTTCCAGTGTTCACCGTTACTAGTTTCCAGTGATCACACCGACTGATTTCCAGTGTTCACTCTTACTGGAATCCAGTGTTCACTGTGACTAATTTCCAGTGCTCACTGTTGCTACTTTCCAGTGTTCACTGTGATTGATTTCCAGTGTTTACTGTTATTGGATTCCAGCTTTCACTGTTGTTGGTTTCCAGTGTTCACTTTGATTGATTTACAGTGTTCACATTTATTGGTGTCCAGTGTTAACTGCTACTAGATTCCAGTATTAACTGTGACTGATTTCCATTGTTCATTTTGACCGATTTCCGGTGTTCACAGTTATTGGTGTGCCGTGTTCGCTGTTACTAGATTCCAGTATTTATTGTGACTGATTTCCAGTGTTCACTGTTATTGCTTTCCAGTGTTCACTGTTACTGATTTCCAGTGTTCACTGTTAATGGTTTCCAATGTTCACTGTTACTGCTTTCCAGTGTTCACTCATACTGGGTTCCAGTGTTCACTGTGACTCATGTCCAGTTTTTACTGTTATTGGTTTCCAGTGTTTGCATTTGCTGGTTTTCTTTGTTCATTGTCACTGGTTTTCTGTGTTAATTTTTGTTGGATTCCAGTGTTCACTGTTGACATTTCCAATGTTCACTGTGACTGATTTCCAGTGTTCACTGTATCTGATTTCCAGTGTTCAATGTTGCTGGATTCCAGTATTAACTGTGACTGATTTCCAGTGTTCAATGTTACTGGATTCCAGTGTTCACTGTTACTGGTTTCCAGTGTTCACTGTTACTGGTTTCCAGCGTTCACTGTTACTGATTTCCAGTGTTCACTGTTACTAGTTTCCAGTGATCACACTGACTGATTTCCAGTGTTCACTCTTACTGGATTCCACTGTTCACTGTGACTAATTTCCAGTGCTCACTGTTACTAGTTTCCAGTGTTCACTGAGACTGATTTCCAGTGTTCACTGTTATTGGATTCCAGTGTTCACTGTTGTTGGTTTCCAGTGTTCACTTTGACTGAATTCCAGTGTTCACATTTATTGGTGTCCAGTGTTAACTGCTACTAGATTCCCGTATTTATTGTGACTGATTTCCAGTGTTCACTGTAACTGCTTTCCATTGTTCACTGTTGCTGATTTCCACTTTTCACTGTTACTGGTTTCCAGTGTTCACTGTGACTGAATTCTAGCGCTCACTCTTTCTGTATTCCAGTGTTCACTCTTACTGCTTTCCAGTGTTCACTGTGACTGATTTCCAGTGTTCAATGTTACTGGTTTCCAGTGTTTTCAGATGTTGGTTTCCAGTGTTCACTTTTACTGATTTACAGTGGTCATTGTTACTGGTTTCCAGTGTTCACTGCTGCTGGTTTCCAGTGTTTACTGTGACTGATGTCAACTGTACACTTTTACTGGTTTCCTGTGTTCACTGCTACTGGTTTCAACATTCGCTTTTACTCGATTTTATTGTTCATTGTTCGTGGATTCAGGTGTTCACTATTGCTGGTTTCCTGTGTACGCTGTGACTGATTTACAGTGTGCAGTGCTATTGGTGCCCAGTGTTCATTGTTACTAGATTCCAGTATTCATTGTGACCGATTTCCAGTGTTCACTTTTAATGGTTTACAATGTTCACTGATACTGAGTTCCAATGTTCACTGTGACTGGTTTCCAGTGTTCACTGTTGCTGGTTTCCAGTGTTCACTTTTGCTGGTTTCCGGTGTTCACTGTTACTAGACTCCAGTATTCGCTGTTGCTGGTTTCCAGTGTTCACTGTGGCAGGTTTCTAGTGTTCACTGTTGCAGGTTTCCAGTGTTCACTTTTGCTGGTTTCCAGTGTTCACTGTGACTGATTTCCAGTGTTCACAGTTATTGGTGTCCAGTGTTAACTGCTACGACATTCCAGTATTCATTGTGACTGTTTTCCAGTGTTCACTCTGACAGATTTCCAGTGTCCACAGTTATTGGGGTGCAGTGTTCACTGTTACTAGATTCTAGAATTCATTGTGACTGATTTCCAGTGTTCACTCTGACTGGTTTCCGGTGTTCATTGTGACTGATTTCCGGTGATCACTGTTAATGGATTCCTCTCTTCACTGTTATTGGTTTCCAGTGTTCGCAGTTGCTGGTTTCCAGTATTCACTGTTACTGGTTTCCTGTTTTCACGGTTACTGGCCTCCAGTATACACTGTTACTTGTTTCCAGGGTTCACAGTAACTTGATTTTAGTGTTCCTTGTTAATGGATTCCAGTGATCACTATTACTGGTTTCCATTGTTCACTGCTAATGGTTTCCAGTGTTCACTGTTACTGGTTTCCAGTGTTCACAGTTACTGGTTTCCAGTGCTAACTGCTACTAGATTCCAGTATTCACTGTGACTGATTTCCAGTGTTCACTTTGACTGATTTCCAATGTTCACAGTAATTGGTGTCCAGTGTTCACTGTTATTGGATTCCAGTATACATTGTGACTGATTTGCAATGTTCACTGTAACTGCTTTCTATCGTTGTCTGTTGCCAGATTCCAATGTTCACTTTTACTGGATTCTAGTATTCACAGTGACTGATTTCCAGTGTTCACTGTTATTGGATTCCAGTGTTCGCAGTTGCTAGTATCCAGTGTTCACTGTTACATGTTTCCTGTGTTCAAGGTTACTGCCTTCCAGTGTTCACTGTTACTTGTTTCCAGTGTTCACAGTAACTTGATTTTAGTGGTCCTTGTTAATGGAATCCAGTGTTGACTATTACTGGTTTCGATTGTTCACTGCTACTTGTTTCCAGTGATCACTTTTACTGCTTTCCAGTGTTCACTCTTACTGGATTCCACTGTTCACTGCTACTAGATTACAGAATTCACTGTGACTGGTTTCCAGTGTTCACTTTGATTGATTTCCAATGTTCACAGTTATTGGTGTCCAGTGTTCACTGTTACTAGATTCCAGTATTCATTGTGACTGATTTCCAATGCTCACTTTAACTGATTTCCATTGTTGTCTGTTGCTGATTTCCAGTGTTCACTGTCACTGGTGTCCAGTGTTCACTGTTAATGGTTTCCAGTGTTCACAGATATTGGTGTTAACTGTTCACGTCTACTAGATTCCAGTGTTCACTTTTACTGGTTTCCAGTGTTCATTGTGACTGATTTCCAGTATTCACTGCTGCCGGTTTCCAGTGTTTATTGTGTCTGATTTCCAGTGTTCACTGTTGCTGGTTTCTTGTATTCACTGTGACTGATTTCCAGTGTTCATTGTTGCTGGTTTCCAGTGTTCACAGTTACTGGTTTCCAGTGTTAACTGCTACTAGAGTCCAGTATTCACTGTTACTGGTTTCCAGTGTTCAGTATGACTGATTTCCAGTGTTCACTTTGACTGATTTCCAATGTTCACAGTTAGTGCTGTCCAGTGTTCACTGTTACTAGATTCCAGCATTCTTTGTGACTGATTTCCAATGTTCACTCTAACTGCTTTCCATTGTTGTCTGTTGCTGATTTCCAGTGTTCACTCTTACTGGCTTCCAGTGTTCAGTGTGACTGATTTCCAGTTTTTACTGTTATTGTTTTCCAGTGTACACAGTTGCTGGTTTTCTTTGTTCACTGTTACTGGTTTCTGTTGTTTATTGTTATTGAATTCCAGTGTTCACTCTTGCTCGTTTCCAATGTTCACTGTGACTGATTTCCAGTGTTCATGGTTGCTGGTTTCCAGTGTTCAGTGTAACTGAATTCCAGTGTTCACTCTTACTGGTTTCCAGTGTTCACTGTGACTGATTTCCAGTGTTTACTGTTGCTGGATTCCAGTGTTCACTGTGACTGATTTCAAGTGTTCACTGTTACTTGTTTAAAGTGTTTACTGTTACTGGGTTCCCACATTCGATATTACTAGGTTTTATTGTTCATTGTTACTGGATTCAGGTGTTCTCTGTTGCTGGTTTCCAGTGTTCATGGTGACTGATTTCCAGTGTTCACATTTATTGGTGTCCAGTGTTAACTGCTACTAGATTCCAGTATTTATTGTGACTGATTTCCAGTGTTCACTGTAACTGCTTTCCATTGTTCACTGTTGCTGATTTCCACTTTTCACTGTTACTGGTTTCCAGTGTTCACTGTGACTGAATTCTAGCGCTCACTCTTTCTGTTTTCCAGTGTTCACTCTTACTGCTTTCCAGTGTTCACTGTGACTGATTTCCAGTGTTCAATGTTACTGGTTTCCAGTGTTTTCAGATGTTGGTTTCCAACGTTCACTTTTACTGATTTACAGTGGTCACTGTTACTGGTTTCCAGTGTTCACTGCTGCTGGTTTCCAGTGTTTACTGTGACTGATGTCAACTGTACACTGTTACCAGTTTCCTGTGTTCACTGCTACTGGTTTCAACATTCGCTTTTACTCGATTTTATTGTTCATTGTTAGTGGATTCAGGTGTTCACTATTGCTGGTTTCCTGTGTACGCTGTGACTGATTTACAGTGTGCAGTGCTATTGGTGCCCAGTGTTCATTGTTACGAGATTCCAGTATTCATTGTGACCGATTTCCAGTGTTCACTTTTAATGGTTTACAATGTTCACTGATACTGAGTTCCAATGTTCACTGTGACTGGTTTCCAGTGTTCACTGTTGCTGGTTTCTAGTGTTCACTTTTGCTGGTTTCCGGTGTTCACTGTTACTAGACTCCAGTATTCGCTGTTGCTGGTTTCCAGTGTTCACTGTGGCAGGTTTCTAGTGTTCACTGTTGCTGGTTTCCAGTGTTCACTTTTACTGGATTCTAGTGTTCACAGTGACTGATTTCCAGTGTTCACTTTTGCTGGTTTCCAGTGTTCACTGTGACTGATTTCCAGTGTTCACAGTTATTGGTGTTCAGTGTTAACTGCTACGACATTCCAGTATTCATTGTGACTGTTTTCCAGTGTTCACTCTGACAGGTTTCCAGTGTCCACAGTTATTGGGGTCCAATGTTCACTGTTACTAGATTCTAGAATTCATTGTGACTGATTTCCAGTGTTCACTCTGACTGGTTTCCGGTGTTCATTGTGACTGATTTCCGGTGATCACTGTTAATGGATTCCTCTCTTCACTGTTATTGGTTTCCACTGTTCGCAGTTGCTGGTTTCCAGTGTTCACTGTTACTGGTTTCCTGTTTTCACGGTTACTGGCTTCCAGTGTACACTGTTACTTGTTTCCAGGGTTCACAGTAACTTGATTTTAGTGTTCCTTGTTAATGGATTCCAGTGATCACTATTACTGGTTTCCATTGTTCACTGCTAATGGTTTCCAGTGTTCACTGTTACTGGTTTCCAGTGTTCACAGTTACTGGTTTCCAGTGCTAACTGCTACTAGATTCCAGTATTCACTGTGACTGATTTCCAGTGTTCACTTTGACTGATTTCCAATGTTCACAGTAATTGGTGTCCAGTGTTCACTGTTATTGGATTCCAGTATACATTGTGACTGATTTGCAATGTTCACTGTAACTGCTTTCTATCGTTGTCTGTTGCCAGATTCCAATGTTCACTTTTACTGGATTCTAGTATTCACAGTGACTGATTTCCAGTGTTCACTGTTATTGGATTCCAGTGTTCGCAGTTGCTAGTATCCAGTGTTCACTGTTACATGTTTCCTGTGTTCAAGGTTACTGCCTTCCAGTGTTCACTGTTACTTGTTTCCAGTGTTCACAGTAACTTGATTTTAGTGGTCCTTGTTAATGGAATCCAGTGTTGACTATTACTGGTTTCGATTGTTCACTGCTACTTGTTTCCAGTGATCACTTTTACTGCTTTCCAGTGTTCACTCTTACTGGATTCCACTGTTCACTGCTACTAGATTACAGAATTCACTGTGACTGGTTTCCAGTGTTCACTTTGATTGATTTCCAATGTTCACAGTTATTGGTGTCCAGTGTTCACTGTTACTAGATTCCAGTATTCATTGTGACTGATTTCCAATGCTCACTTTAACTGATTTCCATTGTTGTCTGTTGCTGATTTCCAGTGTTCACTGTCACTGGTGTCCAGTGTTCACTGTTAATGGTTTCCAGTGTTCACAGATATTGGTGTTAACTGTTCACGTCTACTAGATTCCAGTGTTCACTTTTACTGGTTTCCAGTGTTCATTGTGACTGATTTCCAGTATTCACTGCTGCCGGTTTCCAGTGTTTATTGTGTCTGATTTCCAGTGTTCACTGTTGCTGGTTTCTTGTATTCACTGTGACTGATTTCCAGTGTTCATTGTTGCTGGTTTCCAGTGTTCACAGTTACTGGTTTCCAGTGTTAACTGCTACTAGAGTCCAGTATTCACTGTTACTGGTTTCCAGTGTTCAGTATGACTGATTTCCAGTGTTCACTTTGACTGATTTCCAATGTTCACAGTTAGTGCTGTCCAGTGTTCACTGTTACTAGATTCCAGCATTCTTTGTGACTGATTTCCAATGTTCACTCTAACTGCTTTCCATTGTTGTCTGTTGCTGATTTCCAGTGTTCACTCTTACTGGCTTCCAGTGTTCAGTGTGACTGATTTCCAGTTTTTACTGTTATTGTTTTCCAGTGTACACAGTTGCTGGTTTTCTTTGTTCACTGTTACTGGTTTCTGTTGTTTGTTGTTATTGAATTCCAGTGTTCACTCTTGCTCGTTTCCAATGTTCACTGTGACTGATTTCCAGTGTTCATGGTTGCTGGTTTCCAGTGTTCAGTGTAACTGAATTCCAGTGTTCACTCTTACTGGTTTCCAGTGTTCACTGTGACTGATTTCCAGTGTTTACTGTTGCTGGATTCCAGTGTTCACTGTGACTGATTTCAAGTGTTCACTGTTACTTGTTTAAAGTGTTTACTGTTACTGGGTTCCCACATTCGATATTACTAGGTTTTATTGTTCATTGTTACTGGATTCAGGTGTTCTCTGTTGCTGGTTTCCAGTGTTCATGGTGACTGATTTCCAGTGTTCACATTTATTGGTGTCCAGTGTTAACTGCTACTAGATTCCAGTATTTATTGTGACTGATTTCCAGTGTTCACTGTAACTGCTTTCCATAGTTCACTGTTGCTGATTTCCACTTTTCACTGTTACTGGTTTCCAGTGTTCACTGTGACTGAATTCTAGCGCTCACTCTTTCTGTATTCCAGTGTTCACTCTTACTGCTTTCCAGTGTTCACTGTGACTGATTTCCAGTGTTCAATGTTACTGGTTTCCAGTGTTTTCAGATGTTGGTTTCCAACGTTCACTTTTACTGATTTACAGTGGTCACTGTTACTGGTTTCCAGTGTTCACTGCTGCTGGTTTCCAGTGTTTACTGTGACTGATGTCAACTGTACACTGTTACCGGTTTCCTGTGTTCACTGCTACTGGTTTCAACATTCGCTTTTACTCGATTTTATTGTTCATTGTTAGTGGATTCAGGTGTTCACTATTGCTGGTTTCCTGTGTACGCTGTGACTGATTTACAGTGTGCAGTGCTATTGGTGCCCAGTGTTCATTGTTACGAGATTCCAGTATTCATTGTGACCGATTTCCAGTGTTCACTTTTAATGGTTTACAATGTTCACTGATACTGAGTTCCAATGTTCACTGTGACTGGTTTCCAGTGTTCACTGTTGCTGGTTTCTAGTGTTCACTTTTGCTGGTTTCCGGTGTTCACTGTTACTAGACTCCAGTATTCGCTGTTGCTGGTTTCCAGTGTTCACTGTGGCAGGTTTCTAGTGTTCACTGTTGCTGGTTTCCAGTGTTCACTTTTACTGGATTCTAGTGTTCACAGTGACTGATTTCCAGTGTTCACTTTTGCTGGTTTCCAGTGTTCACTGTGACTGATTTCCAGTGTTCACAGTTATTGGTGTTCAGTGTTAACTGCTACGACATTCCAGTATTCATTGTGACTGTTTTCCAGTGTTCACTCTGACAGATTTCCAGTGTCCACAGTTATTGGGGTCCAATGTTCACTGTTACTAGATTCTAGAATTCATTGTGACTGATTTCCAGTGTTCACTCTGACTGGTTTCCGGTGTTCATTGTGACTGATTTCCGGTGATCACTGTTAATGGATTCCTCTCTTCACTGTTATTGGTTTCCACTGTTCGCAGTTGCTGGTTTCCAGTGTTCACTGTTACTGGTTTCCTGTTTTCACGGTTACTGGCTTCCAGTGTACACTGTTACTTGTTTCCAGGGTTCACAGTAACTTGATTTTAGTGTTCCTTGTTAATGGATTCCAGTGATCACTATTACTGGTTTCCATTGTTCACTGCTAATGGTTTCCAGTGTTCACTGTTACTGGTTTCCAGTGTTCACAGTTACTGGTTTCCAGTGCTAACTGCTACTAGATTCCAGTATTCACTGTGACTGATTTCCAGTGTTCACTTTGACTGATTTCCAATGTTCACAGTAATTGGTGTCCAGTGTTCACTGTTATTGGATTCCAGTATACATTGTGACTGATTTGCAATGTTCACTGTAACTGCTTTCTATCGTTGTCTGTTGCCAGATTCCAGTGTTCACTTTTACTGGATTCTACTATTCACAGTGACTGATTTCCAGTGTTCACTGTTATTGGATTCCAGTGTTCGCAGTTGCTAGTATCCAGTGTTCACTGTTACATGTTTCCTGTGTTCAAGGTTACTGCCTTCCAGTGTTCACTGTTACTTGTTTCCAGTGTTCACAATAACTTGATTTTAGTGTTCCTTGTTAATGGAATCCAGTGTTGACTATTACTGGTTTCGATTGTTCACTGCTACTTGTTTCCAGTGATCACTTTTACTGGTTTCCAGTGCTCACTCTTACTGGATTCCACTGTTCACTGCTACTAGATTACAGAATTCACTGTGACTGGTTTCCAGTGTTCACTTTGATTGATTTCCAATGTTCACAGTTATTGGTGTCCAGTGTTCACTGTTACTAGATTCCAGTATTCATTGTGACTGATTTCCAATGCTCACTTTAACTGCTTTCCATTGTTGTCTGTTGCTGATTTCCAGTGTTCACTGTCACTGGTGTCCAGTGTTCACTGTTAATGGTTTCCAGTGTTCACAGATATTGGTGTTAACTGTTCACGTCTACTAGATTCCAGTGTTCACTGTTACTGGTTTCCAGTGTTCATTGTGACTGATTTCCAGTATTCACTGCTGCCGGTTTCCAGTGTTTATTGTGTCTGATTTCCAGTGTTCACTGTTGCTGGTTTCTTGTATTCACTGTGACTGATTTCCAGTGTTCACTGTTGCTGGTTTCCAGTGTTCACAGTTACTGGTTTCCAGTGTTAACTGCTACTAGAGTCCAGTATTCACTGTTACTGGTTTCCAGTGTTCAGTATGACTGATTTCCAGTGTTCACTTTGACTGATTTCCAATGTTCACAGTTAGTGCTGTCCAGTGTTCACTGTTACTAGATTCCAGTATTCATTGTGACTGATTTCCAATGTTCACTCTAACTGCTTTCCATTGTTGTCTGTTGCTGATTTCCAGTGTTCACTCTTACTGGCTTCCAGTGTTCACTGTGACTGATTTCCAGTTTTTACTGTTATTGTTTTCCAGTGTACACAGTTGCTGGTTTTCTTTGTTCACTGTTACTGGTTTCTGTTGTTTATTGTTATTGAATTCCAGTGTTCACTCTTGCTCGTTTCCAATGTTCACTGTGACTGGTTTCCAGTGTTCACTTTTGCTGGTTTCCAGTGTTCACTGTGACTGATTTCCAGTGTTCACAGTTATTGGTGTCCAGTGTTAACTGCTACGACATTCCAGTATTCATTGTGACTGTTTTCCAGTGTTCACTCTGACAGATTTCCAGTGTCCACAGTTATTGGGGTCCAGTGTTCACTGTTACTAGATTCTAGAATTCATTGTGACTGATTTCCAGTGTTCTCTCTGACTGGTTTCCGGTGTTCATTGTGACTGATTTCCGGTGATCACTGTTAATGGATTCCTCTCTTCACTGTTATTGGTTTCCAGTGTTCGCAGTTGCTGGTTTCCAGTATTCACTGTTACTGGTTTCCTGTTTTCACGGTTACTGGCCTCCAGTATACACTGTTACTTGTTTCCAGGGTTCACAGTAACTTGATTTTAGTGTTCCTTGTTAATGGATTCCAGTGATCACTATTACTGGTTTCCATTGTTCACTGCTAATGGTTTCCAGTGTTCACTGTTACTGGTTTCCAGTGTTCACAGTTACTGGTTTCCAGTGCTAACTGCTACTAGATTCCAGTATTCACTGTGACTGATTTCCAGTGTTCACTTTGACTGATTTCCAATGTTCACAGTAATTGGTGTCCAGTGTTCACTGTTATTGGATTCCAGTATACATTGTGACTGATTTGCAATGTTCACTGTAACTGCTTTCTATCGTTGTCTGTTGCCAGATTCCAATGTTCACTTTTACTGGATTCTAGTATTCACAGTGACTGATTTCCAGTGTTCACTGTTATTGGATTCCAGTGTTCGCAGTTGCTAGTATCCAGTGTTCACTGTTACATGTTTCCTGTGTTCAAGGTTACTGCCTTCCAGTGTTCACTGTTACTTGTTTCCAGTGTTCACAGTAACTTGATTTTAGTGGTCCTTGTTAATGGAATCCAGTGTTGACTATTACTGGTTTCGATTGTTCACTGCTACTTGTTTCCAGTGATCACTTTTACTGCTTTCCAGTGTTCACTCTTACTGGATTCCACTGTTCACTGCTACTAGATTACAGAATTCACTGTGACTGGTTTCCAGTGTTCACTTTGATTGATTTCCAATGTTCACAGTTATTGGTGTCCAGTGTTCACTGTTACTAGATTCCAGTATTCATTGTGACTGATTTCCAATGCTCACTTTAACTGATTTCCATTGTTGTCTGTTGCTGATTTCCAGTGTTCACTGTCACTGGTGTCCAGTGTTCACTGTTAATGGTTTCCAGTGTTCACAGATATTGGTGTTAACTGTTCACGTCTACTAGATTCCAGTGTTCACTTTTACTGGTTTCCAGTGTTCATTGTGACTGATTTCCAGTATTCACTGCTGCCGGTTTCCAGTGTTTATTGTGTCTGATTTCCAGTGTTCACTGTTGCTGGTTTCTTGTATTCACTGTGACTGATTTCCAGTGTTCATTGTTGCTGGTTTCCAGTGTTCACAGTTACTGGTTTCCAGTGTTAACTGCTACTAGAGTCCAGTATTCACTGTTACTGGTTTCCAGTGTTCAGTATGACTGATTTCCAGTGTTCACTTTGACTGATTTCCAATGTTCACAGTTAGTGCTGTCCAGTGTTCACTGTTACTAGATTCCAGCATTCTTTGTGACTGATTTCCAATGTTCACTCTAACTGCTTTCCATTGTTGTCTGTTGCTGATTTCCAGTGTTCACTCTTACTGGCTTCCAGTGTTCACTGTGACTGATTTCCAGTTTTTACTGTTATTGTTTTCCAGTGTACACAGTTGCTGGTTTTCTTTGTTCACTGTTACTGGTTTCTGTTGTTTATTGTTATTGAATTCCAGTGTTCACTCTTGCTCGTTTCCAATGTTCACTGTGACTGATTTCCAGTGTTCATGGTTGCTGGTTTCCAGTGTTCAGTGTAACTGAATTCCAGTGTTCACTCTTACTGGTTTCCAGTGTTCACTGTGACTGATTTCCAGTGTTTACTGTTGCTGGATTCCAGTGTTCACTGTGACTGATTTCAAGTGTTCACTGTTACTTGTTTAAAGTGTTTACTGTTACTGGGTTCCCACATTCGATATTACTAGGTTTTATTGTTCATTGTTACTGGATTCAGGTGTTCTCTGTTGCTGGTTTCCAGTGTTCATGGTGACTGATTTCCAGTGTTCACATTTATTGGTGTCCAGTGTTAACTGCTACTAGATTCCAGTATTTATTGTGACTGATTTCCAGTGTTCACTGTAACTGCTTTCCATTGTTCACTGTTGCTGATTTCCACTTTTCACTGTTACTGGTTTCCAGTGTTCACTGTGACTGAATTCTAGCGCTCACTCTTTCTGTATTCCAGTGTTCACTCTTACTGCTTTCCAGTGTTCACTGTGACTGATTTCCAGTGTTCAATGTTACTGGTTTCCAGTGTTTTCAGATGTTGGTTTCCAACGTTCACTTTTACTGATTTACAGTGGTCACTGTTACTGGTTTCCAGTGTTCACTGCTGCTGGTTTCCAGTGTTTACTGTGACTGATGTCAACTGTACACTGTTACCGGTTTCCTGTGTTCACTGCTACTGGTTTCAACATTCGCTTTTACTCGATTTTATTGTTCATTGTTAGTGGATTCAGGTGTTCACTATTGCTGGTTTCCTGTGTACGCTGTGACTGATTTACAGTGTGCAGTGCTATTGGTGCCCAGTGTTCATTGTTACGAGATTCCAGTATTCATTGTGACCGATTTCCAGTGTTCACTTTTAATGGTTTACAATGTTCACTGATACTGAGTTCCAATGTTCACTGTGACTGGTTTCCAGTGTTCACTGTTGCTGGTTTCTAGTGTTCACTTTTGCTGGTTTCCAGTGTTCACTTTTACTGGATTCTAGTGTTCACAGTGACTGATTTCCAGTGTTCACTTTTGCTGGTTTCCAGTGTTCACTGTGACTGATTTCCAGTGTTCACAGTTATTGGTGTTCAGTGTTAACTGCTACGACATTCCAGTATTCATTGTGACTGTTTTCCAGTGTTCACTCTGACAGATTTCCAGTGTCCACAGTTATTGGGGTCCAATGTTCACTGTTACTAGATTCTAGAATTCATTGTGACTGATTTCCAGTGTTCACTCTGACTGGTTTCCGGTGTTCATTGTGACTGATTTCCGGTGATCACTGTTAATGGATTCCTCTCTTCACTGTTATTGGTTTCCAGTGTTCGCAGTTGCTGGTTTCCAGTGTTCACTGTTACTGGTTTCCTGTTTTCACGGTTACTGGCTTCCAGTGTACACTGTTACTTGTTTACAGGGTTCACAGTAACTTGATTTTAGTGTTCCTTGTTAATGGATTCCAGTGATCACTATTACTGGTTTCCATTGTTCACTGCTAATGGTTTCCAGTGTTCACTGTTACTGGTTTCCAGTGTTCACAGTTACTGGTTTCCAGTGCTAACTGCTACTAGATTCCAGTATTCACTGTGACTGATTTCCAGTGTTCACTTTGACTGATTTCCAATGTTCACAGTAATTGGTGTCCAGTGTTCACTGTTATTGGATTCCAGTATACATTGTGACTGATTTGCAATGTTCACTGTAACTGCTTTCTATCGTTGTCTGTTGCCAGATTCCAGTGTTCACTTTTACTGGATTCTAGTATTCACAGTGACTGATTTCCAGTGTTCACTGTTATTGGATTCCAGTGTTCGCAGTTGCTAGTATCCAGTGTTCACTGTTACATGTTTCCTGTGTTCAAGGTTACTGCCTTCCAGTGTTCACTGTTACTTGTTTCCAGTGTTCACAGTAACTTGATTTTAGTGTTCCTTGTTAATGGAATCCAGTGTTGACTATTACTGGTTTCGATTGTTCACTGCTACTTGTTTCCAGTGATCACTTTTACTGGTTTCCAGTGCTCACTCTTACTGGATTCCACTGTTCACTGCTACTAGATTACAGAATTCACTGTGACTGGTTTCCAGTGTTCACTTTGATTGATTTCCAATGTTCACAGTTATTGGTGTCCAGTGTTCACTGTTACTAGATTCCAGTATTCATTGTGACTGATTTCCAATGCTCACTTTAACTGCTTTCCATTGTTGTCTGTTGCTGATTTCCAGTGTTCACTGTCACTGGTGTCCAGTGTTCACTGTTAATGGTTTCCAGTGTTCACAGATATTGGTGTTAACTGTTCACGTCTACTAGATTCCAGTGTTCACTGTTACTGGTTTCCAGTGTTCATTGTGACTGATTTCCAGTATTCACTGCTGCCGGTTTCCAGTGTTTATTGTGTCTGATTTCCAGTGTTCACTGTTGCTGGTTTCTTGTATTCACTGTGACTGATTTCCAGTGTTCACTGTTGCTGGTTTCCAGTGTTCATAGTTACTGGTTTCCAGTGTTAACTGCTACTAGAATCCAGTATTCACTGTTACTGGTTTCCAGTGTTCAGTATGACTGATTTCCAGTGTTCACTTTGACTGATTTCCAATGTTCACAGTTAGTGCTGTCCGGTGTTCACTGTTACTAGATTCCAGTATTCATTGTGACTGATTTCCAATGTTCACTCTAACTGCTTTCCATTGTTGTCTGTTGCTGATTTCCAGTGTTCACTCTTACTGGCTTCCAGTGTTCACTGTGACTGATTTCCAGTTTTTACTGTTATTGTTTTCCAGTGTACACAGTTGCTGGTTTTCTTTGTTCACTGTTACTGGTTTCTGTTGTTTATTGTTATTGAATTCCAGTGTTCACTCTTGCTCGTTTCCAATGTTCACTGTGACTGATTTCCAGTGTTCATGGTTGCTGGTTTCCAGTGTTCAGTGTAACTGAATTCCAGTGTTCACTCTTACTGGTTTCCAGTGTTCACTGTGACTGATTTCCAGTGATTACTGTTGCTGGATTCCAGTGTTCACTGTGACTGATTTCAAGTGTTCACTGTTACTTGTTTAAAGTGTTTACTGTTACTGGGTTCCCACATTCTATATTACTAGGTTTTATTGTTCATTGTTACTGGACTCAGGTGTTCTCTGTTGCTGGTTTCCAGTGTTCATGGTGACTGATTTCCAGTGTTCACTGTTATTGGTGTCCAGTGTTCACTTTTACTGTTTTTCAGTGTTCACTGTCGCTGGTTTCCAGTGTTCAATATTATTGGTTTCCAGTGTTCACTGTTGCTGATTTCCAGTTTTCACTGTTGCTGGTTTCCAGTGTTCACTGTGTCTGATTTCAATTGCTCAATGTTACTGCTTTCCAGTGTTCACTGTTACTGGTTTCCAGTGCTCACTGTTACTGGGTTCCCACGTTAAATTTTACTAGATTTAAATTGTTCATTGTTACTGGATTCAGGTGTTCTCTGTTGCTGGTTTCCAGTGTTCATGGTGACTGATTTCCAGTGTTCACTGTTATTGGTGTCCAGTGTTCACTTTTACTGTTTTTCAGTGTTCACTGTCGCTGGTTTCCAGTGTTCAATATTACTGGTTTCCAGTGTTCACTGTTACTGGTTTCCAGTGCTCGCTGTTACCAGATTTTTCTATTCATTGTTAGTGGATTCAGGAGTTCTCTGTTGCTGGTTTCCAGGGTTCACTGAGACTGATTTACAGTGTTCACTGTTATTGTTGGCCAGTGTTCACTGTTACTGTTTTCCAGTGTTCACTGTCGCTGGTTTCCAGTGTTCACTCTTACTGGTTTCCAGTGCTCACTGTTGCTGGTTTCCATTGATCACTGTTGCTGACTTCCAGTTTTCAGTGTTACTGGCTTCCAGTATTCACTGTGACTGATTTCCAGTGTTCAATGTTACTGGATTCCAGTGTTCACTGTTACTGGTTTCCAGTGTTCATTGTGACTGATTTCCAGTGTTCATTGTTGCTGGTTTCTTGTATTCACTGTGACTGATTTCCAGTGTTCACTGCTGCTGGTTTCCAATGTTTATTGTGACTGATTTCCAGTGTTCACTGTTGCTGGTTTCTTGTATTCACTGTGACTGATTTCCAGTGTTCATGGTTGCTGGTTTCCAGTGTTCAGTGTAACTGAATTCCAGTGTTCACTCTTACTCGTTTCCAGTGTTCACTGTGACTGATTTCCTGCATTTACTGTTGCTGGATTCCAGTGTTCACTGTGACTGATTTCAAGTGGTCACTGTTACTGGTTTAAAGTGTTCACTTTTACTGGGTTCCCACATTCGATATTACTAGATGTTATTGTTCATTGTTACTGGATTCAGGTGTTCTCTGTTGCTGGTTTCCAGTGTTCACGGTGACTGATTTCCAGTGTTCACTGTTATTGGTGTCCAGTGTTCACTTTTACTGTTTTTCAGTGTTTACTGTCGCTGGTTTCCAGTGTTCAATATTACTGGTTTCCAGTGTTCACTGTTGCTGATTTCCAGTTTTCACTGTTGCTGGTTTCCAGTGTTCACTGTGTCTGATTTCAATTGCTCAATGTTACTGCTTTCCAGTGTTCACTGTTACTGATTTCCAGTGCTCACTGCTACTGGGTTCACACGTTAAGTTTTACTAGATTTTATTGTTGATTGTTACTGGATTCAGGTGTTCTCTGTTGCTGGTTTCCAGTGTTCACGGTGACTGATTTCCAGTGTTCACTGTTATTGGTGTCCAGTGTTCACTTTTACTGTTTTTCAGTGTTCACTGTCGCTGGTTTCCAGTGTTCAATATTACTGGTTTCCAGTGTTCACTGTGTCTGATTTCAAGTGCTCAATGTTACTGGTTTCCAGTGCTCGCTGTTACCAGATTTTACTGTTCATTGTTAGTGGATTAAGGAGTTCTCTGTTGCTGGTTTCCAGTGTTCACTGTGACTGATTTACAGTGTTCACTGTTATTGTTGGCCAGTGTTCACTGTTACTGTTTTCCAGTGTTCACTGTCGCTGGTTTCCCGTGTTCACTGTTACTGGTTTCCAGTGTTCACTCTTACTGGTTTCCGGTGCTCACTGTTGCTGGTTTCCAGTGTTCACTGTTGCTGACTTCCAGTTTTCAGTGTTACTGGCTTCCAGTATTCTCTGTGACTGATTTCCAGTGTTCAATGTTACTGGATTCCAGTGTTCACTGTTACTGGTTTCCAGTGTTCAATGTGACTGATTTCCAGTGTTCACTGTTATTGGTGTCAGTGTTCACGATTACTGTTTTCCAGAGTTCAATGTTACTGGTTTCCAGTGTTCACTATCACTGGTTTCCAGTGTTCACTATTGCTGGTTTCCAGTGTTCACAGTTATTGTTGTTCAGTGTTTACTTTTACTAGATTCCAGTGTTCATTGTTACTGTTTTCCAGTGTTCACAATAACTGGTTCCCAGTGTTAACTGCTACTAGATTCCAGTATTCACTGTGACTGATTTCCAGTGTTCACTGTTGCTGGTTTCTTGTATTCACTGTGACTGATTTCCAGTGTTCATGGTTGCTGGTTTCCAGTGTTCAGTGTAACTGAATTCCAGTGTTCACTCTTACTCGTTTCCAGTGTTCACTGTGACTGATTTCCTGCATTTACTGTTGCTGGATTCCAGTGTTCACTGTGACTGATTTCAAGTGTTCACTGTTACTGGTTTAAAGTGTTCACTTTTACTGGGTTCCCGCATTCGATATTACTAGATGTTATTGTTCATTGTTACTGGATTCAGGTGTTCTCTGTTGCTGGTTTCCAGTGTTCACGGTGACTGATTTCCAGTGTTCACTGTTATTGGTGTCCAGTGTTCACTTTTACTGTTTTTCAGTGTTTACTGTCGCTGGTTTCCAGTGTTCAATATTACTGGTTTCTAGTGTTCACTGTTGCTGATTTCCAGTTTTCACTGTTGCTGGTTTCCAGTGTTCACTGTGTCTGATTTCAATTGCTCAATGTTACTGCTTTCCAGTGTTCACTGTTACTGGTTTCCAGTGCTCACTGCTAGTGGGTTCACACGTTAAATTTTACTAGATTTTATTGTTGATTGTTACTGGATTCAGGTGTACTCTGTTGCTGGTTTCCAGTGTTCACGGTGACTGATTTCCAGTGTTCACTGTTATTGGTGTCCAGTGTTCACTTTTACTGTTTTTCAGTGTTCACTGTCGCTGATTTCCAGTGTTCAATATTACTGGTTTCCAGTGTTCACTGTGTCTGATTTCAAGTGCTCAATGTTACTGGTTTCCAGTGCTCGCTGTTACCAGATTTTACTGTTCATTGTTAGTGGATTCAGGAGTTCTCTGTTGCTGGTTTCCAGTGTTCACTGTGACTGATTTACAGTGTTCACTGTTATTGTTGGCCAGTGTTCACTGTTACTGTTTTCCAGTGTTCACTGTCGCTGGTTTCCCGTGTTCACTGTTACTGGTTTCCAGTGTTCACTCTTACTGGTTCCCGGTGCTCACTGTTGCTGGTTTCCAGTGTTCACTGTTGCTGACTTCCAGTTTTCAGTGTTACTGGCTTCCAGTATTCACTGTGACTGATTTCCAGTGTTCAATGTTACTGGATTCCAGTGTTCACTGTTACTGGTTTCCAGTGTTCAATGTGACTGATTTCCAGTGTTCACTGTTATTGGTGTCCAGTGTTCACGATTACTGTTTTCCAGAGTTCAATGTTACTGGTTTCCAGTGTTCACTATCACTGGTTTCCAGTGTTCACAGTTATTGTTGTTCAGTGTTTACTTTTACTAGATTCCAGTGTTCATTGTTACTGTTTTCCAGTGTTCACAATAACTGGTTCCCAGTGTTAACTGCTACTAGATTCCAGTATTCACTGTGACTGATTTCCAGTTTTAACTTTGACTGATTTCCAATGTTACAGTTATTCGTGTCCAGTGTTCACTGTTACTAGATTCCAGTATTCATTGTGACTGTTTTCCAATGTTCACTGTAACTGCTTTACATTGTTGTCTGTTGCTGATTTCCAGTGTTTACTGTTACTGTTTTCCAGTGTTCACTGTGACTGAGTTCCAATTTTTACTGTTGTTGTTTTCCAGTGTTCAGTGTTGCTGGATTCTATTATTCACTGTGACTGTTTTCCAGTGTTCACTGTTCCTGGATTCCAGTGTTCACTTTTGCTGCTTTCCTGTGTTCACTCTGACTTATTTCCAGTGTTCACTGCTGCTGGTTTGCAGTGTTCACTGTGACTGATTTCCAGTGAACACAGTTATTGGTGTCCAGTGTTTACTGTTGCTGGTTTCCAGTGTTCACCATTACTTGTTTCCAGTGATCACACTGACTGATTTCCAGTGTTCACTCTTACTGGAATCCAGTGTTCACTGTGACTAATTTCCAGTGCTCACTGTTACTACGTTCCAGTGTTCACTGTGATTGATTTCCAGTGTTTACTGTTATTGGATTCCACTGTTCACTGTTGTTGGTTTCCTGTGTTCACTTTGATTGATTTCCAGTGTTGACATTTATTGGTGTCCAGTGTTAACTGCTACTAGATTCCAGTATTCACTTTGACTGATTTCCAGTGTTAATTTTGACTGATTTCCGGTGTTCACAGTTATTGGTGTGCCGTGTTTGCTGTTACTAGATTCCAGTATTTAATGTGACTGATTTCCAGTGATCACTGTTATTGCTTTCCAGTGTTCACTGTTACTGATTCCAGTGATCACTGTTAATGGTTTCCAGTGTTCACTGTTACTGCTTTCCAGTGTTCACTTTTACTGGGTTCCAGTGTTCACTATGACTCATGTGCAATTTTTACTGTTATTGGTTCCAGTGTTTGCATTTGCTGGTTTTCTTTGTTCATTGTCACTGGTTTCCCATGTTAATTTTTGTTGCATTCCACTGTTCACTGTTGACATTTCCAATGTTCACTGTGACTGATTTCCAGTGTTCACTGTGTCTGATTTCCAATGTTCAATGTTGCTGGTTTCCAGTATTCACTGTGACTGATTTCCAGTGTTCAATGTTACTGGATTCCAGTGTTCACTGTTACTGGTTTCCAGAGTTCACTGTTACTGGTTTCCAGTGTTCACATTTGCTGGTTCCAGTGTTCACTGTTTCTGGTTTCCAGTGTTCATCGTTACTAGTTTCCAGTGATCACACTGACTGATTTCCAGTGTTCACTCTTACTGGATTCCACTGTTCACTGTGACTATTTTCCAGTGCTCACTGTCACTAGTTTCCAGTGTTCTCTGTGACTGATTTACAGTGTTCACTGTTATTAGTGTCCAGTGCTAACTGATACTAGATTCCAGTATTCATTGTGACTGCTTTCCAATGTTCACTGTAACTGCTTAACCATTGTTCACTGTTGCTGATCTGCACTTTTCACTGTTACTGGTTTCCAGTGTTCACTGTGACTGAATTCTAGTGCTCACTCTTACTGTATTCCAGTGTTCACTCTTACTGCTTTCCAGTGTTCACTGTGACTGATTTCCAGTGTTCACTGTTACTGGTTTTCAGTGTTCAGTGTTAATGGTTTCCAGTGTTCAGTGTGGCTGGATTCTGTTATTCACTGTGACTGTTTTCCAGTGTTCACTGTTCCTGGATTCCAGTGTTCACTTTTGCTGCTTTCCTGTGCTCACTCTGACTGATTTCCAGTGTTCCCTGCTGCTGGTTTCCAGTGTTTACTGTGACTGATTTCAACTGTTCACTGTTGCTGGTTTCCTGTGTTCACTGCTGCTGATTTCCTGCATTCGCTTTTACTCGGTTTTCTTGTTCATTGTTACTGGATTCAGGTGTTCAATGTTGCTGGTTTCCTGTGTACGCTGTGACTGATTTCCAGTGTGCACTGCTATTGGTGCCCAGTGTTCATTGTTACTAGATTCCAGTATTCATTGTGACCGATTTCCAGTGTTCACTGTTACTGGTTTACAATGTTCACTGATACTGAGTTCCAATGTTCACTGTGACTGGTTTCCAGTGTTCACTGTTGCTGGTTTCCAGTGTTCACTTTGGCTGGTTTCTGGTGTTCACTGTTACTAGATTCCAGTATTCGCTGTTGCTGGTTTCCAGTGTTCACTGTGGCAGGTTTCTAGTGTTCACTGTTGCTGGTTTCCAGTGTTCACTTTTACTGGATTCTAGTGTTCACAGTGACTGATTTCCAGTGTTCACTTTTGCTGGTTTCCAGTGTTCACTGTGACTGATTTCCAGTGTTCACAGTTATTGGTGTCCAGTGTTAACGGCTACGACATTCCAGTATTCATTGTAACTGTTTTCCAGTGTTCACTCTGACAGGTTTCCAGTGTCCACAGTTATTGGGGTCCACTGTTCACTGTTACTAGATTCTAGAATTCTTTGTGACTGATTTCCAGTGTTCACTCTGACTGGTTTCTGGTGTTCATTGTGACTGATTTCCAGTGATCACTGTTAATGGAATCCTCTCTTCACTGTTATTGGTTTCCAGTGTTCACTGTTGCTGGTTTCCAGTGTTCACCGTTACTAGTTTCCAGTGATCACACTGACTGATTTCCAGTGTTCACTCTTACTGGAATCCAGTGTTCACTGTGACTAATTTCCAGTGCTCACTGTTACTACTTTCCAGTGTTCACTGTGATTGATTTCCAGTGTTTACTGTTATTGGATTCCAGTGTTCACTGTTGTTGGTTTCCTGTGTTCACTTTGATTGATTTCCTGAGTTCACATTTATTGGTGTCCAGTGTTAACTGCTACTAGATTCCAGTATTAACTGACTGATTTCCAGTGTTCATTTTGACTGATTTCCGGTGTTCACAGTTATTGGTGTGCCGTGTTTGCTGTTACTAGATTCCAGTATTTAATGTGACTGATTTCCAGTGATCACTGTTATTGCTTTCCACTGTTCACTGTTACTGATTCCAGTGATCACTGTTAATGGTTTCCAGTGTTCACTGTTACTGCTTTCCAGTGTTCACTTTTACTGGGTTCCAGTGTTCACTATGACTCATGTGCAATTTTTACTGTTATTGGTTCCAGTGTTCGCATTTGCTGGTTTTCTTTGTTCATTGTCACTGGTTTCCCATGTTAATTTTTGTTGGATTCCACTGTTCACTGTTGACATTTCCAATGTTCACTGTGACTGATTTCCAGTGTTCACTGTGTCTGATTTCCAATCTTCAAGGTTGCTGGTTTCCAGTATTCACTGTGACTGATTTCCAGTGTTCAATGTTACTGGATTCCAGTGTTCACTGTTACTGGTTTCCAGAGTTCACTGTTACTGGTTTCCAGTGTTCACATTTGCTGGTTCCAGTGTTCACTGTTTCTGGTTTCCAGTGTTCATCGTTACTTGTTTCCAGTGATCACACTGACTGATTTCCAGTGTTCACTCTTACTGGATTCCACTGTTCACTGTGACTATTTTCCAGTGCTCACTGTCACTAGTTTCCAGTGTTCACTGTGACTGATTTACAGTGTTCACTGTTATTGGTGTCCAGTGCTAACTGATACTAGATTCCAGTATTCATTGTGACTGCTTTCCAATGTTCACTGTAACTGCTTAACCATTGTTCACTGTTGCTGATCTGCACTTTTCACTGTTACTGGTTTCCAGTGTTCACTGTGACTGAATTCTAGTGCTCACTCTTACTGTATTCCAGTGTTCACTCTTGCTGCTTTCCAGTGTTCACTGTGACTGATTTCCAGTGTTCACTGTTACTGGTTTTCAGTGTTCAGTGTTAATGGTTTCCAGTGTTCAGTGTGGCTGGATTCTTTTATTCACTGTGACTGTTTTCCAGTGTTCACTGTTCCTGGATTCCAGTGTTCACTTTTGCTGCTTTCCTGTGCTCACTCTGACTGATTTCCAGTGTTCACTGCTGCTGGTTTCCAGTGTTTACTGTGACTGATTTCAGCTGTTCACTGTTACTGGTTTCCTGTGTTCACTGCTGCTGGTTTCCTGCATTCGCTTTTACTCGGTTTTCTGGTTCATTGTTACTGGATTCAGGTGTTCACTGTTGCTGGTTTCCTGTGTACGCTGTGACTGATTTCCAGTGTGCACTGCTATTGGTGCCCAGTGTTCATTGTTACTAGATTCCAGTATTCATTGTGACCGATTTCCAGTGTTCACTGTTACTGGTTTACAATGTTCACTGATACTGAGTTCCAATGTTCACTGTGACTGGTTTCCAGTGTTCACTGTTGCTGGTTTCCAGTGTTCACTTTGGCTGGTTTCTGGTGTTCACTGTTACTAGATTCCAGTATTCGCTGTTGCTGGTTTCCAGTGTTCACTGTGGCAGGTTTCTAGTGTTCACTGTTGCTGGTTTCCAGTGTTCACTTTTACTGGATTCTAGTGTTCACAGTGACTGATTTCCAGTGTTCACTTTTGCTGGTTTCCAGTGTTCACTGTGACTGATTTCCAGTGTTCACAGTTATTGGTGTCCAGTGTTAACTGCTACGACATTCCAGTATTCATTGTAACTGTTTTCCAGTGTTCACTCTGACAGGTTTCCAGTGTCCACAGCTTTTGGGATCCACTGTTCACTGTTACTAGATTCTAGAATTCATTGTGACTGATTTCCAGTGTTCACTCTGACTGGTTTCTGGTGTTCATTGTGACTGATTTCCAGTGATCACTGTTAATGGAATCCTCTCTTCACTGTTATTGGTTTCCAGTGTTCGCAGTTGCTGGTTTCCAGTGTTCACTGTTACTGGATTCCTGTGTTCACGGTTACTGGCTTCCAGTATACACTGTTACTTGTTTCCAGGGTTCACAGTAACTTGATTTTAGTGTTCCTTGTTAATGGATTCCAGTGATCACTATTACTGGTTTCCATTGTTCACTGCTAATGGTTTCCAGTGTTCACTGTTACTGGTGTCCAGTGTTCACAGTTACTGGTTTCCAGTGTTAACTGCTAACAGATTCCAGTATTCACTGTGACTGATTTCCAGTGTTCACTTTGACTAATTTCCAATGTTCACAGTAATTGGTGTCCAGTGTTCACTGTTATTGGATTCCAGTATACATTGTGACTGATTTGCAATGTTCACTGTAACTGCTTTCTATTGTTGTCTGTTGCCAGATTCCAGTGTTCACTTTTACTGGATTCTAGTATTCACAGTGACTGATTTCCAGTGTTCACTGTTATTGGATTCCACTCTTAACTGTTATTGGTTTCCAGTGTTCGCAGTTGCTAGTATCCAGTGTTCACTGTTGCTGGTTTCCTGTGTTCAAGGTTACTGCCTTCCAGTGTTCACTGTTACTTGTTGCCAGTGTTCACAGTAACTTGATTTTAGTGTTCCTTGTTAATGGAATCCAGTGTTGACTATTACTGGTTTCCATTGTTCACTGCTACTTGTTTCCAGTGATCACTTTTACTGGTTTCCAGTGTTCACTCTTACTGGATTCCACTGTTCACTGCTACTAGATTACAGAATTCACTGTGACTGATTTCCAGTGTTCACTTTGATTGATTTCCAATGTTCACAGTTATTGGTGTCCAGAGTTCACTGTTACTAGATTCCAGAATTCATTGTGACTGATTTCCAATGTTCACTTTAACTGCTTTCCTTTGTTGTCTGTTGCTGATTTCCAGTGTTCACTGTCACTGGTGTCCAGTGTTCACTGTTAATGGTTTCCAGTGTTCACAGATATTGGTGTTAACTGTTCACGTCTACCAGATTCCAGTGTTCACTGTTACTGGTTTCCAGTGTTCATTGTGACTGATTTCCAGTGTTCACTGCTGCCGGTTTCCAGTGTTTATTGTGACTGATTTCCAGTGTTCACTGTTGCTGGTTTCTTGTATTCACTGTGACTGATTTCCAGTGTTCACTGTTGCTGGTTTCCAGTGTTCACAGTTACTGGTTTCCAGTGTTAACTGCTACTAGAGTCCAGTATTCACTGTTACTGGTTTCCAGTGTTCAGTGTGACTGATTTCCAGTGTTCACTTTGACTGATTTCCAATGTTCACAGTTAGTGCTGTCCAGTGTTCACTGTTACTAGATTCCAGTATTCATTGTGACTGATTTCCAATGTTCACTCTAACTGCTTTCCTTTGTTGTCTGTTGCTGATTTCCAGTTTTCACTCTTACTGGCTTCCACTGTTCACTGTGACTGATTTCCAGTTTTTACTGTTATTGTTTTCCAGTTTAAACAGTTGCTGGTTTTCTTTGTTCACTGTTACTGGTTTCTGTTGTTTATTGTTATTGAATTCCAGTGTTCACTGTTGCTCGTTTCCAATGTTCACTGTGACTGATTCCAGTGTTCATGGTTGCTGGTTTCCAGTGTTCAGTGTAACTGAATTCCAGTGTTCACTCTTACTCGTTTCCAGTGTTCACTGTGACTGATTTCCAGCATTTACTGTTGCTGGATTCCAGTGTTCACTGTGACTGATTTCAAGTGTTCACTGTTACTGGTTTAAAGTGTTCACTTTTACTGGGTTCCCACATTCGATATTACTAGATGTTATTGTTCATTGTTACTGGATTCAGGTGTTCTCTGTTGCTGGTTTCCAGTGTTCACGGTGATTGATTTCCAGTGTTCACTGTTATTGGTGTCCAGTGTTCACTTTTGCTGTTTTTCAGTGTTCACTGTCGCTGGTTTCCAGTGTTCAATATTACTGGTTTCCAGTGTTCACTGTTGCTGATTTCCAGTTTTCACTGTTGCTGGTTTCCAGTGTTCACTGTGTCTGATTTCAATTGCTCAATGTTACTGCTTTCCAGTGTTCACTGTTACTGGTTTCCAGTGCTCACTGTTACTGGGTTCACACGTTAAATTTTACTAGATTTTATTGTTCATTGTTACTGGATTCAGGTGTTCTCTGTTGCTGGTTTCCAGTGTTCACGGTGACTGATTTCCAGTGTTCACTGTTATTGGTGTCCAGTGTTCACTTTTACTGTTTTTCAGTGTTCACTGTCGCTGGTTTCCAGTGTTCACTGTTACTGGATTCCTGTGTTCACGGTTACTGGCTTCCAGTATACACTGTTACTTGTTTCCAGGGTTCACAGTAACTTGATTTTAGTGTTCCTTGTTAATGGATTCCAGTGATCACTATTACTGGTTTCCATTGTTCACTGCTAATGGTTTCCAGTGTTCACTGTTACTGGTGTCCAGTGTTCACAGTTACTGGTTTCCAGTGTTAACTGCTAACAGATTCCAGTATTCACTGTGACTGATTTCCAGTGTTCACTTTGACTAATTTCCAATGTTCACAGTAATTGGTGTCCAGTGTTCACTGTTATTGGATTCCAGTATACATTGTGACTGATTTGCAATGTTCACTGTAACTGCTTTCTATTGTTGTCTGTTGCCAGATTCCAGTGTTCACTTTTACTGGATTCTAGTATTCACAGTGACTGATTTCCAGTGTTCACTGTTATTGGATTCCACTCTTAACTGTTATTGGTTTCCAGTGTTCGCAGTTGCTAGTATCCAGTGTTCACTGTTGCTGGTTTCCTGTGTTCAAGGTTACTGCCTTCCAGTGTTCACTGTTACTTGTTGCCAGTGTTCACAGTAACTTGATTTTAGTGTTCCTTGTTAATGGAATCCAGTGTTGACTATTACTGGTTTCCATTGTTCACTGCTACTTGTTTCCAGTGATCACTTTTACTGGTTTCCAGTGTTCACTCTTACTGGATTCCACTGTTCACTGCTACTAGATTACAGAATTCACTGTGACTGATTTCCAGTGTTCACTTTGATTGATTTCCAATGTTCACAGTTATTGGTGTCCAGAGTTCACTGTTACTAGATTCCAGAATTCATTGTGACTGATTTCCAATGTTCACTTTAACTGCTTTCCTTTGTTGTCTGTTGCTGATTTCCAGTGTTCACTGTCACTGGTGTCCAGTGTTCACTGTTAATGGTTTCCAGTGTTCACAGATATTGGTGTTAACTGTTCACGTCTACCAGATTCCAGTGTTCACTGTTACTGGTTTCCAGTGTTCATTGTGACTGATTTCCAGTGTTCACTGCTGCCGGTTTCCAGTGTTTATTGTGACTGATTTCCAGTGTTCACTGTTGCTGGTTTCTTGTATTCACTGTGACTGATTTCCAGTGTTCACTGTTGCTGGTTTCCAGTGTTCACAGTTACTGGTTTCCAGTGTTAACTGCTACTAGAGTCCAGTATTCACTGTTACTGGTTTCCAGTGTTCAGTGTGACTGATTTCCAGTGTTCACTTTGACTGATTTCCAATGTTCACAGTTAGTGCTGTCCAGTGTTCACTGTTACTAGATTCCAGTATTCATTGTGACTGATTTCCAATGTTCATTCTAACTGCTTTCCTTTGTTGTCTGTTGCTGATTTCCAGTTTTCACTCTTACTGGCTTCCACTGTTCACTGTGACTGATTTCCAGTTTTTACTGTTATTGTTTTCCAGTTTAAACAGTTGCTGGTTTTCTTTGTTCACTGTTACTGGTTTCTGTTGTTTATTGTTATTGAATTCCAGTGTTCACTGTTGCTCGTTTCCAATGTTCACTGTGACTGATTCCAGTGTTCATGGTTGCTGGTTTCCAGTGTTCAGTGTAACTGAATTCCAGTGTTCACTCTTACTCGTTTCCAGTGTTCACTGTGACTGATTTCCAGCATTTACTGTTGCTGGATTCCAGTGTTCACTGTGACTGATTTCAAGTGTTCACTGTTACTGGTTTAAAGTGTTCACTTTTACTGGGTTCCCACATTCGATATTACTAGATGTTATTGTTCATTGTTACTGGATTCAGGTGTTCTCTGTTGCTGGTTTCCAGTGTTCACGGTGATTGATTTCCAGTGTTCACTGTTATTGGTGTCCAGTGTTCACTTTTGCTGTTTTTCAGTGTTCACTGTCGCTGGTTTCCAGTGTTCAATATTACTGGTTTCCAGTGTTCACTGTTGCTGATTTCCAGTTTTCACTGTTGCTGGTTTCCAGTGTTCACTGTGTCTGATTTCAATTGCTCAATGTTACTGCTTTCCAGTGTTCACTGTTACTGGTTTCCAGTGCTCACTGTTACTGGGTTCACACGTTAAATTTTACTAGATTTTATTGTTCATTGTTACTGGATTCAGGTGTTCTCTGTTGCTGGTTTCCAGTGTTCACGGTGACTGATTTCCAGTGTTCACTGTTATTGGTGTCCAGTGTTCACTTTTACTGTTTTTCAGTGTTCACTGTCGCTGGTTTCCAGTGTTCACTGTTACTGGTTTCCAGTGTTCACTCTTACTGGTTTCCAGTGCTCACTGTTGCTGGTTTCCATTGTTCACTGTTGTTGACTTCCAGTTTTCAGTGTTACTGGCTTCCAGTATTCACTGTGACTGATTTCCAGTGTTCAATGTTACTGGATTCCAGTGTTCACTGTTACTGGTTTCCAGTGTTCATTGTGACTGATTTCCAGTGTTCACTGTTGCTGGTTTCTTGTATTCACTGTGACTGATTTCCAGTGTTCACTGCTGCTGGTTTCCAGTGCTCACAGTTACTGGTTTCCAGTGTTAACTGCTACTAGAATCCAGTATTCACTGTTACTGGTTTCCAGTGTTCAGTGTGACTGATTTTCAGTGTTCACTTTGACTGATTTCCAATGTTCACAGTTAGTGCTGTCCAGTGTTCACTGTTACTAGATTCCAGTATTCATTGTGACTGATTTCCAATGTTCACTCTAACTGCTTTCCATTGTTGTCTGTTGCTGATTTCCAGTGTTCACTCTTACTGGCTTCCACTGTTCACTGTGACTGATTTCCAGTTTTTACTGTTATTGTTTTCCAGTGTACACAGTTGCTGGTTTTCTTTGTTCACTGTCACTGGTTTCTGTTGTTTATTGTTATTGAATTCCAGTGTTCACTGTTGCTCGTTTCCAATGTTCACTGTGACTGATGTCCAGTGTTCATGGTTGCTGGTTTCCAGTGTTTAGCTTAACTGAATTCCAGTGTTCACTCTTACTGTTTTCCAGTGTTCACTGTGACTGATTTCCAGTGTTTACTGTTGCTGGATTCCAGTGTTCACTGTGACTGATTTCAAGTGTTCACTGTTACTGGTTTCCAGTGTTTACTGTTACTGGGTTCCCACATTCGATATTACTAGATTTTATTGTTCATTGTTACTGGATTCAGGTGTTCTCTGTTGCTGGTTTCCAGTGTTCACGGTGACTGATTTCCAATGTTCACTGTTATTGGTGTCCAGTGTTCACTTTTACTGTTTTTCAGTGATCACTGTCGCTGGTTTCCAGTGTTCAATATTATTGGTTTCCAGTGTTCACTGTTGCTGATTTCCAGTTTTCACTGTTGCTGGTTTCCAGTGTTCAATGTGTCTGATTTCAATTGCTCAATGTTACTGCTTTCCAGTGTTCACTGATACTGGTTTCCAGTGCTCACTGTTACTGGGTTCCCACGTTAAATTTTACTAGATATTATTGTTCATTGTTACTGGATTCAGGTGTTCTCTGTTGCTGGTTTCCAGTGTTCATGGTGACTGATTTCCAGTGTTCACTGTTATTGGTGTCCAGTGTTCACTTTTACTGTTTTTCAGTGTTCACTGTCACTGGTTTCCAGTGTTCAATATTACTGGTTGCCAGTGTTCACTGTGTCTGATTTCAAGTGCTCAATGTTACTGGTTTCCAGTGCTCGCTGTTACCAGATTTTACTGTTCATTGTTAGTGGATTCAGGAGTTCTCTGTTGCTGGTTTCCAGTGTTCACTGTGACTGATTTACAGTGTTCACTGTTATTGTTGGCCAGTGTTCACTGTTACTGTTTTCCAGTGTTCACTGTCGCTGGTTTCCCGTGTTCACTGTTACTGGTTTCCAGTGTTCACTGTTGCTGACTTCCAGTTTTCAGTGTTACTGGCTTCCAGTATTCACTGTGACTGATTTCCAGTGTTCAATGTGACTGATTTCCAGTGTTCACTGTTATTGGTGTCCAGTGTTCACGATTACTGTTTTCCAGAGTTCAATGTTACTGGTTTCCAGTGTTTAATATCACTGGTTTCCAGTGTTCACTATTGCTGGTTTCCAGTGTTCACAGTTATTGTTGTTCAGTGTTTACTTTTACTAGATTCCAGTGTTCATTGTTACTGTTTTCCAGTGTTCACAATAACTGGTTTCCAGTGTTAACTGCTACTAGATTCCAGTATTCACTGTGACTGATTTCCAGTTTTAACTTTGACTGATTTCCAATGTTACAGTTATTCGTGTCCAGTGTTCACTGTTACTAGATTCCAGTATTCATTGTGACTGATTTCCAATGTTCACTGGAACTGCTTTACATTGTTGTCTGTTGCTGATTTCCAGTGTTTACTGTTACTGTTTTCCAGTGTTCACTGTGACTGAGTTCCAATTTTTACTGTTGTTGTTTTCCAGTGTTCGAGTTGCTGGTTTTCTTTGTTCATTGTTACTGGTTTCCAGTGTTTATTGTTATTGAATTCCAGTGTTCACTGTTGCTCATTTCCAATGCTCACTGTGACTAATTTCCAGTGTTCAAGGTGGCTGGTTTCCTGTGTTCACTGTAACTGAATTCCATTGTTCACTGTTACTGGATTCCTATCATCACTGTTATTGGTTTCCAGTGTTCGCAGTTGCTGGTTTCCAGTGTTCACTCTTACTGCTTTCCAGTGCTCACTGTGACTGATTTCCAGAGTTCACTGTTAATGGATCCCAGTGTTCACTGTTCCTGGTTTCCAGTGTTCACTGTTTCTGGTATCCAGTGTTCACTGTTACTGGTACCCAGCTTTCGCTGTTACTAGATTTTATTGTTCATTGTTAGTGGTTTCCAGTGTTCTCTGCTGCTTGTTTCCAGTGTTACCTTTGACTGATTTCCATTGTTCACTGTTGCTGGTTTCCAGTGTTCACCGTTACTACTTTCCAGTGATCACTGTCACTGGTTTCCAGTGTTCACTGTTGCTGGTTTCCAGTGTTCACCGTTACTAGTTTCCAGTGATCACACTGACTGATTTCCAGTGTTCACTCTTACTGGAATCCAGTGTTCACTGTGACTAATTTCCAGTGCTCACTGTTACTACTTTCCAGTGTTCACTGTGATTGATTTCCAGTGTTTACTGTTATTGGATTCCACTGTTCACTGTTGTTGGTTTCCTGTGTTCACTTTGATTGATTTCCAGTGTTCACATTTATTGGTGTCCAGTGTTAACTGCTACTAGATTCCAGTATTAACTGTGACTAATTTCCAGTGTTCATTTTGACTGATTTCCGGTGTTCACAGTTATTGGTGTGCCGTGTTTGCTGTTACTAGATGCCAGTATTTAATGTGACTGATTTCCAGTGATCACTGTTATTGCTTTCCAGTGTTCACTGTTACTGATTCCAGTGATCACTGTTAATGGTTTCCAGTGTTCACTGTTACCGCTTTCCAGTGTTCACTTTTACTGGGTTCCAGTGTTCACTATGACTCATGTGCAATTTTTACTGTTATTGGTTCCAGTGTTCGCATTTGCTGGTTTTCTTTGTTCATTGTCACTGGTTTCCCATGTTAATTTTTGTTGGATTCCACTGTTCACTGTTGACATTTCCAATGTTCACTGTGACTGATTTCCAGTGTTCACTGTGTCTGATTTCCAATGTTCAATGTTGCTGGTTTCCAGTATTCACTGTGACTGATTTCCAGTGTTCAATGTTACTGGATTCCAGTGTTCACTGTTACTGGTTTCCAGAGTTCACTGTTACTGGTTTCCAGTGTTCACATTTGGTGGTTCCAGTGTTCACTGTTTCTGGTTTCCAGTGTTCATCGTTACTAGTTTCCAATGATCACACTGACTGATTTCCAGTGTTCACTCTTACTGGATTCCACTGTTCACTGTGACTATTTTCCAGTGCTCACTGTCACTAGTTTCCAGTGTTCACTGTGACTGATTTACAGTGTTCACTGTGATTGGTGTCCAGTGCTAACTGATAATAGATTCCAGTATTCATTGTGACTGCTTTCCAATGTTCACTGTAATTGCTTAACCATTGTTCACTGTTGCTGATCTGCACTTTTCACTGTTACTGGTTTCCAGTGTTCACTGTGACTGAAATCTAGTGCTCACTCTTACTGTATTCCAGTGTTCACTCTTACTGCTTTCCAGTGTTCACTGTGACTGATTTCCAGTGTTCACTGTTACTGGTTTTCAGTGTTCACTGATACTGAGTTCCAATGTTCACTGTGACTGGTTTCCAGTGTTCACTGTTGCTGGTTTCCAGTGTTCACTTTGGCTGGTTTCTGGTGTTCACTGTTACTAGATTCCAGTATTCGCTGTTGCTGGTTTCCAGTGTTCACTGTGGCAGGTTTCTAGTGTTCACTGTTGCTGGTTTCCAGTGTTCACTTTTACTGGATTCTAGTGTTCACAGTGACTGATTTCCAGTGTTCACTTTTGCTGGTTTCCAGTGTTCACTGTGACTGATTTCCAGTGTTCACAGTTATTGGTGTCCTGTGTTAACTGCTACGACATTCCAGTATTCATTGTAACTGTTTTCCAGTGTTCACTCTGACAGGTTTCCAGTGTCCACAGCTTTTGGGGTCCCCTGTTCACTGTTACTAGATTCTAGAATTCATTGTGACTGATTTCCAGTGTTCACTCTGGCTGGTTTCTGGTGTTCATTGTGACTGATTTCCAGTGATCACTGTTAATGGAATCCTCTCTTCACTGTTATTGGTTTCCAGTGTTCGCAGTTGCTGGTTTCCAGTGTTCACTGTTATTGGATTACTGTGTTCACGGTTACTGGCTTCCAGTATACACTGTTACTTGTTTCCAGGGTTAACAGTAACTTGATTTTAGTGTTCCTTGTTAATGGATTCCAGTGATCACTATTACTGGTTTCCATTGTTCACTGCTAATGGTTTCCAGTGTTCACTGTTACTGGTGTCCAGTGTTCACAGTTACTGGTTTCCAGTGTTAACTGCTAATAGATTCCAGTATTCACTGTGACTGATTTCCAGTGTTCACTTTGACTGATTTCCAATGTTCACAGTAATTGGTGTCCAGTGTTCACTGTTATTGGATTCCAGTATACATTGTGACTGATTTGCAATGTTCACTGTAACTGCTTTCTATTGTTGTCTGTTGCCAGATTCCAGTGTTCACTTTTACTGGATTCTAGTATTCACAGTGACTGATTTCCAGTGTTCAATGTTACTGGATTCCACTCTTCACTGTTATTGGTTTCCAGTGTTCGCAGTTGCTAGTATCCAGTGTTCACTGTTGCTGGTTTCCTGTGTTCAAGGTTACTGCCTTCCAGTGTTCACTGTTACTTGTTGCCAGTGTTCACAGTAACTTGATTTTAGTGTTCCTTGTTAATGGAATCCAGTGTTGACTATTACTGGTTTCCATTGTTCACTGCTACTTGTTTCCAGTGATCACGTTTACTGGTTTCCAGTGTTCACTCTTATTGGATTCCACTGTTCACTGCTACTAGATTACAGAATTCACTGTGACTGATTTCCAGTGTTCACTTTGATTGATTTCCAATGTTCACAGTTATTGGTGTCAAGTGTTCACTGTTACTAGATTCCAGAATTCATTGTGACTGATTTCCAATGCTCACTTTAACTGCTTTCCTTTGTTGTCTGTTGCTGATTTCCAGTGTTCACTGTCACTGGTGTCCAGTGTTCACTGTTAATGGTTTCCAGTGTTCACAGATATTGGTGTTAACTGTTCACGTCTACTAGATTCCAGTGTTCACTGTTACTGGTTTCCAGTGTTCATTGTGACTGATTTCCAGTGTTCACTGCTGCCGGATTCCAGTGTTTATTGTGACTGATTTCCAGTGTTCACTGTTGCTGGTTTCTTGTATTCACTGTGACTGATTTCCAGTGTTCACTGTTGCTGGTTTCCAGTGTTCACAGTTACTGGTTTCCAGTGTTAACTGCTACTAGAGTCCAGTATTCACTGTTACTGGTTTCCAGTGTTCAGTGTGACTGATTTCCAGTGTTCTCTTTGACTGATTTCCAATGTTCACAGTTAGTGCTGTCCAGTGTTCACTGTTACTAGATTCCAGTATTCATTGTGACTGATTTCCAATGTTCACTCTAACTGCTTTCCTTTGTTGTCTGTTGCTGGTTTGCAGTGTTCAATATTACTGGTTTCCAGTGTTCACTGTTGCTGATTTCCAGTTTTCACTGTTGCTGGTTTCCAGTGTTCACTGTGTCTGATTTCAATTGCTCAATGTTACTGCTTTCCAGTGTTCACTGTTACTGGTTTCCAGTGCTCACTGCTACTGGGTTCACACGTTAAATTTTACTAGATTTTATTGTTCATTGTTACTGGATTCAGGTGTTCTCTGTTGCTGGTTTCCAGTGTTCACGGTGACTGATTTCCAGTGTTCACTGTTATTGGTGTCCAGTGTTCACTTTAACTGTTTTTCAGTGTTCACTGTCGCTGGTTTCCAGTGTTCAATATTACTGGTTTCCAGTGTTCACTGTGTCTGATTTCAATTGCTCAATGCTGCTGGTTTCCAGTGTTCACTGTTACTGGTTTCCAGTGCTCGCTGTTACCAGGTTTTACTGTTCATTGTTAGTGGATTCAGGAGTTCTCTGTTGCTGGTTTCCAGGGTTCACTGTGACTGATTTACAGTGTTCACTGTTACTGTTGGCCAGTGTTCACTGTTACTGTTTTCCAGTGTTCACTGTCGCTGGTTTCCAGTGTTCACTGTTACTGGTTTCCAGTGTTCACTCTTACTGGTTTCCAGTGCTCACTGTTGCTGGTTTCCATTGTTCACTGTTGCTGACTTCCAGTTTTCAGTGTTACTGGCTTCCAGTATTCACTGTGACTGATTTCCAGTGTTCAATGTTACTGGATTCCAGTGTTCACTGTTACTGGTTTCCAGTGTTCATTGTGACTGATTTCCAGTGTTCACTGTTGCTGGTTTCTTGTATTCACTGTGACTGATTTCCAGTGTCCACTGCTGCTGGTTTCCAATGTTTATTGTGACTGATTTCCAGTGTTCACTGTTGCTGGTTTCCAGTGTTCACAGTTACTGGTTTCCAGTGTTAACTGCTACTAGAATCCAGTATTCACTGTTACTGGTTTCCAGTGTTCACTTTGACTGATTTCCAATGTTCACAGTTAGTGCTGTCCAGTGTTCACTGTTACTAGATTCCTGTATTCATTGTGACTGATTTCCAATGTTCACTCTAACTGCTTTCCATTGTTGTCTGTTGCTGATTTCCAGTGTTCACTCTTACTGGCTTCCACTGTTCACTGTGACTGATTTCCAGTTTTTACTCTAATTGTTTTCCAGTGTACACAGTTGCTGGTTTTCTTTGTTCACTGTTACTGGTTTCTGTTGTTTATTGTTATTGAATTCCAGTGTTCACTCTTGCTCGTTTCCAATGTTCACTGTGACTGATTTCCAGTGTTCATGGTTGCTGGTTTCCAGTGTTTAGTGTAACTGAATTCCAGTGTTCACTCTTACTGTTTTCCAGTGTTCACTGTGACTGATTTCCAGTGTTTACTGTTGCTGGATTCCAGTGTTCACTGTGACTGATTTCAAGTGTTCACTGTTACTGGTTTCCAGTGTTTACTGTTACTGGGTTCCCACATTCGATATTACTAGATTGTATTGTTCATTGTTACTGGATTCAGGTGTTCTCCGTTGCTGGTTTCCAGAGTTCACGGTGACTGATTTCCAGTGTTCACTGTTATTGGTGTCCAGTGTTCACTTTTACTGTTTTTCAGTGTTCACTGTCGCTGGTTTCCAGTGTTCAATATTATTGGTTTCCAGTGTTCACTGTTGCTGATTTCCAGTTTTCACTGTTGCTGGTTTCCAGTGTTCAATGTGTCTGATTTCAATTGCTCAATGTTACTGCTTTCCAGTGTTCACTGTTACTGGTTTCCAGTGCTCACTGTTACTGGGTTCCCACGTTAAATTTTACGAGATATTATTGTTGATTGTTACTGGATTCATGTGTTCTCTGTTGCTGGTTTCCAGTGTTCATGGTGACTGATTTCCAGTGTTCACTGTTATTGGTGTCCAGTGTTCACTTTTACTGCTTTTCAGTGTTCACTGTCGCTGGTTTCCAGTGTTCAATATTACTGGTTTCCAGTGTTCACTGTGTCTGATTTCAAGTGCTCAATGTTACTGGTTTCCAGTGCTCGCTGTTACCAGATTTTACTGTTCATTGTTAGTGGATTCAGGAGTTCTCTGTTGCTGGTTTCCAGTGTTCACTGTGACTGATTTACAGTGTTCACTGTTATTGTTGGCCAGTGTTCACTGTTACTGTTTTCCAGTGTTCACTGTCGCTGGTTTCCCGTGTTCACTGTTACTGGTTTCCAGTGTTCACTCTTACTGGTTTCCAGTGCTCACTGTTGCTGGTTTCCAGTGTTCACTGTTGCTGACTTCCAGTTTTCAGTGTTACTGGCTTCCAGTATTCACTGTGACTGATTTCCAGTGTTCAATGTTACTGGATTCCAGTGTTCACTGTTACTGGTTTCCAGTGTTCAATGTGACTGATTTCCAGTGTTCACTGTTATTGGTTTCCAGTGTTCACTATCACTGGTTTCCAGTGTTCACTATTGCTGGTTTCCAGTGTTCACAGTTATTGTTGTTCAGTGTTTACTTTTACTAGATTCCAGTGTTCATTGTTACTGCTTTCCAGTGTTCACAATAACTGGTTTCCAGTGTTAACTGCTACTAGATTCCAATATTCACTGTGACTGATTTCCAGTTTTAACTTTGACTGATTTCCAATGTTACAGTTATTCGTGTCCAGTGTTCACTGTTACTGGATTCCAGTATTCTTTGTGACTGTTTTCCAATGTTCACTGTAACTGCTTTACATCGTTGTCTGTTGCTGATTTCCAGTGTTTACTGTTACTGTTTTCCAGTGTTCACTGTGACTGAGTTCCAATTTTTACTGTTGTTGTTTTCCAGTGTTCGCAGTTGCTGGTTTTCTTTATTCATTGTTACTGGTTTCCAGTGTTTATTGTTATTGAATTCCAGTGTTCACTGTTGCTCATTTCCAATGCTCACTGTGACTAATTTCCAGTGTTCAAGGTGGCTGGTTTCCTGTGTTCACTGTAACTGAATTCCATTGTTCACTGTTACTGGATTCCTATCATCACTGTTATTGGTTTCCAGTGTTCGCAGTTGCTGATTTCCAGTGTTCACTCTTACTGCTTTCCAGTGCTCACTGTGACTGATTTCCAGAGTTCACTGTTAATGGATCCCAGTGTTCACTGTTATTGGTTTCCAGTGTTCACAGTTATTGGCGATCAGTGTTCACATTTATTCGATTCCAGTGTTCACAGTTATTGGTTTCCAATATTCACTGCTGCTGGTTTCCAGTGCTCATTGTGACCGAATACCCATGTACACTGTTCCTGGTTTCCAGTGTTCACAGTTTCTGGTATCCAGTGTTCACTGTTACTGGTACCCAGCTTTCGCTGTTACTAGATTTTATTGTTCATTGTTAGTGGTTTCCAGTGTTCTCTGCTGCTTGTTTCCAGTGTTAACTTTGACTGATTTCCATTGTTCACTGTTGCTGGTTTCAAGTGTTCACCGTTACTAGTTTCCAGTGATCACTGTCACTGGTTTCCAGTGTTCACTGTTGCTGGTTTCCAGTGTTCACCGTTACTAGTTTCCAGTGATCACACTGACTGATTTCCAGTGTTCACTCTTACTGGAATCCAGTGTTCACTGTGACTAATTTCCAGTGCTCACTGTTACTACTTTCCAGTGTTCACTGTGATTGATTTCCAGTGTTTACTGTTATTGGATTCCACTGTTCACTGTTGTTGGTTTCCTGTGTTCACTCTGATTGATTTCCAATGTTCACATTTTTTGGTGTCCAGTGTTAACTGCTACTAGATTCCAGTGTTAACTTTGACTGATTTCCATTGTTCACTGTTGCTGGTTTCAAGTGTTCACCGTTACTAGTTTCCAGTGATCACTGTCACTGGTTTCCAGTGTTCACTGTTGCTGGTTTCCAGTGTTCACCGTTACTAGTTTCCAGTGATCACACTGACTGATTTCCAGTGTTCACTCTTACTGGATTCCACTGTTCACTGTGACTATTTTCCAGTGCTCACTGTCACTAGTTTCCAGTGTTCACTGTGACTGATTTACAGTGTTCACTGTTATTGGTGTCCAGTGCTAACTGATACTAGATTCCAGTATTCATTGTGACTGCTTTCCAATGTTCACTGTAACTGCTTAACCATTGTTCACTGTTGCTGATCTGCACTTTTCACTGTTACTGGTTTCCAGTGTTCACTGTGACTGAATTCTAGTGCTCACTCTTACTGTATTCCAGTGTTCACTCTTACTGCTTTCCAGTGTTCACTGTGACTGATTTCCAGTGTTCACTGTTACTGGTTTTCAGTGTTCAGTGTTAATGGTTTCCAGTGTTCAGTGTGGCTGGATTCTGTTATTCACTGTGACTGTTTTCCAGTGTTCACTTTTGCTGCTTTCCTGTGCTCACTCTGACTGATTTCCAGTGTTCACTGCTGCTGGTTTCCAGTGTTTACTGTGACTGATTTCAACTGTTCACTGTTACTGGTTTCCTGTGTTCACTGCTGCTGGTTTCCTGCATTCGCTTTTGCTCGGTTTTCTAGTTCATTGTTACTGGATTCAGTTGTTCACTGTTGCTGGTTTCCTGTGTATGCTGTGACTGATTTCCAGTGTGCACTGCTATTGGTGCCCAGTGTTCATTGTTACTAGATTCCAGTATTCATTGTGACCGATTTCCAGTGTTCACTGTTACTGGTTTACAATGTTCACTGATACTGAGTTCCAATGTTCACTGTGACTGGTTTCCAGTGTTCACTGTTGCTGGTTTCCAGTGTTCACTTTGGCTGGTTTCTGGTGTTCACTGTTACTAGATTCCAGTATTCGCTGTTGCTGGTTTCCAGTGTTCACTGTGGCAGGTTTCTAGTGTTCACTGTTGCTGGTTTCCAGTGTTCACTTTTACTGGATTCTAGTGTTCACAGTGACTGATTTCCAGTGTTCACTTTTGCTGGTTTCCAGTGTTCACTGTGACTGATTTCCAGTGTTCACAGTTATTGGTGTCCAGTGTTAACTGCTACGACATTCCAGTATTCATTGTAACTGTTTTCCAGTGTTCACTCTGACAGGTTTCCAGTGTCCACAGTTATTGGGGTCCACTGTTCACTGTTACTAGATTCTAGAATTCATTGTGACTGATTTCCAGTGTTCACTCTGACTGGTTTCTGGTGTTCATTGTGACTGATTTCCAGTGATCACTGTTAATGGAATCCTCTCTTCACTGTTATTGGTTTCCAGTGTTCGCAGTTGCTGGTTTCCAGTGTTCACTGTTACTGGATTCCTGTGTTCACGGTTACTGGCTTCCAGTATACACTGTTACTTGTTTCCAGGGTTCACAGTAACTTGATTTTAGTGTTCCTTATTAATGGATTCCAGTGATCACTATTACTGGTTTCCATTGTTCACTGCTAATGGTTTCCAGTGTTCACTGTTACTGGTGTCCAGTGTTCACAGTTACTGGTTTCCAGTGTTAACTGCTAATAGATTCCAGTATTCACTGTGACTGATTTCCAGTGTTCACTTTGACTGATTTCCAATGTTCACAGTAATTGGTGTCCAGTGTTCACTGTTATTGGATTCCAGTATACATTGTGACTGATTTGCAATGTTCACTGTAACTGCTTTCTATTGTTGTCTGTTGCCAGATTCCAGTGTTCACTTTTACTGGATTCTAGTATTCACAGTGACTGATTTCCAGTGTTCACTGTTATTGGATTCCACTCTTCACTGTTATTGGTTTCCAGTGTTCGCAGTTGCTAGTATCCAGTGTTCACTGTTGCTGGTTTCCTGTGTTCATGGTTACTGCCTTCCAGTGTTCACTGTTACTTGTTGCCAGTGTTCACAGTAATTTGATTTTAGTGTTCCTTGTTAATGGAATCCAGTGTTGACTATTACTGGTTTCCATTGTTCACTGCTACTTGTTTCCAGTGATCACTTTTACTGGTTTCCAGTGTTCACTCTTACTGGATTCCACTGTTCACTGCTACTAGATTACAGAATTCACTGTGACTGATTTCCGTGTTCACTTTGATTGATTTCCAATGTTCACAGTTATTGGTGTCCAGTGTTCACTGTTACTAGATTCCAGAATTCATTGTGACTGATTTCCAATGTTCACTCTAACTGCTTTCCATTGTTGTCTGTTGCTGATTTCCAGTGTTCACTCTTACTGGCTTCCAGTGTTCACTGTGACTGATTTCCAGTTTTTACTGTTATTGTTTTCCAGTGTACACAGTTGCTGGTTTTCTTTGTTCACTGTTACTGGTTTCTGTTGTTTATTGTTATTGAATTCCAGTGTTCACTCTTGCTCGTTTCCAATGTTCACTGTGACTGATTTCCAGTGTTCATGGTTGCTGGTTTCCAGTGTTCAGTGTAACTGAATTCCAGTGTTCACTCTTACTGGTTTCCAGTGTTCACTGTGACTGATTTCCAGTGTTTACTGTTGCTGGATTCCAGTGTTCACTGTGACTGATTTCAAGTGTTCACTGTTACTTGTTTAAAGTGTTTACTGTTACTGGGTTCCCACATTCGATATTACTAGGTTTTATTGTTCATTGTTACTGGATTCAGGTGTTTTCTGTTGCTGGTTTCCAGTGTTCATGGTGACTGATTTCCTGTGTTCACATTTATTGGTGTCCAGTGTTAACTGCTACTAGATTCCAGTATTTATTGTGACTGATTCCAGTGTTCATGGTTGCTGGTTTCCTGTGTTCAGTGTAACTGAATTCCAGTGTTCACTCTTACTCGTTTCCAGTGTTCACTGTGACTGATTTCCAGCATTTACTGTTGCTGGATTCCAATGTTCACTGTGACTGATTTCAAGTGTTCACTGTTACTGGTTTAAAGTGTTCACTTTTACTGGGTTCCCACATTCGATATTACTAGATGTTATTGTTCAATTTTACTGGATTCAGGTGTTCCCTGTTGCTGGTTTCCAGTGTTCACGGTGACTGATTTCCAGTGTTCACTGTTATTGGTGTCCAGTGTTCACTTTTACTGTTTTTCAGTGTTCACTGTCGCTGGTTTCCAGTGTTCAATATTACTGGTTTCCAGTGTTCACTGTTGCTGATTTCCAGTTTTCACTGTTGCTGGTTTCCAGTGTTCACTGTGTCTGATTTCAATTGCTCAATGTTACTGCTTTCCAGTGTTCACTGTTACTGGTTTCCAGTGCTCACTGTTACTGGGTTCACACGTTAAATTTTACTAGATTTTATTGTTCCTTGTTACTGGACTCAGGTGTTCTCTGTTGCTGGTTTCCAGTGTTCACGGTGACTGATTTCCAGTGTTCACTGTTATTGGTGTCCAGTGTTCACTTTAACTGTTTTTTAGTGTTCACTGTCGCTGGTTTCCAGTGTTCAATATTACTGGTTTCCTGTGTTCACTGTTGCTGATTTCCAGTTTTAACTGTTGCTGGTTTCCAGTGTTCACTGTGTCTGATTTCAATTGCTCAATGTTACTGCTTTCCAGTGTTCACTGTTACTGGTTTCCAGTGCTCACTGTTACTGGGTTCACACGTTAAATTTTACTAGATTTTATTGTTCCTTGTTACTGGACTCAGGTGTTCTCTGTTGCTGGTTTCCAGTGTTCACGGTGACTGATTTCCAGTGTTCACTGTTATTGGTGTCCAGTGTTCACTTTAACTGTTTTTCAGTGTTCACTGTCGCTGGTTTCCAGTGTTCAATATTACTGGTTTCCAGTGTTCACTGTGTCTGATTTCAATTGCTCAATGCTACTGGTTTCCAGTGTTCACTGTTACTGGTTTCCAGTGCTCGCTGTTACCAGGTTTTACTGTTCATTGTTAGTGGATTCAGGAGTTCTCTGTTGCTGGTTTCCAGGGTTCACTGTGACTGATTTACAGTGTTCACTGTTATTGTTGGCCAGTGTTCACTGTTACTGTTTTCCAGTGTTCACTGTCGCTGGTTTCCAGTGTTCACTGTTAGGGGTTTCCAGTGTTCACTCTTACTGGTTTCCAGTGCTCACTGTTGCTGGTTTCCAGTGTTCACTGTTGCTGACTTCCAGTTTTCAGTGTTACTCGCTTCCAGTATTCACTGTGACTGATTTCCAGTGTTCAATGATACTGGTTTCCAGGGTTCACTGTTACTGGTTTCCAGTGTTCATTGTGACTGATTTCCAGTGTTCACTGTTGCTGGTTTCTTGTATTCACTGTGACTGATTTCCAGTGTTCACTACTGCTGGTTTCCAATGTTTATTGTGACTGATTTCCAGTGTTCACTGTTGCTGGTTTCTTGTATTCACTGTGACTGATTTCCAGTGTTCACTGTTGCTGGTTTCCAGTGTTCACAGTTACTGGTTTCCAGTGTTAACTGCTACTAGAGTCCAGTATTCACTGTTACTGGTTTCCAGTGTTCAGTGTGACTGATTTCCAGTGTTCACTTTGACTGATTTCCAATGTTCACAGTTAGTGCTGTCCAGTGTTCACTGTTACTAGATTCCAGTATTCATTGTGACTGATTTCCAATGTTCACTCTAACTGCTTTCCATTGTTGTCTGTTGCTGATTTCCAGTGTTCACTCTTACTGGCTTCCAGTGTTCACTGTGACTGATTTCCAGTTTTTACAGTTATTGTTTTCCAGTGTACACAGTTGCTGGTTTTCTTTGTTCACTATTACTGGTTCCTGTTGTTTATTGTTATTGAATTCCAGTGTTCACTGTTGCTCGTTTCCAATGTTCACTATGACTGATTTCCAGTGTTCATGGTTGCTGGTTTCCAGTGTTCAGTGTAACTGAATTCCAGTGTTCACTCTTACTCGTTTCCAGTGTTCACTGTGACTGATTTCCAGTGTTTACTGTTGTTGGATTCCAGTGTTCACTGTGACTGATTTCAAGTGTTCACTGTCACTGGTTTCCAGTGTTTACTGTTACTGGGTTCCCACATTCGATATTACTAGATTTTATTGTTTATTGTTACTGGATTCAGGTGTTCTCTGTTGCTGGTTTCCAGTGTTCACGGTGACTGATTTCCAGTGCTCACTGTTATTGGTGTCCAGTGTTCACTTTTACTGTTTTTCAGTGTTCACTGTCGCTGGTTTCCAGTGTTCAATATTACTGGTTTCCAGTGTTCACTGTTGCTGATTTCCAGTTTTCACTGTTGCTGGTTTCCAGTGTTCACTGTGTCTGATTTCAATTGCTCAATGTTACTGCTTTCCAGTGTTCACTGTTACTGGTTCCCAGTGCTTACTGTTACTGGGTTCCCACGTTAAATTTTACTTGATATTATTGTTCATTGTTACTGGATTCAGGTGTTCTCTGTTGCTGGTTTCCAGTGTTCACGGTGACTGATTTCCAGTGTTCACTGTTATTGGTGTCCAGTGTTCACTTTTACTGTTTTTCAGTGTTCACTGTCGCTGGTTTCCAGTGTTCAATATTACTGGTTTACAGTGTTCACTGTGTCTGATTTCAAATGCTCAATGTTACTGGTTTCCAGTGTTCACTGTTACTAGATTCCAGTATTCATTGTGACTGATTTCCAATGTTCACTGTAACTGCTTTACATTGTTGTCTGTTGCTGATTTCCAGTGTTTACTGTTACTGTTTTCCAGTGTTCAATGTGACTTAGTTCCAATTTTTACTGTTGTTCTTTTCCAGTGTTCGCAGTTGCTGGCTTTCTTTGTTCATTGTTACTGGTTTCCGGTGTTTATTGTTATTGAATTCCAGTGTTCACTGTTGCTCATTTCCAATGCTCACTGTTACTAATTTCCTGTGTTCAAGGTGGCTGGTTTCCTGTGTTCACTGTAACTGAATTCCATTGTTCACTGTTACTGGATTCCTATCATCACTGTTTTTGGTTTCCAGTGTTCGCAGTTGCTGGTTTCCAGTGTTCGCTCTTACTGGTTTCCAGTGCTCACTGTGACTGATTTCCAGAGTTCACTGTTAATGGATCCCAGTGTTCACTGTTATTGGTTTCCAGTGTTCAGTATTACTGGTTTCCAGTGTTCACAGTTATTGGCGATCAGTGTTCACATTTACTAGATTCCAGTGTTCACAGTTATTGGTTTCCAATATTCACTGCTGCTGGTTTCCAGTGCTCATTGTGACCGATTACCCATGTACACTGTTCCTGGTTTCCAGTGTTCTCTGTTTCTGGTTTCCAGTGTTCACTGTTACTGGTAACCAGCTTTTGCTGTTACTAGATTTTATTGTTCATTGTTAGTGGTTTCCAGTGTTCTCTGCTGCTTGTTTCCAGTGTTAACTTTGACTGATTTCCATTGTTCACTGTTATCGGTGTCCAGAGTTCACTGTTACTGGTTTCCAGTGTTCACTGTTGCTGGTTTCCAGTGTTCACCGTTACTAGTTTCCAGTGATCACACTGACTGATTTCCAGTGTTCACTCTTACTGGAATCCAGTGTTCACTGTGACTAATTTCCAGTGCTCACTGTTACTACTTTCCAGTGTTCACTGTGATTGATTTCCAGTGTTTACTGTTATTGGATTCCAGTGTTCACTGTTGTTGGTTTCCTGTGTTCACTATGATTGATTTCCAGTGTTCACATTTATTGGTGTCCAGTGTTAACTGCTACTAGATTCCAGTATTAACTATGGCTGATTTCCAGTGTTCATTTTGACTGATTTCCGGTGTTCACAGTTATTGGTGTGCCGTGTTTGCTGTTACTAGATTCCAGTATTTATTGTGACTGATTTCCAGTGTTCACTGTTATTGCTTTCCAGTGTTCACTGTTACTGATTCCAGTGATCACTGTTAATGGTTTCCAGTGTTCACTGTTACTGCTTTCCAGTGTTCACTCTTACTGGGTTCCAGTGTTCACTATGACTCATGTGCAATTTTTACTGTTATTGGTTTCCAGTGTTCGCATTTGCTGGTTTTCTTTGTTCATTGTCACTGGTTTCCCATGTTAATTTTTGTTGGATTTCACTGTTCACTGTTGACATTTCCAATGTTCAATGTGACTGATTTCCAGTGTTCACTGTGTCTGATTTCCAGTGTTCAATGTTGCTGGTTTCCAGTATTCACTGTGACTGATTTCCAGTGTTCAATGTTACTGGATTCCAGTGTTCACTGTTACTGGTTTCCAGTGTTCACTGTTACTGGTTTCCAGAGTTCACTGTTACTGGTTTAAAGTGTTCACTTTTACTTGGTTCCCACATTCGATATTACTAGATGTTATTGTTCATTGTTACTGGATTCAGGTGTTCTCTGTTGCTGGTTTCCAGTGTTCACGGTGACTGATTTCCATTGTTCACTGTTATTGGTGTCCAGTGTTCACTTTTACTGTTTTTCAGTGTTCACTGTCGCTGGTTTCCAGTGTTCAATATTACTGGTTTCCAGTGTTCACTGTTGCTGATTTCCAGTTTTCACTGTTGCTGGTTTCCAGTGTTCACTGTGTCTGATTTCAATTGCTCAATGTTACTGCTTTCCAGTGTTCACTGTTACTGGTTTCCAGTGCTCACTGTTACTGGGTTCACACGTTAAATTTTACTAGATTTTATTGTTCATTGTTACTGGATTCAGGTGTTCTCTGTTGCTGGTTTCCAGTGTTCACGGTGACTGATTTCCAGTGTTCACTGTTATTGGTGTTCAGTGTTCACTTTAACTGTTTTTCAGTGTTCACTGTCGCTGGTTTCCAGTGTTCAATATTACTGGTTTCCAGTGTTCACTGTGTCTGATTTCAATTGCTCAATGTTACTGGTTTCCAGTGTTCACTGTTACTGCTTTCCAGTGCTCGCTGTTACCAGGTTTTACTGTTCATTGTTAGTGGATCCAGGAGTTCTCTGTTGCTGGTTTCCAGGGTTCACTGTGACTGATTTACAGTGTTCACTGTTATTGTTGGCCAGTGTTCACTGTTACTGTTTTCCAGTGTTCACTGTCGCTGGTTTCCAGTGTTCACCGTTACGGGTTTCCAGTGTTCACTCTTACTGGTTTCCAGTGCTCACTGTTGCTGGTTTCCAGTGTTCACAGTTGCTAACTTCCAGTTTTCAATGTTACTGGCTTCCAGTATTCACTGTGACTGATTTCCAGTGTTCAATGTTACTGGATTCCAGGGTTCACTGTTACTGGTTTCCAGTGTTCATTGTGACTGATTTCCAGTGTTCACTGTTGCTGGTTTCTTGTATTCACCGTGACTGATTTCCAGTGTTCACTGCTGCTGGTTTCCAATGTTTATTGTGACTGATTTCCAGTGTTCACTGTTGCTGGTTTCTTGTATTCACTGTGACTGATTTCCAGTGTTCACTGTTGCTGGTTTCCAGTGTTCACAGTTACTGGTTTCCAGTGTTAACTGCTACTAGAGTCCAGTATTCACTGTCACTGGTTTCCAGTGTTCAGTGTGACTGATTTCCAGTGTTCACTTTGACTGATTTCCAATGTTCACAGTTAGTGCTGTCCAGTGTTCACTGTTACTAGATTCCAGTATACATTGTGACTGATTTCCAATGTTCACTCTAACTGCTTTCGATTGTTGTCTGTTGCTGATTTCCAGTGTTCACTCCTCCTGGCTTCCAGTGTTCACTGTGACTGATTTCCAGTTTTTACTGTTATTGTTTTCCAGTGTACACAGTTGCTGGTTTTCTTTGTTCACTGTTACTGGTTCCTGTTGTTTATTGTTATTGAATTCCAGTGTTCACTCTTGCTCGTTTCCAATGTTCACTATGACTGATTTCTAGTGTTCATGGTTGCTGGTTTCCAGTGTTCAGTGTAACTGAATTCCAGTGTTCACTCTTACTCGTTTCCAGTGTTCACTGTGACTGATTTCCAGTGTTTACTGTTGCTGGATTCCAGTGTTCACTGTGACTGATTTCAAGTGTTCACTGTTACTGGTTTCCAGTGTTTACTGTTACTGGGTTCCCACATTCGATATTACTAGATTTTATTGTTTATTGTTACCGGATTCAGGTGTTCTCTGTTGCTGGTTTCCAGTGTTCATGGTGACTGATTTTCAGTGCTCACTGTTATTGGTGTCCAGTGTTCACTTTTACTGTTTTTCAGTGTTCACTGTCGCTGGTTTCCAGTGTTCAACATTACTGGTTTCCAGTGTTCACTGTTGCTGATTTCCAGTTTTCACTGTTGCTGGTTTCCAGTGTTCACTGTGTCTGATTTCAATTGCTCAATGTTACTGCTTTCCAGTGTTCACTGTTACTGGTTTCCAGTGCTTACTGTTACTGGGTTCCCACGTTAAATTTTACTAGATATTATTGTTCATTGTTACTGGATTCAGATGTTCTCTGTTGCTGGTTTCCAGTGTTCACGGTGACTGATTTCCAGTGTTCACTGTTATTGGTGTCCAGTGTTCACTTTTACTGTTTTTCACTGTCGCTGGTTTCCAGTGTTCAATATTACTGGTTTACAGTGTTCACTGTGTCTGATTTCAAATGCTCAATGTTACTGGTTTCCAGTGTTCACTGTTACTAGATTCCAGTATTCATTGTGACTGATTTCCAATGTTCACTGTAACTGCTTTACATTGTTGTCTGTTGCTGATTTCCAGTGTTTACTGTTACTGTTTTCCAGTGTTCAATGTGACTGAGTTCCAATTTTTACTGTTGTTGTTTTCCAGTGTTTGCAGTTGCTGTCTTTCTTTGTTCATTGTTACTGGTTTCCGCTGTTTATTGTTATTGAATTCCAGTGTTCACTGTTGCTCATTTCCAATGCTCACTGTTACTAATTTCCTGTGTTCAAGGTGGCTGGTTTCCTGTGCTCACTGTAACTGAATTCCATTGTTCACTGTTACTGGATTCCTATCATCACTGTTTTTCGTTTCCAGTGTTCGCAGTTGCTGGTTTCCAGTGTTCACTCTTACTGGTTTCCAGTGCTCACTGTGACTGATTTCCAGAGTTCACTGTTAATGGATCCCAGTGTTCACTGTTATTGGTTTCCAGTGTTCAGTATTACTGGTTTCCAGTGTTCACAGTTATTGGCGATCAGTGTTCACATTTACTAGATTCCAGTGTTCACAGTTATTGGTTTCCAATATTCACTGCTGCTGGTTTCCAGTGCTCATTGTGACCGATTACCCATGTACACTGTTCCTGGTTTCCAGTGTTCTCTGTTTCTGGTTTCCAGTGTTCACTGTTACTGGTAACCAGCTTTTGCTGTTACTAGATTTTATTGTTCATTGTTAGTGGTTTCCAGTGTTCTCTGCTGCTTGTTTCCAGTGTTAACTTTGACTGATTTCCATTGTTCACTGTTATCGGTGTCCAGAGTTCACTGTTACTGGTTTCCAGTGTTCACTGTTGCTGGTTTCCAGTGTTCACCGTTACTAGTTTCCAGTGATCACACTGACTGATTTCCAGTGTTCACTCTTACTGGAATCCAGTGTTCACTGTGACTAATTTCCAGTGCTCACTGTTACTACTTTCCAGTGTTCACTGTGATTGATTTCCAGTGTTTACTGTTATTGGATTCCAGTGTTCACTGTTGTTGGTTTCCTGTGTTCACTATGATTGATTTCCAGTGTTCACATTTATTGGTGTCCAGTGTTAACTGCTACTAGATTCCAGTATTAACTATGGCTGATTTCCAGTGTTCATTTTGACTGATTTCCGGTGTTCACAGTTATTGGTGTGCCGTGTTTGCTGTTACTAGATTCCAGTATTTATTGTGACTGATTTCCAGTGTTCACTGTTATTGCTTTCCAGTGTTCACTGTTACTGATTCCAGTGATCACTGTTAATGGTTTCCAGTGTTCACTGTTACTGCTTTCCAGTGTTCACTCTTACTGGGTTCCAGTGTTCACTATGACTCATGTGCAATTTTTACTGTTATTGGTTTCCAGTGTTCGCATTTGCTGGTTTTCTTTGTTCATTGTCACTGGTTTCCCATGTTAATTTTTGTTGGATTTCACTGTTCACTGTTGACATTTCCAATGTTCAATGTGACTGATTTCCAGTGTTCACTGTGTCTGATTTCCAGTGTTCAATGTTGCTGGTTTCCAGTATTCACTGTGACTGATTTCCAGTGTTCAATGTTACTGGATTCCAGTGTTCACTGTTACTGGTTTCCAGTGTTCACTGTTACTGGTTTCCAGAGTTCACTGTTACTGGTTTAAAGTGTTCACTTTTACTTGGTTCCCACATTCGATATTACTAGATGTTATTGTTCATTGTTACTGGATTCAGGTGTTCTCTGTTGCTGGTTTCCAGTGTTCACGGTGACTGATTTCCATTGTTCACTGTTATTGGTGTCCAGTGTTCACTTTTACTGTTTTTCAGTGTTCACTGTCGCTGGTTTCCAGTGTTCAATATTACTGGTTTCCAGTGTTCACTGTTGCTGATTTCCAGTTTTCACTGTTGCTGGTTTCCAGTGTTCACTGTGTCTGATTTCAATTGCTCAATGTTACTGCTTTCCAGTGTTCACTGTTACTGGTTTCCAGTGCTCACTGTTACTGGGTTCACACGTTAAATTTTACTAGATTTTATTGTTCATTGTTACTGGATTCAGGTGTTCTCTGTTGCTGGTTTCCAGTGTTCACGGTGACTGATTTCCAGTGTTCACTGTTATTGGTGTTCAGTGTTCACTTTAACTGTTTTTCAGTGTTCACTGTCGCTGGTTTCCAGTGTTCAATATTACTGGTTTCCAGTGTTCACTGTGTCTGATTTCAATTGCTCAATGTTACTGGTTTCCAGTGTTCACTGTTACTGGTTTCCAGTGCTCGCTGTTACCAGGTTTTACTGTTCATTGTTAGTGGATCCAGGAGTTCTCTGTTGCTGGTTTCCAGGGTTCACTGTGACTGATTTACAGTGTTCACTGTTATTGTTGGCCAGTGTTCACTGTTACTGTTTTCCAGTGTTCACTGTCGCTGGTTTCCAGTGTTCACCGTTACGGGTTTCCAGTGTTCACTCTTACTGGTTTCCAGTGCTCACTGTTGCTGGTTTCCAGTGTTCACAGTTGCTAACTTCCAGTTTTCAATGTTACTGGCTTCCAGTATTCACTGTGACTGATTTCCAGTGTTCAATGTTACTGGATTCCAGGGTTCACTGTTACTGGTTTCCAGTGTTCATTGTGACTGATTTCCAGTGTTCACTGTTGCTGGTTTCTTGTATTCACCGTGACTGATTTCCAGTGTTCACTGCTGCTGGTTTCCAATGTTTATTGTGACTGATTTCCAGTGTTCACTGTTGCTGGTTTCTTGTATTCACTGTGACTGATTTCCAGTGTTCACTGTTGCTGGTTTCCAGTGTTCACAGTTACTGGTTTCCAGTGTTAACTGCTACTAGAGTCCAGTATTCACTGTCACTGGTTTCCAGTGTTCAGTGTGACTGATTTCCAGTGTTCACTTTGACTGATTTCCAATGTTCACAGTTAGTGCTGTCCAGTGTTCACTGTTACTAGATTCCAGTATTCATTGTGACTGATTTCCAATGTTCACTCTAACTGCTTTCGATTGTTGTCTGTTGCTGATTTCCAGTGTTCACTCCTCCTGGCTTCCAGTGTTCACTGTGACTGATTTCCAGTTTTTACTGTTATTGTTTTCCAGTGTACACAGTTGCTGGTTTTCTTTGTTCACTGTTACTGGTTCCTGTTGTTTATTGTTATTGAATTCCAGTGTTCACTCTTGCTCGTTTCCAATGTTCACTATGACTGATTTCTAGTGTTCATGGTTGCTGGTTTCCAGTGTTCAGTGTAACTGAATTCCAGTGTTCACTCTTACTCGTTTCCAGTGTTCACTGTGACTGATTTCCAGTGTTTACTGTTGCTGGATTCCAGTGTTCACTGTGACTGATTTCAAGTGTTCACTGTTACTGGTTTCCAGTGTTTACTGTTACTGGGTTCCCACATTCGATATTACTAGATTTTATTGTTTATTGTTACCGGATTCAGGTGTTCTCTGTTGCTGGTTTCCAGTGTTCATGGTGACTGATTTCCAGTGCTCACTGTTATTGGTGTCCAGTGTTCACTTTTACTGTTTTTCAGTGTTCACTGTCGCTGGTTTCCAGTGTTCAACATTACTGGTTTCCAGTGTTCACTGTTGCTGATTTCCAGTTTTCACTGTTGCTGGTTTCCAGTGTTCACTGTGTCTGATTTCAATTGCTCAATGTTACTGCTTTCCAGTGTTCACTGTTACTGGTTTCCAGTGCTTACTGTTACTGGGTTCCCACGTTAAATTTTACTAGATATTATTGTTCATTGTTACTGGATTCAGATGTTCTCTGTTGCTGGTTTCCAGTGTTCACGGTGACTGATTTCCAGTGTTCACTGTTATTGGTGTCCAGTGTTCACTTTTACTGTTTTTCACTGTCGCTGGTTTCCAGTGTTCAATATTACTGGTTTACAGTGTTCACTGTGTCTGATTTCAAATGCTCAATGTTACTGGTTTCCAGTGTTCACTGTTACTAGATTCCAGTATTCATTGTGACTGATTTCCAATGTTCACTGTAACTGCTTTACATTGTTGTCTGTTGCTGATTTCCAGTGTTTACTGTTACTGTTTTCCAGTGTTCAATGTGACTGAGTTCCAATTTTTACTGTTGTTGTTTTCCAGTGTTTGCAGTTGCTGTCTTTCTTTGTTCATTGTTACTGGTTTCCGGTGTTTATTGTTATTGAATTCCAGTGTTCACTGTTGCTCATTTCCAATGCTCACTGTTACTAATTTCCTGTGTTCAAGGTGGCTGGTTTCCTGTGCTCACTGTAACTGAATTCCATTGTTCACTGTTACTGGATTCCTATCATCACTGTTTTTCGTTTCCAGTGTTCGCAGTTGCTGGTTTCCAGTGTTCACTCTTACTGGTTTCCAGTGCTCACTGTGACTGATTTCCAGAGTTCACTGTTAATGGATCCCAGTGTTCACTGTTATTGGTTTCCAGTGTTCAGTATTACTGGTTTCCAGTGTTCACAGTTATTGGCGATCAGTGTTCACATTTACTAGATTCCAGTGTTCACAGTTATTGGTTTCCAATATTCACTGCTGCTGGTTTCCAGTGCTCATTGTGACCGATTACCCATGTACACTGTTCCTGGTTTCCAGTGTTCTCTGTTTCTGGTTTCCAGTGTTCACTGTTACTGGTACCCAGCTTTCGCTGTTAATAGATTTTATTGTTCATTGTTAGTGGTTTCCAGTGTTCTCTGCTGCTTGTTTCCAGTGTTAACTTTGACTGATTTCCATTGTTCACTGTTATCGGTGTCCAGAGTTCACTGATACTGGTTTCCAGTGTTCACTGTTGCTGGTTTCCAGTGTTCACCGTTACTAGTTTCCAGTGATCACACTGACTGATTTCCAGTGTTCACTCTTACTGGAATCCAGTGTTCACTGTGACTAATTTCCAGTGCTCACTGTTACTACTTTCCAGTGTTCACTGTGATTGATTTCCAGTGTTTACTGTTATTGGATTCCACTGTTCACTGTTGTTGGTTTCCTGTGTTCACTATGATTGATTTCCAGCGTTCACATTTATTGGTGTCCAGTGTTAACTGCTACTAGATTCCAGTATTAACTGTGGCTGATTTCCAGTGTTCATTTTGACTGATTTCCGGTGTTCACAGTTATTGGTGTGCCGTGTTTGCTGTTACTAGATTCCAGTATTTATTGTGACTGATTTCCAGTGTTCACTGTTATTGCTTTCCAGTGTTCACTGTTACTGATTCCAGTGATCACTGTTAATGGTTTCCAGTGTTCACTGTTACTGCTTTCCAGTGTTCACTCTTACTGGGTTCCAGTGTTCACTATGACTCATGTGCAATTTTTACTGTTATTGGTTTCCAGTGTTCGCATTTGCTGGTTTTCTTTGTTCATTGTCACTGGTATCCCATGTTAATTTTTGTTGTATTCCACTGTTCACTGTTGACACTTCCAATGTTCAATGTGACTGATTTCCAGTGTTCACTGTGTCTGATTTCCAGTGTTCAATGTTGCTGGTTTCCAGTATTCACTGTGACTGATTTCCAGTGTTCAATGTTACTGGATTCCAGTGTTCACTGTTACTGGTTTCCAGTGTTCACTGTTACTGGTTTCCAGAGTTCACTGTTACTGGTTTCCAGTGATCACATTTGCTGGTTCCAGTGTTCACTGTTTCTGGTTTCCAGTGTTCATCGTTACTAGTTTCCAGTGATCACACTGACTGATTTCCAGTGTTCACTCTTACTGGATTCCACTGTTCACTGTGACTATTTTCCAGTGCTCACTGTCACTAGTTTCCAGTATTCACTGTGACTGATTTACAGTGTTCAATGTTATTGGTGTCCAGTGCTAACTGATACTAGATTCCAGTATTCATTGTGACTGCTTTCCAAAGTTCACTGTAACTGCTTTCCATTGTTTACTGTTGCTGATCTGCACTTTTCACTGTTACTGGTTTCCAGTGTTCACTGTGACTGATTTCCAGTGTTCAATGTTATTGGTTTCCAGTTTTCTCAGATTTTGGTTTCCAGTGTTCACTGTTGCTGGTTTCCAGTGTTCACTGTTACCGGTTTTCAGTGTTCAGTGTTAAAGGTTTCCAGTGTTCAGTGTGGCTGGATTCTGTTATTCACTGTGACTGTTTTCCAGTGTTCACTGTTCCTGGATTCCAGTGTTCACTTTTGCTGCTTTCCTGTGTTCACTCTGACTGATTTCCAGTGTTCACTGCTGCTGGTTCCCAGTGTTTACTGTGACTGATTTCAACTGTTCACTGTTACTGGTTTCCTGTGTTCACTGCTGCTGGTTTCCTACATTCGCTTTTACTCAGTTTTATTGTTCATTGTTACTGGATTCAGGTGTTCACTGTTGCTGGTTTCCTGCGTACGCTGTGACTGATTTCCAGTGTGCACTGCTATTGGTGCCCAGAGTTCACTGTTACTAGATTCCAGTATTCATTGTGACCGATTTCCAGTGTTCACTGTAACTGGTTTCCAGTGTTCACTGTTGCTGGTTTCCAGTGTTCACTTTAGCTGTGGTTTCCGGTGTTCAGTGTGACTGATTTCCAGTGATCACTGTTAATGGATTCCACTCTTCACTGTTATTGGTTTCCAGTGTTCACAGTTGCTGGTTTCCAGTGTTCACTGTAACTGGTTTCCTGTGTTCACGGTTACTGGCTTCCAGTATTCACTGTTACTTGTTTCCAGGTTTCACTGTAACTTGATTTTAGTGTTCCTTGTTAATGGATTCCAGTGATCACTATTACTGGTTTCCATTGTTCACTGCTACTGGTTTCCAGTGTTCACTGTTACTGGTTTCCAGTGTTCACAGTTACTCGTTTCCAGTGTTAACTGCTACTAGATTCCAGTATTCACTGTGACTGATTTCCAGTCTTCACTTTGACTGATTTCCAATGTTCACAGTAATTGGTGTCCAGTGTTCACTGTTATTGGATTCCTGTATACATTGTGACTGATTTGCAATGTTCACTGTAACTGCTTTCTATTTTTTTCTGTTGCTGGATTCCAGTGTTCACGTTTACTGGCTTCTAGTATTCACAGTGACATATTTCCAGTGTTCACTGTTATTGGATTCCACTCTGCACTGTTATTGGTTTCCAGTGTTCGCAGTTGCTAGTTTCCAGTGTTCACTGTTACTGGTTTCCTGTGTTCACGGTTACTGCCTTCCAGTGTTCACTGTTACTTGTTTCCAGTGTTCACAGTAACTTGATTTTAGTGTTCCTTGTTAATGGAATCCAGTGTTGACTATTACTGGTTTCGATTCTTCACTGCTACTTGTTTCCAGTGTTCACTTTTACTGGTTTCCAGTGTTCACAGTTACTGGTTTCCAGTGTTAACTGCTACTAGATTACAGTATTCACTGTGACTGATTTCCAGTGTTCACTTCGACTGATTTCCAATGTTCACAGTTATTGGTGTCCAGTGTTCACTGTTACTAGCTTCCAGTATTCATTGTGACTGATTTCCAATGTTCACTTTACCTGCTTTCCAATGTTGTCTGTTGCTGATTTCCAGTGTTCACTGTCACTGGTGTCCAGTGTTCACTGTCAATGGTTTCCAGTGTTCACAGTTATTGGTGTTAACTGTTCACGTCTACTAGATTCCAGTGTTCAGTATTACTGGTTTCCAGTGTTCATTGTGACTGATTTCCAGTGTTCACTGTTGCTGGTTCCTTGTATTCACTGTGACTGATTTCCAGTGTTCACTGCTGCTGGTTTCCAGTGTTTATTGTGACTGATTTCCAGTGCTCACTGTTGCTGGTTTCTTGTATTCACTGTGACTGATTTCCAGTGTTTACTGTTGCTGGTTTCCAGTGTTCACAGTTATTGGTTTCCAGTGTTAACTGCTACTAGATTCCAGTATTCACTGTGACTGATTTCCAGTGTTCACTTTGACTGATTTCCAATGTTCACAGTTAGTGGTGTCCAGTGTTCACTGTTACTAGATTCCAGTATTCGTTGGGACTGATTTCCAATGTTCACTCTAACTGCATTCCATTGTTGTCTGTACCTGCTTTCCAGTGTTCACTGTGACTGATTTCCAGTTTTTACTGTTATTGTTTTCCAGTGTACACCGTTGCTGGTTTTCTTTGTTCACTGTTACTGGTTTCCGTTGTTTGTTGTTATTGAATTCCAGTGTTCACTGTTGCTCATTTCCAATGTTCACTGTGACTGATTTCCAGTGTTCACGGTTGCTGGTTTCCAGTGTTCACTGTAACTGAATTCCAGTGTTCACTCTTAATGGTTTCCAGTGTTCACTGTGACTGATTTCCACTGTTTACTGTTGCTGGTTTCCAGTGTTCACTGTGACTGATTTCAAGTGCTCACTGTTACTGGTTTCCAGTGTTTACTGTTACTGGCTTCCCACGTTCGATGTTCCTAGATTTTATTGTTCATTGTTACTGGATTCAGGTGTTCTCTGTTGCTCGTTTCCAGTGTTCACGGTGACTGATTTCCAGTTTTCACTGTTATTGGTGTCCAGTGTTCACTTTTACTGTTTTTCAGTGTTCAATATTACTGATTTCCAGTGCTCACTGTGTCTGATTTCAAGTGCTCAATGTTACTGGTTTCCAGTGTTCACTGTTACTGGTTTCCAGTGCTTGCTGTTACTAGATTTTACTGTTCCTTGTTAATGGATTCAGTAGTGCTCTGTTGCTGGGTTCCAGGGATCACTGTGACTGATTTTCAGTGTTCACTGTTATTGTTGTCCAGTGTTCACTGTTACTGTTTTCCAGTGTTCACTGTCGCTGGTTTCCAGTGTTCACTGTTACTGGTTTCCAGTGTTCACTCTTACAGGTTTCCAGTGCTCACTGTTGCTGGTTTCCAGTGTTCACTGTTGCTGATTTCCAGTTTTCAGTGTTGCTGGTTTCCAGTCTTCACTTTTGCTGGTATCCGGTGTTCACTGTTACTAGATTACAGTGTTCACTGTTGCTGGTTTCCAGTATTCACTGTGACTGATTTCCAGTGTTCAATGTTACTGGATTCCAGTGTTCACTGTTACTAGTTTCCAGTGTTCAATGTGACTGATTTCCAGTGTTCACAGTTAATGGTTTCCAGTGTTCACTATCACTGGTTTCCAGTGTTCACTATTGCTGGTTTCCAGTGTTCACAGTTATTGTTGTTCAGTGTTCACATTTACTAGATTCCAGTGTTCACTGTTAGTGGTTTTCAGTGTTCACTCTTACTGGTTTCCAGTGTTCATTGTAACTGTTTTCCAGTGTTCACAATAACTGGTTTCCAGTGTTAACTGCTACTAGATTCCAGTATTCACTGTGACTGATTTCCAGTTTTAACTTTGACTGATTTCCAATGTTACAGTTATTGGTGTCCAGTATTCACTGATACTAGATTGCAGGATTCATTGTGACTGATTTCCAATGTTCACTGTAACTGCTTTACATTGTTGTCTGTTGCTGATTTCCAGTGTTTACTGTTACCGTTTTCCAGTGTTCAATGTGAATGAGTTGCAGTTTTTACTGTTATTGGTTTCCAGTGTTCGCAGTTGCTGGTTTTCTTTGTTCATTGTTACTGGTTTCCAGTGATTATTGTTATTGAATTCCAGTGCTCACTGTTGCTCATTTCCAATGCTCACTGTGACTAATTTCCAGTGTTCAAGGTGGCTGGTTTCCTGTGTTCACTGTAACTGAATTCCATTGTTCACTGTTACTGGATTCCTATCGTCACTGTTATTGGTTTCCAGTGTTCCCAGTTGCTGGTTTCCAGTGTTCACTCTTACTGGTTTCCAGTGCTCACTGTGACTGATTTCCAGAGTTCACTGTTAATGGACCCCAGTGTTCACTTTTATTGGTTTCCAGTGTTCACTGTTACTGGTTTCCAGTGTTCACAGTTATTGGCGTTCAGTGTTCACATTTACTAGATTCCAGTGTTCACAGTTATTGGTTTCCAATATTCACTGCTGCTGGTTTCCAGTGCTCATTGTGACGGATTTCCAGAGTTCACTGTTAATGGACCCCAGTGTTCACTGTTATTGGTTTCCAATATTCACTGCTGCTGGTTTCCAGTGCTCATTGTGACGGATTACCCATGTACACTGCTCCTGGTTTCCAGTGTTCTCTGTTTCTGGTATCCAGTTTTCACTGTTACTGGTACCCAGCTTTCATTGTTACTAGATTTTATTGTTCATTGTTAGTGGTTTCCAGTGTTCTCTGTTGCTTGTTTCCAGTGTTAACTTTGACTGATTTCAATTGTTCACTGTTATCGGTGTCCAGAGTTCACTGTTACTGGTTTCCAGTGTTCACTGTCACTGGTTTCCAGTGTTCACTGTTGCTGGTTTCCAGTGTTCACCGTTACTAGTTTCCAGTGATCACACTGACTGATTTCCAGTGTTCACTCTTACTGGAATCCAGTATTCACTGTGACTAATTTCCAGTGCTCACTGTTACTACGTTCCAGTGTTCACTGTGATTGATTTCCAGTGTTTACTGTTATTGGATTCCAGTGTTCACTGTTGTTGGTTTCCAGTGTTCACTGTTACTGGTTTCCAGTGTTCACTGTTACTGATTTCCAGTGTTCACTGTTACTGGTTTTCAGTGTTCACTGTTAATGGTTTCCAGTGTTCAGTGTTGCTGGATTCTATTATTCACTGTGACTGTTTTCCAGTGCTCACTGTTCCTGGATTCCAGTGTTCACTTTTGCTGCTTTCCTGTGTTCACTCTGACTTATTTCCAGTGTTCACTGCTGCTGGTTTGCAGTGTTCACTGTGACTGATTTCCAGTGAACACAGTTATTGGTGTCCAGTGTTTACTGTTGCTGGTTTCCAGTGTTCACCATTACTTGTTTCCAGTGATCACGCTGACTGATTTCCAGTGTTCACTCTTACTGGAATCCAGTATTCACTGTGACTAATTTCCAGTGCTCACTGTTACTACGTTCCAGTGTTCACTGTGATTGATTTCCAGTGTTTACTGATCTTGGATTCCAGCGTTCACTGTTGTTGGTTTCCAGTTTTCACTTTGATTGATTTCCAGTGTTCACATGTATTGGTGTCCAGTGTTAACTGCTACTAGATTCCAGTATTCACTTTGACTGATTTCCAGTGTTAATTTTGACTGATTTCCGGTGTTCACTGTTATTGGTGTGCCGTGTTCGCTGTTAATAGATTCCAGTATTTATTGTGACCGATTTCCAGTGTCTATTTTGACTGATTTCCGATGTTCACAGTTATTGGTGTGCCGTGTTTGCTGTTACTAGATTCCAGTATTTATTGTGACTGATTTCCAGTGTTCACTGTTATTGCTTTCCAGTGTTCACTGTTACTGATTCCAGTGATCACTGTTGATGGTTTCCAGTGTTCACTGTTACTGCTTTCCAGTGTTCACTCTTACTGGGTTCCAGTGTTCACTGTGACCCATGTCCAATTTTTACTGTTATTGGTTTCCAGTGTTCGCATTTGCTGGTTTTCTTTGTTCATTGTCACTGGTTTCCCATGTTAATTTTTGTTGGATTCCACTGTTCACTGTTGATAATTTCCAATGTTCACTGTGACTGATTTCCAGTGTTCACTGTGTCTGATTTCCAGTGTTCAATGTTGCTGGTTTCGAGTATTCACTGTGACTGATTTCCATTGTTCAATGTTACTGGATTCCAGTGTTCACTGTTACTGGTTTCCAGTGTTCACTGTTACTGGTTTCCAGAGTTCACTGTTACTGGTTTCCAGAGTTCACTTTTGCTGGTTTCCAGTGTTCACTGTTTCTGGTTTCCAGTGTTCAACGTTACTAGTTTCCAGTGATCACACTGACTGATTTCCAGTGTTCACTCTTACTGGATTCCACTGTTCACTGTGACTAACTTCCAGTGCTCACTTTTACTAGTTTCCAGTGTTTACTGTGACTGATTTTCAGTGTTCACTGTTATTGGATGCCAGTGTTTACTGTTGTTGGTTTCCAGTGTTCACTTTGACTGATTTCCAGTGTTCACCTTTATTGGTGTCCAGTGTTAACTGCTAGTAGATTCCAGTATTCATTGTGACTTATTTCCAATGTTCACTGTAACTGCTTTCCATCGTTCACTGTTGCTGATTTCCACTGTTCACTCTTACTGGTTTCCAGTGTTCACTGTGACTGAATTCTAGTGCTCACTCTTACTGTATTCCAGTGTTCACTCTTACTGCTTTCCAGTGTTCACTGTGACTGATTTCCAGTGTTCAATGTTATTGGTTTCCAGAGTTTTCAGATGTTGGTTTCCAGTGTTCACTATTACTGGTTTCCAGTGTTCACTGTTACTGGTTTCCAGTGTTCACTGTTACTGGTTTCCAGTGTTCACTGTTACTGGTTTTCAGTGTTCACTCTGACTTATTTCCAGTGTTCACTGCTGCTGGTTTCCAGTGTTCACTGTGACTGATTCCCAGTGAACACAGTTATTGGTGTCCAGTGTTAATTGCTATGACATTCCAGTATTCATTGTGACTGTTTTCCAGTGTTCACTCTGACAGGTTACCAGTGTCCACAGTTATTGGGGTCCAGTGTTCACTGTTACTAGAATCTAGTATTCATTGTGACCGACTTCCAGTGTTCACTCTGACTGGTTTCCTGTGTTCAGTGTGACTGATTTCCAGTGATCACTGTTAATGGATATCACTCTTCACTGTTATTGGTTTCCAGTGTTCGCAGTTGCTGGCTTCCAGTGTTCACTGTTACTGGTTTCCTGTGTTCACGGGTACTGGCTTCCAGTATTCACTGTTACTTGTTTCCAGGGTTCACAGTAACTTGATTTTAGTGTTCCTTGTTAATGGATTCCTTTGATCACTATTACTGGTTTCCTTTGTTCACTGCTACTGGTTTCCAGTGTTCACTGTTACTGGTTTCCAGTGTTCACAGTTACTGGCTTCCAGTGTTTACTGCTGCTAGAATCCAGTATTCACTGTGACTGATTTCCAGTGTTCACTTTGACTGATTTCCAATGTTCACAGTAATTAGTGTCCAGTGTTCACTGTTATTGGGTTCCAGTATGCATTGCGACTGATTTGCAATGTTCACTGTAACTGCTTTCTATTGTTGTCTGTTGTTGGTTTCCAGTGTTCACTTTTACAGGTTTCTAGTATTCACAGTGACTGATTTCCAGTGTTCACTGTTATTGGATTCCACTCTTCACTGTTATTGGTTTCCAGTGTTCGCAGTTGCTGGTTTCCAGTGTTCACTGTTACTGGTTTCCTGTGATCACGGTTACTGCCTTCCTGTGTTCACTGTTACTTGTTTCCAGTGTCCACAGTAACTTGATTTTAGTGTTCCTTGTTAATGGAATCCAGTGTTGACTATTACTGGTTTCGATTGTTCACTGCTACTTGTTTCCAGTGTTCACTTTTACTGGTTTCCAGTGTTCACAGTTACTGGTTTCCAGTGTTTACTGCTACTAGATTACAGTATTCACTGTGACTGATTTCCAGTGTTCACTTTGACTGATTTCCAATGTTCACAGTTATTGGTGTCCAGTGTTCACTGTTACTAGATTCCAGTATTCATTGTGACTGATTTCCAATGTTCACTCTAACTGCTTTCCATTGTTGTCTGTTGCTGATTTCCAGTGTTCACTCTTACTGGCTTCCAGTGTTCACTGTGACTGATTTCCAGTTTTTACTGTTATTGTTTTCCAGTGTACACTGTTGCTGGTTTCTGTTGTTTATTGTTATTGAATTCCAGTGTTCACTCTTGCTCGTTTCCAATGTTCACTGTGACTGATTTCCAGTGTTCACTCTTACTGGAATCCAGTATTCACTGTGACTAATTTCCAGTGCTCACTGTTACTACGTTCCAGTTTTCACTGTGATTGATTTCCAGTGTTTACTGTTATTGGATTCCAGTGTTCACTGTTGTTGGTTTCCAGTGTTCACTGTTACTGGTTTCCAGTGTTCACTGTTACTGATTTCCAGTGTTCACTGTTACTGGTTTTCAGTGTTCACTGTTAATGGTTTCCAGTGTTCAGTGTTGCTGGATTCTATTATTCACTGTGACTGTTTTCCAGTGCTCACTGTTCCTGGATTCCAGTGTTCACTTTTGCTGCTTTCCTGTGTTCACTCTGACTTATTTCCAGTGTTCACTGCTGCTAGTTTGCAGTGTTCACTGTGACTGATTTCCAGTGAACACAGTTATTGGTGTCCAGTGTTTACTGTTGCTGGTTTCCAGTGTTCACCATTACTTGTTTCCAGTGATCACACTGACTGATTTCCAGTGTTCACTCTTACTGGAATCCAGTATTCACTGTGACTAATTTCCAGTGCTCACTGTTACTACGTTCCAGTGTTCACTGTGATTGATTTCCAGTGTTTACTGTTATTGGATTCCAGCGTTCACTGTTGTTGGTTTCCAGTTTTCACTTTGATTGATTTCCAGTGTTCACATGTATTGGTGTCCAGTGTTAACTGCTACTAGATTCCAGTATTCACTTTGACTGATTTCCAGTGTTAATTTTGACTGATTTCCGGTGTTCACTGTTATTGGTGTGCCGTGTTCGCTGTTAATAGATTCCAGTATTTATTGTGACCGATTTCCAGTGTCTATTTTGACTGATTTCCGGTGTTCACAGTTATTGGTGTGCCGTGTTTGCTGTTACTAGATTCCAGTATTTATTGTGACTGATTTCCAGTGTTCACTGTTATTGCTTTCCAGTGTTCACTGTTACTGATTCCAGTGATCACTGTTGATGGTTTCCAGTGTTCACTGTTACTGCTTTCCAGTGTTCACTCTTACTGGGTTCCAGTGTTCACTGTGACCCATGTCCAATTTTTACTGTTATTGGTTTCCAGTGTTCGCATTTGCTGGTTTTCTTTGTTCATTGTCACTGGTTTCCCATGTTAATTTTTGTTGGATTCCACTGTTCACTGTTGATAATTTCCAATGTTCACTGTGACTGATTTCCAGTGTTCACTGTGTCTGATTTCCAGTGTTCAATGTTGCTGGTTTCGAGTATTCACTGTGACTGATTTCCATTGTTCAATGTTACTGGATTCCAGTGTTCACTGTTACTGGTTTCCAGTGTTCACTGTTACTGGTTTCCAGAGTTCACTGTTACTGGTTTCCAGAGTTCACTTTTGCTGGTTTCCAGTGTTCACTGTTTCTGGTTTCCAGTGTTCAACGTTACTAGTTTCCAGTGATCACACTGACTGATTTCCAGTGTTCACTCTTACTGGATTCCACTGTTCACTGTGACTAACTTCCAGTGCTCACTTTTACTAGTTTCCAGTGTTTACTGTGACTGATTTTCAGTGTTCACTGTTATTGGATGCCAGTGTTTACTGTTGTTGGTTTCCAGTGTTCACTTTGACTGATTTCCAGTGTTCACCTTTATTGGTGTCCAGTGTTAACTGCTAGTAGATTCCAGTATTCATTGTGACTTATTTCCAATGTTCACTGTAACTGCTTTCCATCGTTCACTGTTGCTGATTTCCACTGTTCACTCTTACTGGTTTCCAGTGTTCACTGTGACTGAATTCTAGTGCTCACTCTTACTGTATTCCAGTGTTCACTCTTACTGCTTTCCAGTGTTCACTGTGACTGATTTCCAGTGTTCAATGTTATTGGTTTCCAGAGTTTTCAGATGTTGGTTTCCAGTGTTCACTATTACTGGTTTCCAGTGTTCACTGTTACTGGTTTCCAGTGTTCACTGTTACTGGTTTCCAGTGTTCACTGTTACTGGTTTTCAGTGTTCACTCTGACTTATTTCCAGTGTTCACTGCTGCTGGTTTCCAGTGTTCACTGTGACTGATTTCCAGTGAACACAGTTATTGGTGTCCAGTGTTAATTGCTATGACATTCCAGTATTCATTGTGACTGTTTTCCAGTGTTCACTCTGACAGGTTACCAGTGTCCACAGTTATTGGGGTCCAGTGTTCACTGTTACTAGAATCTAGTATTCATTGTGACCGACTTCCAGTGTTCACTCTGACTGGTTTCCGGTGTTCAGTGTGACTGATTTCCAGTGATCACTGTTAATGGATATCACTCTTCACTGTTATTGGTTTCCAGTGTTCGCAGTTGCTGGCTTCCAGTGTTCACTGTTACTGGTTTCCTGTGTTCACGGGTACTGGCTTCCAGTATTCACTGTTACTTGTTTCCAGGTTTCACAGTAACTTGATTTTAGTGTTCCTTGTTAATGGATTCCTGTGATCACTATTACTGGTTTCCTTTGTTCACTGCTAATGGTTTCCAGTGTTCACTGTTACTGGTTTCCAGTGTTCACAGTTATTGGCTTCCAGTGTTTACTGCTGCTAGATTCCAGTATTCACTGTGACTGATTTCCAGTGTTCACTTTGACTGATTTCCAATGTTCACAGTAATTAGTGTCCAGTGTTCACTGTTATTGGGTTCCAGTATGCATTGCGACTGATTTGCAATGTTCACTGTAACTGCTTTCTATTGTTGTCTGTTGTTGGTTTCCAGTGTTCACTTTTACAGGTTTCTAGTATTCACAGTGACTGATTTCCAGTGTTCACTGTTATTGGATTCCACTCTTCACTGTTATTGGTTTCCAGTGTTCGCAGTTGCTGGTTTCCAGTGTTCACTGTTACTGGTTTCCTGTGATCACGGTTACTGCCTTCCAGTGTTCACTGTTACTTGTTTCCAGTGTCCACAGTAACTTGATTTTAGTGTTCCTTGTTAATGGAATCCAGTGTTGACTATTACTGGTTTCGATTGTTCACTGCTACTTGTTTCCAGTGTTCACTTTTACTGGTTTCCAGTGTTCACAGTTACTGGTTTCCAGTGTTTACTGCTACTAGATTACAGTATTCACTGTGACTGATTTCCAGTGTTCACTTTGACTGATTTCCAATGTTCACAGTTATTGGTGTCCAGTGTTCACTGTTACTAGATTCCAGTATTCATTGTGACTGATTTCCAATGTTCATTTAACTGCTTTCCATTGTTGTCTGTTGCTGATTTCCAGTGTTCACTGTTACTGGTGTCCAGTTTTCACTGCTAATGGTTTCCAGTGTTCACAGTTATTGGTGTTAACTGTTCACGTCTACTAGATTCCAGTGTTCACTGTTACTGGTTTCCAGTGTTCATTGTGACTGATTTCCAGTGTTCACTGTTGCTGGTTCCTTGTATTCACTGTGACTGATTTCCAATGTTCACTGCTGCTGGTTTCCAGTGTTTATTGTGACTGATTTCCAGTGTTCACTGTTGCTGGTTTCATGTATTCACTGTGACTGATTTCCAGTGTTCACTGTTCCTTGATTCCTGTGTTCACTGTTGCTAGTTTCCTGTGTTCACTATGACTGATTTCCAGTGTTCACTGCTGCTGGTTTCCAGTGTTCACTGTGACTGATTTCAACTGTTCACTGTCACTGCTTTCCTGTGTTCACTGCTACTGGTTTCCAGCTTTCACTTTTATTAGATTTTATCGTTCATTGTTACTGGATTCAGGTGCTCACTGTAGCTGGTTTCCTGTGTTCCCTGTGACTTATTTCCAGTGTGCACTGCTATTGGTGTCCAGTGTTCACTGTTACTTAATTCCAGTATTCATTGTGATCGATTTCCAGTGTTCACTGATACTGGTTTCCAGTTTTCACTGTTACTGAGTTCCAGTGTTCACTGTTACTGGTTTCCAATGTTCACTGTGACTCGTTTACAGTGTTCACTGTTGCTGGTTTCCAGTGTTCACTTTTGCTGGTTTCCGGTGTTAACTCTTACTAGATTCTAGTATTCACTGTTGCTGGTTTCCAGTGTTGACTGTGGCAGGTTTCTAGTGTTGACTGTTGCTGGTTGCCAGTGTTCACTTTTACTGGATTCTAGTATTCACAGTGACTGATTTCCATTGTTCACTTTTGCTGGTTTCCAGTGTTCACTGTGACTGATTTCCAGTGTTCACAGTTATTGGTGTCCAGTGTTAACTGCTACGACATTCCAGTATTCATTGTGACTGTTTTCCAGTGTTCACTCTGACAGGTTTCCAGTGTCCACAGTTATTGGTGTCTAATATTCACTGTTACTAGAATCTAGTGTTCACTGTTACTGGTTTCCAGTGTTCACAGTAACTTAATTTTAGTGTTCCTTGTTCATGGATTCCAGTGTTCACTATTACTGCTTTCGATTGTTCACTGCTACTGGCTCCAGTGTTCACAGTTACTGGTTTCCAGTGTTAACTGCTACTAGATTCCAATATTCGCTGTGACTGATTTCCAGTGTTCACTTTGACTGATTTCCAATGTTCACAGTTAGTGGTGTCCAGTGTTTACTGTTACTAGATTTAAGTGTTCATTGTGGCTGATTTCCAATGTTCACTGTTACTGCTTTCCATTGCTGTCTGTTGCTTGTTTTAACTGTTCACTCTTACTGGTTTCCAGTGTTCATTGTGACTGATTTCCAGTTTTTACTGTTATTGTTTTCCAGTGTACGCAGTTGATGGTTTTCTTTGTTCATTGTTACTGGTTTCCGGTGTTTATTTTTATTGAATTCCAGTGTTCACTGTTGCTTGTTTCCAATGTTCACTGTGACTGATTTCCAGTGTTCACGGTTGCTGGTTTCCACTGTTCACTGTAACTGAATTCCATTATTCGCTGTTACTGGATTCCAGTGTTCACTATTATTGGTTTCCAGTGTTCGCAGTTGCTGGTTTCCAGTGTTCACTGTTATTGGTTTCCAGTGTTCACTGTGACTGATTTCCAGAGTTCACTGTTAATGGATTCCTGTGATCACTGTTATTGGTTTCCAGTGTTCACTGTTACTGGTTTCCAGTGTTCTCAGTTATTGGTGTTCAGTGTTCACTGTTACTAGATTCCAGTGTTAATGTGATTGGTTTCCAGTATTCACTGTTGCTGGTTTCCAGTGTTCATTGTGACTGATTACCCAAGTACACTGTTCCTGGATTCCAGTGTTCACTTTTTCTGGTATCCAGTGTTCACTGTTACTGGTACCCAGCTTTCATTGTTACTCGATTTTATTGTTCATTGTTACTGGATTCCAGTTTGACTGATTTCCATTGTTCACTGTTATTCGTGCCCAGTGTTCACTGTTACTGGTTCCCAGTGTTCACTGTGACTGATTTCCAGTGTTCACTGTTATTGGTGTCCAGTGTTCACTGTTACTGGTTTCCAGTGTTCATGGTTACTGGTTTCCAGTGTTCACTGTCACTGGTTTCCAGTGTTCACCGTTGCTGGTTTCCAGTGTTCACCATTACTGGTTTCCAGTGATCACTGTGACTGATTTACAGTGTTCACTGCTACTGGAATCCTGTGTTCACAGTGACTAATTTCCAGTGCTCAATGTTACTGGTTTCCAGTGTTCCCTGTGACTAATTTCCAGCACACTCTGTTACTGGTTTCCAGTGTTCACTGTTATTGGATTCCAGTGTTCACTGTTGTTGTTTTCCAGTGTTCACATTGACTGATTTCCAGTGTTCACAGTTATTGGTGTCCAGTGTTAACTGCTACTAGATTCCAGTATTCACAGTGACTGATTTCCAGTGTTCATGTTGACTGATTTCCAGTGTTCACACTTATTAGTGTACTGTGTTCAAAGTTACTAGATTCCAGTATTTATTGTGACTGATTCTATGATCACTGTTACTGCTTTCCAGTGTTCACTTTAACTGATTTGCAGTGTTTACTGTTACTGGTTTCCAGTGTTCACTGTGACCGATTTCCAGTGTTCCTGTGACTGGTTTGCAGTGTTCACTCTTACTGGGTTCCAGTGTTCACTGTGACTGATTTCCACGTTTTACTGTTATTGGTTTCCAGTGTTCGCAGTCGCTGGTTTTATTTGTTCATTGTTACTGGTTTCCAGTGTAAATTTTTATTGGATTCCAGTTTTCACAGTTGATCGTTTCCAATGTTCACTGTTGCTGATTTCCTGTGTTCACTGTTGCTGTTTTCCAGTGTTCACTGTAGCTGATTTCCAGTGTTTACTGTTGCTGGTTTCCAGTATTCAATGTGACTGGTTTCCAGTGTCCACTGTTAATGTTTTCCAGTGTTTACTGTTAATATTTTCCAGTGTTCACAGTAATTGGTGATCAGTGTTCACTTTTACTAGAGTCCAGTGGTCACTGTTACTTGTTTCCAGTGTTCACTGCTGCTGTTTTCCAGTGTTCATTGTCACTGATTTCCAGTGTTCACAGTTGCTGGTTTCCAGTATTCACTGTGACTGATTTCCAGTGGTCACTGTTCCTGGTTTCCAGTGTTTACTGTTACTGGGTTCCCACGTTCGATGTTGCTAGATTTTATTGTTCATTTTTACTGGATTCAGGTGTTCTCTGTTGCTGGTTTCCAGTGTTCACTGTGACTAATTTCCAGTGTTCACTGTTATTGGTGTCCAGTGTTCTCTTTTACTGTTTTTCAGTGTTCACTGTCACTGGTTTCCAGTGTTCAATATTAATGGTTTCCAGTGTTCACTGTTGCTGATTTCCAGTTTTCACTGTTACTGGTTTCCAGTGTTCACTGTGTCTGATTTCAAGTGCTCAATGTTACTGGTTTCCAGTATTCACTGTTACTGGTTTCCAGTGCTCGCTGTTACTAGATTTTACTGCTCCTTGTTAGTGGGTTCAGGAGTTCTCTGTTGCTGATTCCCAGTTTTCCCTGTGACTAGTTTCCAGTGTTCACTCTTACTGTGTTCCAGTGTTCAATGTGACTGATTTCCACTGTTTACTGTTATTGGTTTCCAGTATTCACAGTTGCTGGTTTTCTTTGTTCATTGTTACTGGTTTCCAGTGTTAATATTTATTGGATTCCAGTGTTCACTGTTGATTGTTTCCAATGTTCACTGTGACTGATATCCAGTGTTCACTGTTACTGGTTTCCAAAGTTCAATGTTACTGGTTTCCAGTGTTCACAGTTATTGGTGTTCAGGGTTCACTTTAATTAGATTCCAGTGTTCACTGTTACTGGTTTCCACTGTTCACTGTTGCTGGTTTCCAGTATTCATTGTGACTGATTTCCCGTTTTCACAGTTGCTGGTTTCCCGTGTTCACTGTGACTGATTTCCAGTGTTCACTGTTCCTGGTTTTAAGTGTTCACTATTGGTGGTTTCCAGTCTTCACTGTGACTAATTTCCAGTGTTCACTGTTGCTGGTTTCCAGTGTTCATTGTGACTGATTTCCAGTGTTCACTGTTACTGGTTTCCAGTATTCATTGTTACTGGTTTACAGCATTTGCATTTACTAGATTTTATTGTTCATTGTTACTGGATTCAGGTGTTCTCTGTTGCTGGTTTCCAGTGTTCACTGTGACTGATTGCCTGTGTTCACTGTTATTGGTGTCCAGTGTTCACTGTTACTGTTTTCCAGTGTTCACTGTTGCTGGCTTCCAGTGTTCACTGTTACTGGTTTCCAGTATTCATTGTTACTGGTTTACAGCATTTGCATTTACTAGATTTTATTGTTCATTGTTACTGGATTCAGGTGTTCTATGTTGCTGGTTTCCAGTGTTCACTGTGACTGATTGCCTGTGTTCACTGTTATTGGTGTCCAGTGTTCACAGTTACTGTTTTCCAGTGTTCACTGTTGCTGGCTTCCAGTGTTCACTGTTGCTGATTTCCAGTTTTCACTTTTGCTGGTTTCCCGTGTTCAATGTGTCTAATTTGAAGTGTTCACTGTTACTGGTTTCCAGTGTTCTCTGTTACTGGTTTCCAGCATTCGCTGTTACTAGATTTTATTGTTCATTTTTACTGGATTCAGGATTTCTCTGTTGCTGGTTTCCTGTTTTCACTGTGTCTGATTTCCAGTGTTCACTGTTATTGGTGTCCAGTCTTCACTGTTACTGTTTTCCTTTGTTCACTGTCGCTGGTTTCCAGTGTTCACTGTTACTTGTTTCCAGTCTTCACTCTTACTGGTTTCCTGTGTTCACCATTGCTGGCTTCCAGTGTTCACTTTTGCTGGTTACCAGTGTTCACTTTTGCTGGTTTCTGGTGTTCACTGTTACTAGATTCCAGTATTCACTGTTGCTGGTTTCCCGTGTAAACTGTGGCAGGTTTCTAGTGTTCACTGTTGCTGGTTTCCAGTGTTCACTTTTGCTGGATTCCAGTGTTCACTGTGACTGATTTCCAGTGTTCACTGTTGCTCGTTTCCAGTGTTCACTGTGACTGATTTCTGGTGTTCACTGTTGCTGGTTTACTGTGTTAATTGTGACTGATTTCCCGGGTTCACTGTTGCTGGTTCCAATATTCACTGTGACTGATTTCCAGTATTCACTGTTCCTGGATTCCAGAGTTCACTGTTTCAGGTTTCCAGTGGTCACTTTGACTGATTTCCAGTGTTCACAGTTATTGGCATCCAGTGTTAACTGCTACGCCATTCCAGTATTCACTGTGACTGTTTCCCAGTGTTGACTCTGACTGATTTCCAGTGTTCACAGTTACTGGTGTCCAGTGTTCACTGTTACTATATTCCAGTATTCATTGTGACTGTTTTCCAGTGTTCACTCTTACTGGTTTCCAGTGTTCACTGAGACTGATTTCCCGTGTTCACTGTTACTGGATTCCACTGTTCACTGTTATTGGTTTCCAGTGTTCGCAGTTGCTGGTTTCCAGTATGAAAGCAAAATACTGCAGATGCTGGAAATCCGAAATAACAACAGAAAATGTTGGAAAATCTCAGCAGGCCAGGCAACATCCGTGGAGAGAGATTAGAGTCTACCTTGCAGGTCAAAACCCTTTATCAAGACTAAAGAGGCACAAGGAATCATGCTCCACCATTTCCGCCACCTCCAAAGTGATCCCACCACCAAACGCATCTTCCCCTCCCCCCCTTTCATCATTCCATAGGGATCGCTCCCTCCGAGAAACCCTAATCCACTCCTCTATCACCCCCAGCACCCCTTCCCCTTTGCCTGGCACCTTCCCATGCAAGCGCAGGAGGTGTAACACCTGCCCTTATACCTCCCCCCTATCCACTCTCCAGGGCTCCAAACACCCCTTCCAGGTGAAACAACGATTTACTTGTACTTCTTGCAATCTAGTATACTGTATTCACTGCTCACGATGCGGTCTACTCTACATTGGGGAGACCAAATGCAGATTGGGTGCCGCTTTGTGGAACACCTCCGATCAGTCCGTAAGGGTGACCCTGAGCTTCAGGTCACCTGTCATTTTAATTCACTGCCCCATTCCCACTTGGACCTCACTGTCCTTGGCCTCTTGCATTGTTCCATGGAAGCTCAACATAAACTCAAGGAACAGCACCTCATCTTCCGATTAGGCACATTACAGCCTTCCAAACTCAATGTCGAGTTCATCAATTTCACATCATAACCTTAGCCCCTATTACATTTTTACTTATATTTTTTTATCCACACCTTTGTTTTGGTTCCCCCCCTTTCCTTTTTTTTCTCTCTCTCCCACATGGCTGCTGTCTCCCATTCTGTCAGCGCATTTCACACCTAATCTAGAGCTGTCTTTTGTCTCCACTAGTCCTATCACCATCTCGTCTCATTTTGAATACCTCTTAATGTCTCTTCTTCTCTTTTGTTCTCTCCCAGCCCGGCCTCTTAATCTATTTCATTCCCTGTGCCTCTTTAGTCTTGATAAAGTGTTTTGACCCGAAACGTTGACTTTAATTTCTCTCCACGGATGTTGCCTGGCCTGCTGAGTTTTTCCAGCATTTTCTGTTGTTATTGCTGGCTTCCAGTGTTCAATTTTACTGGTATCCAGTGTTCACTGTTACTTGCTTCCAGTGTTCACTGTTACTTGTTTCCAGTGTTCACAGTTACTAGATTTTAATGTTCATTGTTACTGGATTCCAGTGTTCACAGTTACTGGTTTGCATTGTTCACTGCTACTGGTTTCCAGTGTTCACTGTTACTGGTTACCAGTGTTAACTGCTATTAGATTCCAGTATTCACTGTGACTGATTTCCAGTGTTCACTTTGACTGATTTCCAATGTTCACATTTATTGGTGTGCAGTGTTCACTGTTACTAGATTCCAGTATTCATTGTGACTGATTTCCAGTGTTCACTGTAACTGCTTTCCATTGTTCTCTGTTGCTGATTTCCAGTGTTCACTGTTACTGGTTTCCGGTGTTCACTGTGACTGATTACTACTGCTCACTGTTACTGGTTTCCAGTGTTCACTCTTACTGTTTTCCAGTGTTCACTGTGACTGATTTCCAGTTTTTACTGTTATTGGTTTCCAGTGTTCACAGTTGCTGGTTTTCTTTGTTCATTGTTACTGGTTTCCAGTCTTAATTGTTATTGAATTCCAGTGTTCACTGTTACTGGTTTCCAATGTTCACTGTGACTGATTTCCAGTGTTCACTGTTGCTGGTTTCCAGTGTTCACTGTAACTGATTTCCATTGTTCACTGTTGCTGGTTTCCAGTATTCACTGCGACTGATTTCCAGTGTAAAAAGTCACACAACACCAGGTTATAGTCCAACAGCTTTATTTGAAATCACAAGCTTTCGGAGCGCTGCTCCTTCTTCCGGTGAAGTGGAGAAATGCATAAAGACACAGCTTATATAGTCAGAGAATCATGTCAGATGTTTACAGGTAACCTTTCCAACTGCCATTTATCACACCTCGGCAGAGAGATAATCACAGCAGTGAAAGGTGTGAATGGTGTCCAAAAAGGACAGTCAGGGAAACATTACATCAAAGAACAATGAGGTGGGGTCACAGGGGGTCAAATATTGCAGATGCTGGGGTCTGTATGAAAAACAAAAAAACAGACAAAAAACATTTTTTTTGGCTGGAAATCACAGCAGGTCCGGCCTCATCTGTGTAGAGAGAACAAGCCAATGTCGACTTGAGTCTGGATGACCCTGCATCAGGTGGGGTTACATGTAGCGTGACATGAACCCAAGATCTCAGTTGAGGCCGTCCTCATGGGTGCAGAACTTGGCTATCAGTTTCTGCTCGACGATTTTGCGTTGTCGTGTGTCTCGAAGGCCACCTTGGAGAATGCTTACCCGAAGATCGGAGGCTGAATGTCCTTGACTGCTGAAGTGTCCCCCGACTGGGAGGGAACACTCCTGCCTGGTGATTGTTGTGCGGTGTCCGTTCATCTGTTGTTGCAGTGTCTGCATGGTCTCGCCGATGTACCATGCTCCGGGGCATCCTTTCCTGCAACGTATGAGGTAGACAACATTGGCCGAGTCACATGAGTATGTACCATGTACCTGGTGGGTGGTGTCCTCACATGTGATGATGGTATCTGTGTTGATTATCTGGCATGTCTTGCAGAGGTTGGTGTGGCAGGGTTGTGTGGTGTCGTGGTCGCTGTTCTCCTGAAAACTGGGTAATTTGCTGCGAACGATGGTCTGTTTGAGGTTAGGCGGCTGTTTGAAAGTGAGTAGTGGAGGCGTGGGGATGGCCTTAGCGAGGTGTTCGTCGTCATCGATGACATGTTGAAGGCTGCAAAGAACATGATGTAGTTTCTCTGCTCCGGGGAAGTACTGGACGACGAAGGGTATTCTGTTGGTTGTGGCCCGTGTTTGTCTTCTGAGGAGGTCTATGCGATTTTTCGCTGTGGCCCGTCGGAACTGTCGATCGACGAGTCGAGCGTCATATCCCGTTCTTACAAGGGCATCTTTCAGTGTCTGTAGGTGTCCATCGCGTTCCTCCTCGTCTGAGCAGATCTTGTGTATTCGCAGGGCTTGTCCATAGGGGATGGCTTCTTTAACGTTGTTAGGGTGGAAGCTGGAGAAGTGAAGCATCGTGAGGTTGTCCGTGGGCTTGCGGTAAAGTGAAGTGCTGAGGTGTCCGTCTTTGATGGAGATTCGTGTGTCCAGGAATGAGACTGATTCTGAGGAGTAGTCCATGGTGAGTTTGATGGTGGGATGGAACTTGTTGATGTTATCGTGTAGTCTTTTCAGTGATTCTTCGCCGTGGGTCCATAGGAAGAAAATGTCGTCGATGTATCTGGTGTATAGCGTTGGTTGGAGATCCTGTGCAGCGAAGAAGTCTTGCTCGAACTTGTGCATGAAGATGTTTGCGTATTGGGGTGCGAATTTGGTCCCCATGGCGGTTCCGTGTGTTTGGGTAAAGAACTGGTTGTCGAAGGTGAAGACATTGTGGTCAAGCATGAAGCGGATGAGTTGTAGGATGGCGTCTGGAGATTGGCTGTTGTTGGTGTTGAGTACTGAGGCTGTCGCAGCGATGCCGTCATCGTGGGGGATACTGGTGTAGAGTGCCGAGACGTCCATCGTGGCGAGGAGTGTTCCTGGTTCAACTGGTCCGTGGGTGCTGAGCTTCTGTAAGAAGTCTGTAGTGTCTCGACAGAAGCTGGGGGTTCCCTGTACGATGGGTTTCAGGATGCCCTCGACATATCCAGAGAGGTTCTCACACAGGGTTCCGTTGCCTGATGTGATAGGACGTCCAGGTGTGTTGGCTTTGTGTATCTTTGGGAGGCAGTAGAAGTCTCCCACGCGGGGAGTACGTGGGATGAGAGCATGCAGGATGCTTTGAAGGTCTGGATCGAAGGTTTTGATCAGTCTGTTGAGTTGGCGGGTGTGTTCTTTGGTCGGATCTGCGGGTAACTGTCTGTAGTGTTCCTGGTTGTCCAGTTGTCGGTATACTTCTTTGCAATAGTCCGTTCTGTTCTGTATGACGATGGCACCTCCTTTGTCTGCTGGTTTGATGACGATGTTGCGGTTGGTCTTGAGAGCGTGGATGGTGTTGCGTTGTGCTCGGGTGACATTCTGGACTGTCTTGTGAGTGCGGCTGATGAATCTGGCGTTGATGCATCTCCTGACAGCTTGAGCATACATGTCAAGCTTAGGGCAGTGACCCTCCGGAGGGGTCCAATTTGACTCTTTCTTCTTCGGTTGCTGCACTGCGGATCCCTGTGTCTGCTGTTCCGGATCATTGATTGTCTCATTGGGTTCGCTGCTGACATCTTGGGATTTGTGGAAGAATTCCCAGAGGCTCATTCTCCTGATGAATTCCTCTGTGTCTGCCGCGAGACCGATGGGGTCCATTTTGGTGGTGGGGCAGAAATTGAGCCCTCGGCTGAGAACTTCAATTTCGTCTGGTTGAAGGATGTGGTCAGACAGGTTGACGATGGATTTCCCTGTGGTTTCAACCGTGGTACCGGGGGAGGCTTGGTTGCTGCTGCTGGTGATGCCAAGTTTCTCAAGCTTCCTGTTCTTGGTGTGCATGTAGGTAGCGTAGTTCCGTTGCCTTGTTTGTTTGGCGGTGTCTCGTAGCTGGTCTGCTGCGTCCTGAGCAGAGGCTGAGAACATGGACTCCATCTCAGTTTCGAGGTTGCGGCGTCTGCTGTAGAGCTGGTGTACGAGATGCTTGAGGAGTGTGCGAGAGGTACGATGGCAGAGTCTCTCAGCGTAGTCTGTGTTGTAGGTCGACTTGAGTGGGTTAGTGATCTGTAGTCCTTTCGGGATCTTGTCTGCTTTCTTGCATCTCTGTAGAAACTTGATGTCTGTGTCGATATGCGCGATCTTCTTGGAGATCCTTTCCACTTTGAGCCGGCAGTTTGTGGTGTCGATAGTAGCCATGGTGTGGAGATGCCGGAGTTGGACTGGGGTGGACAAATGTAAAAAGTCACACAACACCAGGTTATAGTCCAACAGCTTTATTTGAAATCACAAGCTTTCGGAGCGCTGCTCCTTCTTCAGGTGAAGTGGAGAAATGCATAAAGACACAGCTTATATAGTCAGACAATCATGTCAGATGTTTACAGGTAACCTTTCCAACTGCCATTTATCACACCTCGGCAGAGAGATAATCACAGCAGTCAAAGGTGTGAATGGTGTCCAAAAAGGTCAGTCAGGGAAGCATTACATCAAAGAACAATGAGGTGGGGTCACAGGGGGTCAAATATTGCAGATGCTGGGGTCTGTATGAAAAACAAAAAAACAGACAAAAAACATTTTTTTTGGCTGGAAATCACAGCAGGTCCGGCCTCATCTGTGTAGAGAGAACAAGCCAATGTCGACTTGAGTCTGGATGACCCTGCATCAGGTGGGGTTACATGTAGCGTGACATGAACCCAAGATCTCAGTTGAGGCCGTCCTCATGGGTGCGGAACTTGGCTATCAGTTTCTGCTCGACGATTTTGCGTTGTCGTGTGTCTCGAAGGCCACCTTGGAGAATGCTTACCCGAAGATCGGAGGCTGAATGTCCTTGACTGCTGAAGTGTCCCCCGACTGGGAGGGAACACTCCTGCCTGGTGATTGTTGTGCGGTGTCCGTTCATCTGTTGTCGCAGTGTCTGCATGGTCTCGCTGATGTACCATGCTCCGGGGCATCCTTTCCTGCAACGTATGAGGTAGACAACATTGGCCGAGTCACATGAGTATGTACCATGGACCTGGTGGGTGGTGTCCTCACGTGTGATGATGGTATCTGTGTTGATGATCTGGCATGTCTTGCAGAGGTTGCTGTGGCCGGGTTGTGTGGTGTCGTGGTCGCTGTTCTCCTGAAAACTGGGTAATTTGCTGCGAACGATGGTCTGTTTGAGGTTAGGCGGCTGTTTGAAAGCGAGTAGTGGAGGCGTGGGGATGGCCTTAGCGAGGTGTTCGTCGTCATCGATGACATGTTGAAGGCTGCGAAGAACATGGCGTAGTTTCTCCGCTCCGGGGAAGTACTGGACGACGAAGGGTACTCTGTTGGTTGTGTCCCGTGTTTGTCTTCTGAGGAGGTCTATGCGATTTTTCGCTGTGGCCCGTCGGAACTGTCGATCGACGAGTCGAGCGTCATATCCCGTTCTTACAAGGGCATCTTTCAGTGTCTATAGGTGTCCATCGCGTTCCTCCTCGTCTGAGCAGATCCTGTGTATTCGCAGGGCTTGTCCATAGGGGATGGCTTCTTTAACGTTGTTAGGGTGGAAGCTGGAGAAGTGAAGCATCGTGAGGTTGTCCGTGGGCTTGCGGTAAAGTGAAGTGCTGAGGTGTCCGTCTTTGATGGAGATTCGTGTGTCCAGGAATGAGACTGATTCTGAGAAGTAGTCCATGGTGAGTTTGATGGGGGGATGCAACTTGTTGATGTTATCGTGTAGTCTTTTCAGTGATTCTTCGCCGTGGGTCCATAGGAAGAAAATGTCGTCGATGTATCTGGGGTATAGCGTTGGTTGGAGATCCTGTGCAGCGAAGAAGTCTTGCTCGAACTTGTGCATGAAGATGTTTGCGTATTGGGGTGCGCATTTGGTCCCCATGGCGGTTCCGTGTGTTTGGGTAAAGAACTGGTTGTCGAAGGTGAAGACATTGTGGTCAAGGATGAAGCGGATGAGTTGTAGGATGGCGTCTGGAGATTGGCTGTTGTTGGTGTTGAGTACTGAGGCTGTCGCAGCGATGCCGTCATCGTGGGGGATACTGGTGTAGAGTGCCGAGACGTCCATCATGGCGAGGAGTGTTCCTGGTTCAACTGGTCCGTGGGTGCTGAGCTTCTGTAAGAAGTCTGTAGTGTCTCGACAGAAGCTGGGGGTTCCCTGTACGATGGGTTTCAGGATGCCCTCGACATATCCAGAGAGGTTCTCACACAGGGTTCCGTTGCCTGATGTGATAGGACGTCCAGGTGTGTTGGCTTTGTGTATCTTTGGGAGGCAGTAGAAGTCTCCCACGCGGGGAGTACGTGGGATGAGAGCATGCAGGATGCTTTGAAGGTCTGGATCGAAGGTTTTGATCAGCCTGTTGAGTTGACGGGTGTGTTCTTTGGTCGGATCTGCGGGTAGCTGTCTGTAGTGTTCCTGGTTGTCCAGTTGTCGGTATACTTCTTTGCAATAGTCCGTTCTGTTCTGTATGACGATGGCACCTCCTTTGTCTGCTGGTTTGATGATGATGTTGCGGTTGGTCTTGAGAGTGTGGATGGCGTTGCGTTGTGCTCGGGTGACATTCTGGACTGTCTTGTGAGTGCGGCTGATGAATCTGGCATTGATGCATCTCCTGACAGCTTGAGCATACATGTCAAGCTTAGGGCAGTGACCCTCCGGAGGGGTCCAATTTGACTCTTTCTTCTTCGGTTGCTGCACTGCGGATCCCTCTGTCTGCTGTTCCGGATCATTGATTGTCTCATTGGGTTCGCTGCTGACATCTTGGGATTTGTGGAAGAATTCCCAGAGCCTCATTCTCCTGATGAATTCCTCTGTGTCTGCCGCGAGACCGATGGGGTCCATTTTGGTGGTGGGGCAGAAATTGAGCCCTCGGCTGAGAACTTCAATTTCGTCTGGTTGAAGGGTGTGGTCGGACAGGTTGACGATGGATTTCCCTGTGGTTTCAACCGTGTTACCGGGGGAGGCTTGGTTGCTGCTGCTGGTGATGCCAAGTTTCTCAAGCTTCCTGTTCTTGGTGTGCATGTAGGTAGCGTAGTTCCGTTGCCTTGTTTGTTTGGCGGTGTCTCGTAGCTGGTATGCTGCGTCCTGAGCAGAGGCTGAGAACATGGACTCCATCTCGGTTTCGAGGTTGCGGCGTCTGCTGTAGAGCTGGTGTACGAGATGCTTGAGGAGTGTGCGAGAGGTACGACGGCAGAGTCTCTCAGCGTAGTCTGTGTTGTAGGTCGACTTGAGTGGGTTAGTGATCTGTAGTCCTTTCGGGATCTTGTCTGCTTTCTTGCATCTCTGTAGAAACATGATGTCTGTGTCGATATGCGCGATCTTCTTGGAGATCCTCTCCACTTTGAGCCGGCAGTTTGTGGTGTCGATAGTAGCCATGGTGTGGAGATGCCGGAGTTGGACTGGGGTGGACAAATGTAAAAAGTCACACAACACCAGGTTATAGTCCAACAGCTTTATTTGAAATCACAAGCTTTCGGAGCGCTGCTCCTTCTTCAGGTGAAGTGGAGAAATGCATAAAGACACAGCTTATATAGTCAGAGAATCATGTCAGATGTTTACAGGTAACCTTTCCAACTGCCATTTATCACACCTCGGCAGAGAGATAATCACAGCAGTCAAAGGTGTGAATGGTGTCCAAAAAGGTCAGTCAGGGAAACATTACATCAAAGAACAATGAGGTGGGGTCACAGGGGGTCAAATATTGCAGATGCTGGGGTCTGTGTGAAAAACAAAAAAACAGACAAAAAACATTTTTTTTGGCTGGAATCACAGCAGGTCCGGCCTCATCTGTGTAGAGAGAACAAGCCAATGTCGACTTGAGTCTGGATGACCCTGCATCAGGTGGGGTTACATGTAGCGTGACATGAACCCAAGATCTCAGTTGAGGCCGTCCTCATGGGTGCGGAACTTGGCTATCAGTTTCTGCTCGACGATTTTGCGTTGTCGTGTGTCTCGAAGGCCACCTTGGAGAATGCTTACCCGAAGATCGGAGGCTGAATGTCCTTGACTGCTGAAGTGTCCCCCGACTGGGAGGGAACACTCCTGCCTGGTGATTGTTGTGCGGTGTCCCTTCATCTGTTGTCGCAGTGTCTGCATGGTCTCGCTGATGTACCATGCTCCGGGGCATCCTTTCCTGCAACGTATGAGGTAGACAACATTGGCCGAGTCACATGAGTATGTACCATGTACCTGGTGGGTGGTGTCCTCACGTGTGATGATGGTATCTGTGTTGATGATCTGGCATGTCTTGCAGAGGTTGCTGTGGCAGGGTTGTGTGGTGTCGTGGTCGATGTTCTCCTGAAAACTGGGTAATTTGCTGCGAACGATGGTCTGTTTGAGGTTAGGCGGCTGTTTGAAAGCCAGTAGTGGAGGCGTGGGGATGGCCTTAGCGAGGTGTTCGTCGTCATCGATGACATGTTGAAGGCTGCGAAGAACATGGCGTAGTTTCTCCGCTCCGGGGAAGTACTGGACGACGAAGGGTACTCTGTTGGTTGTGTCCCGTGTTTGTCTTCTGAGGAGGTCTATGCGATTTTTCACTGTGGCCCGCCGGAACTGTCGATCGACGAGTCGAGCGTCATATCCCATTCTTACAAGGGCGTCTTTCAGTGTCTGTAGGTGTCCATCGCGTTCCTCCTCATCTGAGCAGATCCTGTGTATTCGCAGGGCTTGTCCATAGGGGATGGCTTCTTTAACGTTGTTAGGGTGGAAACTGGAGAAGTGAAGCATCGTGAGGTTGTCCGTGGGCTTGCGGTGTACGAGATGCTTGAGGAGTGTGCGAGAGGTACGACGGCAGAGTCTCTCAAAGAACAATGAGGTGGGGTCACAGGGGGTCAAATATTGCAGATGCTGGGGTCTGTATGAAAAACAAAAAAAAAGCCAAAAAGCATTATTTTTGGCTGGAAATCACAGCAGGTCCGGCCGCATCTGTGTGGAGAGCTTATATCTGACTATATAAGCTGTGTCTTTATGCATTTCTCCACTTCACCAGAAGAAGGAGCAACGCTCCGAAAGCTTGTGATTTCAAATAAAGCTGTTGGACTATAACCTGGTGTTGTGTGACTTTTTACATTTGTCCACCCCAGTCCAACTCCGGCATCTCCACACCACTGATTTCCAGTGTTCACTGTGACTGATTTCCTGTGTTCACTGTTGCTGGTTTCCTGTATTCACTGTGACTGATTTGCAGTGTTCACTGTGACTGATTTCCAGTGTTCACTGTAACTGCTTTCCATTGTTCTCTGTTGCTGATTTCCAGTGTTCACTGTTACTGGTTTCCGGTGTTCACTGTGACTGATTTCTAGTGCTCACTGTTACTGGTTTCCAGTGTTCACCCTTACTGTTTTCCAGTGTTCACTGTGACTGATTTCCAGTTTTTACTGTTATTGTTTTCCAGTGTTCGCAGTTGCTGGTTTTCTTTGTTCATTGGTAATGGTTTCCAGTGTTAATTGTTATTGAATTCCAGTGTTCACTGTTACTGGTTTCCAATGTTCACTGTGACTGATTTCCAGTGTTCACTGTTGCTGGTTTCCAGTGTTCACTGTAACTGATTTCCATTGTTCACTGTTGCTGTTATCCAGTATTCACTGCGACTGATTTCCAGTGTTCACTCTGACTGATTTCCAGTGTTCACTGTTGCTGGTTTCCAGTATTCACTGTGACTGATTTCCAGTGTTCACTGTGACTGATTTCCAGTGTTCACTGTAACTGCTTTCCATTGTTCTCTGTTGCTGATTTCCAGTGTTCACTGTTACTGGTTTCCGGTGTTCACTGTGACTGATTTCTAGTGCTCACTGTTACTGGTTTCCAGTGTTCACCCTTACTGTTTTCCAGTGTTCACTGTGACTGATTTCCAGTTTTTACTGTTATTGATTTCCAGTGTTCGCAGTTGCTGGTTTTCTTTGTTCATTGTTACTGGTTTCCAGTGTTAATTGTTATTGAATTCCAGTGTTCTCGTATGCTGGTTTCCAATGTTCACTGTGACTGATTTCCAGTGTTCACTGTTGCTGGTTTCCAGTGTTCACTGTAACTGATTTCCATTGTTCACTGTTGCTGGTTTCCAGTATTCACTGCGACTGATTTCCAGTGTTCACTGTGACTGATTTCCAGTGTTCGCTGTTGCTGGTTTCCAGTATTCACTGTGACTGATTTCCAGTGTTCACTGTGACTGATTTCCAGTGTTTAATGTTGCTGGGTTCCAGTGTTCTCTCTGACTGATTTCCAGTGTTCACTGTTGCTGGTTTCCAGTGTTCATTCTCACTGGTTTTCAGTATTTGGAGCACGGCCAAAACCAGAAAGAATTCCATAGAATTACATGAAATATTTCGCACAGAAATAGGCCATTCAGCCCAACCAGTCCATGCCAGCATTTAGGCTCCACTCGAGCCTCCTCCTATGCTTCTTTATCTAACTATCTGCATAAACCTCTATTCCTTTCTCCCTTATAAGTTTAGCTAGCTTTCTCTTATATACTGCTATCGTAGTTGTCTCAACCACTCCCTGTGGTAGCAAGTTCCACATTTCCACCACTCTCCGGGCAAAGAATATTCTTCTGAATTCCCTATTTGATTTCTCTTATACTGATGGCCCCGAGTTTTGTGCTGCCCTCTTTCAAAACCTTTCATATTTTTAAAGATCTCTATTATGTCACCTTTCAGCCTTCTCTTTTCTAGATTAAAGGGCCCCAACCTGTTCACCCTTTCCTGATAGGATTCCTGATAGGCAGTTCTGGTATCATCCTTGAAATCTTTCTTGCACCCTCTCCAGTGCCTCTATATCCTTTTTAAATAGTGAACTAGAACTGTTCACAGTACTCTGTGTGGTTTAACCAAGGTTTGATACAAGTTAAGCATAACTTTACTACTTTTCAATTCTAGAAATAAACTCTAGTGCTTGGTTTCTTTATGGCCTTATTATCATGTGTCACTACTTTTAGTGGTTTGTGTATTTTTAACCCCAGATTCCTTTGCTCCTCTACCCATTTAGATTCTTATTTTCCAAGTAATATGTGACCTCCTTGTTTTTCTTACCAAAATGTAATACCTCACATTTATCTGTGTTGAAATTCATTTGCCAATTATCTGCACATTCTGCAAGTTTACTAATGTCTTGTAATTTTTTGCAGTCCTCCAAGTGTTGACTATCCTCCTCCCACATGTCCCTCGATGCTGCTGCTCTGCTCTTATTTATTCGTTGATTTATGTGGTATCTTATCGAAGACCTTTTGGAAATCTCGGTATATTACATCTACTACAGTACCCTTATATACTCTCTCTGTTACCTCTTCAAAGAATTTAATGAGGTTGGTCAAGCTAAACATTCCCTTTTGAAATCCATGCTGACTATGTTTTCGGTTTCTAGATGTTTTACTATTTTCTCCTTTTGTAGGATTCCATTATTTTTTGTACAAACAATGTTAAGCTGACTGGTCTATAGTTCCCCAGACATGATTTATCCCCCTTCTTAAATATATGTATTACATTAGCTATCCACCAGTCCTCTGGCAGTACACCTTTTCTAATGAATTATTACATATGTGTAATATGCTTGGATGTAATCACACTGGACCGGGGTTTTAGCCACTTTCAGTCTGATTTGTTTATTTAATATTACTCCTCCTTTTTATTTTAAATGCAGTGATATCATTTCTAATCTCTTTGTCATGGCCACCAGATCCATCTCCCTCGTAAATACTGAAGCAAAATAATGATTTAATATTTCTGCCATTTTGCGATCGCTGCCTGTAATTTTATCTTGTCTGTCCCTTTGTGGCTCTATTCCCATCCTGACTTTCTTTTATTTATGTGCCTGTAGAATATTTCATTATTTTGTTCTATGTGCCTTGATAATTTAATTTCATAGTTCCTCCTTGCCTTGTTTTTTTACTTCTCTCCTAACTAACAGAAAGCAAAGAGTTGGGGTAAATGGGTAATTTTCCGGTTGGCAAACGATATCGGTGCTGGGGCCTCAACTATTTACAATCTACATTAATTACTTGGAGGAAGGGACCGAGTGTAATGTAGCCAAGTTTGCAGATGATACAAAGATGAGTGGGAAAGCAAGTTGTGCAGAGGACTCAAAGAACCTGCAAAGGGATATAGATAGGCTAAGTGAGTGGGCAAACACTTGGCAGATGGATTATAATGTGGGAAAGTGCGAGGTTATCCACTTTAACAGGGAAAATAAAAAATCAAGTTATTATTTAAATGGAGAGAGATTACACAATGCTACAGTTCAGAGGGACCTGAGGGTGCTTGTGCATGAAACATAAAAAGTTAGCATGCAGTTACAGCAATAAAGGTGAATGGAATGTTGGCCTTAAACTGCAAGGGTGTTGGAATGTTGGGCTTTATTGCAAGAGGGTTGGAGTATAAAAGCAGGGAAGTCCTCCTACAACTGCACAGGGTATTGGTGAGACCACATCTTGAGTACTGCATGCAGTTTTGGTCTCCTTATTTAAGGAAGGATATACTTGCATTGGAGGCAGTTCAGAGACGATTCACTCGGTTGATTCCTGAGATGAGGGGGTTGACGTATGAAGAAAGGTTGAGCAGGTTAGGTCTATACTCATTGGAATTTAGAAGCATGAGAGGTGATCTTATTGAAACATATAAGATACTGAGGGGTCTCGACAAGGTAAATGCAGAGAAGATGTTTCCCCTCATGGGGAAATCTAGAACTCAGGGCATAGTTTCAGAATAAAGGGTTGCCCTTTTAGAACTGAGATGAGGAGGAATTTCTTCTCTCAGAGGGTCGTACATCTGTGGAATTCTCTGCCCCAGAGAGCCGTGGGGGCTGGGTCATTAAATACATTTAAGGTGGAGATAGACAGATTTTTGCAAGATAAGGGAGTGAAGGGTTATGGGGAGCTGGCAGGGAAGTGGTTTTGAGCCCAAGATCAGCCATGATCTTATTGAATGGCGGAGCAGGCTCGAGGGGCCAAGTGGCCTATTTCTGCTCCTAGTTCTTATTATCTTGATATTCTCTCTTGTCCTGCTCTCCCCTGCTGCCCATGTACTCAGTATACGCCTCGTTCCTTACCTTCACATTCTCCCTTATGTGTTTATTCATCCATGCTGTCTCATTAGCATTTGGTTTGTTCTTGATTTTTAGCAGAATATGTTTTTCCTGGACTCTTTTGAACACTGTTTTAAATGTTTCCCATTGCTGTTCTACATCATTGCTTTCCAATATTGTTGTCAGTTTTATTTTCCAAAGCTCTATTCTCAACCCCTCAAAATCAGCTTTTTCTCCAATCTATTACCCTAGTCTCTGTTATGCAGATATCCTTCTCAATTATTATCTTTTACCATATTATATTATGGTCACTATTTCCTAGATGCGCCCCTACTTTTACTTCTCTTATCTGCTCTGGTTAATTCCCCATTACAAGATCCAGTAGTGAATTATCCCTTGTTTGGCATCTTACATATTTGGTTAGAAAGGAGTCCTGTACACACTGTAGGAACACCATTCCCTCAGTTGACGAATCAATACTTCTTTGCGTTGAACACAACTTGGAAGAAGCACTGAGGGTAGCAAGGGCACAAAATTTACTCTGGGTGGGGGACTTCAATGTCCATCACCAAGGGTGGCTTGGTAGCACCACTACAAACTGAGCTGGCCGAGTCCTGAAGGACACAACTGCCAGACTGGGCTTGAGAACTAACACAAGGGAAAAACATACTTGACCTCATCCTCACCAATCTACATCTCGCAGATGCATCTGTCCATGACAATATTGGTAGGAATGGCTACCATACAGTTCTTGTGGAGACAACATCCCATCTTCACACTGAGGATACCCTCCATCGTGTTGTGCGGCACTAACACTATGCTAAATCGAATAGATTCAGAACAGATCTAATAGCTCAAAACTAGGCTTTCAGGAGGTGCTGTGAGCTATCAGCAGCTGCAGATTTGTATTCCACCACAATCTGTAACATCATGGCTCGGCATATCCCTCACTCTACCATTACCATCAAACCGGGTGACCAACACCGGTTGAATGAAGAGTGTAGATTAACATGCCAGCAGCAGCACCAGGCGTACCTAAAAATGAGGTGCCAACCTCGTAAAACTACAACACAGGACTACATGTATGCTAAACAGCAGAAGCAGTATGTGATAGACAGAGCTAAGTGATCGCACAACCAATGGATCAGATCAAAGCTCTGCAGTCTTGCCACATCCAGTCATGAATGGTGGTGGGCCATTAAACAACTGACGGGCAGAGGAGGCTCCATGAACATCCCCATCCTCAATAATGGCAGAGCACAGCATGTGAGTGCAAAAGACAAGGCTGAACCATTTGCAAACATCTTCAGCCGGAAGTGCCGAGTGGATGATTCATATCGGCATCCTCCTGAGGTCCCCACCATCACAGATGCCAGTCGTTAGCCAATTCAATTCACTCCATGTGATATCAAGAAATGGCTGAGCGTATTGGGTACGGCAAAGACTATGCACCCCGATAGCATCCCGGCTGCCATGCTGAAGACTTGTGCTCCAGAACTAGCCATACCTCTAGCCAAACAACAACACTGGCATTTACCTGACAAAGTGGAAAACTGCCCATGTATGTCCTCTCCACAAAAAGCAGGACTAATCTAACGTGGCCAAATATTACCCCATCAGCCTACACTTAATCATCAGCAAAGTGATGGAAGGTGTCGTTGACAGTGCTATCAAGCGGCACTTACTCACCAATAACCTGCTCACTGATGCTCAGTTTGGTTTATGCCAGAACCAATCGCCTCCAGACTTCATTACAGCCTTGGTCCAAACATGGACAAAAGAGCTGAATTCTAGAGGTGAGGTAGGAGTTACTGCCCTTGACAACAAGGCAGCATTTGACTGAATGTGGCATCAAGGAGCTCTAGTATAATTGAAGTCAATGGGAATCGGGGGAAAACTGTCCATTGGTTGGAGTCATACCTAGCACAAGGCAAGATGGTTGTAGTTGTTGGAGGCCAATCAGCTCAGCCCCAGGACATCACTGCATGAGTTCCTCAGGGAAGTGTCCTAAGCCCAACCATCTTCAGCTGCTTCATTAATGTCCTTCCCTCCATCATAAGGTCAGAAGTGGAGATATTCGCTGATGATTGCACAGTGTTCAGTTCCATTTGCAATTCTTCAGATAAATGAAGCCATCCGTGCCTACATGCAGCAAGACCTGGACAACATCCAGGCTTGGGCTGATAAGTGGCAAGTAACATTTGAGCCACACAAGTGCCAGGCAATAACCATCCCCAACAAGTGATAGTCTGCCATTCAATGGTATTGCCATCGTCAAATCCCCTGCCTTTGACCAGAAACTTAACTGGACCAGTCACATAAGCACTATGGCCTAAAAATTCGTGAAAGCCACAAAAGCTGCTGGTGCCACTGCGGGAGAGTGTTAACGGACGCCAAAAATGTGGTATTGGCAGGACCGAACAATTGGTGCTGGGGACTAATAAGCATTAGCCCAGCACTAAACTCACTATGCAACGCTGTTCTGGTGGTGTTTGTCCTGGCTGAAGGCTCCAATGTAGTATGGTCGTAGCATCATTACAGCTAGAACAGCCTGCTCTGCAAGTGAGGCTGGATTTCAGAAAGCAGTGTTGGTTTCTTAAAGGGGAACTGCCTTCTGAAATGAAAAAAATAAAAAGCATTTAAAAATAGCCAGTTGTAAGCCCTTACAGCTCAACTGACTTCTGAAAAAATATGAACATTAAAATGTATTCCCAAATGGGAGTCTTCAGCTCTTAAAACTGAATTCCCTTCCACACCTAAAAAAAAATGGGCAAAGTGCTTCAGCACTAACACAAATGCCTCAGCAAGCCAGGGAGGAGGCACCCAGTGTCTCACACACAGCACTCCAGCTTTGTGCAGGGGGATCAACACTGCAAAAGAGGTCTTCTACTCATGGGCCAGGAGGCCCTCCAGATAGAACGATGTGGGACCACATCACTGAGGCCATCACTGCCAGCAGTGTCGCCCCCACCACCTGGCTCCAGTGCCCACCTAACAGCACAGTGGAAGTACCTTCACCACGTGCACTGCAGCGGTTCAAGAAGGCGGCTCACCACCACCTTCTCAAGAGCAATTAGGGGTGGGAGATAAATGCTGGCATTGCCAGCAATGCCCACATCGCATGAATGAATTTTAAAAAAGGAACCCATCTTTCCCACACCAGCCCTTTAGCCACATGTTAACTCTCCTGATCTATGGCAATTGCACGTGGCTCAGGCAATAATCCAAAGATTATTACCCTCGATGTCCTGCTTTCTCCCTCAGCAGGACCTCCTCTCTGTTCCTACCTATGTTGTTTGGTTCAACATGGACCATGACAACTGGATTTTCTACCCCCCTTTCCAAATTCCTCTCCAGCTGCCTCGAGATATCTCTTACCCTTCGAGACTCTTGTTTGTGGCTGCAGAGGATGCTATCCAACCCTTTAATTATGGAATCCCGTTTCACTACCAAATTTAAATTCTGCTCATCCCCTCTCTGGCCTTCTGAGCCACAATGCCTTGGTTTGCATTGTGGCTGTTCTCCCTGCAGTCTTTCTCCTTGTCCCCACAGGTAGCAACTGGCAAGTATATCTTAACTGTTGGACAGGACAGTGTCTACAGGACCTTCTTCTCAACCTTTCCTAAGTCCCCACTACATGTTTCCCTGACAGTCACACCATCGCCTTCCGGAACCTGTGCTATCCTCTGAGGTGTGACTGTGTTCTGGATAAAATTACCCAGAAATTACTCCCCCTCCCTTATGTGCCAGTTTAGCAGAATCAGTGTGAATCTGCGAGCTGTTTTAATTGGTCTCGTAGTGCCGGTGCTGAATTCTGTGTGGCATTGTGTAATATTGCATGGAGACCGGTGATAAAAGATCAAGGCGGCTAAATTTGGTTGCTTTGCGCCTCCCGATACCACCCCAAGTGGGACGCGGGGCGCTTCCAGTAACGCCTCTCCTCCCTCTCGGGGCACTACCTGGGAAAATCGGCCGTGGGGGTGCTACCTAATTTTTACCCCCAAACAACTTTACTTTGGTACAGGAGAGTGGGAGCAGATCAAAGTGGTTGATGAATGGTGGCCCTCTTTAATCGGTTTTCCAGAATAAACCTGTTGAGTCACTTTCAGTTTGCAAGGCCTCAGTAATATATGGCATTGCCTGGTTAGAAACCTGTTCCATTATTAAAGCTCTTGGTGGGACAAGCATGACTTGACCGAAGCTACAGATCATGGACTTGCACCTAACTGAATGGATATGTTCAAACACTTTGTTATTCCGTAAATCACAGGTTGAATCCTGCTTCACTGGCACAAGCAATGAAGGAGTGTCTGACTGAACTCTAAAATAGCACAAAAGTCATTCAGTGCTTTGCTTCCACGTCCTTTCGCTTCACTAGAATCAGTGACGTTATTTATCAACAGGATCTCCATCGGCAGGAAAGGAACTGGGCCATCAGCTTAATTGTGTTCTCGATCCAGCGCTGCTTTCTTACATTCTTCTCCCCTCCCCTCCTGAAGGTGATGTCATGTGGTTCCACGGACAGCAGCTGCTCTTTACACGTTAGACTAGATATTTGAGTGTCGGGCTTGCTATTGGCAGCTCACTTGATCACGTTCCCGCTCTTGGTAGCTCTCTCGCCTCTGAGTCAGAAAGCTGTTTGTTCAAGCCCCACCCAACATAAGTAACAACAACTTGCATTTATACAGCACCCTTATGACAGCAAAATATCCCAAGGTGCTTCAGATAGTTGAGCTGATAATCTATGCTGACACCCCAGTGCAGTGCCGAGGGAGTGCTGCACTGGTGGCGGTGCTGTCTTTTGGTTGCGATGTTAAACCGAGGCCCCGTCTGCTCTCTCAGGTGGCTGTAAAGATTCCGTGGCACTATTTGAAGAAGAGCAGATGAGTTCTCCCTGGTGTCCTGGCCAATATTTATCCCTCAACCAACAACACTAGAACAGATTATCTGGTCATTACCACATTGTTGTTCATGGGATCTTGCTGTGCACAATTAGGCTGCCGTATTTCCTACATAACAAGTGACTACACTTCAAAAGTAGTTAATTGCCTGTAAAGTGCTTTGGAACCTCCTGAGGTCGTGAAAGACGCTATATAAATGTAAGACTTTCAAGTCTGTCTTTCTTTTTTTATAAACCAGAGGATCATCCTGTTACATAGATTGCATTTGTAAAACCTCACAGTGAGTCATGGCCCTTACACCAACACTTCTTCTTCTGCCCCACCTTACTCAGGTCAACCCAGACTCCCCTCCAGAGTAATGGCGGGGTCCTCCCTTTTCTCCACCCAACAGAAGGCTGTGTCAGGCCAACTGCTCACACTTTGAGTCCTCCAGCCCTGGATACCCATTTAACTGAGAGGAACCTCCACAGCCAAGTTGAGTGAGGATGGCTTCCCAAATTACTGAGTGAGGTCAAAAAAATATAATAGGGTAGAAATTAGTCTGAGCTTATTCTTGGGCCCAATCTCGGTGCTGAGGAGACAGTGCACACTCAAACCAAAAGGCCCAGCAATAATTGTTCTGAAGCCTACCATTGCTGGCATTCTTCTTATGGCCAATGGCTCTCGGGGATGGTAGAGCCCTCAACTTTCTTACTCAGAGGTGAGAGTGCTACCAACTGGGCCACGGCTGACACTAAAGAGATTATCTGAAGAGGAAACTTGCTCATTACAATGTCACATGTGTAGTGAATCATAACTGGATGGCAATCGAGCAGTGACTCATGAGGGAACTGGATGGTGTACACTGCAGTGTTGTAATTGTTTGTGGTGAATGTCACTCCAGTAACTGTCAGAAACTGGTTTAATGTGTTTCTTTCCATGTTGAGAAGGAGCTGATTTATCCATAGCTCACTTTGTGTTCCCGCCTGACCCCCCTACACTATTTTGTATAATTGAGATAGCTACAGTGGTAGCCTCCTATTTTAACTTTACGTGTTTCTCTCTCGTGATGAATGCCGAGGGGATATTCTCTGCACTGTGCACTAATGCAAAAGGTGCATGTGACCCATCAATCAGGCTCTGCTTGTTCCAGAACAGATTTAATTAGCAGAATTCAACTCTGCCAGAAACCAGCCCAGTTCCAATCGGTTCTGAGCAACCTAAATTCCTGGAACACCTTTCAGTTCCCTGAACCTCCACAAAGCCTCTTTCTCAGATGTCTGCAGTTGTTGTGAAATAAATGGCGATGGTAGTGAAGTTGTTGTGTTTTTTAACTCTTTCTTTTAGTCTTTAGGCCAGAGGTAAGAATCAACCGAGGTGGAAAATTTTTCTAAATAATTTGTTATATAAGAAAAATAAGATTGACGTGTGTAGTGTCCATGTATAAGTAACACACGGACTGCAGGAGAACGATAATAACAGGTGTTTACTGAACAGAGGGTATGCTGGAATTAACTGTACAAATTACTACACGGTGTTGTCACTACTGGTACTGCAGTATACAGGGGCTGTAAAAGATAGTTCCTCTCTTAAAGGTACATACATTACAATTCCTCCCCTTTTAGATAAACAGTACATAACATTCATTTAACAATTAAATAATAACTAATTACAATTATAATTTTCTTTGTACTATATACATCAGCTGAAAGTAATCATTTATAAATTCAGTCTTTGAGGAGGCTTCCTGATCCTGTCTGGATAACGCCTTTCTCGAGTATCCTGTTCTTGCGGCGGAGTCGATTCTGGCTCATTGTCATTGGTTGGTTTGTCAGCTTCCAATACCACTGATTCTGAGGTAGACGCAATCTGTACTGCGGGTTCATCACCAGGTGCGTATGATCGTGGCATGGGTTTAACTTGTTCCTGTGACTCTAAAATCTGGTCAGCATGGCATCTCACAATGCTCTCTCCAATGTCCACTGTGTGCATTAGTGGTCCCTGCCGTGTGCATATCGTTCCTGGCTGCCATTTTTCTGTTCGGTAGTCGCGGGCCAAGACTGGTTGCCCTATCTTGAAGCTCCTGGTTGGCTTCTCATTGATGTGCTGGAATTGCTTATTCTCAACATCTCGTCTTATGTTTGGTTTGAGCAAATCCAGGCGACATCTTAACCTTCGGTTAAAGAACATCATGGCTGGAGCTTGGTTGGTGACTGCATGTGTCGCATTCCGGTAAGCAATCAAGAAATTATCCACCTTGTGTTGCAGTGGTATGTTGTTGTTATACCTCGCCTTTATTGCTTTTTTAAAGGTTTGAACAAACATCTCAGCCAATCCATTTGTGGCTGGATGATATGGGGCGGATGTGTAATGCTTTGCCCCATTATTCCTCAAAAACCTCCGGAAATCCTCGGACACAAATTGTGGTCCATTGTCGGAGCAAATCTGTTCTGGCAAGCGATTCCTGGCGAAGATGGTCCGTAGGACTGCAATAGTTTTCTCCGTGGTGGTGGAGGACATTTTGATGACCTCTGGCCATTTTGAATGTGCATCCACAGCGATTAAAAACATTGAGTCCATAAAGGGACCAGCAAAATCAATGTGTACCCGTTGCCATGGAGATGAGGGCCACTCCCATGGGTGTAGTGGGGCCTGTGGTGGAGCGTTTTGGACTTTCTGGCATCCTGTGCAGCTCTTGATCATTTCCTCGATTTCTTTATCGATTCCCGGCCACCACACAAACGCCCTGGCTAGGCACTTCATTTTTACCCCTCCCAGATGACCCTTTTGAAGCTCATTGAGCACTCTATCTCTCAACTTGGGTGGAATTACCACTCGGGATCCACACATCAAGGTCCCCCGGCACACTGACAGCTGTTCTCTCCTTGGCGAGAATGCTGGCAACAGTGAGTCGCCATGTGCTGGCCATCCCTTCACCGTCAAATCATAGACCAGAGAGAGTGTCGGGTCATATCGGGTTTCCTTCTCTATACTTGAGTTTGTAACAGGAAGACATTCGACTATGGTCGAATGGAATATCTCAACAGGGTCCACTGCAGGTGCTTCCTCCACTGTAGGCAGCGACAGACCATCAGCGTTTCCATGCTGTTTCGTGCCCTTATACTCTATTTCGTATTGATGTGCCCCTAGAAAAAAGGACCATCTTTGCAGCCGTTGCACCGTCATCACCGGAACGCCGTTCTTTGGGTTAAAAATGGAGACAAGAGGCTGGTGATCAGTCAGTAAGGTGAATTTCTGCCCGTGCAGATAGTGATTGAACTTCTTCACCCCCCACACCAGGCTGAGGGCCTCCCTGTCAATCTGGGCGTAGTTACGCTCGGCTGAGGTTAACGAGCATGACGCAAAGGCTATTGGCCTCTCTGAACCATCAAGGAATTTGTGCGACAGCACCGCTCCAATGCCGTAGGGAGATGCATCACAGGCCAACCGAATCGGTAGTGTTGGATTGTAGTGGGCCAATACTTCTTTTGAAGTGATTAGGCATTTACATTTCTGAAAGGCACGCTTACACTCATCACTCCATTTCCATGCTACTCCAGTTTGCAGCAGGGCGTTCAGTGGGTGCAGAATTGTAGACAAATTTGGCAAGAACTTATGGTAGTAGTTCACCAACCCGAGGAACGACCTCAGTTGCGACATATTTTCCGGTGCTGGAGCCTTGACTACTGCTTCAATCTTGTCTGGGGACTTATGTAAACCCTCTTCATCAATCACATGGCCACAATACGAGATTTGTTTCCTGAAAAACTCGCATTTGGGGCGGTTGGTTCATAGCCCATATTCTTGTAATCTAGTGAGCACCTGCTCCAGGTTGGCAAGTTGTTCACTGTCATTTTCGCCCGTAACCTGGATGTCATCCAAATAACACTGGGTCCCCGGGATCCCTTGCAGGACTTGTTCCATCGCCCTCTGCCAAATAGCCGGAGCTGATGCTACCCCGAATACCAGTCAGTTGTACTGGTAAAGACCTTTGTGAGTGTTTATCATGAGGTATTTTCTAGATGCTTCTTCTACCTCCATTTGTAGATACGCTTGGGCCAGATCAATCTTCGTAAAGCGTTTCCCTCCAGATAGTGAGGCGAAAATATCTTCTATCCGCGGAAGTGGATATTGTACTGTGTGAAGAACTGGGTTCACAGTTACCTTAAAGTCCCCACAGATGCGAACCTTCTTCGGCTCCCCAGGCGTGCTGCTCAATGATTTCTTCATTACAGGAACGATGGGTGTGGCCCACTCGCTCCAGTCCACTTTGGACAGCGCACCCGAATGCTCCAGACTCTCCAGCTCTGCTTCAATGGCTGGGCGGATCACATACGGTTACCGGTCTGGCCTTAAAAAATTTTGGGTTTGCGTTATCTTCAATTTTTATCGTTGCCGTTATGCCTTTTAGAGTCCAAAGTCCTTGCTGGAACACCTCTTTCACGTCAGTTAGAATTTTTGACAGTCGTCCAGCTGTGACGTCGTCATACTTTTTGTCAGCCACAGTTAGCGCCTGAATGGAATGCCAATCCAATTGTATTTTTTGGATCCATTCACGTCCCAATAATGGTGGTCCCCCATCTTGTAGTATATATAGATACAGTTTCTGTGTTTCCTTGCCGTTTGATTTAACGTGCACCCTTATTTTTCCTCTGGGGTAGACTTTTTGCCCCGTATATGTCTTCAAGACAATGGACGTGTCCTGCAAGGGTATGTGTGAGAATAGCCGCTCGTAGTCTCGTCTATTCCTGACTGTTAGGGCTGATCCTGTGTCCAATTCCATCTTTACTTGGGACCCTGCTATCATGAAGGTGACCCAAATGGTTCGGTGATCCTCCTTTGCGATCACATTGTGTAACTTTAGACAACTTAGTCTCCTGCTCCCGGAGTCATTATCACTCTTCTGATCTTCTGAACTACTGTCCGTCATCTTTTGTACTTTCTTGTACTTTTCCTTAGTAGTTCTTTTAGTGTTGGTTTTCTTTCCCGACCTGCAGACTCGTGCTATATGTCCCACTTTTCCACATTGCCTGCATACTTTGTCCTTAAACCAGCAATCCTTCTGGTCATGGGTTGTTCTGCCGCAGCGATAGCACTTTTCTGCTCCATATGCCATTTCATTGGTGCTATATTCTTGCAGTTTCTGTTGTATTTCCACAGCTCCCGGTGCTGCTGCTTCGTACGATACTGCAACGCTGGAAGCCTTTTCTAGCATAAGGTCCTTTTCCGAAAGTAGTCGTTTCTGGGTTCCTTCACTCTGGAGCCCGCAGACAAACTTATCCCTTATGGTATCTGCCAGTCCTGCTCCAAACTGGCAGTATTTCGATAACTTGCGTAGTTCCGTAAGATAGTCAGCATTACTTTCGTCTTTGTGCTGGTTTCTTTTATGGAACTTGAATCTTTCTGCTATCAGCAGCAGTGTAGGGTTTAGATGTTCCTGTAAGATATTGACAATCTCTTCAAAGCTTTTCTCCATTGGTTTAGCTGGGGTAACTAAATTCTGCAATAGGCCGAACGTTCTCGCGCCCATCAAATTCAATAATACCGACGCCTTCTTTTCATCGGCCACTTCATTTGCCTTGCAGTACACTTCAATTCTTTCCACATATGTGGTCCAGTCTTCTATTTCGTTGTCGAAATCAGTGATGCTGCCACTCATCAGCATCTTGGGTGGTTTAAAATGGCGCCTCCCGCGCTTTTCCTTCTTCCCCAATGGATTAAAATGGTGCCTCCCACGCTTTTCCTTCTTCTGCCGCTGCTGCCAACGCTGCTGCTAGCGTTCTAAATAGCAATGGCGGCGCCCCGCGGCTTTCTGCGCGTCTCACTTTTGTTAATTAATTTTCTTAGTTTTATTCTTCTTCGACGCTGTCCACTGCGCGTCTCTTTTCCTTCTCCCTTTTTCTTTCTTTAACGCTGCCCGGCTCTTGAGCGCCGGCCGCGCCCTGTGCGCTCCACCCTCTCTCTCTCTTTTTCTTCCCGACGACGCTGCTCGGCCCCCTTGCAGAGCCGCTCAATCAAGCTCTAGCCCGCCGCAGTCCGGGAATTGTCAGCGCACTACCTGCTACCAGCCCGATTTGCTGGAACACCTTGACTGGAGAACCAAGCCCAGCTCTCCACAGCCTCCCCTGCGATTCTCTGAACTACGATGGATCACTGGGCGGTTGCCCGCGGTCGACGCCCGTTGCTCTGGCTTCGACATCCAGGAAGCTTCTTTTCAGGGATGGATCCCTGTGAGGTGATGCAGTACTGCAGGTGAGTTTGAACCTGCTCGTCACCACTGTAGTGTCCACGTATAAATAACACACGGACTGCAGGAGAACGGTAATAACAGGTGTCTACTGAACAGAGGGTATGCTGGAACTAACTGTACAAATTACTACATGGTTTTATATGCAGGTGTGGTCACTACTGGTACTGCAGTATACAGGGGCTGTAAAAGGTAGTTCCTCTCTTAAAGGTACATACATTACAACGTGCATTGCTATAGCGCCTTTCACAGCCTCAGGACATCCCAAAGCGGTTCACAGTCAATTAAGTATTTTTAAAGTGTAGTTACTGCTGCAATATAGGAAATGCGGTAGCCAATTTGCACACAGCAAGATCCCACAAATAGCAATGAGATGATGACCATATAATTTTTAGTGATGTTGGTTGAGAGATAAATATTGGCCTGGACACCCGGAGAATCCCCTGCTCTTCTTCGAAATAGTGCCATGAGATCTTTTACATCCACCTGAGTGGGCAGACATTTTCACTTCTCATCTGAAAGACGGCACCTCCAACAGAGCAGCCCTTCCTCAGTGCCTGCCTAGATTATCGGCTCAAGTGTCTGGAGTGGGACTTGAAACCACAGCCTTCAGAGGAGCAAGTGCTCCCCACTGAACCACTCCTGACACAACTAAACAGTACAACAGCTAGAGATGCTTACAACCTTATTCAGTAGTGCAACTCGAAAATCAGACAGTTCAAATTCTTCTGCATCGTTTAGACTGAGAGGTTATTTCTCCATTGACCTTCTTCGGGGTCTCTGCTCCTGGTCTGTCTCCTCCTTCTGGGTCTCTGCTCCTGGTCTGTCTCCTCCTTCTGGGGTCTCTATTCCTGGTTTGTCTCCTCCTTCTGGGTCTCTGCTCCTGGTCTGTCTCCTCCTTCTGGATGTCTGCTCCAGGTCTGTCTCCTCTGTCTGGGTCTCTGTTCCTGGTCTGTCTCCTCCATCTGGGTCTCTGCTCCTGGTCTGTCTCCTCTGTCTGGGTCTCTGCTCCTGGTCTGTCTCCTCCTTCTGGGTCTCTGCTCCTGGTCTGTCTCCTCCTTCTGGGTCTCTATTCCTGGTCTGTCTCCTCCCTCTGGGTCTCTGCTCCTGGTTTGTCTCCTCCTTCTGCGTCTCTGCTCCTGGTCTGTCTCCTCCTTCTGGGTCTCTATTCCTGGTCTGTCTCCTGCTTCTGGGTCTCTGCTCCTGGTCTGTCTCCTCCTTCTGGGTCTCTGCTCCTGGTCTGTCTCATCCTTCTGGGTCTCTATTCCTGGTCTGTCTCCTCCTTCTGGGTCTCTGCTCCTGGTCTGTCTCCTCCATCTGGGTCTCTGCTCATGGTCTGTCTCCTCCTTCTGGGTCTCTATTCCTGGTCCGTCTCCTCTATCTGGGTCTCTGCTCCTGGTCTGTCTCCTCCATCTGGGTCTCTGCTCCAGGTCTGTCTCCTCCATCTGGGTCTCTGCTCCTGGTCTGTCTCCTCCATCTGAGTCTCTGCTCCTGGTCTGTCTCCTCCTTCTGGGCCTCTGCTCCTGGTCTGTCTCCTCTATCTGGGTCTCTGCTCCTGGTCCGTCTCCTCCATCTGGGTCTCTGCTCCTGGTCTGTCTCCTCCATCTGGGTCTCTGCTCCTGGTCTGTCTCCTCTGTCTGGGTCTCTGTTCCTGGTCTGTCTCCTCCTTCTGGGCCTCTATTCCTGGTCCGTCTCCTCTATCTGGGTCTCTGCTCCTGGTCTGTCTCCTCCATCTGGGTCTCTGCTCCTGGTCTGTCTCCTCTCTCTGGGTCTTTGCTCCTGGTCTGTCTCCTCTGTCTTGGTCTCTGCTCCTGGTCTGTCTCCTCCTTCTGGGTCTCTATTCCTGGTCCGTCTCCTCTAGCTGGGTCTCTGCTCCTGGTCTGTCTCCTCCATCTGGGTCTCTGCTCCTGGTCTGTCTCCTCCATCTGGGTCTCTGCTCATGGTCTGTCTCCTCCATCTGGGTCTCTGCTCCTGGTCTGTCTCCTCCTTCTGGGGTCTCTATTCCTGGTGTGTCTCCTCCTTCTGGGTCTCTATTCCTGGTCCATCTTCTCCTACTTACTAAACTGACTGGTTTTATATCGTTCTTTCTGTTGCAAAAACAGTTGATAACAGTTTCTCACAGTCTTCCAAGGCCTTGCTGGGCAGTTGTCTTAGCTTTAATTTTCCCCTAATCTCATCAGAAGTACATTGAGTTTCAGTTAGACTTTAGCAGTATGAAGCCATAATAAAACCTTTCGAACTTGGTAGTAATCCAGGGCTTCTAGCCGATCCATTTAGTCTTTCTGATGAGATGTTACACCAAGGCCCCGCCTGCCCTCTCAGGTGAATGTAATAGATCCCACGGCACAATTCGAAGAAGAGCAGGGGTGTTCTCTCTGATGTCCTGGACAATATTTATCCCTCAAGCAACATCACTAAAACAAATTATCTGGTGATTTATCTCATTGCTGCTTGTGGGATCTTCCTGTGTGCAAATTGGCTGCAGCATTTTCTACATTACAATGGTGACTAAACTGCAAAAGTACTTCATTGACTGTGAAGCGCTTTGGGACATCCTGAGGTCCTGAAAGGTGCTATCGAAATGCAAGTTATTCTTTCTTTTAAACTGGTCCTAAAAATCCATATTGAAAAGTCCAAAATCCTTCAGGGTGTAGCAGGACTCGACAAGCATAGACCCTAGCAACCAGTGCATTGGTGAACATGTAGGGCTAGAAACTTTTCATCAGATGGTTAAAAACTGTTACTGTGCAAATAACAGCTGGAAATCTGAACGAAATATCCTCACGGTATCCTGGGGAAGGGCCTGTGCAACAACAAAAACTTGCATTTATATAGTACCTTTAACATAGTAAAACATCCCAAGGCACTTCACAGGAACATTATCAAACAAAATTTGACACCAAGCCACATAAGGAGATATTAGGACAGGTGACCAAAAGCTCAGTCAAAAAGGGAGGTTTTAAGGAGCATCTTAACGAAGAAGAGAGAGGTGGAGAGGTTTAGGGAGAGAATTCCAGAGCTTAAGGCCTAGACGGCTGAAGGCACAGCCGCCAATGGTGGGGTGAAGAATATGGGAGATATGCATAATATATACTTGGACTATTAAACTGTCTTTTCTCTTTACAGATGTTGGCAGGCCTGTTGTGTATTTCCAGTGGGTTATGCTTTCAGTGTGTGTTAACAGTGCCTTTTGCCTGTGTTATTTCAATCCCCAGAGAGCACTAAGGTAACTGGGGTGGGGGGGAACGAATGGGGACAGTTTTCTACAGCTGAGGCTTGATTCCAGTTCGCTGCTCAACTGCTCAGCCTGACCTCAAGGCCACCGGGCAATTTAACTCCTCCCCCAGGCTTCATTTGAGTGGCGTGGTGCCAGGTTGTCACCCATTCAGGGCGGGAAATCAGCAGCACAAAGAATCATAGAATCATAGAATGGTTACTGCACAGAAGAAGGCCATTCGGCCCTTCAAGCCGGTGCCGACTCTCTGCAAGAGCACTTCAGCAAGTCCCACTCCCCCGCCCTTTCCCCGTAGCCCTGCAAATTTCTTTCCTTCAGGTAATTATCCAACTCCCTTTTGAAAGCCGTGATTGAGTCTGCCTCCACCACCCTTTCAGGCAGTGCATTCCAGATCTTAACCACTCGCTGTGTAAAAAAGTTTTTCCTCATGTCGCCTTTGGTTCTTTTGCCAATCACCTTAAACCTGTGTCCTCTGGTTCTCGACCCTTCCGCCAAAGGGAACAGTTCCCTCTATCGACTCTGTCCAGATCCCTCATGATTTTGAACACCTCTATCAAATCTCCTCTCAACCTTCTCTGCTCCAAGGAGAACAACCCCAGCTTCTCCAGTCTATCAATATAACTGAAGTAACTCATTCCTGGAATAATTCTTGTAAATCATTTCTGCACCATCTCTAATGCCTTCATATCCTTCCTAAATTGTGGTGCCCAGAATTGGACCCAGTACTCCAGTTGGGGCCAAACCAATGTTTTGTATAGGTTCATCAGAACTTCCACACTTTTGTGCTCTATACCTCTATTCATGAAGCCCAGGATCCCGTAAGCCTTTTTAACTGCTTTCTCAACATGCCCTGTCACCTTCAATGATTTGTGCACACATACCCCCCACCCGGTCTCTCTGTTTGTGCACCCTCTTCAGGATTGTACCATTTAGTTTATATGTCCTCTCCTCATTCTTTCTACCAAAATGTATCACTTCACACTTTTCTGCGTTAAATTTTATCTGCCTCGTATCCGCCCATTTCACCAGCTGTCTATGTCCTCCTGAAGTCTGTCACTCTCCTCCTCACTTTTCACTATACTTCCAAGTTCTGTCTCATCTGCAAATTTTAAAATTGTGCCCTGGTCCTAGTACTGACCCCTGTGTAGTGTATGTACCTTTAAGGGGAGAACTACTTTTTACAGCTCCTGTATACTGTAGTACCGGCAGTGACCACACCTGTATATAAACCCTGAGTAGGGATCTGTACGTTTAGTTTTTAGAGTAACCCTCATCCAGTAAACACCTGTTGATTGTTCCCTGCGGTCTCGTGTCTAGTTATTGAAGGACACACCACATCAAAATACATGGATCTAACACCCTGGGCAACACTACTGTATACCTTCCTCCAGTCTGAAAGCCAACCATTCACCACTACTCTCTGTTTCCTATCACTTAGCCAATTCTGTATCCATGCTGCCACTGTCCATATTATTCTATGGGCTTCAACTTTGCTGGCAAGCCTATTATGTGGCACTTTCTCGAACGCCTTTTGGAAATCCATGTACACTACGTCAACTGCATTACCCTCATCAACCCTCTCTGTTACCTCATCAAAGAACTCAATCAAGTTAGTTAAACATGATTTGCCTTTAATAAATCCGTGCTGGCTTTCCTTAATTAATCCACACTTGTCCAAGTGACTGTTAACTTTGCCCCTGATTATCATTTCTAAAAGCTTCCCCACTACCGAGGTCAAACTGACTGGCCTGTAGTTGGTGGGTTTATCTTTACACCCTTTTTTGAACAATGGTGTAACAATGGTGTAACAATGGTTAGCACTGTTGCCTCACAGCGCCAGGGACCCGGGTTCGAATCCGGCCTCGGGTGACTGTCTGTGTGGAGTTTGCACATTCTCCCCGTGTTTGCGTGGGTTTCCTTCGGGTGCTCCGGTTTCCTCCCACAGTCCAAAGATGTGCGAGTTAGGTTGATTGGCTATGATAAATTGACCCTTAGTGTTAGGGGGATTAAATACATGGGGTTACGGGGATAGGTTGGGATATGTGTTGGGGTAGGTGTTACGGGGATCGGGTGGGACATGTGTCGGTGCAGGCTCGATGGGCCGAAATGGCTTCTATCTGCACTGTGGGGTTTCTGTGATTCTGTGATTCTGTGATTTGCAATTCTCCAGTCCTCTGGCACCACGCCCATATCCAAGGAGGATTGGAATGTTATGGCCAGTACTTCTGCAATTTCCTCCCTCAATTCCCTTAGTATCCTAGGATGCATCTCATCCGCTCCTGGTGGCTTATCTACTTTAAGTACAGTCAGCCTTTCTAATACCTCCTCTTTATCAATTATTATATTATCAAGTGTCTCCATTACCTCCTCCTTCACTATGTCTATGGAAGCATCCTCTTCCTTGGTGAAGACAGATGCAAAGCGGGGTAGTTAGTGGTGCTTGAACCCACGACCTTTGACTCAGAGGCGAGAGTGATATCAACTGAACCAAACTGACACACAGGACACCACAAACAGACCTTGGTCCTCCCTTGCTGGGCTTCCCCGCCTCCTGATTGTGATCACATCCCAACCATGACCCATCCCCACCACCCCCCTCCACACTTAGCTGACTGACAGAGACCATTCCCACAGGCCCCAGAGTCCCCCACCTCACCACTTACCTGACTGACAGGGACTGTCCCTGTGGTTCCCCGGCACTCTCCTGATGCCTGAATCCATGCCCCCTGCCCAAGGCCAGGCAGCGACTCCTGGTGAGTTCGGGCAGAGGTCGGGGCCTGAACAGGGAACAGAGGCGCAGGTGTTAAAATCTCTTGGGCTTCACTATGCAAGTTTGTCACTCACCCCGGCCCCCCTCGCATGGCCGATCCTGCCCTGCAATAAAATCAGGTCTCACTGACTAGAGGGATCGCATACAGGTAGGACATGAGGAAGGAGGCTGACCCTTGGGTACTTGTCAAGGTAACACCACCTGTTTCTGTCAGTGACCTGACTGAGGATCAAACAGAAATACCAGCTGAGAGAGGCATCCAGGGAAATTGCGTTAGAAACAGAACTCTTTTGAAGTTGGTTACTACCTAAGTACTGACGTTACATCAGAGAGGGAGCCTATATAATCATGTTTCTAAAATGTGGGCTCTCTGGAAAGGCTGGCATTTATTGCCCATGCCTAGTCACCCAGAGAAGGTGGTGATTCAACTGATGGTCTTGCTAGGCCACTTCAGGGAGCAGTTAAGAGTCAACCACACTGGTGTGGGGCTGGAGTCACATACAGGCCAGACTGGGTAAGGATGGCAGTTTTCCTTCCCTAAAGGACATTAGTGAACCAGTTGGGTTTCATGGGCACTTTTACTGACACCAGCTTTTTATTTCTAGGTTTTATTTTTAATTCTCAAACTGGTGTGGTGGGATTCTGAACTCCATTTGCCGTGGGTTACAAGTCCAAGGGGAAAAATTCAGATGCGCCCCCCCTTGGGATGCTAAATTCACCGAGGCACTACTTTTTGTACCCCAAAAAAGATTTCACCCCAGCGCCGTAAGTTGAGCGGTAGTGCCCCAAGCAGGAGGTGGGGTGCTACCGGAAGTGCTCCCCCTGTAAGGTTTGCAAATTATACAGATTCCCCCGAACCAAGAAGAGAAGAGATTTTTGGACTGTTTAAAAGAATATTGGGCCAAAAGGGGCTTAAAGTTAAAACCCCAGGATTTTGGTCATCTTAAAAGGGACATGTCCAGGCCTGTGGAAGGCTGCGACAAAAGGAATTGGGATGGACCCCGTAAGACAAACAGTTTGAACATTGGCAAAGGCCAGATTGTCTGGGAATGTTCTGGACCTTCTCAGTTATTCCACATAAAGACAATAGACCTACAGAAGGACAGTTCCCGCCAAAACTACAGAGCCATCAAGAACATGAATAACACAGTACATGCCACTGATCAACAAAAGGGACCCTGACCACAGCAGTCGAGAACAATCGAACAACAGTTTAAATCACTCAGAGAGACATTCAAAAACCACTTCACACACTTAAACCAATTTTGTAGCAATCCCGAAACTAGTTAAAAATCAATTAAAAATAGTCGAAACTCGATAAAGAAATTAAAAACTATAAAAGTTAGTGAGCCTGCCAAAATTAACAATGAGCCAGTGAAGATTTGGCGGGCAGATAAGCAAGGCTGCAAACGGTATAATTGAGGCCTGCTTTTTCAGTTCATCCAGTGTTCATTCACGGTTCATCCAGATACAGACCGTCTTTTCGGAGCAACAACAGAGGCACAACTCATTCAGAAAACACATCAGCCTCATGACAATACAATCGACAGAAGGAGAACGGAAAGGAATCACAGCAACCAAGGGCCCCAAGAAACAAACAGCCAACAATATTACCAACAACTAGGTAATATTGGGCCAGCGCGATCAACAAGAAACCAACCTGGAAGAAACCGAAGATTCGCAAGTTTGTTTCCACTCTACAAGCTATCCTGACTTACCCCTGGATAAGATTTGATGAAAAAGACTCTAAATCCTATACCTAACCAAAGGAAATTGGGTACTTACTCGATAGATCCAATACGCACCCGGCCACATCAGCGGGCACGCGAAGACTGAAAACCCAACGCAGGTGAAGTCTTCCACGACATCCAGGGTATGGCAGGGCTCAACCGCCACACAAAGAGAACCCTGAAATTGCGAACCTCTACAACTGTCAAGAAATTCATTTGGTGAGCATTTCCCTGGTCCTCTGGAATCCAACCTATTTAGTGTAGTGGGTTTGGGAGAGGTGAAGTATTTTGTCTATTGCCATTCTCCCTCACATATTCTGAAGTGTTCCCCCTTTTAGAGTAATAAGAATATTGTGTTGTGTATATTTTCCTGTCTCAATAAAAATCTAAGTTTTTTTCACCAACTCAGTTGTCTGTTGCAATTTCATTACAACCCCCAAATAAGTCCAAAGTCTACATCTAAGGGAGTGGGAGCAATTTGAACTGCTCAGGGAGTCAGAGACAAAGCTGACCACACTCACCACTCCTTACAGAAAATGGCGACCACGGCAGGACTTTGGCAAAAGGGATGCAATGCAATAGACCCTGTGTTTGACGAAAGAACGAAGATGGAAGAGAGGATTTCCTCTCACATGTTTGAGAAAGTGAGTATCACCAAGAAATGGGTGACCAGTCTGTTGCATGCTAAGCGTCCCAGGGACGCTGCAGCCAAATGCAATGAGAGCAAGGATCATAAAAATTCAGTGGAAATGGCCATTTGTTTGGTCTGCGCCCTACGACTGATCCAACTTTTAGATCAGCACATTAAAATGTTAACAGAAGGGCTACAGGAGGCAGCCAAACTGTCTCAAGCAAGAGCTATAGCAGGGGAGGGATTACTGCAGGAATTACAGGCCCAAAGTCAGGAGAAGTTACAGATAGCGGAGAAACACAGGAACAGACATGAGTATTTTCGATGTCAAGTCACCGAGGCAAAAGGCAATGAGTTAGTGTTAAAAGAAGAGAACGCTCACCTAACCAGACAGTTAAAAGAACAGGAGGAAAAGTTCAGAGACGTGCAGGCAGCTTATAAGGTAGCAAGCACTAGGGATTTCAAAGCGGGATATCACGGCCCCTGTCAAAAGCAGATCGACAGTTTAAAACTTGCTCTGTCAAGGGCAAAAGGCATGGTATGCTTAGTGAACCCGGGTGGCCCTGGAAGTAGAAGTGGAAACTGTTAGGACGTCACCTGTGGCGCCGGGGAACAACCTGGTTGGGCAGCAGGAGGGATAAGCAATCTGTAGGGTGTAAGGCTCACAAAATTACATATTTTCCCCCAAAGGAAGAAAGGAGAGATATTGGACTGTTTGAGGAAAATATTGGGCAAAAGGGATTTAAAAAACCCAGGAAGATTTGGCTGGTTTAAAAGGCATGTTCAGACCTGCGAAAAGCTGTGACACAGGGAAGGTGGGGAGCACCCCCGAAAACAGACAGTTTGAGTATTGGGCTGTCTGGGAATGTCCTGGGCCACCTCAACATTTACATAAAGACAATAAAACCTGTAACTGCCGAAACTCACAGAGCCCCAAAATACATGAATAAAACAGTACATGCCCACAGCAAAACAAAAGAAGGAACATGGCCCAACAGGAAACAACAATCAAACAGCAGTCCAAAACCAATCAGAGAGATTTCCAAAACATTTTACATTTTTAAACTGGTTTCAAGGCAATCCCAAAACCAGTTAAAGGCCAATTAAGAATAGATGGAGCATCCCCGAAGCTCGTTAAGAGTAGCTGGGCCATCCCCAAAGCTCGTTAAAATTTTAAAATATATTAAAATTAACAAGCCCACCAAAACTTAACAAAGAAACCATAGATTTGGCAGTCAGATAAGCCAGGCCTCAAACCAGTATAATTGAGGCCTGCTTGTCCAGTGAATCAGTTCAGTCAGTTCAGACGTCGACTCAGTACAGTGCAGTTCAGACATTGGTTCAAGTCAGTAAGATCGGAGAAACATAGAAACATAGAAACATAGAAGATAGGAGCAGGAGTAGGCCATTCGGCCCCTCAAGCCTGCTCCGCCATTCAATAAGGTTATGGCTGATCATCCAAATTCAGTACCCTGTTCCTGCCTTCTCTCCAAATCCCTTGATCCCTTGATCCCTTTAGCCTTAAGAAATATATCTAACTCCTTCTTGAATATATTTAATGAATTGGCCTCTACTGCCTTCTTTGGCAGAGAATTCCACAGGTTTGCCACTCTCTGGGTGAAGAAATTCCTCCTCATCCCTGTCCTAAATGGCTTACCCCTTATCCTTAGACTTTGACCCCTGGTTCTGGACTCCCCGACCATCGGAAACATCCTTCCAGCATCTGGTCTGTCTAGTCCTGTTAGAACTTTATAAGTTTCGATGAGATCCCCTCTCATTCTTCTAAACTCCAGCGAGTACAAGCCCAATCGACCCAATCTCTCCTCATACGTCATTCCTGCCATCCCAGGTATCAGCCTGGTGAATCTTCGCTGCACTCCTTCCATGGCAAGTACATCCTTCCTCAGATAAGGCGACCAAAACTGCAGAAGAAGTGCAGTTCAAGTTCATCAGTCGGAGAATCAGAGACTCGAAGGAAGAAGAAGGAAAAGAAAGTCGTGGCAACCAAAGGCTTCAAGAAACGAACAACTACCAATATTACCACCAACCAGGTAATGCTGGGCCACCATGACCAACAAGAAACCAATCACCGAAAATTCGAAAGTCAAAACTTGTTTCCACTCTACCGGCTAGTCTGACTTACCCCTGGGTAAGATTTGGACACAAAAGACCCTAAAACTTTACCTATCCAAAGAAAATTGGGTACTTACCCGATACATCCAAATTATGCAGCTAACCGCATCAGCGGACAAGCCCAAACTGAAGACCCAATGCAGGTGCCATCTTCTACCATGTCTGGGATACAGCAGGCCCCAACAGCCACAACTAAGGAGAACCCCAAAATTGCGAACCTCTACAATCTGTCAAGAAAGTCGTTTGGTGAGCGTTTCCTGGTCCTCTGGATTTCAACCTAGTTAGGATAGTGGGGTTGGGAGGGTAAGGGATTTTTGGCTATTGTAATTCTCCCTTACATATTTTAGAGCATAAGTTTTATTGTATTGTATATTTTCCTGTCTCAAAATAAAGATCTCAATTCTTTTGAACAACCAAGGTGTCTGTTGCAAGTTCATTACAACCCCCAAATAAGTCCAATGTCTAGAACCAAGGGTGGGAGCGATTCGATCCGCTCAGGGAGTCAGAGGTGAAGCTGACCACACACACCGGTCCCTACAGAAAATGGAGACCACAGCAGGACTTTGGCAAAAGGGAAGTAATGCAATAGACCCTGTGTTTGATGAAAGAGAAAAGATGGAAGAGATGATTTCCTCTTACGTTTTTGAGAAGGTGAATATCACAAAGAAATGTGTGACCAGTCTGTTGCATGCTAAGCATCCCATGGACGCTGCAGCCAAATGGACTGAGAGCAAGGATCATAAGAAGTCGGTAGAGAAGGCCATCTGGTTGGTCTGTGCCCTACGACAGATTCAGCTTTTGGAATAGCAGGTTAAAGCTTTGACAGCAGAGCTGCAGGAGGCAGCCAAACTGTCACAGGCAAGAGCTATGGCAGGGGAGGAACTATTGCAGGAATTACAAGCCCAAAATCAAGAGAAATTACAGCTAGTAGAGAAACAGAAATAGGCATGTGTAATTTTGGTGTCAAGTCATCGAGGCAAAAAGAAATGAACTAGTACTGAAAGAGGAGAACGCTCGCCTAACCAGACAGTTAAGAGAACAGGAGGAGCAGTACAGAGATGTAAAGGCAGCTTACAAAGTAGCAAGCACTAGGGATTATGAAGTGGGAGATCACGGACCCTGTCAAAATCAGATAGAAAATTTAAAACTTGCTCTGCCCAGGGCAAAAGGCATGGTATGCCTAGTAAGCCTGGGTGCGGCCTGGGTAGACCTGGAAGTAGAAGTAGAAACTGTGCAGATGTCACCTGTGGTGCTGGGGAACAACTCGGTTGGGCAGCAGGAGGGACAAGCAATCCGTAGGGAGGAGTGCACACCACCGTCACCTGTGGTGCCGAGTTTTGACTCGGTTTGTCAGCAGGCAGAAGTGGGCAAACAAATGCAGGAAAGGTCAGAGCCGGGGCCGATGTGCCCGGTTCGACAGCAAAAGCTTGGCCCACCTGGGGTAGGTGGGGGCCAGGGGCCCCTTGAATGCCAGTTTGTGATTCCCCATGGGACCCAACAGCTTAGGGCTATGGTAAGCCACCTGAGCATGCTCACCCAAAAGGGAGATCCCCTCAGTCCACTGTATGGAAGTGGGACAAGCAGCAGGCATTAATGAGTGCGACAACTCAGAAAAGGCCAAGATGCTCCTGTTCTCCTTGGATGGCAAGCTGCACCAGTCCCTCTCTTCTGAGTGCAAGAAGGGACAGGGAGGGTACGCTGCCATCCGGGATCAAGTTCTGGAGGCGATGGGGATGAATGATGGTAGTCCTTTCTCCCGGGTGGAGAAGACTACACAGTTAGCAGGGGAGACCCAACAGGCTTTCGCAGACAGGCTGTGGCCTGTGTACAGGAGTGCCTGTAATGGGGATCTCGACCGGGCTAACTTGAACCAGGATGAGCTGGCTGACTGGCTCCGAAGTCTGGTGGCAAACAGCTTGGCACGGATCAGAGCCAAGGCCAAGCTGTGGTTCGACCCAAAAGGCCCCCAAGTCACCGAGGAGACTGTGGTCAGACAACTGACCCTGGCTTACTGCAACGGTAGGGGGGTAGAAGAACCACAAACTAAAGGGAAAGTTCATGAGTTAAAACCCAGCCAGGGTAAGAAGGAATGGCAGCAGGAAGGGGGTAACCCGACCGATATGAGGCGTAACTGCTTCGGGTGTGGGAAGAGTGGGCATTGGAGAAGGGACTGTAGAAATCCTTGGAAGGATAGTGCAGGAAATAATGACCCAGCTGTCGCTCCAAAGGCAGAAACACCAACCTCTCCCCCCACAGTAGATACATTAGTAGCTGCACTTCGAGTTTTCTTGGCTGGCGCATGGAAGGTAGTCACAGCCACGGGTGCTTTAACTCCATCTGCCCCCCCCAGTTAACACAGACTTATGACTAGAGCCAGCGCAGCCTGTCTATCCATGTCCCCTTGAGTACGATGTATGGAAAAGACTGCTTGTTAAGATGGAAGTGGAAAAGGTAAAAGGGACCTATCTGTTGGACATGGGAGCTTCAAGCACCATAATCTACTCAGATAACCCCGCTGCCTCACCTCTGTCTAACGGGGTCCCGTACAGCTTAGTGGGGTTCAGAGGTAACGAGCAGGTTGGCTCGTTCTCTATCACACTGTCCATTCATTTAGGAGCACTCCACACCAAGTGGACTTGTGTTTTAATGAAGTGGGAGCAGGAAGGGAAAGGGATCCTGGGGACTGATTTTATTATAGGCCACAGGATCCTAGTGGAACTTAGGAACCACTGTCTGTGGGGAGCATGCACCGGCAAAGAGAGTGAAGTGGCAGTTATCCCAGGGAAACAGGGAAAGGGGACCTTGTGTACCCTAAAACCCAAGGAAGGTTACGACCTTGAACAAATGGTCAGTAACACTCCAGTGGAGTACCAGGCATTTGTGCGAGCACACCTCGGCGCATTTGCCGCTCACAAGCATGATTGTGGGAGGGTGAATGGGGTCAAAGTGACTGTAGACGGAGACCCCATGACCCGACCACAAAAGCAGTATTATTTTTCCAAAGAGGTGGAGGCAGACATGGAAAATGTAAAGGGTTTTTCTTGAGAGATTTCCCTGAGGTTTCTCTCTCTAGAGGCCTCTTTCTCTTGCACAGTAAAACCTTGAGTGGTTCGACCCACTCGCCCCTTAGATTCTATATCTGGACTTAAGGGCAGGAACTACAATGTAGGGAAAACTCTTGTAGACCAAGTTTGATGAAAAAAAATGAAATTTTATTGCATAAGGAAAAATATCAAATCAAATGCAAGCAGATAAGGGAGTACATGGCAGGGAAAAACACACAAACAAATCATAATGACACAGTACTAACTAAGGCAAATACAGGCATCTTATACTCTACAAAGATCATCATGAAATAAGGAAACACACGGAACATCGAGGGACAACAACTCATGTTAATTGTACCCTTAAATCCACCCACTTATTAAACCTATCCAGATCTGATTGTGAAGGGCCAGAAACATGCTCACCAATCCCACTAGGAAGTGCAAGGTTTTGAAATCGAGTCTGTGTTTGGTCCTTTCAGGTGTTTCGTCTCCATGTGGATCGTGGAGCCCCTGCGAGCTGCACCACACCTCTCTCCTGAGGTGGGGGTCGGGGGCGGCTGGACACCGGTGAGCCTGGATGTCAGCGGGGTCGAGGATCATCAGCTCGACCCTGGTCAGAGGAGCCTTGGGCAGGCTCCCATCGCTTCTTCAGTTTCCTTTTATCTCTTCTGCCGAGCCGGGGCGGCTGGAAGGATTCTTCTCTTGGGGTTTCATTTTTTTGTCTCTTCTCCCAAGTTGGGTCGATGGCCTCTCGTTCCGGCAATGGCCCAGGGATGGTCGATGATCTCCCGATGTGGGACGCCGGCTTGGAGACGGCCTTCTCGATGTTGGCTTTCTTCTTCCTCCTGCGAGTGCCCGCTTCTTCTTCTGGCTGTGATTCAAACTCTCGTCCAGCTGCCACTGCCTCCAAGCTTTGTCTGTGTTCCAGCTTGCCCCAACTGCCGAAAAGTCTTCCAGATATACCTTACTCCCAGAAACTTCCATCTCCCGCCCAAAATCAGGTTAGTCTTTGTTTTACTTTAGGCGGGCTGGGAGCACAGCGGGGTAGTTATGATATTTTTTTATGTTTTCGATGGCCGGTAAAGGCCCATCTCTGGTCTGGAATTACCTTCATTATTTTTAATGTCCTGCTGATCTCGTTATCTAGTCCTGGGTGCTGTTCTCATGAATATGAAATTGTCCCCTTTTGTCTGGGTCAACATTTAGATGGCCTCTGTCTCCAGGCCAATCTTGACTGGATCTGCATCTAATCCATATGCATACGTGTGGGTCTGGTTTTGTTCTCTCAGAAACGGCTTCCAGAACTCGCTGTAGGTTGAATCCACAAAGCTGTCTGAGGTTGCGCAGGAACCATTTTAAAGTGTCCCAATAAGCTGGTCACATGGTATGGTGGCCATTTTGTATGCCCCTTTTTCTGGGCTTCTTTTAAAACAGTCTTTAAAATCACGGCCTCTTCTGCCATTTGAACCTTATTAATATAAAGTCCAATTTTGCGAATCCTGCACTCCCCCCTGATGATACTGTAACTTGCTTGAATATAAGAACATAAGAAATAGCAGCAGGAGAAGGCCAATCGGCCCCTCGAGCCTGCTCCGCCATTTAATAAGATCATGGCTGATCTGGTCCTAACCACCAATCTAATATCACAGAACCATCTCCTGAATCTAACAGAATTAGACACACGAAATAGGAGCAGGATCAGGCTACACGGCCCCTGGGCCCGCTCCGCTACCCACAGGGCCATGTCCGATCCGAACCTAGACTCATGTCCAAATTCCTGCCCGCTTCCCGTAACCCTTAATTCCCTTTACTTCTAGGAAACTGTCTATTTCTGTTTTAAATTTATGTAATGATGTAGCTTCTACAGCTTTTTGGGGCAGCATATTCCATGGACCTACCACGCTCTGAGTGAAGTAGTTCCTCCTCATCTCAGTTTTGAAAGAGCAGCCCCTTATTCTAAGACTATGCCCCCTAGTTCTAGTTTCACCCGTCATCGGGAACATCCACCCCGCATCCACCCGATCCAACCCCTTCACAATCTTATATGTTTCAATAAGATCGCCTCTCATTCTTCTGAACTCCAATGAGTAGAGTCCCAATCTACTCAACCTCTCCTCATATGTCCATCCCCTCATCCCCGGGATTAACCGAGTGAACCTTCTTTGTACTGACTCGAGAGCAAGTATGTCTTTTCTTAAGTATGGACACCAAAACTGTATGCAGTATTCCAGGTGTGGTCTCACCAATACCTTGTACAACTGAAGCAATACCTCCTTATTTTTATATTCTATCCCCATAGCAATGAAAGCCAACATTCCATTGGCCTTCTTAATCACTTGTTGCACCTGCATACTAACCTTTTGAGTTTCGTGCACCAGGACCCCCAGATCCCTTTGTACTTCAGTACTTTCCAGTTTCTTGCCATTAAGATAATAGCTTGGTCTACGATTTTTCCTGCCAAAGTGCATAACCTCACACTTTCCAGTATTGTATTCCATCTGCCAAATCTCTGCCCACTTACTTAGCCTGTCTATGTCCCTTTGCAGGTTTTTTATGTCCTCCTCACTCATTACTTTCCATCCCATCTTAGTATCATCTGCAAACTTTGATATGTTACACTCGGTCCCCTCCTCCAAATCATTAATATAGATTGTAAAGAGTTGGGGACCCAGCACCGACCCCTGCGGAACACCACTAGTTACTGATTGCCATTCTGAGAATGAACCATTTATCCCAACTCTCTGCCTTCTGTTAGATAGCCAATCCTCTATCCATGCCAGAATATTACCCCCAATCCCGTGATTTTTTATCTTAAGCAATAATCTTTTGTGTGGCACCTTGTCAAATGCCTTTTGGAAGTCTAAATACACTACGTCCACTGGTTCCCCTTTATCCACCCTATATGTTACTTCCTCAAAGAACTCCAGCAAATTTGTCAAACATGACTTCCCCTTCATAAAACCATGCTGACTTTGTCCTATTAAATGATGATTATCCAAATGTCCTGTTACTGTCTCCTTAATAATGGACTCCAAAATTTTACCTACCACAGATGTTAGGCTAACCGGTCTATAGTTTCCAGCCTTCTGTCTACTGCCCTTTTTAAATAAGAGTGTTACATTTGCAGTTTTCCAGTCTGCCGGGACCTTTGCTGAGTCCAGGGAGTTTTGGAAAATTATTACCAATGCATCCACAATCCCTACCGCCACTTCCCTCAAGACCCTAGGATGTAAGCCATCAGGTCCAGGTGATTTATCCGCCTTGAGTCCCATTATTTTACCGAGTACCACTTCCTTAGTGATTTTGATCGTGTTTAGCTCCTCCCCCCCTATAGACCCCTGTTTGTCCAGTGTTGGGATATTCTTAGTGTCTTCTACTGTAAAGACTGATACAAAATATTCATTCAATGTTTTTGCCATCTCCATATTTCCCACCATTAATTTCCCGGTCTCATTCTCTAAGGGACCAACATTTACTTTAGCCACCCTTTTTCTTTTTATATAACGATAAAAACTCTTACTATCTGTTTTTATATTTTTTGCTAATTTACTTTCATAATCTATCTTCCCTTTCTTAATCAATCTTTTTGTTATTTTTTGCTTTCTTTTAAAGTTTTCCCAATCCTCTATCCTCCCACTAGATTTGGCTACCTTATATGCCCTTGTTTTTAGTCGAATGCTATCCTTAATTTCTTTACTTAGCCACGGATGGCTGTCTTTTCTTTTACACCCTTTTCTTCTCAGTGGAATATATTTTTTTGGAAGTTGTAAAATAACTCCTTAAATGTACACCACTGATCATGTATCGTCTTACCCTTTAATCTATTTTCCCAATCCACTCTACTCAATTCCACTCTCATACCTTCATAGTCTCCTTTATTCAAGCTTAGCACACTTGTTTGAGATCCAACCTTCTCACCCTCTAATTGAATTTGGAATTCAACCATGTTATGGTCACTCATTCCAAGGGGATCCTTTACGAGGACATTTTTAATTAATCCTGTCTCGTTACACAGAACCAGAAATAAGGTTGCTTGCCCCCTGGTCGGCTCAGTTACATACTGCTCAAGAAACCCATCCCTAATACACTCAATGAACTCATCCTCAAGGCAGCCCTGCCCAATTTGATTTGTCCAATTAATATGATAGTTAAAATCCCCCATAATTATAGATGTTCCCTTATTACAAGCCTCAACTATTTCCTGATTGATACTCCGTCCAACATAGTTGCAACTGTTCGGAGGCCTATAGACTACGCCCACTAGTGTTTTTTTCCCCTTATTATTCCTTACCGCCACCCAAATTGTTTCATTATCCTGATCTTTTGACCCAATATCATTTCCCTGTGTTACAGTGATTCCTTCCTTTATTAACAAAGCCACCCCACCTCCCCATCCTTCCTGCCTGTCCTTCCTGATCGTTAAATAACCTGGTATGTTTAATTCCCAGGCATTGTCACCCTGCAGCCATGTTTCTGTAATGGTCACACGATCATACCCATATGTAGTTATTTGTGCCATGATCTCATCTATTTTGTTACGAATGCTACGTGCATTCAGATGGAGAACTTTCAAATATGTTTTGTGACACTTAGTTCCTGCTTTTGCCCTTTTTATTACTTTACCTTTTACTCCATACCTTCTGCCCCTTCCTGACACGCTCTGGTTTTTAATTTCCCCACAGCTACCTAAGTCTATGACCTTCTCTGTTGTCATTTTTATTATTTGTTCTCCAGGAACCTCCCCCCCACTAGTTAGTTTAAAGCCCTCTCTACAGCCCTAGTTATATGATCCGCCAGGACTCTAGTCCCAGCACTGGCCAAGTGAAGCCCATCCCAACGGAACAGCTCCCTCCTGCCCCAGTACTGGTGCCAGTGTCCCAGGAAGCAAAACCCATTTCTCCCACACCAGTCTTTGAGCCACGCATTTAACTCTCTAATTTTATTTGTCCTAGCCAAATTCGCTCGTGGCTCAGGTAATAATCCAGAGATTATTACCCTTGAGGTTCTGTTTTTTAATTTGACCCCTAGCTGTTCATACTCCTTTAACAGAACCGGCTTCCTAGTCCTATCTACGTCGTTTGTACCAAATGTCATAATTCTGGGTGAGCAAAATTTTCTGACTTTCCACAATCTAACCATCATCAGTATTTACCTATCTATGACCCCATGACACATGCATTTCCCATTTCAGAAAAATCTAGTGTACATTAAGCATCTATAGATGGCAATACCTTGGAATTAAAAATCTAACAATTTACTTCCAAGCGTGGAGGGGGGTCCTGATAACCCTACTTCACCTAGTGCATACACATTACCTTCTAATAATAACATCACATCTAATAAAACTTCAACAAGAAAATAAAGTACACACACGAAAATTCAAAATGCACATGAATACATATCAAAAATAATACAGAGGAGGGAGGGAAAACTTTAACTTTATACAAAGCAGCAAAATCTGAATGGGTGTCTCTTCTTCTACCCGCACATAATGCTCCCTCCATTCCCCTCTATTCTCATACTTCTGTGAATGTTTGACCTTTTTACAGTGTACAAACAGTAAATAAACTACAATGACAACCTGGCACACTACAAGAATGTGGGAGGTGATCCTAATCCAGGAAGGGACTTCTATATTAGTGAACAGGTCCCACCATGGTGGGGGTCACTATATCCAACATATCTGCCCCTATGTCTAAAGATTTCTGCTCCAGTGTGTAGAAGTGTTTCTGTGAAACAACAACGGCTTTTAATATCTTGGCGAGGTGTTCAGGGAGAGGGGGAATGATTTATCCAAAATGTGCAATGAATCGCTGCAGATCAGTGAAATTCTCTTTCACAGTGATGTGAACAGTGGAAGGTTCAGGAATGGGGACAATTCGCTCTTGGGCCACTTGAAATTCTGCCCTGGGCTTGAAACAGAAGCTGCTGTCACTAAACGGACACCAACCGTGCTGTCCATGTTGGTAGTGGGGCGCTGCAGTGGTGACACAGTATGTCCCACCTCCTATATATGCTACCTGCGGGGGCACATGGCCTTGTGCCATTGCCTCCATAGTGCAATTTATAGGCTTCGCGCCAGCAGTTCTGAACCCGCACTGTGGTTTTGAATGGTATTTCAAGTGCTGGGGACACAGGATAATGTGTGCTCCCCGGCTCCGGCACCCCGAGAGGTCGGTACCCATCATTGCATGCTCCCATCAAATGACGTAAGGTGGGACCCCTGTGTAGCGAATGTGCGCACCCCCCTGAATGACTCCAATGTTCTCCACCCTGTATACCGGGGCGGGTTTAGCTGTCTTTCCCATCACCGGCATTCTTACCACTATACCCATAATGGTGTGATTAGACCGTCCACAGTCCACTGGGACTGGGTAGGCCTCTGAAGCTAGTCTGAGCTGGCACGGACTCAATGCATTCTCAAAAGGGTGGAGGGCTGCGAGGTGCTTGTTGCTGATCCAGGAGGGGACTAAAGCTTGCTTTAAATCCTCCAGATTACTGCGGCCCTCGCCCATTAACCACGCCCCGTATAGCACACAAGCTTCGTTCTGCGCAGCCTGATCGGACGCATTCCGATCCTCCCTAATGAGGGCATTTACCGTTCTGGCGTGTTTCTCCAGCTCAGCTATAATCTCTTTTAAGTGTAGTGTCATGGCCTGGTCCTCATGTAACTCAGAACCCACTACTTTATTCTCATCAGTCAACATCTTTCTTAACTGTGTTTTCAAACCATTAATCTGGGTTTGCAGCTCCACATCATCCAGTGTGTTGATGATGGAAGTTCCTGTGTTAAAAGCAGTGAAAATATCATTTATTGCACCCCTTCTTTGTCTCCCTACTCTGTCCAAGACCTCATGTGGTGTGATGTACAATTCGGCTCTGTCGACATCGGCAAAGTCGAATTCGTAACACTGTTTAAACATGTTTGTTAACAGGACCTGGTACAATTGCTCCGTTTCCTTGGGGCACCACGCTGGCAATCTTACCTCGGTGAGGTTTAAAATCACCGAAGGCACCGTGTAGTGGACCCCTTGGTACAGTACCTGACCTGTGGGTACCAATACCAATCCATTCCCGGGTCCATTTGTCATGGTGGAGCACCCTTCCTTGAGGGCTTTAGCTACCGGAACTGTGGGCAGGGGCTTGCGGGGTTGGGTGATGAGCTCAGTGGCGTTTACTGGGATCTGAGAGTATGGGACTCCGCACGCCCATGTGCTGACGTCCCACCTCATTCCTTTTCCAGCATCTTGCCACTGTCATTGGAAAAAGATGGAGACGCCTGTGGGGCAAGCGCGTTCTGAACCCCACATACAGATGTAGATCCCCTCATCTGGTTCCCACCATTTGTCCCAACAGACACTCAACCCCTCGTTAGTTCCCATTATTGTCCGATGGGTGTTATTACCCAATCTCTCCCATTCCATAGTTGAATTCTTCATGGTGCTGCTTAGCTTGCACAGCCACCACCAGCGGTCCAAAGGTACATGTCCATGGCAAACAAGGCAAATCTTCTTGCCCATGGTGACGCTGATCCTGGGTGCAATGACCCGCAACCTGGGGCACATCAGAGACGTTTCCCTGTATGCAAACCCCGTCTGGCTGGAGTATTCAGTAGAGTTCGACCCCAGCCAGCCTGGCCATCTTCCTTCATGGAAGTAGGCAGCAGTCTCTTCAGCGTCCCGTGAGCCGGTTCCGTCAGTCGCGATAGGGCCTCTACTTCCAGAGCACCCATAGATCGTGGAGTCCTTGGTGCGGCCCCGATAGGCCCAGCTCCATCCGATCATTATGAACGCGACGAGGATCCCTCTCATCTTTCTCCTGGATCCTGCAATAAATCAAACAATATAGCCAGGCTCCCGAGAGATTCTGGCTTAGGTGACGGCATGATCGGGTCTTTCGACCTCAATGCAAAAAAAAACACACACATACTGGGCAGATTTAAAACTACTTAAACTCTACTCCCCTTAATATTTACACACCTTAAACTTAAAACGAAACTTTTGTAAAGCGCCGCCCGTCCCCGGGCGGCTTGCCTAATCCCTGATTGGATTGCAGCTCGCCGCTCCCTGTGGCGGGGCTGCAGTGACCTGTGGCTTGGGTTCCCCGCAGCCTTTTGCTGTTAACCGGGGACTGTGTTTTTTCATGGATTTCTGAAGTCGGCATTTACTGAGAATGGGGGACTCGGGCCAAGGTTTTACAGGCAGAGGCGTTCGAATCGACCTGCGAAAAGGTACTTTGGGCGTGGCTACCTTAGCGAGTGGACCTTTGGGTGGGACCTTAGCTCTCACAGCCCGTGGCTCTTCCACGACTGTGGGCTTCGGCTCCCTCCCCTCAGGCTCTGCCTCTTCGGGATTTGGGCAGGCTCCCTTGATGTGTGGACCTTCGGGTGAGACTTTAGCTCTCACAGCCCATGGCTCTTCCACGACTGTGGGCTTCGGCTCATTCCCCTCAGGCTCCACCCCTTCGGGAATTGGGCCTGTGGCAGACGGCTCCTCCTCACCTGTCCCTACAGGTGGAGAATCTCTGCCCCCAATTTCTACCCCACCGACGCTCGAGTCGAGGGCGAGACCTCCGTCCTCCGACTCCTCCTCTTCCAGAATCATGTCGAGGGCGGGACCTTGTTGTTCGGGCCCCTCCTCGTCCGAGTCCCAGGCCATCGGGGAAAGCTCCCCCCAGGTGGGCGGGACAGCTTTTCCTTCCAAGCAGGCCACGACGCCAGCTTGTGTGGTCTGTGACCCATCGCGCGCCTCAGGCTGAGGATCTTTATCCTCAGACCTGGCTTCGGTTGCTGATGTTCTCGCACCCAGTTTAAACAGTTTGCACCGCTTCATGCAAAACCACTTGTTGCGTTGGGAAACCTCCACTGTGCGAGTGGCGTAGACCGGTGGATTTTCCACCGATTCCCGTCTATCCTCCTGGTCTACGGTTCTCTCGCCAGCGCATAGGGTTAGACCCAAAATTTTACTTCTCGCCGGCCAACCCGCGCCTTTGTAGGGGTTTCCTTAACACTCGCTATCTCCTTCACACTCGTACCTGCTCCCCAGAGACAATGATTTCTTAGGTCCACGTGGATCTCGTGGGCCACCAAGAAATCAGACCCCAGGACTCCTGTTCCACCTCCCACCTCCCACTTCAATAGGGTACACTTCCACATGGTGCAGAGTGGTCCTAAACGAATGCAGAGGGGAAGGGAATGTGCGCCAGCCTGTTCTTTGCCCGTGAAGCCCGACAGAAGGTATGGGACCCCGGTGGACAGAGGTGAGGCGGTGGGGTTATCTGCGTGGATTACGGTGCATGATGCTCCCGTATCCAACAGATAGGTCCCTTTCACCTCCTCCACTTCCATCTTCATGAGGGGTCGTCTCCATACATCATATCGCAGCGCACAGAGGTAGATGAGCTGCACCGACTCTTGTCACTTGGGTACAGAGATCGGGGTTTCTGGAGCGACAAGACCAGTGGTGACAGCTATTTTCCCCTGCGAAGTCATCAGAGACCGCATTGTCTCTATGATCGATTCAATCGCAGCGGGATTCATAACTGCACTGTTGTGTACGTACCTTTAAGGGAATAACTGGTCTTAGACTGCAGTACCGGCAGTGTCCACCCCTGTATAAAAGGCCCTAGCAGGCTTCTGTAGTTTCAGTTTCAAGCTGCCTCCTGTTCAGTAAAGTACCTGTTGGACTTCGGGAGAACGGTTTGTGTATTATTGAGGCGCGGACTTTACAGTGGCGACGAGTAAGTTCGAACTCACCTGCAGTGTGGCATCATCTCACGGGGATCTCGCCTGAAAGGAAGGTCCTGGAAGGTCGTAGTCTGAGCAACGGGCGTCGACCGAGGGCAACCACCCAAAGAACTAATCGGTGTTCAGAGAATTGCGGGAGAGACTGTGGTTCCAGCGAATCGTGCTGGTAGCAGGTAGTGCGCTGACCCTTCCGGACTGCGGCGGGCTCAAGCTCGATCGAACGGCTCTACAAATCGGGCCACGCAGCGTCGCCGGGAAAAGAAAACAAGAGAGAGAGGGTGGAGCGCACAGGGCGCGGTCGGTGCTCGAGAACACGACAGCAGAGAGAAACCAAACGGGGGGGAAGGAAAGCGAGATGCGCCGAAGCTGCGGGTCACCGCCATTACCCCGTAGAACGCTAGGAGCAGCGTGGCAGTAAGGGGAAGAAGCAAAAGCACGGGAAGCGCCATTTTATCCCGTTGGGGAAGAAGCAAAAGCGCGGGAGGCGCCATTTTATTCCATTGGGGAAGAAGCAAAAGCGCGGGAGGCGCCATTTTAAATCACCCAAGATGCCGAGAAGTGGCAGTATCACTGCTTTCGACAATGAGGTAGAAGACTGGACCACGTATTTGGAAAGAATTGAAGTGTACTGCAAGGCAAATGAGGTGGCTGATGGAAAGAGGGCGTCGGTATTATTAAATCTGATGGGTGCGAGTACGTACGGCCTATTGCGGAATTTAATTACCCCAGCTAAACCAATGGAGAAAAGTTTTGAGGAGATTGTTCATATCTTACAGGAACACCTAAGCCCTACACCACTGCTGATAGCAGAAAGATTCAAGTTCCATAAAAGAAACCAGCACAAAGATGAGAGCAATGCTGACTATCTTACGGAACTACCCAAGTTATCGAAGCACTGCCAGTTCGGAGCAGGACTGGCAGACACCTTACGGGATAAGTTTGTCTGCGGGCTCCAGAGTGATGGAACCCAGAAACGACTACTTTCAAAAAAGGACCTGACGCTAGAACAGGCTTTCAGCATGGCAGTATCCTATGAAGCAGCAGCACGGAGAGCTGCGGAAATACAACAGAAACCACAAGAATACAGCGCTAACGAAATGATGTATGGAGCCGAAAAGTGCTATCGCTGCGGCAGAACAACCCATGAGCAGAAAGACTGCTGGTTTAAAGACAAAATATGCAGGCAATGCGGGAAAATGGGACATATAGCAAGAGTCTGCAGGTCGGGAAAGAAGACCAACACGGCAAGAACTACTAAGGAACAGTAGAGGAAAGTTAAGAAACTGACAGATAGTAGTTCCGAAGATCAGGAGAGTGATAAGGACTCCGGGAGCAGGCGACTAAGTTGTTTAAAATTAAGCAACGTGATCGCAAAAGAAGATCACCGAACCATTTGGGTCACCCTCATGATAGCAGGGTCCCCAGTGAAGATGGAATTGGACACAGGATCAGCCCTAACTGTCATGAATCGACGAGACTATGAGCGGCTATTCTCACACATACCCTTAAAGGACACGTCCATTGTATTGAAGACATACACGGGGCAAAAGGTCTACCCAAGAGGAAAAATAAGGGTGCCAGTTGAATATAACGGAAAGGAGACACAGAAACTATACATGTATATGCTACGAGATGGAGGACCACCATTATTGGGACTTGAATGGATCCGAAAACTACAATTGGATTGGCATTCCATTCTGGCACTAACTGTGACTGATAAAAAAGATGATGACGTCGCACCTGGATGTCTGTCACAAATCCTATCTGACGCGGAAGAGGTGTTCCAACAAGGACTTGGAACTCTAAAAGAAGTATAGGCAACCATAAAGATTGAGGATAACGCAACTCCAAAATTTTTCAAGGCCAGACCAGTGCTATACGCGATACGCCCAGCTGTGGAAGCTGAACTGGAGAGTCTGGAGCGTTCGGGGGTGCTGTCTAAGGTGGACTGGAGCGAGTGGGCCACACCCATCGTTCCCGTAATGAAGAAAGCATTGAGCAGCATGCCTGGGGAGCCAAGGAAGGTTCGCATCTGTTGGGACTTCAAGGTGACTGTGAACCCAGTCCTGCACACAGTACAGTATCCGCTTCCGCAGATAGAAGATATTTTTGCCTCACTATCTGGAGGGAAACGTTTTACAAAGATTGACCTGGCTCAAGCGTATCTACAAATGGAGGTGGAAGAAGCATCTAGGAAATACCTCACGATAAACACTCACAAAGGCCTTTACCAGTAGAATCGACTGGTATTTGGGGTAGCATCGGCCCCGGCTATGTGGCAGATGACAAAGGAACAAGTCCTGCAAGGGATCCCGGGGACCCAGTGTAATTTGGACAACATTCTGGTTACGGGCGAAAATGACAATGAACACCTTGCCAACCTGGAACAGGTGCTCACGAGATTGCAGGAATATGGGCTACGAGCCAACCGTCCCAAATGAGAGTTCTTCAGGAGACAAATCTCGTATTGTGGCCACATGATTGATGAGGAAGGGTTGCATAAGTCGCCGGACAAGATTGAGGCTGTAGTCAAGGCTCCAGCACCAAAAATGTGTCGCAACTGAGGTCGTTCCTCGGGTTGGTGAACTACTACCATAAGTTCTTGCCGAATTTATCTACAATTCTGCACCCACTGAACGCCCTCCTTCAAACTGGTGTAACATGGAAATGGAGTGATGAGTGTAAGCATGCCTTTCAGGAATGTAAATGCCAAATCACTTCAAAAGAAGTATTGGCCCACTACAACCCAATTCTACCGATTCGGTTGGCATGTGATGCGTCATCTTACAGCATTGGAGCGGTGCTGTCACACAAATTCCGTGACGGTTCAGAGAGGCCAATAGCCTTTGCATCGTGCTCGCTAACCTCAGCCGAGCGTAACTACGCCCAGATTGACAGGGAGGCCCTCAGCCTGGTGTGGGGGGTGAAGAAGTTCAATCACTACCTGCACAGGCAGAAATTCACCCTACTGACTGATCATCAACCCCTGGTCTAATTTTTAACCCATAAAAGGGCGTTCCGGTGATGACGGCACAACGGCTGCAAAGATGGTCACTTTTTCTAGGGGCACATCAGTATGATATTGAGTACAAAGGTACGAAACAACATGGAAACACTGATGGGCTGTCGCGCCTACCGTTGCCTATGGCAGAAGAAGCACCTGCAGTGGACCCTGTGGACATATTCCATGCGACCATAGTCAAATGTTTGCCTGTTACAAACGCAAGTATTGAGAAGGAAGCCCGAAATGACCCGACACTCTCTCAGGTCTATGATTTGATGGTGAAGGGATGGCCAGCATATGGCGACTCACTGTTGCCAGCATTCTCACCAAGGAGGGAACAGCTATCAGTGTGCCGGGGAACCTTGATGTGTGGATCCCGAGTGGTAATTCCACCCAAGTTGAGAGATAGAGTGCTCAATGAGCTTCACGAGGGTCATCTGGGAGGGGTAAAAATGAAGAGCCTAGCCAGGGCGTTTGTGTGGTGGCCGGGAATCGATAAAGAAATCGAGGATATGACCAAGAGATGCACAGGATGCCAGAAGGTCCAAAACGCTCCACCACAGGCCCCGCTACATCCATGGGAGTGGCCCTCATCTCCATGGCAACGGGTACACATTGATTTCGCTGGTCCATTTATGGACTCAATGTTTCTAATCGCTGTGGACGCCCATTCAAAATGGCCAGAAGTCATTAAAATGTCCTCCACCACCACGGAGAAAACTATTGCAGTCCTAAGGACCATCTTCACCAGGAATGGGTTGCCAGAACAGATCTGTTCCGACAATGGCCCACAGTGTGTGTCTGAGGATTTCCGGATGTTCCTGAAGAATAATGGGGTGAAACATTACACATCTGCCCCATATCATCCAGCCACAAATGGATTGGCTGAGAGGTTTGTTCAGACATTTAAAAAGGCCATAAATGCAATGTATAATGATGACATACCACTGCAACACAAGGTGGATAACTTCCTGTTTGCTTACCGGAATGCGACACATGCAGTAACCCACCAAACTGCAGCCGTACTGTTTTTCAACCGGAGACTAAGATGTCGCTTGGATTTGCTCAAACCAAACATAAGATGAGATGTTGAGGATAAGCAGTTCCAGCACATAAATGAGACGCCATCCAGGAGCTTCAAGATAGGGCAACCAGTCTTGGCCCGCGACTACCGAACAGAAAAATGACAGCCAGGCACAATATGCACACAGCAGGGACCACTAATGTATACAGTGGACGTTGGAGAGAGCATCGTGAGACGCCATGCTGACCAGATTCTAGAGTCACAGGAACAAGCCAAACCTGTACCACAAGCATGTGCACCTGGTAATGAGCCTAAAGTACAGATTGCGTCTACCTCAGAAGCAGGGGTATTGGAAGCTGATGAATCAACCAATGACAATGAGCCAGAATTGACTCCACTGCCAGAACAGGATACTCAAGAAAGGCGCCATCCAGTCCGGATCAGGAAGCCTCCTCAAAGACTGAACTTATAAATGACTATTTCAGTTGATGTATATATTACTGAGAAAATTGTAATTGTAATTGTAATTAGTTATTATTTAGTTGTTAAATGAATGTTATGTACTGTTTATCTAAAAGGGGAGGAATTGTTGTGTATGTACCTTTAAGGGAATAACTGGTCTTAGACTGCAGTACTGGCAGTGACCACCCCTGCATAAAAGGCCCTAGCAGGCTTCTGTAGTTTCAGTTATAAGCTGCCTCCTGTTCAGTAAAGTACCTGTTAAACTGTTCTCCCGAAGTCCGTGTATTATTGAGGCGCGGACTTTACATGCACCAGCTCCTTGTGCTGGGGCAGGAGCTACGGCTTGGGTTTGGGCTGGTGCTGGGGCGGCGGTCTGGGCTTGGGCTTGGGCTGTGGGAAATCTCCCTTTATTATCTTTCCACAGATTTCTACAGTCCTTGCGCCAATGTCCATCCTTCCTACACCCGTAGCAATTGAGCTTGGCTTGGACAGGGCAATTCCCCTCCTGACGCCACTCCTTCTGGCTTGGGGCTGTGGGTTTAGCCTCATGCACCTTTCCCTTCTGGGGAGGTGTTTCCTGACCTCTACAATTCTTGTACGCCACATTAAGCTGACGGAGTACCGTCTCCTCCATGACGCCGGGATCTTGGGGATCGAACCAACATCTGGCTAGGGCCCGTATCTCTGGCAAGCTGTTGGTAACCAAGCAACAGAGCCAATGAACCCACTGTTCTTTGCTCATTGGAGCCCATTCAGGCATACCCGGACAGCTGCATCGATATACTGGCCACAGCCTTTCTGCGAAAACCCGTGGGGGTTCTCCAGATAACTGCACAGTCCCTTCTACATGGTCAAACGGACTACCGTCGCCCACTCCCATTACTTCTAAAACTTCCTCCCTGAGATCCGCATACCCTTTCTTTCCCCTCTTACCATCCTCTGAGAGGCACTGAAGGATTGTGGAATCCAGGGAGAAAAGCAACAGTTTGACCTGTTCCTGATCATCACAGTCATTGATGGCTGCTGTTTCCTCTATCTCCCTGAAATGAATCGAGGGATCTCCCTTTACTGTGAGTCATGCGAGGTGGCTCACCATGGACCTTAATTGCGGGCCAGCGTAGAGCACCACGAGCTGGTTTTGGTGGGCTCCGATACTGCCATCGGCAGCGTTGGGACCGAACCTCTGGTGCCGAGCGGGACACATTGGTGCCGGTCCCGGCTTTGCGACCAGTGGTTCTTCCACACACTCCACCTCGGCTACCTCTTCTTTCACTACCCCCTCCTTTTCCGACCAAGTCTCACTATAGCTCGGCGGTGCTGAGGGCTCGGTGGCTGGTACCACAATTACCTCAGCTGGAATCGGCTGTTTTGATTCCTTTAAAAAAGTCCATGTGACTAGCTTTCGGGCTGACGAGACACACCATGCCTTTTGCCTTAACCAGGGCCGTTCTTAGGTCCTCTATGGTCTTTTGGCAGGGGCCGTGGTCTGCGTTCTCAAACCCGTGCTCGAGGGCTAGCTTGTAAGCTGCCTTAATCTCCACTACTAAGAACATAAGAACATAAGAACATAAGAAATAGGAGCAGGAGTAGGCCAATCGGCCCCTCGAGCCTGCTCCACCATTCAATAAGATCATGGCTGATCTGATCCTAACCTCAAATCTTCTATCACTCTGCATCCACCCGAACCCATGTGATCTCCCGGGAGAGGCGAAAAACCAGATAAAGACCCAATGGCCAATTTGGGAGAAAAAAATCTGGGAAATTCCTCTCCGACCCATCTAGGTGATCGAAATTCTTCCAGGAGATCACTCTGTCCCTATATTTTCTACAGTACTTACCTTCTGTAAAGGCGATCTCCACCCCAGCCAGGAACAGGAATAAAACCATCTCCTGAAATCTAACAGAATTAGAACACAGTAGGAGCAGAACAAGGCTACACGGCCCCTGGGCCCGCTCCACTACCCACAGGGCCATGACCATTCCGAACCCAGACTCATGTCCAATTTCCTGCCCGCTCCCCGTAACCCTTAATTCCCTTTACTTCTAGGAAACTATCTATTTCTGTTGTAAATTTATTTAATGATGTAGCTTCCACAGCTTTCTGGGGCAGCAAATTCCACAAACCTACCACCCACTGAGTGAAGAAGTTTCTCTTCATCTCAGTTTTGAATGAGCAGCCCTTTATTTTAAGATTATGCCCCCTAGTTCTAGTTTCACCCATCATTGGGAACATCCTCACCGCATCCACCCGATCAAGCCCCTTCACAATCTTATATGTTTCAATAAGATCGCCTCTCATTCTTCTGAACTCCAATGAGTAGAGTCCCAATCTACTCAACCTCTCCTCATATGACCACCCCCTCATCCCCGGGATTAACCGAGTGAACCTTCTTTGTACTGACTCGAGAGCAAGTATGTCTTTTCTTAAGTATGGACACCAAAACTGTATGCAGTATTCCAGGTGCGGCCTCACCAATACCTTGTACAACTGCAGCAATACCTCCCTGTTTTTATATTCCAACCCCCTAGCAATAAAAGCCAACATTCCATTGGCCTTCTTAATCACTTGCTGCACCTCCATACTAACTTTTTGAGTTTCGTGCACCAGGACCCCCAGATCCTTTTGTACTACAGTACTTTCCAGTTTCTTGCCATTAAGATAATAACTTGCTCTATGATTTTTCCTGCCAAAGTGCATAACCTCACACTTTCCAGTATTGTATTCCATCTGCCAAATCTCTGCCCACTTACTTAGCCTGTCTATGTCCCTTTGCAGGTTTTTTTGTCCTCCTCACTCTCTACTTTCCGTCCCATCTTTGTATCATCTGCAAACTTTGATATGTTACACTCGGTCCCCTCCTCCAAATCGTTAATATAGATTGTAAAGAGTTGGGGACCCAGCACTGACCCCTGCGGAACACCAAAAGTTACTGGTTGCCATTCTGAGAACGAACCATTTATCCCAACTCTCTGCTTTCTGTTAGAGAGCCAATCCTCCACCCATGCCAGAATGTTACCCCCAATCCCGTGATTTTTTATCTTGAGCAATAATCTTGTGTGGCACCTTGTCAAATGCCTTTTGGAAGTCTAAATACACTACGTCCACTGGTTCCCCTTTATCCACCCTGTATGTTACTTCCTCAAAAAACTCAAGCAAATTTGTTAAACATGACTTCCCCTTCATGAAACCATGCTGAGTTTGCCCTATTAAATTATGTTTATCCAAATGTCCCGTTACTGTCTCCTTAATAATAGACTCTAACATTTTACCAACCACAGATGTTAGGCTAACAGGTTTATAGTTTCCAGCCTTCTGCCTGCTACCCTTTTTAAATAAGGGAGTTACATTAGCAGTTTTCCAATCTGCCGGGACCTTTGCTGAGTCCAGTGAGTTTTGGAATATTATTACCAATGCATCCACAATCCCTACCGCTACTTCCCTCAAGACCCTGGGATGCAAGCCATCAGGCCATGGGGATTTATCCGCCTTGAGTCCCATTATTTTACCAAGTACCACTTCCTTAGTGATTTTAATTGTATTTAGTTCCTCCCCCCCTAGAGCCCCCTGTTTGTCCAGTGTTGGGATATTCTTAGTGTCATCTACTGTAAAGACTGATACAAAATAATTGTTCAGTGTTTCTGCCATCTCCATGTTTCCCACCATTAATTTCCCGGTCTCATCCTCTAAGGGACCAACATTTACTTTAGCCACCCTTTTTCTTTTTATATAACTATAGAAACTTTTACTGTCTGTTTTTATATTTTTTGCTAATTTACTTTCATAATCTATCTTCCCTTTCTTAATCAATCTTTTTGTTATTTTTTGCTGTCTTTTAAAGACTTCCCAATCTTCCATCCTCCCACTAGATTTGGCTACCTTATATGCCCTTGTTTTTAGTCAGATACTATCCTTAATTACTTTACTTAGCCACGGATGGCTATCTTTTCTTTTACACCCTATTTTCCTCAGTGGAATATATTTTTTTTGGAAGTTGTAAAATAACTCCTTAAATGTACACCACTGGTCATGTACCGTCTTACCCTTTAATCTATTTTCCCAGTCCACTCTAATTAATTCCGCTCTCATACCTTCATAGTCTCCTTTATTCAAGCTCAGCACGCTTGTTTGAGATCCAACCTTCTCACCCTCTAATTGAATATGGAACCCAACCATGTTATGGTCCCTCATTCCAAGGGGATCCTTTACTAGGACATTTTAAATTAATCCTGTCTCATTACACAGGACCAAATCTGAGGTTGCTTGCCCCGTGGTCGGTTCAGTTACATACTGCTCAAGAAACCCATCCCTAATACATTCAATGAACTCTTCCTCAAGGCTGCTCTGCCCAATTTGATTTGTCCAGTTAATATGATAATTAAAATCCCCCATAATTATAGCTGTTCCCTTATTACAAGCTCCAACTATTTCCTGATTAATACTCCGTCCAACAGAGTTGCAACTGTTCGGAGGCCTATAGACTACACCCACTAGTGTTTTTTTCCCCTTATTATTCCTTACCTCCACCCAAACTGTTTCACTATCCTGCTCCTTTGACCCAATATCATTTCTCTGTATTATAGTGATTCCTTCCTTTATTAACATAGCCACCCCACCTCCTCTCCCTTCCTGCCTGTCCTTCCTGATTGTTAAATAACCTGGTATGTTTAATTCCCAGTCATGGTCACCCTGCAGCCATGTTTCTGTAATGGCCACAAGATCATACCCATATGTCATTATTTGTGCCGTTAACTCATTCATTTTGTTACGAATGCTATGTGCATTCAGATAAAGAACTTTCAAATATGTTTTGTAACACTTAGTTCCTGTTTTTTCCCTTTTTAGTACTTTACTTTTTACTCCATACCTTCTGTCCCTTCCTGACACATTCTGTTTTTTAATTCCCCCACTGCTACCTAAGTCTATGACCTTCTCTGTTGTCATTTCTATTATTTGCTCTCTAGAAACCTCCCCCCCACTAATTAGTTTAAAGCCCTCTCTACAGCCCTAGTTATATGATTCGCCAGGACTCTAGTCCCAGCACTGGCCAAGTGGAGTCCGTCCCAACAGAACAGCTCCCTCCTGTCCCAGTACTGGTGCCAGTGTCCCAAGAAGCAAAACCCATTTCTCCCACACCAGTCTTTGAGCCACGCATTTAACTCTTTAATTTTATTTATCCTAGCCAAATTCGCTCGTGGCTCAGGTAATAACCCAGAGATTATTACCCTTGAGGTTCTGTTTTTTAATTTGACCCCTAGCTGCTCATACTCCTTTAACAGAACCGTCTTCCTTGTCCTATCTACGTCGTTTGTACCAACATGGACCACGACAACTGGATCCTCCCCCTCCCACTGCAAGTTTCTTTCCAGCCCAGAAGAGATGTCCTTAACCCTGGCACCAGGCAGGCAACACAGCCTTCGGGACTCCCGCTCTTGACTGCAGAGAACCCTATCTATCCCCCTAATGATACTATCCCCTACCACTACAACATTTCTTTTTACTCCCTCCACTTGAATGGCCCCCTGTACCACGGTGCTGTGGCCAGGTTGCTCATCCTCCCTGCAGTCCCCGCTCCCGCCCTCACAGGGAGTAAGAACCTCAATCCTGCTGGACAAGAACAAGGGCTGCGTCTCCTTCAACACTACATCCTGGATCCCTGTACCTTCCTCACTCATAGTCACACCGTCCTGTCCCTGACCACGGACTACATCTGCAGTAATTAACTTCATAGGTGTGACCATCTCCTGAAACATAGAGTCCAGGAACTTCTCCCCCTCCCTGATGTGTCGCAGTGTCCGAAGCTCGGTCTCAAGCTCCATAACATGGAACTTGAGTTCCTCTAGCAGCAAACACTTGTCGCAGATGTAATCACCGTTAGCCTCAATGGGGTTCACCGGCTCCCACATCTCACAACAGTAACACATCACCTGCTCCATTCTATATAATTAATTTAATTTCTTATTATTAGTTATGAAGACCCTGCCCGGATATATATGATAATATCACACCACTATTCAATAGGACTTACCAACTTAAAGGTATGAAAGAGAAGAGAAGGAAGAAAACCAACCAACCAGCTGATCACCAACCTCCTCCTTGAATACTGTCTGTGGAGCCTGTTTGGTTGACTCGTCTCACTGCTCCGCCTCCGCAGTGCTGTCTAAGCCTGGGAGTGGGGAATAAAACAGAGCAAAAAACACACCCTCACCTCCCACTTATCCGAACTCTCCCACTTAGCAAAACTCCAACAGCACTCAATGCACAAAGCACTCTCTCCTCCTGTGCTCTTAGCTGTTGTGCGAGGCGGGCGTTTTTCTCCCGTATCCTCATTTCATTGATCTTTGCCTCAGTAACCTGGCACTCCAGGTATTCTATCCTAGCCTGATGTTGACTAGCTACCACTTGGCGTTCCTGATTCAGCGCATGAAGCGCTGTGATGAGTTTTTCCACACCCATGCCCTTTTCCTCTATCTCTGCTGCCTGGGTTGTAATCTTGGCTGCCTGTGCTGCAACGACTCGGTCCAAGATCTGGACCTGTTTCTTGTAACACATCAGCCATACTGCCTTTTCCACTGACTTCTTATGCTCTTTGCTCTCTGTCCACCTGATGGCTGCGTCCACCGGACGCCCATCCAGCAAGAGATCGGAAATCCACTGTTTAGTGAGATTTACCTTGCCAAAGACATAATCCGCTATCCTCTCATCCATTGCACTTCAACCATTCAAACTTGGATCTACTACATTGCAATCCTGCTGCCAGAGTCCTGCCGCGGTCGCCATTTTCTGTAAGGGGTTTTCCTTGAGAGATTTCCCTGAGGTTTCTCTCTCTAGAGGCCTCTCTCTCTTGCACAGTAAAACCTTGAGAGGTTCGACCCACTTGCCCCTTAGATTTTATACTCTGGACTTAAGGGCAGCAACTGCAATGTAGGGAAAACTCTTGTAGACCAAGTTTGATGAAACAAAATGAAATGTTATTGCATAAGGAAAAATATCAAATCAAATGCAAGCAGATAAGGGAGTACATGGGAGGGAAAAACACACAAACAAATCAGAATGACACAGTACTAACTAAGGCAAATACAGGCATCTTATACTCTACAAAGATCATCATGAAATAAGGAAACACACGTAACATCGAAGGACAACAACTCATGTTAATTGTACCCTTGAATCCACCCCCTTATTAAACCTATCTAGATCTGATTGTGAAGGGCCAGAAACATGCTCACCAATCCCACTAGGAAGTTCAAGGTTTTGAAATCGAGTCTGTGTTTGGTCCTTTCAGGCATTTTGTCTCCACGTGGATCGTGGAGCCCCTGTGAGCTGCGCCACGCCTCTCTCCTGAGGTGGGGTTCAGGGGCGGCTGGACACCGGCAGGCCTGGATTTCGGCGGGGTCGAGGATCATTGGCTCGACCCTGGTCAGAGGAGCCTTGGGCTGGCTCCCATCGCTTCTTCAGTTTCCTTTTATCTCTTCTCCCGAGCCGGGGTGGCTGGAAGGTTTCTTCTCTTGGGGTTTTATTTTTTTGTCTCTTCTCCCAAGTTGTGTCGATGGCCTTTCATTCGGCAATGGCCCGAGGATGGTCGATGATCTCCCGATGTGTTTCCCCGGGGCGGGACGCTGGCTTCGAGACGGCCTTCTTGATGTTGGCTTTCTTCTTCCTCCTGCGAGTGCCCGCTTCTTCTTCTGGCTGTGATTCAAACTCTCGTTCAGCTGCCACTGTCTCCAAGCTTTGTCTGTGTTCCAGCTTGCCCCAACTGCTGAAAAGTCTTCCAGATATACCTTTCTCCCAGAAACTTCCCTCTCCCACCCAAAATCAGGTTAGTCTTTGTTTTACTTTTGGCAGGCTGGGAGCACAGCGGGGTAGTTATTATCTTTTAAAATGTTTTCGATGGCTGGTAAAGGCTCATCTCTGGTCTGGAATTACCTTCATTGTTTTTAATGTCCTGCTGATCTCGTTATCTAGTCCTGGGTGCTGTTCTCATGAATATGAAATTGTCCCCTTTTGTCTGGGTCAACATTTAGATGGCCTCTGTCTCCAGGCTGATCTTGACTGGATCTGCATCTAATCCATATGCATACGTGTGGGTCTGGTTTTGTTCTCTCAGAAACGGCTTCCAGAACTTTCTGTAGGTTGAATCCACAAAGCTGTCTGAGGTTGCGCAGGAACCATTTTAAAGTGTCCCAATAAGCTGGTTGCATGGTATGGTGGCCATTCTGTATGCCCCTTTTTCTGGGCTTCTTTTAAAACAGTCTTTAAAATCACAGCCTCTTCTGCCATTTGACCCTTATTAATATAAAGTCCAATTTTGCGAATCCTACAAAACGGTCATGACCTCTCTGGTCAAACAGGTGGTATTGAGACCAATAGCCACCCTTGTAAACTCTCCTCTGTGGCCGGTTAGGAAACCGGACAACTCCTGGAGAGCCACGGTGTGCTATCAGGTGCTCAATAGGAACATCCCCGCCTGTGCACCCACGGTCGCAGCTGTCGCCGACCTCACTGGAAATATTCCAGCCTCCGCGACCACCTTTGCGGTGCTGGATATTTCCAACAGGTTTTGGTCCATCCCGCTATGGAGAGAGGACCAGTACAAGTTCGCCTTTACGTTTAAGGGCCAACAGTACACCTGGAACTGCCTACCACAGGGGCTGAACAATAGCCCCAGCATCTTCCACCAGTGTATGGCAGATTGCTTAAAAGGCTTCAGCCGACCCCGACAGCTAGTCCAGTATTTGGATGACCTGCTCCTATTCACTGATGAAGGAGAGGAACAAGGTGCACTACTGGCTGAACTGCTGGAGTTGCTCAAGCAGGAAGGTTTTAAGGTAAACCCCAAGAAGGTACAGATCGGCCAAAAGGAAGTCAAGTTCCTAGGGCTGGCTGTACGAGCAGGGGAAAGGGCCATAGATAAAGCCAGAAGGGAAGCAGTACAGGAGTTACCAGCCCCCAGTACAGTGACAGGAGTGAGATCTTTTCTAGGGCTACCAGGGTACTGCAGGGATTTTATTGAAGGTTAAGCCGCCACAGCAGTCCCTCTGCTCTGACTCCTACACAAGGGAGTGGAGTGGGTTTGGGATGAGGGTTGCGAGGCAGCATTTGTAAGCATCAGGAACAATCTGCAGACCGCACCAGCTCTAGGGGCCATTGATGGGGAGAAAGTGTTTTTCTTGGAGGTAGCAGCCAGCGGGGACAGTCTGAGTGCAGTGCTGCTCCAGGAGCGGCACAGTCAGCTGAGACCGGTGGTTTACTCCTCCAGGATAATCACGGATTTGGAAAAGGGCTATTCCAACTGTGAGAGGCACCTCCTTGCGATTCACTGGGCTGTGAAAAGATCATTGATCTTCACAGGCACCTCGCCCATCACCCTCCTCATCCATCACATGTCCACCCAGATGTTCCTAGATGTGGGAATTAAAGGTGGGACAGTGAGCAGTGCCCACATTGCTCGCTGGACACTGCTTCTCTCCCAGATGGATCTAAGGGTGAAAGGTCTCTGCGAGCCAAAGCTCGCAGCCAACATGATTTATCCAGGGACGGCCCACCGGTGTTCCATTGAAGGGGTATGGGAAGTCAACATAGGTTTTCGGGCCGGGATACACCCCACAGGCCGCAAAATCTATGTGGACGTTGCCAGCACAGTATCTGCTGGGAAACTACTCACAGGGTGTGGAGTTTATGACCCAGGGGCAGACATTGCCCTGGCAATTAAACTCCCCAGCACCATGAGCGCCCAGCAGGCTGAACTGTCTGCGGTAGTGTACGTGGTTACACACCCATAGAAATTCCCATACACGATTTGCTCGGACAGCATGTTCACGTGCGATTCGTGTATGGATTACCTGGCCATCTGGTCCCATCGGGGATACACCGCCGCCGACGTGAGACCTCTGGCCATCAAGCCTCTGCTGGAGAAAATCATGACAGCAGTAGGGAAAGAAGGGAAGGTCTATATCCATAAAGTTAAGGCCCAGTCGAAGACAGAACCCATGAGGGAGGGAAATCAAAGGACAGATGAACTAGCCAAGCAGGGAGCTAGGGAAGGAGAGTTTTGGGACCCCTATCAGAAAGGTTCGGTCACCGCAATCCAGGACAAGGGAGGCACACAAGGGGTAGCCTTGGTCCCGGACCTAAGGCAGGCCCAGGTACGGGATCCCATCCTCAGGGCCGTCTTGAACGCGCTCACGAAAGGGGGGAAAGTAGATGGCCCATAAGGTACAGCAGCCATCAGTGTCAAGGAAGGCATGCTGTTCAGGGGGAGCAATGGGTACTGCCGCAGCAGCACTGAAGGGAATTCCTCCAACTGGCCAATGAGGGTCCAGGAGTGGGGCATCCCGGGCCTGCGGCCACCTGGCAGCAGATGGAGCAGGCAGGATGGTGGCCAGTGTTCTATTTGCAAAGATAATCCAGAGGCCGTAAGCAGAGTTCAGTTCATGCTGCTTTTAATATGGCTGCCACACACACCCACTTCCAGGCACAAGCAATCGAATACCTATGCACAATACAATGGTAACAGCACTATCAAACTCCATGTGCTCAGGCCAAGGCAATCGAGTACCTATCACCAAATGTCAGACATAACATTTCCTCCCCCCTCACAGAATATCAAACATGAAATGTAGTGAGAAAGTCCTGTAGGTGGCCAGGGCAAGAACGTGTACGAACAGGCCGAGGTGAGGACTGGTGAAGAGCAGGCCGAAGTGGGGACTGGTGAGGAGCAGGCTGAGGCACAACATCTGCTTGAGGGTTGGCTGGCTGAGCCACATGTGCATCCCGCCACTCTGGGGGTAAGGCTTGGGGGTTAGGTCTGTTTAATCCTGCATCAGGGGGTGCTGGCACCTTCCGAAGGCGGCTGGCATGCCACCGAGAGCCGTCAGTGAGGCAGAAAGTGGCTGGTCCAAGTTGGCGGCTGATTTGGAGAGGGGAGGACCAGAATGACGCCATCTTATTATTGCGGTGAGGCCTGCGGACTCTGACCCAATTGGAGACTGAGATGTTGGGCGCCTTGGCCCTCTTCGACTGGTCGAAGCGGAGTTTCATCTTCTCCTGCTGTCTAGCGACTGTGGCTTGAGCCGGTGGAGCAGGGCTCTGAGCTAGCGAGGGGCGGAGCCTGCCAAGGGGCAGCATGAGCTCACGGCCTAGCATGAGGGATGCGGGTGAGACCCCTGTAGTGGAATGCTGGGAGGCTCTGTAGTGCAGCAGTGTGTGGAGGAGGGCCTTGTCAAACGCACACCTCTGGGATAGGTGTGCTCTGAGGCCATTTCTCAGTGTCTGGTTAAAAAGCTCCACCCCCCCATTTGACTCAGGGTGGTAGTACACTGTGCTAATGTGACGGATGCCCTTGCTCTCAAGGTAAGAGGAGAGTTCCGAAGAGACCATTTGGGGGCCATTGTCTGTGGTGATGGCCTTTGGATGCCCCCAGTGGGAGAAGAGGGACTCAAGGATATCAATGATGACCCAAGAGGTGACGGAGCCCACGGCAGTGACCTCTGGCCATTTTGAGTGCAGGTCATAGGTCACCACTAGGAACCGTTGATGGTGGGGGACACCATGGATCTCCCCGCAGATGTCCAGCTGCAGGTGCTCCCAGGGCTGAGAGGGCCAGGCAAGGGGTTGCAGGGGTGGGGGAGCATGGTGCCCAGTCTTGCCACTTACAAGGCAGGCTGCACAGTCCTTGACCAGGGCCTCGATTTCCCTGTAGATACCCGGCCACCACACTAGGTCTCGGCATCGTTGTTTGAGCTTCACTATGCCCAAGTGACCCTCATGCACCATGGATAAAACATGCGCACAAAGGGCACTTGGGACCACAGTGCAGAGCCCACGTGCAACACAGGAGTCATTCCAGCAGGGGAGCTCCTCTTTAACTCTGGAGTAGGCAGACAGTTCCTCAGGCACCTTGCGAGGCCAGCCATCTCTGATGAAGGTGCACAGCTGGGAAAGGGCCGGATCCTGTTCAGAGGCCTCTTTGAGCTCCTGGAGAGAGACTGTGGTTTGGAGAGGCGTGTGCAGCATCTGGACGATATCCTGTTCCACTTGTTCAGACCCGACGAGTGGGGCTGGGGCAGAGACAGTGCGGGAGAGCAGATCTGCAACAACATTGTCACGTCCTGGTGTGAACTGGAGACTGAAATTGTATTGGCGGAGGCAGTCAGACCAGCGGTGTAGACGCAGTGGTCTGTGGCCCGTGCCGGATGTCGACAGCAGGGCAGTGAGAGCCTGGTGATCGGTTCGCAGGGCGAAGGCACGGCCATACGTGTACAGGTGCCACCGCTCACATGCCCAGATGCATGCCAGCGCCTCACGCTCGCCTACTGAGTACTTCTGTTCGGTGGGGCTTGTAACGATCAATAACATGTCATTCTATAGTGGACACTAGGTGGAGCCGTAGAGCTGTATATAGCTGTATGTATAAGACTACACTACCCAGCTATATGATATTAAGACTACATTACCCATGAGGCACTAGGCTACCCACAAGGCAGCAGTCAAGATGGAAGCCTCCACAGATACAGTACCTAGTCCACATGTGCTCAATAAAGTAACTAGCAAAAGCTAGCAGTGTTCATAATAAGAATGTCTAGTTATTAATGAACATAACATGGTACCAGGGTGGTGAAGATCTGCTGAAAATTGTGAAAAGCGACATGGAGAATTTGAAGCCACCAGAGCGTTTGAATCTCACAGAAAAAATCGACTACAACTGGCAGATTTTAAACAGCAATTCGAACTCTACATTGCAGCCATCGGATTCGGTACAAAGCCAGATGCAAGGAAGATAGCATTGCTGCTTATGGTTGCCGGCCCACAGGTGATAGAGGTATTTAATACATTTGTATTTAATCCAGTGGAGAACAGAGATAAATTAGAAGATGTGCTAAAAAAAATTTGATGCACATTGCTCTCCCAAAAAGAATGAGACGTATGAAAGATACATCTTCCGTTCTCGGACACAGCAACAAAATGAGACTTTTGATAGCTTTATAACTGATCTGAAACTGAAAGCACAGACATGTAATTTCTCTGAGCTGAAATCATCCATGATTCGTGACCAGATTGTGTTTGGTATTCATGATAAAAAAGTCAGGGAACGTCTGTTGAGAGAAACCGAACTAAATTTGGAAAATGCGGTGAAAATATGCCAAGCCAGCGAGCTAGCTCGAAAGCACACGAAGACTTTCAGTGAAATCAATAATGATGCGATTGTAATGAGTGAAAATGCTGCTGTCGGTGCTGTGTCCTACAAGGGGAAGAAACGTGGGCAGAACAGAAATGAAAAGCAATCGGAGGATGACATTTTTAATTGTAAACGCTGTGGTTACAAACACCAGTTAAGACAATGCCCAGTGTTTGGAAAAATGTGCACAAAGTGTAATGGAAAGAATCACTTTGCCAAACAATGCTTTTCAAAAGTACAAACTAAGAAAGGGCAACGAGTTAATGTAACTGAGGACACTGATTTAAGTGAGACATTTTTTGTAGGAATGGTGTCATGTGACAATATCAAAAAAGATACAGAAAATGTGCAGCCCTCAGAAATAGACAATGCTGAACATAAAGTTAATGCAGTAAAAGAGGACAAATGGATGATCCCACTGCAGATAAATGGAGCTTTAGTTACATTGAAACTGGACACTGGGGCAAAAGCAAACTTAATCAATATGAGTGACATTAACAATATGAAAGAAAAGCCCAAAATACAGAAAAAGTCAGTACTACGGAAGGGCTATAATGGACAGAAAATAGATAGCTTAGGTGTATGCAGACTTAAAGTGACAGTCAAAGTCAAAATGCATCATCTTATATTTTCTGTTGTGGCTGAAAGACTTGATTCGATACTAGGTGACAAAGCTTGTGAAGACTTAGAACTGGTCAAGAGAGTCTACCGTACATACTGTGCCATAAGCAGACCAGATGACTCAGGTGATGAAGCAGAGAGCCCATCAAGGATGAAAAGGCCAAAGGGTATCCATGTCTTCAAAAAGCCTAGTTTCTCCAAGAAGAAAGAAAAAGACTTTAAGTTCAAAGAAAAGCACAAAGAGGAAAAACACAAGGAGAAAAAGTCCAAAGATATAACCGCAGCAGGTGTTGTTAAGCAGTGGAAAGAGAAAAAGAAAAGGAAGAAGCCTGCACCAGAGCAGGAAGCAGTTCCGGTGGATTCTCCTTCTTCCCTCAGGCCAATCTTTGGTGTTCCATTAGCCGAGGCTGCTGAGAGGACTATGCTGTATGATGGGATCCAGCTGCCAGCAGTTTTTCGAGAGTGCATTGACTACATTGAGAGTTATGGCATGAAGAGTGAAGGAAACACTGAAACCCTCTCCAAGCAAAGATCGCAAGGAGACCTCGATCTATACAAGAGCAGATTGATGAAAATGCCGCAACTGCATCTTGTCATTCACCACCAGAACAATCTCATGAAGACACATCAGACTTACCCGTGTTGAGAAGATCCACACGTGAAGTAAAAGAGCCTGATAGACTTAATCTTTGAGTACAATGTAAAGCTTTGAAAATGTGTTGACTGTTTTCAAAATGTTTATGTTTATAGAGCACTAACAAAAGTGTTACTGATATTATCTTTATTGTTTTCTTGAAAGTTGATTGATATTGATTTTGTTAAACCTCAAAGAAAGGGGGATGTAGCGATCAATAACATGTCATTCTATAGTGGACACTAGGTGGAGCCGTAGAGCTGTATATAGCTGTATGTATAAGACTACACTACCCAGCTGTATGATATTAAGACTACATTACCCATGAGGCACTAGGCTACCCACAAGGCAGCAGTCAAGATGGAAGCCTCCACAGGTACAGTACCTAGCCCACATGTGCTCAATAAAGTAACTAGCAAAAGCTAGCAGTGTTCATAATAAGAATGTCTAGTTATTAATGAACATAACAGGGCAAAGGGCTCAGAAGGCAAAGGTGATTGGTTTCCACACTCCATTCTGTATCTGCGATAACACCGTCCCCACAGCTGCAGCGGACGTGTCGCAGGTGACGAGGGTGGGGCTGGCGATGTCAAAGTGAGCCAACACTGGAGGCGATGTGAGCTGCGATTTGAGGAGGCGAATAGCTTCCGTACAGGCTTGTGACCACACCCAGGGCTCACCCTTTCACAGGAGCTGGCGCAGTGGGGCTGTGGTGGCTGAGTACTGGGGCAAAAACTTCAGGTAGTACCCAGTCATGCCAAGGAAGGAGGCAACCTGTGCTGCAGAGCTGGGTTCTGGGATGCTGTGAATGGCATCCACGTTTGACTGGAGTGGGGATATACCGTCAGCCGACAACCGAAACCCCACAAATGCGATCTCTGAAACAGCAAAGACACACTTTTCGCCATTCAGTGTGAGCTTGTGTTTTGCTAGAGCTGTGAAAACTCTGTGAAGGTGTTCGGCATGAGTGGAGGTCGAGGGCCCATGCACGACGATGTCATCCAGGTAGATGGCCACCCCAGGAATGCCCACGAGCACAGAGGCCATCACCTTTTGGAAGCAGCTGGGTGCAGAGCTAAGTCCAAATGGCATCCTGGTGTACCCAAAGACGCCAGCATGTGTCACAAAAGCAGTGAGGTCCCTGCTGCTGGGGTGGAGGGGAACCTGTAGCTAGCCCTGTCGAAGGTCCAGTTTCGAGAACAGGATGGAACCATAGAACTGCACTGTGAGTTCCTCTGATGTGGGTAGTGGATACTTGTCAGGGATTACGGCCTTATTCACTGCTCGAAGATCGACACAGATGCGTAGACCACCTGACTTTTTCGTTGCGACCACCAGGTTGGAGACCCATGGGGAGGCATCAACTGGTTTGATGATGCCGGCTTCCAGTAGCTGCTTTAGTTCAGCTGTGACCCCGTCACAGAGAGCAAGCGGGATGCAGCGCAGTGGCTGAATGACAGGGGTAACGGTGGAGTCAACCATGGGCTGGTGGGTGAAGGCAGTCAGGCAGCCCAGACCCTCGAAGAGTGCTGGCCATGTTTGGCACCATGGTGAGGCGACGTGCAGAATCGCAGACCCACCGGTGTCCAAGAGAGAAAAACCCAGGTCAGTGAAAAGATCCAGTCCCATCAGGTTAGCTCCTTGGCATGCCACATGAAAACAAAAATCTGGCAAAACTTTTGTTCCATAGCATACAGTGAGGTTGACTGAGCCCACTAGTCCAATTTTCGAATTACCATACCCGCAAAGGGTAGTGGAGGGCGCAGAGAGTGGCAGGGAGCTGAAAAAGCATTTGAATGTGTCCACATTCAGCAGTGAGACGCTGGCACCGGTATCCAACAACAGCGGGATGCACACATCATTCAGGTTAATTGTGCATGATTTGAAAGCCACTACTGGCCCAGAGCTCACGTTGTGAATTATAGTGCTTGAGGACTGAGAGTGTTCATTTGTAGCAACCGGGGCAGAGCGGCAGACATTGGCAAAGTGATTTTGTTTTCCACAATTGCGACAGGCTTGGCCGCGCGCGGGGCAATTCTGCGCTCTGGTAGCATGTGAACGAGATCCGCAGTTTCCACACTGTTGCCGCGGTAGCGCGCGTTGCTGCCGTCGCACGAGCATTACCGTGTCAGAGCTGTCGGGGCCGAGGGCGCTGTCACTGGGTGTGTGTGCTAGTTTCGCTGCACATTCGGCTGCAGACTCCACTTGAAAGGCAATGTTGACTGCCTGTGACAACGACAGATCGGCGGACTCGAGTAACAGTCTTTCACGCACTCTCACGTTGTTGGTGTGCTCTATTAGTTGATCACACACCATCTCATCTTGTAATGCACCGAACTTGCACGAGCTAGCTAACCCCCTCAAATTAGCCACGTATTGATGCACTGACTCGCCGAGGAGTTGGTGACGCTGTCTAAAAATGAATCGCCACAGGAGGGCACTTTGTGGGGCAGAGAAGTGTGTGCTTAACAGAGCCACAGCCTCATCATATGTTTGGATTGAGTCTGCTGTGCATAATGTCCTAAGAACACGCTGGCCCTCTGCTCCCAAGCAATGGGATAACAGTGCCTTTTTCCGAGCCGTACTCACAGTTTCTAGTCCAAGAGCAATGAGATAGGTTTCAAAGGACTGTAACCAGAGAACCCATGGGATTGGGGGCTCATCTGGTAGTGCAAGGAAGGGAGGAGGTGGTGGAAGAGAGATTTCAGCCATCCTTGTCGCCAAATGTTGTGTTTGCAAAGATAATCCAGAAGCCGTAAGCAGAGTTCAGTTCATGCTGCTTTTAATATGGCTGCCACACACACCCACTTCCAGGCACAAGCAATCGAATACCTATACACAATACAATGGTAACAGCACTATCAAACTCCATGTGCTCAGGCCAAGGCAATCGAGTACCTATCACCAAATGTCAGACATAACAGCCAGGACTGAGGGAACAGGTCCGCGAGTTCTGTGCCAGCAGTCTGGTGTGTGCTGCCAATAACTCTGACCCCCAGAAAAAGAAGGTACCTTTGGGACACACCAGGAGTGTAGAGGGACCATGGCAGTCGATTCAGATCGATTACATCGGGCCCCTACCCACCGCCCAGGGAGGCTACAAGTACTGCCTAGTCCTGGTGGATGTGTTTTCAAAGTGAGTGGAAGCTTTACCCTGCTGAACAGCTAATGCATTGGGTACAGCTAAGATCCTGGTCAGGGAAGTGTTCTCCCAATGGGGACTCCCACAGTATGTGGAGTCTGACCAAGGGAGTCAAGTTACCGGACAGATCATGCAAGAGACCCTCATGGTACTCGGCATTGAGGGGAAATGGCATGTCGCCTACAACCCACAGTCATCGGGTCCTGTAGAGTGTTTAAACCACACCATAAAGGAAAAGCTGCGCAAGGAGACGGGAGACTCACCCAAGAAGTGGGTGGAAGTCTTACCGTGGGTCCTAATGGGGATCCGAGCCAGCCAGTCAAAAAGCACGGGGTATTCCCCACACGAGCTCATGACTGGCAGGGTCATGCGGGCCCCCACCTGGCTAGCCCCGGTGCTCATGGAAGGCCAGCTCAGAGAGGTGAATCGGGACAGCTTCGTCAGGAATCTGTTTGAACACCTTAAACAGATTCACTGGCAGGCTGCTAGCAACATGGGAAAACAGCATTGGAGTAACCGATTGCTGCTAGAACCCAACAGGCACCACGAGTGGGAGATAGGGGATCAGGTCATGGTGAGGAACTTTGCCCGGTTGGGAAGTTTCAAACCATTGTATATGGGGCCGTACAGCATTGTGGATAAGGCAATCCCCATGGTCTATGCCATAAAGATGCCCCGCCGCACAAAGTGGTTCCACATTAATCAGTGCAAGCTGTTCAAGACTGAGAGTGGCGAACGGCCAGCAAGGGCGAAACGTGTTAAAACTAGAGAGCATCAGCCTGCAGCTCTGACAGACTCTCAGACCGCAAAGGTGGGGGCAGTGGATTGTGTGACTGGAGAGGCCCTCCCACCAATTAAGTGGGACTCAGGTACACCACCAGTAGCCGGAGCCTTAAGAAGGTCTCCTCGCATACCACAGCCCAAACTACCATGGTCACCCGAGTATCAATTCAAATGGTCCAGCCCCAGGAGAATCTTTAACAGAAAGGGAAAAACCAAGGTCAGGGACCAGTCTAAGGATAGGGATCCCCAGCCTGCCACCTCCAAACGTGAGGGTCTCACAAGAGAGGTAGCGTTGGGCAGAGAGAGAGAGAAGGGTCCCCAGCCTGCGGCATCAGTCTGCGCGGAACCCACAGGACAGGATAGGGACTCGGCAGCCACACAGAAGGGGGCAGTGTGCTGCACCACAGGAAGGCACACTCCCCTGATTAATTGGGATTCAGGGAAACTCCCAGGTCTTTTAAGAAGGACTCTCCGAGTCCAGTGGCAAAGGTCACCTTACGCCCAACCATACAAGCTGTCCAGATTCCACAAAAGGCAGAGGCCTAACAGGGGTTAGCCTGGCCATCCAGAGACAGGCAGCGGATGTCCATAGCTTTTAGTTTAAGGGTGTTTTACAGTTTCTTAGGTTTTGGAATTTTTAGATTGTTTAATTTTTAGTTTAGGATAAGTTTAAGCTTTGGAAATTTTGATAACTGTGTCAGGCCAGAGAACCTTCGAGGGACATGGCTATTTTGTTTGTATGTCCCTACAGAAAGGAAATCGGGATGAGAAAGGTTCTGCTCCTGCTTGCCCTGGTAGGGGTGAGCATCGGTGACCCACGAGACGTGGAGAACTCCCACATCTATGGGTGCTCGGGAGAGAGAGCACCGATCGATACCACAGGAGGTGGCGAATGGGGTGTGGAGGAGCTCGCCATCTACTTCCACGAGGGAAGGTGGCCAGGGTGGCTGGGGTCTAACTCGACTCAATACTCCAGCCAGACCGGGTTCACGTACGGGGAGGCCTGCCTCCCGTGCCCCAGGGTACAGGCCGTTGCTACAAGTGTCAGTGTCACCGAGGGGAAATGTGTGTGTTTGAAATGTAAGGGACAGATTCCTTTGGATAGGTGGTGGAGGCTCAGAAAGCTGAGCAAGGATATAGGAAACCCCGCAGTCGATTGGGAACGATTGGGCAACAATACCCATCGGACGATTACAGGGGCCCAATGGGGAGTGAGTGTGTGTTGGGACAAGTGGTGGGAGCTGGATCAGGGGATTTATGTTTGTATGTTGGGTCAGAGAAAGTCTGCCCCACAGGCATATCCATCATTTTCCACCGGCAATGGCAAGATGCTGGGGAGGGGGTGGAGTGGGATTCCAGCCTGCATGCGTGCATGGTCCCACACTCCCCGATTCCAGTCAATGCCGCCGAACTCGTAACCCACCCCCGGAAGCCCCTGCCCACGACCACAACATCACGATCTATAGTACAGAGGTGTCCTACCACCACCAAGGGACCAGGGAATGGTTTAGTCCTAGTGCCAACCAATAAGTTACTGTACCAGGGGGTACACTATGCAGTGGCCTTTGTGATCCTGAACCTGACCGAGGTGCACTTACCTGAGTGTTGCCCTAAGGAAACAGAACAATTGTACCAAGCCCTGCTGAAGGAAATGTTTAATAAATTTTATGAATTCGACTTTGCAAATGTGGACAAAGCGAAACTGTACAGTTTACACCCTGAGCATAATATGGGTGCGGGGAGACAAAGAAGGGGAACCAGGAATGACATTTTCACTGCCTATAATACAGGATCCTCAGTAATAAACAGCCTAGATGATATAGAGTTACAAACACAGATAAGTGGTTTAAAGACACAATTAAGAAAACTCCTAACAGAGGAGAACACAGTGGTAGGCTCAGAGCTACATGAGGACCAAGCTATGACAGTCCATTTAAAGGAAATAATAGCTGAGCTGGAAAGGCACGCCAAAACAGTAAATGCACTCATACGGGAGGACAGAAATGCTTCGGATCAAGCTGCACAGAATGAGGTGTGCGTGCTATATGGGGCATGGCTGCTGGGCGAGGGCCGCAGCAACCTGGAGGATTTAAAACAAGGTTCAGTCCCCTCCTGGATTAGCAACAAGCACCTCGCAGCCCTCCACCCATTGAGTAATTCGCTGAGCCCGTGTCAGCTCCGCCTAGCCTCTGAAGCCTACCCTGTCCCAGTGGATTATGGATGTTCCAACCATACTATCATGGGGATAGTAGTGAGGATGCTGGTCATGGGTTGGACAGCCCAACCCGCACCGGTATACAGGGTGGAGAACATTGGGATCATTCAAGGGGGTGCACACATCTGTTTCACAGAGGTCCCACCTTATGTCATAAAGTGGAAGCATGCTATGATAGGTACAGACCTCTCCGGGTGCCGGAGCCGGGGAGCACACATAGTAATGTGTCCCCAGCACTTAAATGCCTATTCGAGACCACAGTGTGGGGTTGTAGCTGCTGGCACACAACCTGTGAACTGTACCATGGAGTCAATGGCACAAGGCCATGTTTCCCCACAGGTAGCATTCATAGGGGGTGCGACATATTGTGCCACCACAAGTGTGCCCCACTCCTGGCATGGACAGCACATCTGGTGTCCAGTGTGTGACAGCAGTTTCTGTTTTAAACCCGAGGCAGAAGTTCAAGTGGCCCAGGAACGGATTGTACCCATCCCTGAACCCTCAACTGTTCACCTCACTGTCAGGGAAAATATTACCAACCTGCAAAATTACATAACACATTTCGGCTATGAAATTCCCCCTCTACCAGAACATCTTACCACCCTATTAAAAGCAGTGGTCATCTCACAGAAACATTTCTATACATTAGAGCAGAAGACAGTCGAGATAGGGGCCAAGATTTTGGCTATCGTAGTTCGACCCTGATGGGATATTTTTGAAAATATAGAGGTCCCTTCTTGGATTCGAATGGCTTCCCCCATTTTAGTGGTTTGCCAGCTCGGTATAGTTTACTACATGTTGTGCGCAAATTGCAAGGGAAAGGACAGGATGCTCTGCTCTCAACATGAGGGGGCATGGGACAAAAATAAAAATAAAGTTTACAGCCAGGTATAAAACAAACTTCAACCGTTGTCAAAAATAAAGTTTGATGAGTGTGTGTGTCATTATTTTTCCTATGTGTGTGTAATTTTCCAAGTGGTGCAGTGGTTTAGGACCCCCTCCGTGCTTGGATGTGTAATGTAAATAAATTTTTGTACCTTGTATAGCTGTTAAACACTACACATAAAGGGGAATGGGAGAGTGTTTTGTTTTGGGTTCCAGTTTAGTTAATACAGGGGAAGGTTGGCTCTCAGGGAGCAGAACATTTGCTCACCCAGTATGATACTATAGTGTTTAAAGTATCTCAGGGGGGTGTGTAAGGTTCGCAAATTATACAGATTCCCCCAAACCAAGAAGAGAAGAGATTTTTGGGCTGTTTAAAAGAATATTGGGCCAAAAGGGGCTTAAAGTTAAAACCCCAGGATTTTGGTCATTTTTAAAGGGACATGTCCAGGCCTGCGGTAGGCTGCGACAAAATGAATTGGGATGGGCCCCTGTAAGACAAACAGTTTCAATATTGGCAAAGGCCAGATTGTCTGGTAATGTTCTGGACCATCTCAGTCATTCCACATAAAGACAATAGGCCTAAGGAAGAACAGTTCCCACCAAAACTACAGGGCCATCAAGAACATGAATAATACAGTACATGCCACTGCTCAACAAAAGGGACCCCGACCCCAGCAGTCGAGGACAATTGAACAACAGTTTAAACCACTCAGAGAAACATCCAAAAACCACTTCACACACTTAAACCAATTTCGAAGCAATCCCGAAACTAGTTAAAAATCAATTAAAAATAGATGTGACCAAGTCGAAACTCGATAAAGAATTTAAAAACTATTAAAGTTAATGAGCCCGCCAAAATTAACAATGAGCCAGAGAAGATTTGGTGGGCAGGTAAGCAAGGCCTCAAATGGTATATTTGAGGCCTGCTTTTTCAGTTCATCCAGTGTTCATTCACGGTTCATCCAGATACAGACCGTCTTTTTGGAGCAACAACAGAGGCACAACTCATTCGGAAAACACATCAGCCTCATGACAATACAATCGACAGAAGGAGAACAGAAAGGAATCGCGGCAACCAAGGGTCTCAAGAAACAAACAACCAACAATATTACTGACAACTAGGTAATATTGGGCCACCGCGGCCAACAAGAAACCAAACTGGAAGAAACCGAAGATTCGCAAGTTTGTTTCCACTCTACAAGCTATCCTGACTTACCCCTGGGTAAGATTTGATGAAAAAGACTCTAAAACCTATACCTAACCAAAGGAAATTGGGTACTTACCCGGTAGATCCAATACGCGCCCGACCACATCAGCGGGCACGCGAAGACTGAAATCCCAATGCAGGTGAAGTCTTCCACCACATCCGGGGTGTGGCAGGCCCCAACCGCCACACAAAGAGAACCCCGAAATCGCGAACCTCTACAACTGTCAAGAAAGTCATTTGGTGAGCATTTCCCTGGTCCTCTGGAATCCAAACTAGTTAGTGTAGTAGGATTGGGAGGGGTTAAGTATTTTGTCTATTGTCATTCTCCCTCGCATATTCTGAAGTGTTCCCCCTTTTAGAATAATAAGAATATTGTGTTGTGTATATTTTCCTGTTTCAATAAAAATCCAAGTTTTTTTCACCAACTCAGTTGTCTGTTGCAAATTCATTACAACCTCCAAATAAGTCCAAAGTCTCGAACCAAGGGAGTTGGAGCAATTCGAACCACTCAGGGAGTCAGAGGCAAAGCTGACCACACACACCACCCCTTACACCCCTCCTTACTGGGGCGCTACCAGTGAATATCGTGGTGCTACGCGCAACAGCGTCACACGCACCAGCATGTAGCGCCATGTCATTGCAGGCCTCCCTCCCCTGATTTAAGGCTCCCCTGACTAAAAGGGAGGGGCCTAGCACTGCATGCACCGGGGCCCTGTTGGACCACTGGGGAGTGGGGTGCCAGGAAAACACCCCGGTACTCAAGAGAAGTGCCAGGCTGAGCAATCGTGGCTGGCACCCCGCATGAAACAGCAGAAGGAGGCAGGAACTGGTAGGCGGTGAAAGAAAATGGCCGCCCGACACCTGCCCTTTAATTTGCTCCACCAGGGCTGCAAAAACGTCACACTGACCCTGTTGGACATATCGTCTGGTGGTAGATCAGTGGGGCACGAGCAAAGTTTGCAGTCAGGATGCGAGCAGGGCGATGACATCATCACCGGTGGCGCAGCGCTGCGGCTACCGCTGCCGCTAACCTTCTGCTGAATTTCGCTGGAGGCATTAGCGGTGCCACGCCTAGGCATGATAGGCTTTGCGCCCCCGGGGGCGCTAAAGGGAGGTGCAAAGCAACCCAATTTTTCCCCCTGTTATGTCTTCTAGCGCTTGTAGTGCTTTGTAAAGACGACTCTGGACTCGGTAGTTTGTAATTATAAATTACTGTTTTATTTGAGTTGTAATCCTTGCCTGCCGCATGGTGCGGGGTGATATTTCCAAGTGCCTTGTGCAGTGCCTGCGCACTACTTTCCCAGCATTGTAGTACTGCTACACTTGCTTTGAGTGTTAGTACACTTGTACAATGTAGTCCCAACATAATTATGTAACTGTTGTGTATGTAATATGTGTGCTACTTTGAACCTATGGACAGGACTGCACTACTTGTAGGGCGTAGTGATACGCAGTACCACTCCTGGCCTTAGGGGTATAAATAGTACTGTGGGTACTGATCTCCCCTCAGTTCCCGCCTGTGGGCATGAAGTAAAGAGCTACGTGTAGCCCCTACCTCCAACCAGTAAAGACCTGTTTTATTGTTACTGATTAAGTCTGAGTATTAATTACTTGAACAACTCACAGACTTAACACTGGCGACGAGTCAGGTTCTTACCCTGCGGCAGTTGAAGAGAGGTTTCAAACATCACCACCCCACTAGAAGCGACAGGCTTTAGGACTCTGAAGCCTCCATCAGCGACTGACAGCTTCCAGCGACTGACAGAAGTCTTTCTGCAGTTTCCTTGTTCAACCTAGGTGGTGGGGTAAGCCGTGCAGTGTTGGCTGCAAAGACAGGGCTGGGGAAGTTGGAGAAGATAAGGGCGATCGCAATCCCTGATAAGAGCCGCGGTGAAACGCGCGAGCGGGTAAGCCAGAGCCCGGGAGGGAGCGAGCAAGAGCCGCTTCGGTCGGGAGCCACTTCGCGATCCAGCGATCGCATCCGCTGATAAGGGCAGCACTCGGGCGATCGCGGCGAAGATAAGGGCCGCACTCGAGGGCTGAAGGGAGACGGCGTCGGGGGACGGGTGAAGACCGCCAAGCGCGGGAAAACCACCATTTTGTGGGCGGAGGACGACGGCAAGAGCGGGAAGCCGCCATCTTTGATAACAAGTAAAGAAAATAAAATCTGAGAAATTGCAAATCTACAATGCCTAAACACGGGAATATTAGTACCTTTGATAGTGACCTCGAAGATTGGGCCATATATGTTGAAAGAGTAAAAAATTATTGTAAGGCCAATAAAATTCGTGACCAAGATAAAGCTCTAACATTATTAAATTTAATGGGTGCGAAGACATACGGGCAATTGAAACACCTGTTATCACCAGATGAACCGGCGGATAAGACGTTCGATGAGATTGTTACTGTCCTGAAAGATCATCTAAACCCCACGCCGCTGATGCTAGCGGAACGATTTAAATTTTATGACAGAAGGCAGCTACAGCATGAAAGCAATGCTGAATATTTGCTGGAATTGCGTAAATTAGCGAAATATTGCCAGTTTGGAACGGGACTGACAGAGGCACTTCGAGACAAATTTGTGTGTGGTTTATTTAAACAGGATACACAAAAGCGACTGCTCGAGGAGAATGAGCTGACGCTTGAGAAGGCGGCCACTATGGCAGCAGCACACGAAGCCGCAGCGAGAGGCACGGCAGTAATGCAGCTACGGTCACCGGAGCTCAGTGCACACAAATTGGGTGTGAGTTCTGGCAAATGTTATCGTTGTGGAAAGACAACGCATGATCAGAACCAGTGTTGGTTTAAAAACCAAGAATGTAGAACTTGTGGTAGGCTTGGACATATAGCTAGAGTATGCAGGTCAGGGAAGAAGACCAGCAACAAGAAGTCACCGCAAGGAAAATACGCAAAGGTACACAAGGTGACCGAACAGGAGTCCGATTCAGACGCTAGCAGTAATGAACTGGCTAGCTTAAGAGTACTCAACGCTGGTAAGGGTGCAGACCTCCAGACAATTTGGGTCACTCTTCAGATAGAAGGAGTCCAAGTAAAACTGGAATTGGACACTGGATCGGCATTGACGGTCATAAATAAGAAAGATTACGGAAAGTTATTCCAACATATTCCCCTACAGGATACGGGGATTATATTGAAAACATACACGGGGCAAAGAGTGTACCCCATCGGGAAAATAGAGGTTGCAGTGGTCCACAAGGGCGAAGACAGTCAAATAATGGACTTATATGTGATATCTGAAGGAGGTCCTCCACTTCTAGGACGGGAGTGGATTAGGAAAATGAATATGGACTGGCATTTCCTACAAACAATAACGAGTGAGAACTCGGTGAAGATAGTCGGCCCAGACTCTGGAACGGATGATGGTAAGCCCAACTCAGGTGCAAAAGACAAAGTTTCAGCACAGAATTCCACTGAGCAACAACAACATAGTTTAACTGTGGATTCTGAGTCTGGCAAGTCTACTGATGTGCCCATTTCTGAGGGACACCGGGCTCGAACTCAACTCCATTTCAAACTACAACAGCAATTAGAACAAATGCTTCACCGTTTTGAGCAAGAGTTGAATGCAACGAAAGAGTTCTTTGATATAGAGTTGGAGAATCTGGAAAGACAACAGAAGCAGCTGATGGAGAAAATGGAGCAGGAGCACACAAAACGTCTGATGTCAGAGGAGTTAACGGTCAGCCAACTCCTGCATATGCTGAAGGACAGGACTCTGAAATGGGAAAAACTTGAACATGAACTTCAATATTCAAACGAAAGGGGTTCGGAGCTCTCAAAGGTTATTGGAAGAGCTGAGGTGGCAACACAGACTGAGATGACTGCAACAGAGCAGCTCTTGGATGCCAAAAGTACGCTGACTCACGTCAACGTAGAACAACAGACCGCTGAAACAGCTGCTCCGGTAGAGGGATTGAATAGTCCGATCAATCAATCTCCAAAAGAAGTTGAAGTAGTAAAATCTCAAATGAGGTCATTAGTAAACGACTTGCTGAAAGCCCAGAAAAAGCTGGATGAAGAGGTACGCATGAAGAAGTCTCTTCAGGAAAGATGTCTGGACTTGGAACAAAAGCTGGCTAACGCCCAGCTGGGTATGGAGGAAATAGAAGACCCTCTCGCTGGCCTAGATCAGGACGACACCGAATATTACTATGTCCTGTCCTGCCCAACTTGTAACTTCGACTCCCACCATACAGAAATCATGGAGGAGCACCGAAAGTCTACGGAACATTGGGAGAAGGTGGCTCTACTACGGAAAAAGGAGGAAGAGAAGGAGGAACTGCGCATGCAGCTGGCAGCTGACAGTGGAGCCCAGAGAGTCTCCAAGAAGCAGAAAAGGAAAAGTCGAAACAGAAGATGACCCATCTGAACCATTATTACCTCTACCAGATCACACACGTGGTCCCTCCGAACGGAGCCAATTCACAGAAATCACAGAAATCACAGAAACCCCGCAGTGCAGATAGAGGCCATTTCGGCCCATCGAGCCTGCACCGACACATATCCCACCCTATCCCCGTAACCCCATGTATTTAATCCCCCTAACACTAAGGGTCAATTTATCATAGCCAATCAACCTAACCCGCACATCTTTGGACTGTGGGAGGAAACCGGAGCACCCGGAGGAAACCCACGCAAACACGGGGAGAATGTGCAAACTCCACACAGACAGTCACCCGAGACCGGATTCGAACCCGGGTCTCTGGCGCTGTGAGGCAACAGTGCTAACCACTATGCCACCGTGCTGGCCCGGAAGTTCAAACTGTTAAATCCATGGAAGGACTATTGAATGAGTCACTCCAGCAACGTGAACCGACTACACCACAGAGATTGAATCTGTGAACTGTTTTCCGCAGAGACTGAATCTGTGATCTGTTTTGACATGAAGTTATCTATGTATCTATGTTATTCTGTTATGTAAACCTGAAGTTATATGTGTATATATGTTATTACGTTATGTTAAATGGGGAGATGACTGTAAAGCTAGGAAGGGAGGAATGTTGTGTATGTAATATGTGTGCTACTTTGAACCTATGGACAGGACTGCACTACTTGTAGGGCGTAGTGATACGCAGTACCACTCCTGGCCTTAGGGGTATAAATAGTACTGTAGGTACTGATCTCCCCTCAGTTCCTGCCTGTGGGCATGAAGTAAAGAGCTACGTGTAGTCCCTACCTCCAACCAGTAAAGACCTGTTTTATTGTTACTGATTAAGTCTGAGTATTAATTACTTGAACAACTCACAGACTTAACAGTAACATCCCTCTTTCCCAGCAAAACTAACTGCATCAATTTTCTGTTTTACAATGTTTCCAGTTGAATAACGTTAACAAAATACAGAACGTGAGCTTTCTTTGCTCAACTTATATACAGATATTTGTCCATGTTGTTTTACTGTTCTGTGCGAATTATAATTTTCTTTATATTTATTCACGGTACCGCTCAGGTGGTTGTATGTTACTCCTCCATCTTGTGGACTTGGCTGTAACTATTCCTTTCTGCGGTGTTTTGGTGTGTTCTGTTCTTGTTGCCGGTGCTGTCGTGTTTGGCTCTGGAGAGTGCATGTTTGCAGTTGTTGTATTTGTGGTGTTTGTTTCTGGCGTTATATTGTTTTCCGTGTCTGGTACCGTAACTGCTGTTAATGTTGTCCGCTGTTTGACAGCTTCAGGTGAGGGTCTGATATGGATCCTGTTTCGCCTGTATTGGTTTCCAGGTTCTGTCTCTACCAAGTAAGATCTTGGAGTATCAGCTTTACCAATAACCTTGGCTGGACTCCATGTCCTCAACAATGGATCTTGTATATGCACTGATTGCCCATTTAGCAGCTCCGGTAGTGGTTTTGCATGCTTGTTATATTGTGTGCTCCCCGTAGCTTGTGTTTCCATCAGCTTCTGCCGAACATCCTCTTGGCCCTGGGGAGGATATATCTTTGCTGGTAGAGTTGTTTTGTATTTTCTACCATTTAGTAGTTCTGCTGGTGATTTTGAGTCAGCTCTCAAAGGTGTCAATCTGATTGCCAAAGGGCGAGGTCTTGGTCTTCTCCCATCTCCTTGCTTTTAATGAGAGCTCTTTTGACTGTTTGGATCTGTCTTTCAATAAATCCGTGTCCCCTTGGGTAATGTGGAGATGAGGTAATTATTTTTAATCTGTATTTTCCAGCCAGTGCTCTGAATTCACTGGAGGTGAATTGTGTCTCATTGTCGCAGATGACCTTCTCTGGGATGCCCTGTTCTGCGAATAAGTTTTTCGCAATTTTTGTGATTGTTGTGGCTCTCATGTCGTTTATCCTTCTGACAAAAGGAAATTTTGAGTAGTAGTCTGCTACTATGATGTACCACTCCTGGTTGCACAGGAACAGATCTGTTCCTACCATGTGCCATGGTCTCGGGGGTACTTCCATTTGAATAATCTCCTCCTTCTGCTGTGTGTTTCGGTATTTCTGGCATATGCAGCATGTGGAGACCATTTGTTCTATGCTTTTGTACATGCCTATCCAGTACACAGCTGATCTGGCTCTTAGTTTACATTTCTCCATCCCCATATGGCCTTGGTGTATTAAGCGGAGAAGTTCCGTTTGCATCGTTTTTGGTATTATGATTCTTGAGCCAGCAAGGAGAACACCGTCCTCCACCGAGATGTCATCTCTGATTGTCCAGTCCTGTCGGATTTGGTTTTGGACTTGCTGGATCTTCTCCGGCCACCCCTGTATTACCTGTTGCATGAGTAGTAGCAACTCCTCTTCTTTACCAGTCTCCTCTTGAATTTGGCTAAGCTTTGTGGGAGTAACATTTACGAGGTGGTGTATTTTTACTGTCAGGCCCTTCATCTCGTGTTTTTCGTGTGGTGATAATCGAGACAATGCATCTGCTAGTGCCATTTCTTTTCCTGGCCGGTATTTTAATTCGAAGTCGTAACTTTGGAGTCTTAACAGTAGCCTTTGCAGTCTTGCTGGGGCCTTGCTTAGGTTTTTCTTGTAAATTTGTTCGAGTGGATGATGGTCACTCTCTATCTCGAATTTTCTTCCGTATAAGTAGGTGTGGAACTTTTCGCATCCGTATACTACTGCCAATAGCTCTCTTTCGATGTTTGCGTATCTTGTATCTGCTGATGTCAATGCCTTCGATGCTAAAGCTATTGGTTTTCCTTCCTGCACGAGGGCTGCCCCTAACCCCCTGGTAGAGGCATCTACCTGTAGGGTGACAGGTTTTTTTCTATCATAATCAGACAGGCTGGTTTCTTTACATGATACTTCCTTTAGGTGTTTGAAGTCCCTCTCATGGAATTCTGACCATTGGTATTCGGTGTCTTCTTTTAGTAATTCTCTTAGGTTCGCTGTGTAGTCTGACATGTTCAGGATGAAAGAGCTCATATACTGGACCAAGCCAAGGTAGCTTCTCAGCTCCTTCTTGTCATTTGGAGGTTTCATCTCTGCTATCGCCTCGACTTTTTCGGGATTAGGCTTGTCACCCTCCGGTGTGTAGATCATGCCAAAAAATTTGCATTTTGTAATTTTAACGATGCACTTCTCGGTGTTCAGCTTGATGCCAGCCGTTCTGGTGTGCTCCATGGCCTTGTGCAAGTGCACGTCATGGTCTCTTTCATTTGTTCCGTAAACTTGGATGTCATCAGCGATTCCAATGGCTCCTTCACAGCCTTTGTATGTTTCATCGATCTTTTGTTGGAAGATGTCTTGGCTGACTTTCAACCCGAATGGCAGCCGCAGGAATTTATAACGCCCCAATGGTGTATTAAAAGTCATCAGGTTAGTTGATTCTTCGTCCAGTTTTACATTCCAGTAGCCATTTCTGGCATCCAGTTTGGAGAAGACTTTAGCTCCTGCCAGTGCTAGTGTGATTTCTTCTAATGTTGGTGTGGGGTAGTGGTCCCGCTTTATTGCCTGGTTTAAGTCTTTGGGGTCCAGACAGATTCTGAGCCGCCCGTTCGGCTTTTCCCGTACCACAATCGAGTTTATCCAGTCTGTGGGTTCAGTGACCTTTGCGATTATTTCTTTCTCTTCCATTACTTTTAGTTCGGTGTATAATTTTTCTTTTAGCTCGATGGGTATTTTTCTTGGGGCGTGGATGACGGGTTTTACCTCTGGATCTATTGTTATATGGTACTTGAACTCCCCGAAGCATCCTACAGTGTCATCAAAACACTCTGGATACATGTCCATCAAATGTTTCGTGTCCATGATTTGTGGACGATTTTCCAGTGGGGTGTTGCTGTCGACTTTCAGTGATGTTTTTGTTAGTTCGTGGTTTACCGAGATTAACCCCAGCTTCTCACAGCTGTTTAATCCCAGGATCGCCGGTCCCTCGAAGTCGGTCACATAGAACATGCAGTTGATGTTTCTGCTTTTGTGTGTTCCTTTTATATAGGTTGTTCCGAGTTGTCTGATCTCGCTCCCCCCATATGCTGTCAGCGTGATGTTGTTTGCTTTTAAACATCCTCTTTTCGAGTAGCCATCTTCACCCAAGTTTTCGGGGAAGATCCTCTGGTATAGCCTCAGTGGAAGGATGTTGCTCTGAGCTCCTGTGTCCAACTTTACTTTTAGGTTGACGGTTGTGGGCTGTCCTTCAATCTTCTTTTTAATCTGGATGATAGTGTGCCATTCTTTCTTTGGGTGCTTTCCGCTCTGGATGTTTCGGGTAAGAGAACCTTTATGGTTTCAATGTTCAGAGCTTTGTCGTACCCGCAGTCTTCATCATTTTGCTCACCCATGGTATGGATTTTGTTTTTCTTTTGTTGGTTCTGTTGTCCACCTCTGCTTTTGGTGTGTAGCCCCTCTCTTTTAGCCCTGCACATCTTTTGCCAGTGGTTTGCTTTACCACATGTGTTGCAGCTTGTTCCATACGCTGGGCATTTTCTTCTGTCTGTGTAGTCGTGTTGTCTTCCGCAGTTTCTACACGTATTCTTCCCGCTGTCATATACTTGTTTTTGTGTGCTGTGCTTTTCGCGCACTGCATCTACTCTGTGATCCGGTTCGGGAGTTGTCCGCACACCAGCCATATGAGCATTCAGTGTTTTCATCTGTTGTTTTGTGGCTTCGTGAGCCCTCGCTGTATCTATGGCTTCTGATATTCCGAGCTTTTCTTTTCCTATTAGTTCTTTTTGCACTTCTGTATGTGCTGATCCCCATGTTAATTGGTCTACCAGCCTTTCTTCTAGTTCCATAAACTTGCATTTGCTGGCTTCGTTTTTTAATCTCGTCAGGAAATTTCAGCCGTTTGACCAGGTTCCTGTCTTAAGCTTTGGAATTTATACCTGTGTATGCGGTGGTTTGATTTAGGCTCGAGATGGTTGCTGAACTTTTCATTAATCTCTGTAGGGTTCATTTTATCCTCTTCGGATGAACTCCAGCTGTTATAGAGATCTAAGCCTTTTTCTCCCGCCCACAGTAGAATGTAGCTGACTTTTTCCTCATTGGAGGAGCCTTTCAGGAAACTTTTAAATGTAAGCTCGCATTTTTGCTTAAATTTCCGGAAAGCTTCCACGATATCGTCGGCTTCCCAGTTCATGATGGGGAGCATATTCACGGTCAGTGCATTGGGCGCTGCCATTTTAGCTGCCCGTACGATTCGCAGTTAAAACGCTGCAGAGTTTACTTTTAAATTTCTTTCTTCAATCTGATATCATTTTTATTTGCGTAAGTTTTACTCACTTATACCGCTGCCACCATGTTATGTCTTCTAGCACTCATAGTGCTTTGTAAAGACGACTCTGGACTCGGTAGTTTGTAATTATAAACTACTATTTTATTTGAGTTGTAATCCTTGCCTGCCGAATGGTGCGGGGTGATATTTCCAAGGGCCTTGTGCAGCGCCTGCGCACTACTTTCCCGGCATCGTAGTACTGCTACACTTGCTTTGAGTGTTAGTACACTTGAACAATGTAGTCCCAACATAACTATGTAACACTCCCATACCTGTATTACAAGACATGTAAAGTATCACAGGCATAATCTATAGTTATAATGAAAAGTAATTTAGAGAGGACACTACAATTGTAAACTCTGCCAATATTTCATTGCTGCAGTGACTGAGCCTTATTATCCAAGGCCCCAGGGTGCGAGTGGGCCATACAGTAGTGGAAAGTTGAGCATGGAGTCCCCAGTGTCTGAGGTACTCTGCCAAATTTTCCAAGCAACTGTTTGGGGCATTTCTTTCTGAAAGCTTGACCCTGACTGAAGCTTGCCCTCGGAGCTTTCTGACGGACTTTGCAGCCTTTCCTGAACCTCACTGATGCCTGTGTCTCCTTGAAGTGAGATTCACGCAGGTGGGGGCAGGGTAACCGCCAACACCCCTCCCCCCTGACCTTGGCAGTGTAAGGCCCGAGCGATTTTAACTCCCGCCGGTCAGCCGACAGGCCAAATCAGGCAGAGTAGCAACTGGCCGGCACTCAGGTAAGTCACAGGGAAGGGTTGTGAGAGTCTCACAGGAGGGAAGCGGGTGAAGCTGGGTGAGGGGAGGTCTAAACTTTCCTGTGGACCAACCTGACTTGGAAGTATTTTGCCAATCCTTCATCGTCGCTGGGTCAAAATGCTGGAACTCCCTCCCTAACGGCACTGTGGGAGTACCTTCACCACACAGACTGCACACCACCACCTTCTCAAGGGCAACTAGGGATGGGCAATAAATGCTGGCCTTGCCAGCGATGCCCACATCCCATAAGCAAATTAAAAAAAAAGCCCTGCTCCTCTTGGCCCCACAAGGAAAGTAAAGAGAGCTTACCTTAAATGACCTCTTTTGTTCCCGGATCCACAGTGACTTCCCCTCTCAGGCCAGAGGTAAAATTGCAGTCAGGGCCCAATGACAATCTGCATATTTAAGGAAGGACCCTGCCAGTTTCAGGTTTCCAGGGTAAAAATCACCCCTATTGTCTCTATTTTTGTTATCTCCCCCTGTTCATTGCCAGAGAGGACCAAGAGTCCCGAACACAATGGGGGTAATTTGAATATAATTCGCCGGGTGGGAATGTTGCAGCCTTGCTGTTTGTTGTGAGTCCGATCAGAGAGAAACAGGAGAAGAAAATGCCCAGAATGGTTTTTCTCCTGGGTTGCTGGCAGGAGTCTCAGGATTGACCTTCGATGACTGGAGACTCCAGGACAACCTTGGATTAAAAATCATTCAGAACAATTTACTACCTGCAGGAATGAGACTCCACAGTTTAAATTGTTACCTTTCTGGGCCAGAGAGGTTGACTGGCATTGCAGAAACATAAATCTCCTCAATAAGAGTCCTTATGTCGTTAAGTACCAGCCTTAACATTCTGCAGCCAGTTTAATTGGTAATTAATGGGCCAATGCAGCAATTTCTTGAAACTCACGAGGGGGCTGTCGGCGAGCTGTCATTTTTGAAAGGTTAACAGCGGAGCGACCCAAATTGTTCAGCAACTTGTGGCAATTCACAACTCATGGAGTATCTCTTCCTTACATACTAATAATGCCGAGCGCATTAAACGCACTGTTACTTTCCCAGCAAATTCTGTGTGCTGTGTGTGTGGCTATGTGCGGGCCAGTGTGGGAGTAAGGGGCAGGCAATTACTATATGGTGCCAGCCTATAGCTTGTGGGAGGCCTATGGCTGCATCAACTCTTACCTCCTCGATGCTCTTATAGGCAAGGTTGTCCAGGGTAACCTGCTGCAAAGCAGTCAAAGAGGTGTCAATTCTGGTACCTCCTCCAATTTGGACCTGTTCCCTTGTATTAAGTGCCACAAAAAAGTAGTTTTGACATGTTGTAAGTTGAAGAAATATAGAGCGACAGATAAGTACTTAAGCTGTAGGCCATCATGGGGTTCTAGAATGCAGCATACAGCTAGGTTGTGCTATATGTGAAGCTCCTGGAATATGTGAGTGTGATAAGGCCTTCAATTGTAAGTTGCAGCTGTAATGTGTGCTCTACGCAACCCAGGTTTTACAGGCAGTACACGCACTAGTGAGCATGGCTGCCTCATCCTGCCAGTCATGGAGCCTTTAAAGTGCTCTGGAGAGCAGCGCTGTGGGCAATGATCTATTGGTCAGGCTGAGGGGCGTCTCTGGAGATAAGAAGATAGAGAAGGATTTTAGAGAGGATAATCCTCCAGGAGTGAGCTGGGCAGGATATTTGAGAGGAATGGAAGATGAGACAATTGGAGTTGCTATGCTTGGTGAGCCAATGATAGGTGCCCTGATGGGTGAGCCAATGATGGGTGCCCTGATGGGTGAGCCAATGATGGGTGCCCTGATGGGTGAGCCAATGATGGGTGCCCTAAGGGGTGAGCCAATGATGGGTGCCCTGATGGGTGAGCCAATGATGGGTGCCCTAAGGGGTGAGCCAATGATGGGTGCCCTGATGGGTGAGCCAATGATGGGTGCCCTGATGGATGAGCCAATGATGGGTGCCCTAAGGGGTGAGCCAATGATGGGTGCCCTGATGGGTGAGCCAATGATGGGTGCCCTAAGGGGTGAGCCAATGATGGGTGCCCTGATGGGTATGTCAGACAATACAAAGGGAGGAGCTGAAAGATGTTGCTGGGTAATTCAAGCCTGTGAGAGAGTAGGTAGGTTGGGGAGTTGTATGAATCGGGTGGAAGATTGAGCGGGACATGGTACTGGAGAAAGAGGGGTGAAAAAAGATGGGGGATGATGTAAGAAAATTACTAGGCACTTGGTCCAAGCATTAAACAAAGCTTTAATCAACTGTTTTACAACATGGAGGTCTAGTTGTGTCCTTTACTAGTTCCTGTTAAGAATGTCCTGCACAAGCTGGGCCCGTGCCCGAGTATTTATACTATCCCTGGACAGCGCCACCAGCAGGCTGCCCAGTATCATTTCATAAGTCTTTCTTTCATGAATGACAAGATTCATGTCAGGGGAGATGCAGGGTGAAGACAAGAGGTCAGGAAATAGGCTAAAAATGGAGGTGTGGGGAAGTGGCACGGGGCAGTTCTAGTCTGAAGCAGCAGCTGAAGTGGGCACAAAGGGGGAGCTTAGATTACATGGACCAGTGCCAGAGTTATGTAAAGCAAGGAAAGTCCTGAAGGGAAGGTCTTGACACGAGAAGGCAACCAGTTCAATATCTTGAGGACGTTTTTTAAGGAATAATCTGAAGTTTACTAAAGGATCTTTTATAATCAAAATAAACTGATTTGAGCTCCAGCTGCATGAAGTGGCACTGAAGCCCTTCCCCCCCAACAGCTACAATTATAAGATGAACACAACACATTGTAAGACGATTAAATCCCACAAGCCCAACCCAATTTCATTACCCAGCTTCTCACCATATCCCACAATTCTTTCTCTCTCCAGGCACACGTCTATTTGTCCCTTGCCCACTTCAATGCCCTTTCTGGGAATTTATCCCAGGACTGGATTACCCTCTGGGTGAAAAGGTTTCCCTGACTTGCCCGTCTTACATGCCAGCCTCTGAATCTGCACAGAGGGGCAAAGGGAACAAATTCACAAGAAGGAAAAGCTGGGTCAGAAAGGAGAACCAGTTCCAGTAGAATCAATTCCACAGCATGTAGGGGTTGTACAGGCCAGGCCCTCTCCCGCAGCCTGCAATGCGTTAAAACACAGCTGAAGCCACTTAGTGGCTGTGTCTGCAGGTGAAAGGTCAGTGCTCCTCACAGCCAGCGTTTGATAATATCTGGCAGACTGATAGTGCTGAGTCAGTGAGCTCCCACAAACAGGACACATGAGGCTGGCTCCTGACCTGCCAGCCCAGACAACAACTATAATTTTGGTTCCCTTCCGATTTAATTATAAAAAAAAGACAGCAAAAAGCAGGAAAGCAGTAACAAATGGCACGACCAGGGTTTACGTGCCTCCGAATGTTTTGCTCAATCACACGCAAGGTTTCAGAGCAAGCGAGGGACGAACTGTTGAGCACTGAGTTGAGGATTGGAGCTCAGAATCATCCCAGGCTCAATCCTCCATGTGTGAGAGAAAGAGCAAACTTGCATTTATATAGCACCTGTCATAACCTCGGAATGCCCCACAGCTGATTCACAGCCGATTCATTTGTTTTCTTTATCAGGTATAGGTAAACACAGCAAACAGTTTGTGCACAGCAAGCTCCAAAGCAGCAAGATAATGACCAGATAATCTGTTTTAGTGATGCTGGCTCCTTCCACAACCCATGTACATTCTGCCCTATCATGGACTCTACCCCACCCATTCAGTTTCCTCCCAAAACCCATGTACGCTCTCCTCTAGCATGGAGTCTACCCACAGATTTAAACTCCTCCCACAGCCCATGGGGTCCAAGGATCAGTCCTTGGACCCCAGCTATTCACAATATATATTAATGATCTAGACAAGGGAACTAGATGTAATATCTCCAAATTTGCAGACGACACAAAGCTGGGTGGCGTGTGTGCTCTGAGGAGGATGCCGAGAAACTCCAGGATGATTTGGACAGGTTGGGTGATTGGGCAAAATCATGGCAGATGCAATATAACGTGGATAAATGTGAGGTTATCCACTTTGGTGGCAAAAACAGGAAGGCAGATTATTATCTGAATGGCAATAGATTGGGAAAAGGGGAAGTGCAATGAGACCTGAGTGTCCTTGTGCACCAGTCGCTGATGGTAAGCATGCAGGTGCAGCAGACGGTTAAGAAGGCAAATGGCATGTTGGCCTTCGTAGCGAGAGGGTTTGAGTACAGGAACAAGGATGTCTTGCTGCAGTTATACAGAGCCTTGGTGAGACCACATCTTGAGTATTAATGCAGTTTTGGTCGCCTTATCTGAGGAAGGATGTTCTTGTCATGGAAGGAGTTCAGCGAAGATTCACCAGGCTGATACCTGGGATGGCAGGAATGATGTATGAGGAGAGGTTGGGTCGATTGGGCTTGTACTCGCTGGAGTTTAGAAGAATGAGAGGAGATCTCATTGAAACTTATAAAATTCTGACAGGACTGGAAAGACTAGATGCAGGAAGGATGTTCCCGATGGTCGGGGAGTTCAGAACCAGGGGTCACAGTCTAAGGATAAGGGGTAGGCCATTTAGGTAAGAAATGAGGAGGAATTTCTTCACCCAGGGAGTGGTGAACCTGTGGCATTCTCTACCACAGAAGGCAGTAGAGGCCAATACATTAAATATATTCAAGAAGGAGTTGGATATATTTCTTAAGGCTAAAAGGATCAAGGGGTATGGGGAGAAAGCAGGGACAGGGTACTGAAATTGGATGATCAGCCATGATCGCATTGAATGGTGGAGCAGGCTCGAGGGGCCGAATGACCTACTCCTGCTCCTATCTTCTATGTTTCTATGTACACTCTCACCCAGGGGTGGGGCAATAGTTGAGCTTGAGGGCCAGTTAACAATTTTGGGGAGCTGTTGAGGACCCCACACCAATGTTCTCATTAAGCTGCGTGGCCACGCGATTGCTCAGCGGTCTGGAGGTCTGGTGCAGGCCGCTCAGCGGCTTTTAAATTAATAGCTGTGTAATTAGTACATTAATGAGCACAATTAAATTACTCATCAATTACCTAAAGAGCAGAGGGTGTTAAGTTAGTGAATAAATCTGTTAACAAATTTACTAATTATCAGCTAGTATAAATAATCAGTGTTAAATAAATAAATTTGAGATAATTAAAATGCTATTTAGTAAACACAAATCAGTTTTGTATTAATTAGTAAGGTGGTAGTTAATAACTGGTTAACAGGTATCATCCATCAGTCACCTCATCACTGGGAATGGTGGGTGCCTGGGCTGGGGTGGGGGGTGGGCCTGCCTGGGCTGGGGGGTGGGGGCAGGCCTGCCTGGGCTGGGGGGTGGGGTGGGGGCAGGCCTGCCTGCGCCCTCCCCACTGCTGCACTCACCGTTCTCCACCGGTTTAGGGGCCATGCTGTCATTGGTAAAAGGCCCTCAGCTGGGAGCTGTGGCCCAATCGACAACTCACTGGCCACCTTCTGTCCACCTCAGCTGCTGGTCTCCATACCTTTGCTTCCCGCCTCTAAGGCTCATTGCTAGACTCCCCTGCTGCCTCGGAGACAATGACCCTCTCCCCTCCTGACGTTACATGGGGCAGGGTCAGGATAGGGGTCAGCTGCGGCGGACTTTCAGCCTCGAAACCAGGCCTTGGCGGGCCCGATTGAATGCATTGGCGGGCCAGATACAGCCATATTTTGCCCACCATTGCTCTAGCCTATCATAGACTCAACCACCCATTTAATCTCCTGCCTTCCAAATCAAGCAAACCTCCAACTTATTTATCTGGCCTGGTACCTATTTTATACATCCCTTACCAGTTCCTTCCTTAAATTAATTAACCCTAACTTTTCCAGAATCCAGACAGCTCAGGAAACATGTTTAACAGGGCATTCAACCATCCCTGTCTGTATTCTTCCATCTAACTCTCAGCACCATTCAACCATCCCTGTCTGTACTCTTCCATCTAACTCTCAGCCCCATACAACCATCCCTGTCTGTATTCTTCCATCTAACTCTCAGCACCATTCAACCATCCCTGTCTGTACTCTTCCATCTAACTCTCAGCACCATTCAACCATCCCTGTCTGTATTCTTCCATCGAACCCTCAGCCCCATTCAACCATCCCTGTCTGTATTCTTCCATCTAACTCTCAGTGCTGCCTCGGAGTGTTCGTATGTGTGGTGACACAGTGAACACTTCGGTAATACTACAATCCATAAGTACGTTCTTCATGGACATTTTTGTAATCTCATCAGAAACACCCAACTGAGGGAACCCGTTACAATTACATTCATGATTTCACTGTACATAGCAACAGGAGCAATGTTTAAAGCTGCTAGTTAATGCATTGGCCCAGAATTTCCTGGAACGGCATAACAGTCAAGTTACGCCAAAGTTTGTATCGATTTTGCCGACCAGTACTTACACCGGCTACAGCTGGAGAGGTTAACAGAAGGTCCGGGCAGTTTGTGAGATGTGAAATCCTCTCTCATCTATTTCAGTCCTTATCAATTGAAAAAAGTCCCATATGAGCAGCCCTGAATTCAGAAACCAACGGCTTGGAGGTCAAGCAGATCTGACCCTTTGTGACCTTTGACCAGGGCAGGATATGAGCAGGCCCAAAACAAGCTGCGAGTCTGTTGCTAGTTTGCACTGCATGGAACACGCAGATAATTCAATCCCTTCTCTTTGATTCATGGCAATAATCTGGAGAGGAATGCTTATACATGTCAGATGGAAGGAGTGGTGTCTGTGTGCAGTGGGGCTCAGAACCCCCAGCTTAGACCAGGACCAATCAGCTTCCCACTCCCGATCACTACCCAGTAGCCCCTGTTGGATGGTGCGTGTCAATCAGCCCAATGGCATCCACCTTCTGGTCATGCCTGTGGAATGGCCACTTGACATAGTTTCGAACAAAATGCCAGTGTATGGTGAGGAGGGCAGGGGCAGAGCGGAGGAAGATTGATGCAACAACGGAACATCTGCTCCATCTCACTGCTTCAGTTTGAGGAGGTCTGAGATGAGGCATCATGCCAACCCTCCACATTTCTAGTGGACATCGATGCCTTGAGGGCTGGTTCTGTGCACAAATGAGAATGACCACAATTGGTGTTACTACATACTGTGTATCTGAACACAGGAGGAGAGCTGGAGCAGTGCTGTGGGTTGGGGTGTGATTTGGGATGGAGCCCCATGAGGAATTGGGTGATAATGGATGGGGAGGAGCAGGAATGTGAGTGCCAGCATGATTTGAGGGGAGGGGCTGTAGGGCAACAAAGAGTTCCAGCCTGAAATGGGCGAGTTGGAGGAGGAGACAGTCTCTGAGAGCTGAAAGGGAAGAAATGGAGGGGTTAAAGTGTCTCAGTGAACTAGGATGGAAGAGAGTGACTGTTGAGGTAGCTTTTGGGAAAGATATATGTTGTGTATGTACCTTTAAGAGAATAACTGGTCTCAGACTGCAGTACCGGCAGTGACCACCCCTGTATAAAAGGCGCTAGTGAGCCTCTGTTGTTTTCAGTTTCACTATTGACTTCCATCAGTAAAGACGTGTTTTGTTCAACTCCTGCTGTCCGTGTCTCAATCATTCACGGATGTAATACTGGCGACGAGCAGATACGAACCTACCTATAGTCTGCACCACCTCCTGGGATCCATTCCTACAGCGAAGTGAGCACAGGTCGAGGCCGGAAAGAAAATAAAGTAAGAGGCAGTAGAAACGGGCGTCGACCGTGGGCATCCGCCCTGTGTTGCGGAGTTGAAGATTGCTGGAGAAGCTGTCGGAAGCGGGGCCTGGTTCCTGTTGACGGTGCTTCAGCTAATCGGACTGGTGGCAGGTAGTGCACTGATCCTTCCTGGGCTGCGGCGGTCGCGAACTCGAGCGGGTGGTTTGCAACGGGGCCGAGCAGCGTTGTTGGGAAGAAGAGAGGGAGAGGGTGGAGCATACAGGGCGCGGCCGGTGCTACGAAGCCGGGCTGCGTATAGACCCATGAAGAGGGAGGCAAGAGTCCCACAGGGTTGTTGCACGATGGGAAGATAATAAAAAAAAAGAAATATTAAACGCGCAAGAAACTGCGAGGAGCTGCAGGTTGCAACGGGAACCGCAGAAAGCAGCGCTAACAGCAGCGGGGAAGAAGGCAAAGTGTGGGAGGCGCTATCTTAATCAGCGGGGAAGAAGGCAAAGCGCGGGAGGCACCATTTTGTTAAATTGGGGAAGAAGGCAAAGCGCGGGAGGCGCCATTTTAGATTTGCAAGATGCCGAAGACTGGCTGTATCACTGCTTTTGATAATACAATAGAGGACTGGACCACGTATGTGGAAAGAGTCGAGGTATATTTCGAGGCAAACGAAATAGCGGAGGGGAAAAAGGCATCGATATTGCTAAACTTAATGGGCGCTAGAACGTACGGCCTATTGCGGGACCTGATTACTCCAGCCAAACCGAAGGCGAAGAGTTTTAACGAAATTGTTGCTGTCCTACAGGAACACCTAAACCCTGCACCGCTGTTGAAAGCAGAAAGATTTAAATTCCACAGGAGAACTCAGCATAAAGATGAGAGCAATGCTGAGTACCTTACGGAACTACGCAAGCTATCAAAGCACTGCCAGTTCGGAGCAGGACTGGCAGATACCCTACGGGACAAATTTGTCTGTGGACTCCTGAGTGAAGGAACACAGAAGAAGTTACTCTCAGAGAAAGAGCTGACGCTAGATAAGGCTTTCAGCATGGCAGTATCGTATGAAGCAGCAGCCAGGGGAGCTGCAGAAATTCAACAAAAACCACAGGAATACGGCACCCACGAAATGACACGGGGATTTGCAAAATGTTATCGCTGCGGCAGAACTAACCATGACCAGAAGGACTGCTGGTCCAAAGACAAAATATGCAGGCAATGCGGGAAGATGGGACACATTGCACGAGTTTGCAGGTCTGGGAAGAAGACCAGCGACAACAAAAAGGCTATTAAGGAACCGTACAAGAAAGTACAAAAGATGACGGACAGTAGTTCCGAAGACCAGATGAGCGATAGTGAATCCGGGAACAGGAGACTAAGCTGTCTCAAACTTCACAATGTAATCGCAAAAGAGGATCACCGAACCATTTGGGTCACCCTCACGAAAGCAGGGTCCCAAGTTAAAATGGAATTGGATACAGGATCAGCGCTAACCGTCATGAATCGACGAGACTACGAGCGGCTATTTTCACACATACCCTTGAGAGAGACATCCATCATCTTGACGACGTATACGGGGCAAAAAGTATACCCCAGAGGAAAAATAAGGGTGCCTGTTGAATACAACGGCAAGAAAATATGGAAATTGTATCTCTACATACTGCCAAATGGTGGACCACCGTTATTGGGACGGGAATGAACCAGGAAGATAAACTTAGATTGGCACTCCATTCATGCAATGACGGTGGATGGTAAAAAAGATGACGACGTCACCCCTGGACGATTGTCAACAATTTTAGCTAACGCCAAAGAGGTATTTCAACAAGAACTGGGCACGCTTAAAGGCATAACCGCCTCGATAAAAATAGAAGAGAATGCAGTTCCCAAGTTTTTCAAAGCAAGACCGGTACCATATGCAATTCACCCAGCCGTCGAGGCAGAGCTGGAGAATCTGGAAAAGGCAGGCGTGTTGTCTAAGGTCGACTGGAGTGAGTGGGCGACACCCATCGTTCCTGTCATGAAGAAAACGTCAAGCAATAAGTCCGGAGAGCCAAGGAAGATTCGCATCTGTGGGGATTTCAAGGTGACAGTGAACCCAGTCCTTCACACAGTACAATATCCTCTTCCAAGGATAGAAGACATCTTCGCCTCATTGTCTGGAGGGAAGTGTTTTACAAAAATTGACCTAGCACAAGCATATTTGCAGATGGAGGTTGAAGAGTCCTCTAGAAAGTATCTCACGATAAACACTCACAAAGGTCTTTGCCAGTATCATCGATTGGTATTCAGAGTAGCATCGGCTCCGGCGATATGGCAAAGAGCGATGGAACAAGTCCTGCAAGGGATTCCGGGGACTCAGTGTTACTTGGACGACATCCTTGTGACAGGTGAAGATGACAGTGAACACCTTAACAACCTAGAACAGGTGCTCACTAGACTACGGGAGCATGGGCTGCGAGCCAACCGCCCCAAGTGTGAATTTTTTAAGAAACAGATATCGTATTGTGGCCACGTAATTGATGAAGAGGGGTTACATAAGTCCCCTGACAAAATTGAAGCGGTTGTTAAGGCCCCAGCACCTGAAAATGTGTCGCAACTGTGGTCATTCCTCGGATTGGTGAATTACTACCGTAAGTTTTTGCCGAATTTGTCGACAATTCTACACCCACTGAACGCCCTGCTACAAATGGGGGTAGCATGGAAATGGAGCGATGATTGTAAGCGGGCCTTTCAGAAGCGTAAGGACTTAATCACTTCAAGGGAAGTATTGGCTCACTACAACCCAGCACTGCCGATCAGACTGGCGTGTGATGCGTCTCCCTACGGCATTGGGGCGGTACTGTCACATAAATTCCTTGATGGTTTGGAGAGGCCGATAGCTTTTGCGTCACGCTCGTTAACTTCTGCCAAGCGTAACTACGCCCAGATTGACAGAGAGGCCCTCAGCCTAGTGTGGGGGGTGAAGAAGTTCAATCACTATCTGCATGGTCAAAAATTTACTCTACTAACTGATCATCAACCTCTTGTCTCCATTTTCAACCCTCAGAAGGGCGTACCGATAATGGCAGCACAACGGCTGCAGAGGTGGTCCCTTTTCCTAGGGGCACACCAATATGACATCGAGTACAAAGGAACTAAACAGCATGGAAATGCTGATGGATTGTGACGCCTACCGTTGCCGATGGTGGAAGAAGAAGACCTTGCAGTGGATCCAATGGAGTTGTTCCACTCGACCATAGTCGAATGTCTCCCTGTGACGAATGCAAACATAGAAAAGGAAACACGGAATGACCCGACACTATCACGGGTCTATGATTTAACGGTGAAGGGATGGCCAGCACATGGCGAACCACTGCTGCCAGCATTCTCGCCGAGAAGAGAACAGCTGTCAGTGTGCAGAGGAACCTTGATGTGTGGATCCAGAGTAGTAATTCCACCTAAGTTGACGGATAGAGTGCTCAATGAGCTTCATGAGGGTCATCTGGGTGGGGTAAAAATGAAGAACTTAGCCAGAGCGTTTGTGTGGTGGCCGGGAATTGATAGAGAAATCGAAGAGATGACCAAGAGCTGTGCAGGATGCCAGAAGGTCCAAAACGCCCCACCACAAGCTCCTCTGCATCCATAGGAGTGGCCCTCATCTCCATGGCAAAGGGTGCACGTTGATTTTGCTGGTCCCTTCATGGACTCGATGTTTTTAATTGCGGTGGATGCACATTCAAAGTGGCCAGAGGTAATAAAAATGTCCTCAACTACCACGGAAAAAACTATCACAGTTTTACGAACCATATTCGCCAGGAATGGGCTGCCTGAACAGATTTGCTCTGACAATGGACCACAGTTTGTGTCTGAAGAGTTCCAGAGGTTCTTAAAGAACAATGGTGTTAAACATTACACATCTGCCCCATATCATCCAGCCACTAATGGATTGGCCAAGAGGTTTGTCCAAACATTCAAGAAGGCTATCAAGGCAATGTGTAATGAAGATATACCCCTACAACACAAGCTGGACAACTTCTTGTTTGCCTACCGGAATGCGACACATGCGGTTACCAACCAAACTCCCGCCATGATGTTCTTCAATCGAAGACTACGATGCCGCTTGGATTTGGTTAAGCCAAACGTCCGAAGAGATGTGGAGAACAGGCAGTTTCAGAATATGAATGAAAGGCCGACCAGGAGTTTTAAGATAGGTCAACCAGTTTTGGCCCGGGACTACCGCACTGAGAAATGGCAGCCAGGAACGATTTGTACACGACAAGGACCTCTCATGTATACCGTGGACGTTGGGGAGAGCATTGTAGGATGCCATGCTGACCAGATTCTAGAGTCACTGGAAAACGTCAACTCCACACCACGATCTGATACACCTGGTAATGAAATCGATGTTCCAATTGCAGCTACCGCAGAACCAGTAATATTGGAAGCAGATGAACCAAACGACGACATTGATCTCGACTCAACATTGCCAGAAGAACCTGATACCCCAAAGAGGCGTTATCCAGACAGAATCAGGAAGCCTCCTCAAAGACTGAACTTATAATTGCTTAAACTTAACCAATGTATCTAGCAACCGTAATTGTGATTGTAATTAGTTATCATTTAGTTGTTCAATGAATGTTATGTACTGTTCATCTAAAAGGGGAGGAATTGTTGTGTATGTACCTTTAAGAGAATAACTGGTCTCAGACTGCAGTACCGGCAGTGACCACCCCTGTATAAAAGGCGCTAGTGAGCCTCTGTTGTTTTCAGTTTCACTATTGACTTCCATCAGTAAAGACGTGTTTTGTTCAACTCCTGCTGTCCGTGTCTCAATCATTCACGGACGTAATAATATAGGTCTGTTAAAAGCCAAAATACCATTTACATTTTCCCTCATTTTATAATTTGAACATCTATCAACTGTGAAATATAAAAGTGTTTGAAAATAACCAGAATGCACCATGTTGAATGTATTGTGGACACATGCCCTGTGCTCATCCATGCCTTTGTTACCTCTAGACTTGACTATTCCAACACACTCCTGGCTGGCCTCCCACATTCTACCCTACGTAAACTTGAGGTCATCCAAAACTCGGCTGCCTGTGTCCTACCTCGCACCAAGTCCCGTTCGCCCATCACCCCTTTGCTCGCTGACCTACATTGTCTCCTGGTTAAGCAGCGCCTCGATTTCAAGATTCTCAACCTTGTTTTCAAATCCCTCCATGGCCTCGCCCCTCCATATCTCTGTAATCTCCTTCAGCCCCATAACCTCCCTGAGATATCTGCACTCCTCTAATTCTGCCCTTTTGAGCATCCCTGATTATAATCGCTCAACCTTTGGCGGCTGTGCCTTCTGTTGCCTAGGCCCTAAGCTCTGGAATTCCCTGCCTAAACCTCTCCACCTCACTACCTCTCTTTCCTCCTTTAAGACGCTCCTTAAAACCTACCTCTTTGACCAAGCTTTTGGTCACCTGCCCTAATTTATCCTTATGTGGCTCAGTGTCAAAGTTTTTGTCCTAAAATACTCCTGTGCAGCGCCTTGGGATGATTTACTACATTAAAGGTGCTATATAAATACAAGTTTTTGTTGTTGTTGTTGTTGCTCTGCCTAGAAATATAGCAACAGTTGGATACAGGTGGGGGGGCAACACTTGAAACATTCAGCCCTAGTCAAGAGGGTCTGGTTTGAAGCTCATTAGACAATTAAAATTAGGCGCTCCTCTCCCACTAATAGATTACTTGCTGCTGCTGGGAGAAAGAAGTTTTAAAATATAAAGAAAAATAATTTATTAACAAGTGGTAAAATGGAACTTCCAATAAATGGTTTTCAATAAAATTCATCATAAAATACCTAACTTTTCATTTAAATAAATGCCCATTGCAGAGTCCAAAATAGTGAAATATGCACCAAATAAAGTATCAAACATCAAATTTAGTGTGGGGGCCTGACGGCAGATCTCCCCCTCATCCAGAAAATAAATCTGATACCTTCAACGCTTATATTCCTCTTCAAACTTTCGTGTGCCAGTACTTGATTTTGCTGCCCAGTCAATGTGAGGAAATGTTTGGTATAGCTACAGTTTGAATTACAAGCCCATGTGCCACTGCACTTTTCAGTGTAATTACTTGTTTTTACTTTTGAGTTGCTAGCTAGATTTGAAGCCACTGGTCAGCCTTTGCTAGGTGTCCCGGTTGCCACACACCCAGAGGCCAGTGGCTTCACCGAAGGACAGAAGTCCCCTTCTTGGCAACTGCGTCTACCTCCGAGCAGCTGACGTAGAGCAGTGTTGCTGAAGGCCTGGCATTGAGTTGTCTGGCCTTTTAGATAAAGAAGGAAAGATTTGCATTGATACATCGCCTTTCATGACCTCAGGATAACAACAACAACTTATATTTACATAGCGCCTTTAACATAATAAAACATCCCAAGGAGCCTCACAGATTGCTATCAAAAAGAAACAAAATTTGACACCGAGCCATATAAGATGATGTTAGGGCAGATGACCTAAAGCTTGGTTGAATAGGTAGGTTCTAAGGAGCGTCTTAAAGGAGGAAAGAGAAGCGAAGAGGTCAAGAGATTTAGGGAGGGAATTCCAGAGCTTAGGGCCTAGGCAGCTGAAGGCACAACCGCCAATGCTGGAGCATTTAAAATCGGGGATGCTCAAAAGGCCAGAATAGGCAAAGGTCTAGGGGGATTATAGGGCTGGAACAGATTACAGCGATGGCCAGAAAAAGCAATAATCCTGAGGATTGGGAGCAGTTTAGGATTCAATAAAGGAGGACAAAGGGATTAATTAAGAAAGGGAAAATAGAATATGAGAGTAAGCTTTCAGGGAACATAAAAACTGACTGTAAAAGCTTTTATAGATATGTGAAGAGAAAAAGATTGGTGAAGTCAAGCGTAGGTCCCTTGCAGTCAGAATCGGGGAAATTTATAATGGGGAACAAAGAAATGGAAGACCAACTAAATACATATTTTGGTTCTGTCTTCACAAAGGAGGACACAAATAACCTCCCAGAGATGCCGGGGAACATAGGGTCTGATGAAAGGGTGGAACTGAAAGAAATCAGTATTTGTAGGGAAATGGTGTTAGGAAAATTGATGGGACTGAAGGCCGATGAATCCCCAGGGCCTGATAATCTACATCCCAGGGTACTTAAGGAAGTGGCCCTAGAAATAGTAGATGCATTGCTGGTCATCTTCCAGAACTCGATAGACTCTGGAACGGTACCCATGGATTGGTGAGTAGCTAATGTTACCCCACTATTCAAAGAAGGTGGCAGAGAAAAGGTGGGGAATTATAGACCGGTAAGCTTGACATCGGTAGTGGGGAAAATGCTGGAGTCCTTTATAAAAGATGTAATTGCAGTGCACTTGGAAAGCAGTGACTGGATCGGACAAAGTCAACATGGATTTACTAAAGGTAAATCATGCTTGACTAATTTTTTGGAATTTTTTGAGGATGTAACTGGTAAAATAGATAAGGGAGAACCAGTGGATGTGGTATATTTGGACTTTCAGAAGGCTTTCGATAAGGTCCCGCATAAGAGATTAGCGTGCAAAATTAAGGCACATGGGATTGGGGGCAAGGTATTGACTTGGATAGAGAACTGGTTGGCAGACAGAACGCAAAGAGTTGGAATAAATGGGTCATTTTCTGAGTGGCAGGCAGTGACTAGTGGGGTACCGCAAGGATCGGTCCTAGGACCTCAGCTGTTCACAATATATATTAATGATCTGGATGAGGGAATTGGATGTAATATCTTCAAATTTGCAGACGACATAAAGCTGGGTGGGAGGGTATGCTGTGAGGAGGATGTCGTGAAACTCCAGTGCGATTTGGACAGGTTGGGTGATTACATAGAAACATAGAAACATAGAAGATAGGAGCAGGAGTAGGCCATTAGGCCCTTCGAGCCTGCTCCGCCGTTCAACGAGATCATGGCTGATCATCCAAACCATAGCACCTGACCCCTACACTGACAGCCATCCCTCCCAAGCCCTATCCCCATAACCCCGTAACCCCACATATTTAATCCCCCCTAACATTAAGGGCTAATTTTTTTTTGTTTTTGGTGGCAAAAACAGGAAGGCAGATTATTATTTGAATGGCAATAGATTGGGAGAAGGGGAAGTGCAAAGAGACCTGGGGGTTATTGTGCACCAGTCGCTGAAGGTAAGCATGAAGGTGCAGCAGGCGGTTAAGAAGGCAAATGGTGTGTTGGCCTTCGTAGCAAGAGGGTTCGAGTACAAGAACAAGGATGTCTTGCTGCAGTTGTACAGGGCCTTGGTGAGGCCACACCTTGAGTATTGTGTGCAGTTTTGGTCACCTTACCTGAGGAAGGATGTTCTTGCCATGGAGGGAGTGCAGCGAAGATTCACCAGGCTGATACCTGGGATGGCAGGAATGACGTATGAGGAGAGATTGTGTCAATTGGGCTTATACTCACTGGAGTTTAGAAGATTGAGAGGGAATCTCATCGAAACCTATAAAATTCTGTCAGGCCTGGACAGACTAGATGCAGGAAGGATGTTTCTGATGGCCGGGGATTCCAGAACCAGGGGTCATAGTCTAAGGATAAGGGGTAAACCATTTAGGACTGAAATGAGGAGGAATTTCTTCACCCAGAGAGTGGTGAACTTGTGGAATTCTCTGCCACAGAGGGCGGTGGAGGTCATTTCATTAAATATATTCAAGAAAGAGTTGGATATATTTCTTAAGGCTAAAGGGACCAAGGGATATGGGGAGAAGGCAGGGACAGGTTACTGAATTTGGATGATCAGCCATGATCTCATTGAATGGCGGAGCAGGCTCGAAGGGCCGAATGGCCTACTCCTGCTCCTATCTTCTATGTTTCTATGTTAAGGAGGAGTGAGGCCATGGAGGGATTTGAAAACAAGGATGAGAATTTTAAAATCATTGCGTTGCTTAACGGGGAGCCAATGTAGGTCAGTGAGCACAGGGGTGATGGTTGAACGGGACTTGATGCGAGTTAGGACACGGGTGGCAGTGTTTTGGATGACCTGAAGTTTATGGAGGGTAGAATGTGGGAGGCCGGCCAGGAGTGTGTTGGAATAGTCAAGTCTAGAGGTGATGATGGCATGGATGAGGGTTTCAACAGCAGATAAATTGAGATAAGGGCGGAGACTGGCAATATTATGAAGCTGGAAATGGGCAGTCTTAGTGATAGAACGGATATGAGGTAGGAAGCTCAATTCGTAATCAAATATGGCACTAAGACTGTGAACAGACTTGGTCAGCCTTAGACAGTTGCCGGGGAGAGAGATCAAATCAGTGGAAAGGGAATGGAGTTTGTGGTGTGAACCGAAGACAATGGCTTCGGTCTTCCCGATATTTAATTGGAGGAAATTTCTAATCCTCCAGTGCTGGATGTCAGAAAAGCGGTTTGATAGTATAGAGATGGTGGATGTCTCAAGAGAGAGAGGTGAAGGAGAGGTAGAGCTGGGTATCATCAGCGTACATGTGAAAACTCATGCTGTGTTTTTGGACGACGTCACTGAGAGGGAGCAAGTAGATGAGAAATAGGAGGGGGCCAAGGGTAGATCCTTGGGGAACTCCAGAGGTGACAGTGCGGGAGCAGGAAGATAAGCCATTGCAGGTGATTCTATGGTTATGGCTGGAAAGATAGCAATGAAACCAGGTTAGTGCAGTCCCATCCAGCTGGACGACGGTGGAGAGGCTTTGAAGCAGAATTTTGTGTTCAACTGTGTCAAAGGATGCAGACAGGTTCAGAAGGACGAGTGTAGTGTATGTACCTTTAACAGAGAACTACTTTTACAGCTCCTGTATACTGTAGTACCGGCAGTGACCACACCTGTATATAAGCCTTGAGCATGCCTCTGTACTGTCAGTCTTTAGACTACCCTCCTCCAGTAAACACCTGTTGATTGTTAAGTTACAGCCTCCGTCTAGTTATTGGAAAACATCTTACTTTAAGAATCCCGGATTCAACAGTGGCGACGAGGTCGATTCGAATCTACCTGCAATTCTGCATTTCCTTTCAACGATTCGCTCCGGGAGGGTGGTGGAAGAAAGTCGAGGCCAGAAGCACGGGCGTCATCCACGAGCAACCGCCCAGTCATCCGGCAGAGAGTGAACATCGCAGGGGAGGCTGTTGAGAGCCGGGCTTGGTTTCCCAGCCACGATGATCCAGCAACAGACTGGCAACAGGTACAGCGCAGACCCTTCCCAGACAGCGGCGGCTGGAGCTGACCGACGGCACAGGAAAAGCCGAGCAGCGTCGACGGGGTAAGAGAGAGTGTGAAGCGCACATGGCGCAGCCGGGGGTTGAAAACCGAGCGGCGTCGAGGAAAAACAAAAAAGAAAGAGAGAGGGTAAAGCAGCAGCCGGGTTCAGGACCGAGCGGCGGCAACGGGAGAGGCGCTCAGGAGAACGCGCAGAGCACAGCCAGGGCTCAAGGGCTGAACAGCGTCCACGGGGGAAAGGAAGGAAGCGCGGGAGACGCCATTGAGCCGCGGAGAAGAAGGGAGAGCGCGGGAGATGCCATTTTAGAAGCCGCAGCGGAGAAGAAGGGCGAGCGCGGGAAGAAAGGAATGCGAAGGAGACGCCATTTTGTGCCAGCGGAGAAGAAGGGAGAGCGTGGGAGACGCCATTTTAGACAGTTTAATCACACCCAGGGATGCCGAAGAGTGGCAGTATCATTGCGTTCAACAATGAAGTCGAAGATTAGGCGACATATGTGGAACACATTGAGGTGTACTGCAGGGCGAATGAAGTGCCAGATGCTAGGAAAGCAGTGGTTTTGTTAAATTCCATGGGTGCAAAAACTTATGGCTTACTGCGAAACCTAATAACCCCAGAGAAGCCAGTGGATAAGAATTTCGAAAGCATAGTGGAAATCCTACAGGACCACTTAAACCCCACGCCGCTGCTGATAGCAGAAAGATTTAAGCTCCACAAAAGAAACCAGCATAAAGACGAAAGTAATGCTGAGTACTTAACGGAACTGCGCAAGCTATCGAAACACTGCCAGTTTGGATTGGGACTAGCAGATACGTTAAGGGACAAGTTTGTGTGTGGGCTTCAAAGTGAAGGAACCCAGAAAAGGCTTCTATCAGAAAAGGATCTTACGCTGGACAAGGCTTTCAGCATGGCAGTATCACACGAAGCAGCTGCACGGGGCACTGCAGAGATACAACGGAGACCGCAAGAATATGGCACCAATGAAATGTCATATGGAGCCGGGAAGTGTTATTGCTGCAGCAGAACAACACACGACCAGAAGGATTGTTGGTTCAAGGACCAAGTGTGCAGACAGTGTGGAAAAGCAGGACACATAGCAAGAGTCTGCAGGTCAGGGAAGAAAACCAGCAGCAAGAAATCTCCACAGGAGAAGTACAAAAAGGTACATAAGGTGATGGACAGTAGTTCAGACGAACAGAAAAGTGATACAGACTCCGGAAGCAAGGAGCTGGGTTGTCTGAAACTACATAAGGTAATCAAAATGGAGGATCACCAGACTATCTGGGTCACACTCAAGATAGATGGAGTCCAAGTGAAAATGGAATTGGACACAGGATCAGCCCTAACAGTCATAAACCAAAAGGACTACAAGCGGATATTTTCACATATAACCTTGAAAGCTACAGAGATTGTCTTGAAGACGTACACGGGGCAATAAATCTACCCCAAAGTAAAAATAAGGGTGAAAGTGATATACAAAGGCCAGAAATACCTAAAATGGACCTATATGTATTGCCAGATGGAGGACCACCACTACTAGGACGTGAATGAATCCAGAAGATACAATTAGATTGGCATTCCATACAGGCACTGAAGGTTGAGGCCAAAAATGATGACGACGTCACACCTGGATGACTGTCAAAAATGCTAACTGACGCAAAAGAAGTGTTCCAGGAGGGACTCGGAACACTAAAAGGCATAACAGCAACGATTAAAATAGAGGAAAATGCAAGCCCAAAGTTTTTTAAGGCCAGCCCGGTGCCTTATGCGATCCGACCAGCCGTCGAAGCAGAGCTGGAAGGGTTGGAACGTTCAGGAGTACTGTCCAAAGTTGACTGGAGCGAGTGGGCTACAGCCATCGTTCCTGTAATGAAGAGGTCGTTGAGTAATATGCCTGGGGAACCAAAGAAGGTCCACATCCGTGGGGATTTTAAGGTGACAGTGAACCCAGTCCTTCACACGGTACAATATCCACTTCCACGGATTGAGGATATTTTCGCCTCGCTATCTGGAGGTAAACGCTTTACCAAAACTGATCTGGCCCAGGCGACCTTGCAAACGGAGGTAGAAGAAGCCTCGAAACAATACCTCACGATCAACACTCATAAAGGTCTCTACCAATAAAACCAGCTGGTGTTCGGGGTAGCATCGGCTCTGGCTATTTGGCAAAGGACAATGGATCAAGTCCTGCAAGGGATACCAGGGGCCCAGTGTTATTTGGACGACATCCTGGTTACGGGCAAAAATGACAGTGATCACCTCGCCAACCTGGAGAAGGTGCTCACTAGGTTAAAGAAATATGGGCTACGAGCTAATTGCCACAAGTGCGAGTTTTTCCAGAAGCAGATCTCGTATTGTGGCCACGTTATTGATGAAGAGGGGTTACATAAGTCCCCTGAAAAGATTGAGGCAGTAGTCAAGGCTCCAGCACCGGAAAATGTGTCACAACTGAGGTCGTTCCTCGGGCTGGTGAACTACTACCATAAGTTCTTACCAAATTTGTCTACAGTATTACACCCACTGAACACCCTACTGCAAATGGGGGTACCATGGAAGTGGAATGATGAATGTAAACGAGCTTTCCAGAAGTGCAAAGAATTGATCACATCAAAAGAGGTGTTGGCCCATTTCAACCCAGCACTACCAATTCGTTTGGCATGTGATGCATCACCCTATGGTATTGGAGCGGTGCTGTCACACAAATTCCCAGACGGGTTGGAGAGGCCAGTAGCCTTTGCATCTCGGTCGCTAACCTCAGCTGAGCGCAACTATGCCCAGATCGACAGGGAGGCCCTCAGCCTAGTATGGGGAGTAATACAATTCAACCACTATCTGCATGGGCAGAAGTTCACCTTACTGACTGACCACCAACGACTTGTCTCCATCTTTAATGCAAAGAAGGGCGTTTTGGTGATGACTGCGCAACGGCTACAAAGATGGTCCCTTTTTCTAGGGGCGAACCAATTTGAAATAGAGTATAAAGGCATGAAGCAGCATGGAAATGCTGAGGGGTGTCAGGCCTGCCACTGCTTACTGTGGAGGAAGCACCAGCAGTGGACCCTATCGAAATATTTTATTCGTCGATAATTGAATGATTGCCAGTAACTAACGCGGATATAGAGAAGGAGACCCGAAATGATCCGACACTGTCTCGGGTATATGATTTGACGGTGAGGGGATGGCCAACACATGGCAACTCACTGTTGCCAGCATTCTCATCCAGAAGAGAACAGCTGTCAGTGTGCCAGGGGACAGTGATGTGTGGATCCCGAGTGGTAATTCCACCCAAGCTAAGGGAGAGAGTGCTCAATGAGCTTCACGAAGGTCATCTGGGAGGGGTAAAAATGAAAAGCCTTGCTAGGGCTTATGTGTGGTGGCCGGGGATTGATCAACAAATCGAGGACCTAACAAAGAGCTGCTCAGGATGCCAGAAGGTCCAAAATGCACCACCACATGCCCCGCTACACCCATGGGAGTGGCCCTCCTCTCCATGGCAACGGGTGCCTATTGATTTTGCTGGTCCATTCATGGACTAAATCTTCTTAATAGCAGTGGATGCACACTCAAAATGGCCTGAGTTGATCAAAATGTCCTCAACCACTACAGAGAAAACGATTGCAGTCCGACGGACCATATTTGCCAGGAATGGCTTGCCAGAGCAGATTTGCTCTGATAATGGACCACAGTTTGTGTCCGACGAGTTTCGGAAATTTATGAGAGGAATGGGGTAAGGCATTACACATCTGCCCCGTATCATCCAGCCACAAATGGATTGGCTGAGAGGTTCGTACAAACCTTTAAAAAGGCGATAAAGGCCATGTGCGATGATGAAATTCCATTGCAGCATAAGGTGGACAATTTCCTTTTAGCCTACAGAAATGCGACACATACAGTTACCAACCAGACCCCGGCCATGATGTTCTTTAACCGAAGGTTGAGATCTCATCTGGATTTGCTCAGACCAAATGTGCAAAGAAATGTTGAGGATAAGCAATTCCAGCACATCAATGAGAAGCCGACAAGGAGCTTCAATGTAGGACAACCAGTCTTGGCCCGCGACTACCGAACAGAGAAATGGCAACCCGGAACGATATGCACACGGCAGGGGCCATTAATGTACACAGTGGATGTCGGGAAGAACATTGTGAGATGCCACGTCGATCAGATCCTAGCGTCACAGGAACGAGTCAACCCCATGTGTCGCGTACCTGGGAATGAACCCGACATACCGGTAGCATCTACCTCAGAAACAGTAGCAGCGGAAGCTGATGAACTAACCGACGAAAAGGGGCCAGAATTGCCTCCGCACCAAGAACAAGAACCTCAGGAAAGGCGCTATCCAGAAAGGATCAGGAAGCCGCCCCAAAGACTGAATCTATAAATGGACTATTTCAGTTTAATGTGCATGTTAAAGTGTTAACTGTTATTTGAATGTTATGGGTACTGTTAATCTAAAAGGGGAAGAATTGTAGTGTATGTACCTTTAAGAGAGAACTACTTTTACAGCTCCTGTATACTGTAGTACCGGCAGTGACCACACTTATATATAAGCCTTGAGCATGCCTCTGTACTGTCAGTCTTTAGACTACCCTCCTCCAGTAAACACCTGTTGATTGTTAAGTTACAGCCTCCGTCTAGTTATTGGAAAACATCATACTTTAAGAATCCCGGATTCAACAACAAGGAGGGATAGATTACCTTTGTCGCAGTCAATTAGGAGTTCTGGGAAAGGTGGGCATGGATTTGGGAGGCGACAACGCGTTCAAAAACTTTGGAGAGAAAAGGGAGGTTGGAGATGGGTGATAGATTGCAAGGACGGAGGGGTCAAGAGTTATTTTTTTGAAGAGAGGGCTGATGATGGCAGATTTGAAGGAAAGGGGACAATTACAGAGGAGAGAGAACCATTAACAATATCCGCTGACATGGGAGCCAGAAATGACAGTTGAGTTGTCAGTAATTTAGTAGGAATAGGGTCAAGAGAGCCCGAGGTCGGTCTCATTGACAAGGTGACCTTTGAAAGGGCAAGAGGGGAGAAGGGAATGAAATTCAATAAATATACAAATTTATGTTTAAGGCAGAGGGAAAATGGAGAGGAAGAAAGGTCCAGTGGACTAGGGGAAGGGAGGGAATGAAAGCAGAAGCAGTTGAACGGATGTTGTCGATCTTTTTAACAACATTTATTGTTGGAGGTGAGGGAGGAGAAGGCAGGGGAGGGTGGTTTGAAAGACGATTAGTGGTGGAGAAGAGAAACCTGGTGTTATTTTTGCCATCCTGGATGATCTTAGAATAGTGGCCTGTTTTAGTGATGGAGTGATAGTAATAGTGATTGTGATGGAGAGCAGGACCCAATAGTGCATTATATGATCTAACCAAATCTGGTGATGGATGATTAGGCCAGTTGGCCGCCAAAGACGTTCAAGTCTGTGTCCCTTGGATTTAAGGGAGTGGAGATGATGGGTATACGGGGGAAAGGCTAGATTGAGAGAGTGTAATGATTTTAGTGGTGACAATGAAGAGGGTGTGATTTTGTAAGTCCGTAGCTGCAGAGGTGTAATGAAGAATTGCAGGCCAAAGGCTAGGTAATTGGGAATTAGAAAGTGCAGTGGTCAGGGACTTGAGGGAGAGTTTTTTCCAGGGGTGGATATGAAAAGAAGTGGGTTTAGGAGTGGGAAGAGGAATATGGGTAAAGAGTGATATAAGGAAATGGTCGGAGATTGCCTTATCGGTGATGATTATGGAGGGACTGGCGAGGCCACGTGAGATGATAAGATCGAGGGAGTGGCCATATATATGGATGACATAAAGAGAGAGATTAAGGGAGGAAAGCAGGGCATTGAACTCAGAGCAGAGGGAGCAAGAAGAGTTGTGATAAAGGTTGTAATCACCGAGGTTGAGAAATCATTCGATGCAGAGGGAGGAAAGCAGGGAAGATCTCTCATTGAGAAAACTGGTGTAGTTTTTGGGTGGGCGATACAGAATAAGGATTTTAAAAGAGAGACGTGAGGGGTGGAAGAAGGTGAGACGCTCGAAGGAGAAGTTGCCGGAGGAGTAGGGTGACAGACCAAGGTGTGATTTAGATATAACGGCTACATCACCACTATGGCAGTTTTGGCGAGGCAAACGGTGGAATGTATAGCCAGGTGGGGAAGTATCATTAAGGGGAAAGGTGTCATCACTCCTCAACCATGTCTCTGTCAAGGCCATGATGTCAATTTGTTCATCCACAATAAGGTCATGGATGGCAAGGCCTGTATTTACAAGTGAACGTACAGTTTGTAGGGAAATGCGGAGAAGGGCTATGATACCTGATTTACTGGCATAGTCAAGAGGGGCAGAGCAGGAAGGGACAGGAGGAGGTTGGCAAGATTAACTTGCACAGGTGCTTAGGGCAGGGAGGGCGGGAAGAGAGTAAGATAGGGCAATTGGGGTTGCTGCTCGCTAGGAGGCAACGATGAGTGCCTCGCTGGGCCTTTTGAAGGATGCCAAGAGAGGCACAGAGGGAAGCTGTGGAATTATTTAGGAGGGAGTCGAGCCTTGAGCGGTGGCAGGAGAGTAGGATGGATGATGAGTAGTGGAGAAGTGAGGGTTAGTGAGGGTAGAGTACATGACGGTGGAGGTTGAAAAGGAGGCATGAAGGCCGGGGGACGGTAATGAAGAAAGAGGAAAAAGGGGGAGTTAGAAGAGATGGAACTCGGCTCCGGAGTGGTAGCCAAATGCGCATGCGTATGGACACGGGGAACTAAGTTACAAAGAAATGATTAAAGACACTCTCCTGTCCTGTGACAGTTTGAACCAGAACATCCCAAAGCGCTTCACAGCCAATGAATTACGTTTGAAGTGTAGTAACTGTTGTAATGTAGGAAACGAGGCAGCTAATTTGCACACAGCAAGCTCCCACAAACAGCAATGTGATAATGACCAGATAACCTGTTGTAGTGATGTTGATTGATTGTTAAATGTCAGCCAGAACACCGGGAATAATTCTCCTGCTTTTCTTCGAATATGCCATTGGATCTTTTACACCCACCTGAGAGGGCAGATGGGGCCTCCCTTTAACGTCTCATCCAAAAGACAGTGCCTCCGACAGTACAGTACTCACTCAGAGCATCAGCCAAGATTATGTGCTTAAGATACAAGGAGTGGGAATTGAACCCACAACCTTCTGATTCAGAGTTAAGTGATATACCACTGAGCCACAGTTGGTGCTTGAGACTTGGAGAGAGAAACAGGAAGGGAAATTGGGAGATTTACCGTTAAACAATAAAGAGCATAGTTGTAGCGAAAACATCAGATATCGAATTACAGCATCAATCAGCTGAAAAGGTGCCTTTATTAAATTCCCAGAGTTATCGAATAATTCTTCCTCTTCACTTGAAACAATGAATCACTTTCCTGGTCTAATTTGGAAACAGGAATACGCCACCCAACCTAGGGCAAAGCTCAATTAGTGCATGAGGCCTGTGTGTCTGTTCCTTCAGGCTTTGTTTCAGATAATCCACACTGAAGTACAAGGTCATAAACAGATGAAACAGGACACTCGATAGTAGGGAGTGACCGGCACGGCTGTAACACAATCAAGGAGCTGAGGTGATGTCAGCTTTATGAAAGGGATCGCAGACTATGAGACTTAACACTAGGCTGAAACAAATCCCCAGGAATGACTTATTTTCTGTACAGACTTACAAAGTAATTTCACAGATTCACAGAAATTCACAGAAACCCCACAGTGCAGATAGAGGCCATTTCGGCCCATCGAGCCTGCACCGACACATATCCCACCCGATCCCCGTAACCCCTACACCAACACATATCCCACCCTATCCCCGTAACCCCACGTATTTAATCCCCCTAACACTAAGGGTCAATTTATCATAGCCAATCAACCTAACCTGCACATCTTTGGACTGTGGGAGGAAACCAGAGCACCCGAAGAAAACCCACGCAAACACGGGAAGAATGTGCAAACTCCACACAGACAGTCGCCCGAGGCCGGATTCGAACCCGGGTCCCTAGCATAATCCATGGGTTCAGGGCCCATCAACTGCAGAGACAAGATTTAAAGGCAAAAGGAAGTTAAATTATCGATCAAAGTATTCTACCATTTTACACTAAAATATCGAAAATAAGAAATATTCTGTGCCAATTTTGAAATCTCATTTTTTTTTTACCTGCCATGCCAGATTGCCTTGTAGCTAGACAACAGCATATCCCAGTGTGTGTTGGGGATATCTGAGTGTGACCCAGGGTCACTCTGTGTGTTGGGGATATCTGAGTGTGATCCAGGGTCACTCTGAGTTTTGGGGATATCTGAGTGTGACCCTGGATCTCTCGGTGTTGGGGATATTTGAGAGTGACCCAGGGTCACTCTGAGTGTTGGGGATATCTGAGTGTGACCCAGGGTCACTCTGTGTGTTGGGGATATCTGAGTGTGACCCAGGGTCACTCTGTGTGTTGGGGATATCTGAGTGTGAACCAGGGTCACTCTTTGTTTTGGGGATATCTGAGTGTGTCCCAGGGTCACTCTGTGTTGGAGATGACTGAGTGTGACCCAGGGTCACTCTGTGTGTTGGGGAGATATCTGAGTGTGACCCAGGGTCACTCTGAGTGTTGGAGATGTCTGAGTGTGACCCAGGGTCACTCCGTGTGTTGGGGAGATATCTGAGTGTGACCCAAAAGTCACTCTGTGTGTTGGGGATATCTGAGTGTGTCCCAGGGTCACTCTAAGTGTTGGAGATATCTGAGTGTGACCCAGGGTCACTCTGTGTTGGAGATGACTGAGTGTGACCCAGGGTCACTCTGAATGTTGGGGATATCTGAGTGTGACCCAGGGTCACTCTGTGTGTTGGGGATATCTGAGTGTGACCCAGGGTCACTCTGTGTGTTGGGGATACCTGACTGTGACCCAGGGTCACTCTGTGTGTTGGGGATATCTGAGTGTGACGCAGCATCACTCTGTGTGTAGGGGATATCTGAGTGTGTCCCAGGGTCACTCTGTGTTTTGGGGGATATCTGAGTGTGACCCAGGTTCACTCAGAGTATTGGGGATATCTGAGTGTGACTGTACTGGCCTTGCTAGATGTGCTCCTATCTAGTTATCCAGCAAGTTAAACACTTATTCAAAATAATTCCTCGTGAAGCCGTTTGCTGTTTTGAAGCTTTACTTGAACAAATTTGTGAAACTGTAAACAAAGACAAAGTATGTTTTGTACATAAAACTAAGTACTATACATTCGATATTACATAAGATATAACATATTTACAACAATAGAATAGATTATTGTATAACTAACTAACATTTGGACTAACTTCTGTAACTATCAAATATTAACCTTTTATAAACATATTGTTATCAAAATACTACACTGGCAAAGTTACTATCATGCTAAAAGACAAAGATACTCACAGATATTGCGCCTGGCCTAAAATAGAAGATCAGATTACATTGGATTGCAAATCCCTCATGGAATTCTCCATTACTCAAGCCAGGTTCTTCCTGGAATTCCACTTCCTGGGATTCTACTTCCTGGGTCACACAGGAAGAAAGGTAGGAAGGTCAAATGACCTCTCACACAGGAAGAAAGGTAGAAAGGTCAAATGACCTCTCACACAGACACTGTTAACACATAACCACCACCAGAGGGTGCTATCTGCATGTAAAATGTCCATAATGTCCAGAACACTCCCCGTCTGGGGTCGTTAACGACTCCACATAGTCCGAACTCTACTTGTCACTGGAGTCCTCTGGCGACAAAAGAAGAACCACCTCAGAGACAGTCCGTCGGTGTCGACGATAGGATGCAGCTTCCGTAGACTGCTGTGAGGGGGTAGGTTGCGTTCTGCTACGCACAGTTCCAATCTGGGTATGGTAAGGTCTGGCTGGGGTGCCAACTTGCCCCTATCAAAGACGAAGCCAATTTTGCTTTGTCCATCTTGAGTGGTGACCTTCAGATAAGCCACACTTGCAATGGTCTTAGCGGATGCGTCTGCAAAGATACAAAGCTCTTTGAATTGGGCATTTAAGGGAGAGAAAGACGAATAGCAGCGAGGTATTTGGATCTCCTGTATGTCTTGGAGTGAGTCTCTCCATCTGTCCCACTCTGCTTCCATCTCTTCAGGGAGAGGTGAATCCCACTCTTCAGCACGTGTGGAGAGTTCCTGGAGGAGCAGCCTGCCTTGTATGGTGACAGGGGCTAAGAAGCCGAGAGGGTCATATAGGCTGTTGACTGTAGAGAGCACTCCTCTACGTGTGAAGGGTTTCCTGGCATCTAAGAATTGGAACGTGAACGTGTCTGTTGCTATGTTCCAAGACACTCCTAGGCTACGCTGTAGGGGGAGGTCATCAGTGAAGAGGTCTAGGTCCTTGACGTCCTTAGCACGATCTTCAGGGGGGAATGCCTCCATCACTGCTGGTCTGTTAGAGGCTATCTTGTGCAGCCTGAGGTTGGATAGTGCAAGTAGTTCCTGAGCTCGTCCGAGGGTACTGATGGCCTCTGCTTCGGTCGGGAATGACTTCAGTGCGTCGTTGACATACACCTCTCGTTCGATGAACCCTCTCACATCACTGCCAAAGTCGTCGTCTTCTTCCTTGGCAGCCCTCCTCAGTCTGTATATGGCGACAGCAGGGGATGGGCTAATCCCGAAGACATGGGCACGCATTTTGTAGTCCACAATGTCTCTGTTGGGGTCGTTGTCCCGATACCACAGGAAGCGGAGGAAGTCTCTGTGGTCTTCTCTCACCACAAAGCAATGAAACATGTGCTGGATATCGGCAGTGATGGCGACGGGCTCTTTCCTGAATCTCATGAGTACTCCCAAGAGGCTGTTATTAAGATCGGGCCCTGTGAGGAGTACATCGTTGAGAGAGACTCCCTGACATGGTGCACTGGAGTCAAACACCGCGCGGATCTGTTCCGGCTTTTTGGGGTGATAGACTCCGAAGGAAGGGAGGTACCAACACTCTTGGCCTTCCTGGAGTGGAGAAGCTATCTCTGCATGATCATTGACAAGCATTTTCTTAACAAATTCTAGGATGTGTGCTTTCATCTTTGGCTTCTGTAGTGTGCGACGGAGTGAGTTAAGACGATTATAGGCATACATCTTCTCAGATTCTTGGCGACGTCCGACAAGGTACACATTAACGAGGCATATCTTGGAGTATGCTCTTGCACTCACTCCTTCTCCACACACCTCAGTGCACCTGGATGTAATCTCCGGACCGGCAGCTCCCTCTCTCTCCTCGCCGTGCTCTGAAGCGGGAGGAGGCATCTCTGACTTCCAAGGAGCTGGGCCTGGGTGTAGTGCTGAAACGTGCCGATCACTTTCACATTCAGTGCATTTTGCATCTACCTTGCAGTTCTTGGCGAGATGGCTCGTGGAAGAGCAGCACTTGAAACATATAAAGTTCTCTTTAAGATATTGTTTCCGATCTTCCAGGGACATCTCCCTGAAGCCTCTGCACTTCTTTAAAGGATGGGGCTTGTTGTGGATAGGGCATTGTTTGCTCATATCCTCAGGTTTCTTCTGATCATTTGTGTTCTCAGTTGAGGACACTTGCATTTTGCTGACAGATATTGGTTTCTTTCCATGTCTGTCGAACTTGTCTCTTCTGGCAAGTGCTGGGTGGGAGGAGAAGAGGTTGAAGCTGGGATCGTTCCTGGCTTTGGCTTCTTTACAGATGAATTTGGCAAACGCAGAGAATGGTGGGAAGGCCACGTTGTGCTTTAGCTTGAACTTTGATCCAAACGTTATCCACTTCTCCTGCAGGTTAGATGGAAGCTTCTCAACGATGGGACTTACCCCTCTGGAAGTGTCTAAGTACGATAGACCGGGTAGGTAGCCGTCCTGCTTTGCGGCTTCGAGTTCCGACAGCAGATCTCCAAGGTCGCGAAGCTTCTGGAGTTCCTTACTCATCAACCTCGGAAAGTAATCCAACCTGTCAAAGAGAGTCCTTTCAATGGCTTCAGGCGAGCCGTAGCTTTCTTCCAGCCTCGCCCAAGCCATCTGCAACCCCTCTGGCAGCTGTCCCACATTGGCCGCTTTTATCCTGCAGGCCTGTCCGGCGGACTCTGGGCTGAGCCATTTGATAAGGAGGCCGAGCTCTTCTCCTGCCGACAGGTCTAAACCCAATATGGCATCGTAGAAGCAGGACTTCCAAACCCGATAATTCTCCAGCATGTCATCGAACTTGGTTAACCCTGTAGTCACCAGCTGGGTGCGTGCAAGGTATTTGGCGAGGTCGTAGGTGCTGGGACCTGTGCCAGGGTTGCCTTGTCTAGGGACTCTGTTGGGGGTCTCAAGGAAACGAGAGGGGATTTGCTGCTGACTTTCTCCATTCAGTGTTCTATTCCTCTGCACCGTGTCTTCCGTTCTGCTGGGGGAGACTCTGCGGCTTGAGGCACGCTGTCTACTTTGACCTTGGTTGGCAACTTGGGGCATGTTATATGAAGTGCTTGCATCTGTAGAGATGTGCGGGCCTTCATCCCTTTCTCTTGTAAACTGTATGTCGGCATGGTCGCTCACGTAATCTATGGTGCGCTGTCGTGGACTCTGCCACGAAACGGGTATTAAAGGTTTGTAAGCTGTCTCGGGATCAGCTCCCTCCAAAATTGCCTCGAATACTTGTGTCTCAGCTAATGCAGCATCTATCTCTTTTTGTTGCTGCAGAGCATCTAATGTGGCTTGGAGACGGGCCTGTTCAGCTTGGCGTTCCACTTGGTGACGGGCCTGTTCCGCTTGGAATTCAGCTTGGAGTCGGGCCTGTTCCGCTTGGAGTTGGGGCTGCTCGGTTGGAGTTGGGCCTGTTCGGCTTGGGGTTCAGCTTGGAGATGGGCCTGTCTTACTTTTATTTCTATTTCACTCTTCGCATGTGCAGTTCTGGCTTGAGCTGCCACTAGCTTAGCCCGTGCTCTGGCGATGGTCACGCTTACTGTAGAACCACCTAATGACCGTGAACCAGCTTGCGATCTGATGTAACCAGAGCTTATAGACCAATTGTCACCTTCTACAGTTTCATCTGCCCGTTTAAGGTCTCCTCCTCGCTGCAAAGTATTCTTGTTATTATCTTCTGACATGTTGATGTGTGGTAGGTGTGCTCTACTATGTTAAGGGTTACACTGGGTTCCTCCTGCTCCGCTCTTCACAGCTAGCTGTATTGCTATCTTTTCACTGTACTGGCCTCACTAGATGTGCTCCTATCTAGTTATCCAGCAAGTTAAACACTTATTCAATATAATTCCTCATGAAGCCGTTTGCTGTTTTGAAGCTTTACTTGAACTAATTTGTGAAACTATAAACAAAGACAAAGTATGCTTTGTACATAAAACTAAGTACTATACATTTGATATTACATAAGATATAACATATTTACAACAATAGAATAGACTAATTGTATAACTAACTAACATTTGGACTAACTTCTGTAACTATCAAATATTAAACTTTTATAAACATAGTGTTATCAAAATACTACATTGAAAAGTTAATATCATGCTTATAGACAAAGATACTCACAGATATTGCACCTGGCCTAACAGAGAAGATCAGATTACATTGGATTGCAAATCCCTCATGGAATTCTCCATTACTCAAGCCAGGTTCTTCCTGGAATTCCACTTCCTGGGATTCTACTTCCTGGGTCACATGGGAAGAAAGGTAGAAAGGTCAAATGACCTCTCACACAGGAAGAAAGGTAGAAAGTTCAAATGACCTCTCACACAGACACTGTTAACACATAACCACCACCAGAGGGTGCTATCTGCATGTAAAATGTCCATAATGTCCAGAACCATGACCCAGGGTCACTCTGTGTTTTGGGGGATATCTGAGTGTGACCCAGGGTCACTCTGTGTGTTAGGGATATCTGAGTGTGACCCAGGGTCACTCTGAGTGTTGGTGATCTCTGAGTGTGACCCAGCATCACTCTGTGTGTTGGAGATATCTGAGTGTGACCCAGCGTCACTCTGTGTGTTGGGGATATCTGAGTTTGACCCAGGGTCACTCTGTGTGTTGGGGATATCTGAGTGTGACCCAGGATCACTCCGTGTCTTGGGGATATCTGAGTGTGACCCAGGGTCAGTCTGTGTGTTGGGAATATCTGACTGTGACCCAGGGTCACTCCGTGTCTTGGGGATATCTGAGTGTGACCCAGGGTCACTCTGTGTGTTGGGGATATCTGAGTGTGACCCAGGGTCACTTTGTGTGTTGGAGATATCTGAGTGTGACCCAGGGTCACTCTGAGTGTTGGAGATGTCTGAGTGTGACCCAGGGTCACTCTGTTTTGGGGATATCTGAGTGTGACCCAGGGTCACTCTGTGTGTTGGGGATATCTGAGTGTGACCCAGGGTCACTCCGTGTGTTGGAGTTATCTGAGTGTGACCCAGGGTCACTGTGAGTGTTGGGGATATCTGAGTGTGACCCAGGGTCACTGTGAGTGTTGGGGATAACTGAGTGTGACCCAGGGTCACTCTGTGTTTTTGGGATATCTGAGTTTGTCCCAGGGTCTCTCTGTGTGTTGGGGAGATATCTGGCTATCGCTCAGAACCCGCTCACTGCTACAAAACAGTACTAAGATTCCAAGGGGCAGGACACTAAAAGTGAGCACGACACTTCATCTTTCAGCACGCCAGTATGTCATTGAACTGCCTCTCTTCAAATAAAGTTGCTTTAATGCTGTACACAGGGATATAAGAGGGTATGAAACAAGAAACGGCCCAATGCTAGGAGCCATTGACTCAACAAATCCTTACCAATCCTTCCACACACCATGTACAATCAACCCCATCATAGACCCTACTCCATCAATTCAATCACCTTCCACACACCATCTCCAATCTACCCTATCATAGACCCTACTCCACCCTTTCAATCACTTTCCACAGACCATCTACAATCTACCCCATCATAGACCCTACTCCACCCTTTCAATCAATCACTTTCCACAGACCATCTACAATCTACCCCATCATAGACCCTACTCCACCCATTCAACCACCTTCCACACACCATCTACAATCTACCCCATCATAGACCCTACTCCACCCATTCAATCACTTTCCACAGACCATCTACAATCTACCCCATCATAGACCCTATTACACCCATTCAATCACTTTCCACACACCATCTACAATCTACCCCATCATAGACCCTACTCCACCCATTCAATCACTTTCCACACACCATGTACACTCTACTCTACCACAGTCTTACTAACTAATTTGAACTTCTGAGGGAAAGCACTCTGTAATCTCTACGGTTAATCGGGCAAACCTTCATAATATTCTTCCTCACGTCGCCATTATTCAACCCTGGCCTCCACAGATGACATTTCCCCAACCTGAATATAACCCTCTCCCTCCAATCCCATTTTCTATGGAATACTGGATCAAAGACATTGAACTGAAGTGTGACGTATTTAGGAATTTGATTGGAAAGACTAACCTGAATACATATCAAAGCTGCTTTCCCGCTTGTCATTATCAGTTTGTATTTTTAGTCTATAATGATCATATTCAACAATCTTAGTAAATGTTATAATATGATGAGTTATGTTCTTTTACCCTGAGCACGTTTCCAGCTGAATGTGCCCAACCCATGTGCTTGGTCCTCCACCAAGACTGAAAACAGTTCATTATCTGAACCAGTTAATGATAGGACCAATGACCAGTGAGATTATTTGCTTGGCTGGTTATCAAGATTCACAGAATCAACACGACACATGAGCACGCTGTCATGACATGGTAGTAATGGCTGTTGCTTCAGCATAGCCCTCAGCAGGGTTAAATTTTGTAATACTTTGAAAACACAAGGAGGGCAAAATTCAGTTGGTTAGCACCTCCTGTTAGCGCCTGGTGGGGGTGCTAATGGGGCACTGATGCAGTAGCGCTGGGGCAAGACAAATCCAGCGCCGCATGCCAAATCCATCCCCAACCCCACCCTGTTGTGCCGCTGCTAACAGTTACCACCGGGGACTTCAGCGCCAGGCAGATCGTGGCATCAGTGAGTGTACAACACTCACTGGGTGTCCAATCTGCAAAATTCATTGTCACCACCTGCCTTAGCGCCTTGCCCCAACAGAGACAGGGAGAGGAAGATTCTAGCAGGTGGATGCCGGCTCCAGGGGCGTTACTTAACGGCATCATTAGTAATAAGTTGCAGCTGTCAGGTTGGTGCTGTTTCACTGCCTCCTTGTCAGTTTGAGATAGTTCAAGAGTTGAATTCAGTCATTCAAAGGTTGTTTAGTACCAGGAGTGTTGTGGCTTCTAAAAGTTAGTTACATTTATTCTCACAACATATCAAAGTGCGACACTTGGTTACATTAATGGGGGCTGTACTGGCAGTCAACCTCGCCCTCCAGGATCTACTGCGGAATGAACAGAGGCAGCGAGAAAGACCGGAACATGTGCCCAGAGTGAGGAGGAGGGCCATCAAGCCTCTCAACAGGAGGTCTTACCCTCCAAAGATATCCCAAGAGCAATTCTCCGACCTCCAATTAAGTGAGGAGCAGTGTATTAGAAGGCTCCGCTTCAGCAGATAGATGGCCACAGAACTCTGCAACCATCTGCAACCAGATCTCCAGCCTCAGATCAGGACAGCTCTCTCAGTGGCAGTCAAGGTCACCGTCGCCCTCAATTTCTTCACCAGTGGATCCTTCCAGTCTGCAAAAGGAGACATAGCTAACATCTCACAGTTTGCTATCCATCACTGCATCTGGGAGGTCACAGAGGCACTCTACAGTAGGAGAAGGGGCTATGTTTCCCTCTCCATCACCAGGGAGGAGCAGGATGAGCATGTATGTGGCTTTGCCAGGATAGCGGGATTCCCCATGGTGCAGGGCGCCACTGACTGAACCCAAGTGGCTTTGCAGGCACTGCATAAAAATCCTGAAATCTTGCGTAACTGCAAAGGCTACCACTCACTTAAAGTGCAATTGGTGTGCGACCACAGACAGCAAATCCTCAATGTGAATGCCCACTATCCTGGCAGCAGCCATAATGCCTTCATCCTGTGCTAGACCAGTGTGCCAGCAATCTTCGAGCTTGCGGCTGGCTGGTTGGAGACAAGGGTTATCCACTCTCCACCTGGCTCATGACTCCCCTCCGCAACCTCAACACTCCTGCTAGCACTCATATAATGAGAGTCATGCTGCAACCAGGAACATCATCAAGCAGGCCATCGGGGTGCTCAAGCAATGGTTCTGCTGCCTTGACCGCTCCGGAGGCGCCCTCCAGTACTCGCCGGAGTGGATGTCCCATTTCATTGCTGTCTGCTGCATGCTCCACAACTTGGCCATCATGAGGACCGAGACCTTGCCACCAGGGATTGCGGGACCACCACAGGAGGAGGAAGAGGGAGAGGAGGAGGAGGAGGAAGAGGAAGATGAGGAACAGGAGGAGGAGGAAGAACAGGAGTGAGGGAATAGGCAGCCACTCAATTGAATTTCCAGAAGGGCGGTCTGTGAATGACTCATTAGACTGCCATTCCAATAAATTAATCCACAGATCCCCATTTTCACTACCTCCCCATCAATCCATCCCTGTCAAAAGCCATATCACAGCGCACAGCTGAATTAATAAAGTTATCACTAATCAGTGAAAACATATTTAAAGTAACATTATTACCTATTCACCCTTGTGCAATCACTTAGTGCCTCGTGTTGCAGTGCCTTTGCCTACTCTAGTGCTTCTAAAATGTGTTGGCCCAGTGGCTGCAGTGGGGCTGGTGGAAGGCTGCTCTCTACTAAATTAGGACTGGTTCAAAATGAGGCAAGTAGGAACAGCCAGTGGGACTGGGTACAGTGGCTGGAGTGACTGGGTAAAGTGGGTGGAGGGAATTGGTACAGTGGGTAGAGGGACTGGGTACAGTGGGTGGAGGGGCTGGGTACAGTGGGTGGAGGGGCTGGGTACAGTGGGTGGAGGGGCTGGGTACAGTGGGTGGAGGAACTGGGTACAGTGGCTGGAGTGACTGGGTAAAGTGGGTGGATGGAATTGGTACAGTGGGTGGAGGGACTGGGTAGAGTGGATGGAGGGACTGGGTACAATGGGTGGAGAGACTGGGTAGAGTGGTTGGAGGGGCAGGTACAGTGGGTGGATGGACTGGTACAGCGGGTGGAGGGACTGGTACAGTGGGTGCAGGGACTGGGTACAGTGGGGGGAGGGGCTGGTACAGTGGGTGGAGGGACTGGTACAGTGGGTGGAGGGGTGGGTACAGTGGGTAGAGGGACTGGGTAAAGTGGGTGGAGGGGCGGGTACAGTGGGTAGAGGGACTGGGTAAAGTGGGTGGAGGGGCTGGGTACAGTGGGTGGAGGGACTGGGTACAGTGGATGGAGGGACTGGGTACAATGGGTGGAGGGACTGGGTAGAGTGGGTGGAGGGGTGGGTACAGTGGGTGGACGGACTGGTACGGTGGGTGGAGGGACTGGTACAGTGGGTGGAGGGATTGGTACAGTGGGTGGAGGGGTGGGTACAGTAGGTAGAGGGACTGTGTATATTGGGTGGAGGGGCTGTGTACAGTGGGTGGAGGGGTGGGTACAGTGGGTAGAGGGACTGGGTACAGTGGGTGGAGGGGCCGGTACAGTGGGTGGAGGGGCCGGTACAGTGGGTGGAGGGGCTGGGTACAGTGGGTGGAGGGGCTGGGTACAGTGGGTGGAGGGACTGGTACAGTGGGTGGAGGGGCCGGTACAGTAGGTAGAGCGACTGGGTATAGTGGGTGGAGGGGCAGGTACAGTGGGTAGAGGGACTGGGTACAGTGGGTGGTGGGGCTGGTACAGTGGGTGGAGGGACTGGTACAATGGGTGGAGGGGCTGGATACAGTGGGTGGAGGGGCGGGTACAGTGGGTGGAGCGACTGGGTACAGTGGGTGGAGGGGCTGGTATAGTGGGTGGAGAGACTGGTTTCAGTGGGTGGAGGGACTGGGTAGAGTCGGTGGAGGGGCGGGTACATTGGGTGGAGGGGTGGGTACAGTGGGTTGAGGGGCTGGGTACAGTGGGTGGAGGTGCTGGTACAGTGGGTGGAGAGACTGGGTTCAGTGGGAGGAGGGACTGGGTAGAGTGGGTGGAGGGGCGGGCACAGTGGGTGGAGGGGCTGGGTACAGTGGGTGGAGGGGCTGGTACAGTGGGTGGAGGGGCGGGTACAGTGGGTGGAGGGGCGGGTACAGTGGGTGGAGGGGTGGGTACAGTGGGTGGAGGGACTGGGTAGAGTGAGTAGAGGGACTGGTACAGTGGGTGGAGGGGCTGGGTAGTGCGTGGAGGGGCTGTTACAATGGGTGCAGGGACTGGGTGCAGTGGCTGGAGGGGCGGGGTAGTGGGTGGACGGGCTGGTACAGTGGGTGGAGGGGCTGGTACAGTGGGTGCAGGGACTGGGTACAGTGGGTGGAGGGATTGGTACAGTGGGTGGATGGGCTGGGTAGTGGGTGGACGGGCTGGTACAGTGGGTGGAGGGGCTGGTACAGTGGTTGCAGGGACTGGGTACAGTGGGTGCAGGGACTGGGTAAAGTGGGTAGAGGGACTGGGTAGAGTGGGTGGAGGGGCTGGGTATAGTGGGTGGAGGGGCTGGGTACAGTGGGTGGAGGGACTGGGTACAGTGGGTGGCTGGACTGGGTACAGTGGGTGGAGGGGTGGGTACAGTGGGTGGAGGGGCTGGTACAGTGGGTGGAGGGGCTGGGTACAGTGGGTGGAGGGGCTGGGTCCAGTGGGTGGAGGGACTGGGTACAGTGGGTGGAGGGGCGGGTACAGTGGGTGGAGGGGCGGGTACATTGGGTGGAGGGGCAGGTACAGTGGGTGGAGTGGCTGGGTACAGTGGGTGGAGGGACTGGGTGCAGTGGGTGGAGGGGCCGGGTACAGTGTGTGGAGGGACTAAGTAGAGTGGGTGGAGGGACTGGGTACAGTGGGTGGAGGGGTGGGTACAGAGGGTGGAGGGACTCTGTACAGTGGGTAGAGGGACTGGTACAGTGGGTGGAGGGGCTGGGTAGTGGGTGGATGGGCTGGTACAGTGGGTGGAGGGGCTGGTACAGTTGGTGCAGGGACTGGTTGCAGTGGGTGCAGGGACTGGGTGCAGTGGGTGGAGGTGCTGGGTAGTGGGTGGATGGTCTGGTACAGTGGGTGTAGGGGCTGGTAGAGTGGGTGCAGGGACTGGGTACAGTGGGTGGAGGGACTGGAACATTGGGTGGATGGGCTGGGTAGTGGGTGGATGGGCTGGTACAGTGATTGGAGGGGCTGGTACAGTGGGTGCAGGGACTGGTTACAATGGTTGCAGGGACTGGATAGAGTGGGTGGAGTGGCTGGTTCAGTGGGTGGATGGGTTGGTACAGTGGGTAGTTGGACTGGGGACAGTGGGTGGATGGGCTGCTACAGAGGGTGGAGGGGCTGGGTACAGTGGGTGGAGGGGCTGGGTACAGTGGGTGGAGGGACTGTGTACAATGGGTGTAGGGGCGGGTACAGTGGGTTGAGGGGCTGGGTACAGTGGGTGGAGGGGCTGGTACAGTGGGTGGAGGGGCTGGGTACAGTGGGTGGAGGGGTGGTCACAGTGGGTGGAGGGGCGGGTACAGTGGGTGGAGGGGATGGGTACAGTGGGTGGAGGGGTGGGTACAGTGGCTGGAGGGATAGGTACAGTGGGTGGAGGGGCTGGGTAGTGGGTGGATGGTCTGGTACAGTGGGTGGAGGGGCTGGTACAATGGGTGCAGGGACTGCGTACCATGGGAGGAGGGACTGGTATAGTGGGTGGAGGGGCTGGGTAGTGGTTGGAGGGGCTGGTACAGTGGGTGCAGGGAATGGTTACAGTGGTTGCAGGGACTGGATAGAGTGGGTGGAGTGGCTGGTACAGTGGGTGGATGGGTTGGTACAGTGGGTAGTGGGACTGGGTACAGTGGTTGGATGGGCTGCTACAGTGGGTGGAGGGGCTGGGTACAGTGGGTGGAGGGGCTGGGCACAGTGGGTGGAGGGGCTGGGTACAGTGGGTGGAGGGACTGGGTAGAGTGGATGGAGGGACTTGGTACAATGGGTGGAGGGACTGGGTAGAGTGGGTGGAGGGGAAGTTACAGTGGGTGGACGGACTGGTACAGCGGGTGGAGGGACTGGTACGGTGGGTGCAGGGACTGGGTACAGTGGGAGGAGGGGCTGGTACAGTGGGTGGAGGGGCGGGCACAGTGGGTAGAGGGACTGGGTACAGTGGGTGGAGGGGCTGGTACAGTGGGTGGAGGGGCTGGGTACAGTGGGTGGAGGGGCATGTAGAGTGCGTGAAGGGGCTGGGTACAGTGGGTGGAGGGGCTGGGTACAGTGGGTGGAGGGACTGGGTACAGTGGGTGGAGGGGCATGTAGAGTGCGTGAAGGGGCTGGGTACAGTGGGTGGAGGGGCTGGGTACAGTGGGTGGAGGGACTGGGTACAGTGGGTGGAGGGGCATGTAGAGTGCGTGAAGGGGCTGGGTACAGTGGGTGGAGGGGCTGGGTACAGTGGGTGAAGGGGCTGGGTACAGTGGGTGGAGGGGCCGGTACAGTGGGTGGAGGGGCTGGGTACAGTGGGTGGAGGGGCATGTAGAGTGCGTGAAGGGGCTGGGTACAGTGGGTGGAGGAGCTGGGTGCAGTGGGTGTAGGGGCTGGGTACAGTGGGTGGAGGGACTGGGTACAGTGGATGGAGGGACTGGGTACAATGGGTGGAGGGACTGGGTAGAATGGGTGGAGGGGTGGGTACAGTGGGTGGACGGACTGGTACAGTGGGTGGAGGGACTGGAACAGTGGGTGGAGGGACTGGTACAGTGGGTGGAGGGGTGGGTATAGTAGGTAGAGGGACTGTGTATATTGGGTGGAGGGGCTGGGTACAGTGGGTGGAGGGGCGGGTGCAGTGGGTAGTGGGACTGGGTACAGTGGGTGGAGGGGCCAGTACAGTGGGTGGAGGGGCTGGGTACAGTGGGAGGAGGTGCATCTAGAGTGGGTGAAGGGGCTGGGTACAGTGGCTGGAGTGACTGGGTAAAGTGGGTGGATGGAATTGGTGCAGTAGGTGGAGGGACTGGGTACAGTGGGTGGAGGGGCTGGGTACAGTGGATTGACGGACTGGGTACAATGGGTGGAGGGACTGGGTAGAGTGTGTGGAGGGGTGGGTACAGTGGGTGGACGGACTGGTACAGCGGGTAGAGGGACTGGTACAGTGGGTGGAGGGACTAGTACAGTGGGTGGAGGGGCGGGTACAGTAGATAGAGGGACTGGGTATAGTGGGTGGAGGGGCAGGTACAGTGGGTAGAGGAACTGGGTACAGTGGGTAGTGGGGCTGGTACAGTGGGTGGAGGGACTGGTACAATGGGTGGAGGGGCTGGATACAGTGGGTGGAGGGGCGGGTAAAGTGGGTGGAGAGACTGGGTTCAGTGGGTGGAGGGACTGGGTAGAGTGGGTGGAGGGGCGGGTACAGTGGGTGGAGGGGTCGGTACAGTGGGTTGAGGGGCTGGGTACAGTGGGTGGAGGTGCTGGTACAGTGGGTGGAGAGACTGGGTTCAGTGGGTGGAGGGAATGGGTAGAGTGGGTGGAGGGGCAGGCACAGTGGGTGGAGGGGCTGGGTACAGTGGGTGGAGGGGCTGGTACAGTGGGTGGAGGGGCGGGTACAGTGGGTGGAGGGGCGGGTACTGTGGGTGGAGGGGCTGGGTACAGTGGGTGGAGCGGCTGGGTACAGTGGGTAGAGGGACTGGGTGCAGTGGGTGGAGGGACTGGGTTCAGTCAGTGGAGGGGCGGGTACTGTGGGTGGTGGGACTGGGTAGAGTGGGTAGAGGGACTGGTACAGTGGGTGGAGGGGCTGGGTAGTGGGTGGATGGGTTGGTACATTGGGTGGAGGGGCTGTTACAATGGGTGCAGGGAATGGGTGCAGTGGCTGGAGGGGCTGGGTAGTGGGTGGACGGGCTGGTACAGTGGGTGGAGGGGCTGGTACAGTGGGTGCAGGGACTGGGTACAGTGGGTGGAGGGATTGGTACAGTGTGTGGATGGGCTGGGTAGTGGGTGAACGGGCTGGTACAGTGGGTGGAGGGGCTGGTACAGTGGTTGCAGGGAGAGAGAGAATTGCAGACGGAGTGAATACACATGCTGAAGATGGGCTGCTGAGATTTTAGTGTTTTTAGTATCTAAAGTGGGGAAAAAAAAGTTTCATTTCATTTCAATTTTTAAAAAGGTTTTAAAATTAAATTTAGTTCTAGTTAAGTTAGTTTAGTTTAGGTTAGTTTACGTTTAGATTAGTCTAGACAAAGTAGAGAAGGAAAAGACCGCCAGAAAGACTACCAAAGAAAAAAAAACCCAGAGGAAAATAGAGGGAAAAAAAAGCCAAAGCAAAAAAAAAAAAGAAACAAGAGAAGAACTACACAAACCAGTGAACGGCAGTCACACGGGGCTTCAGCAGCGGTGGTTGAGTCGGCGGCATCGGGACCGAGTTCGAGGAGGCGAGGTGACTCGGGCCGCAGCCCAGCGGTCCAGCAACCGGCACAGCCGAGGGGACTCGGGCCGCATCCCAGAAATCGGCACAGCCGAGGAGATCCGGAACGCAGCCCGGCAATCGGCACAGCGGAGAGGACTCGGGCCGCATCGCAGAAATCGGCACAGCCGAGGAGATTCGGAACGCAGCCCGGAAATCCAGCAATCAGCACAGCCGAGGGGACTCGGGCCACAGCCCAACAATCCAGCACGGGAAAGGCCCGAGGAGCCAGGCCAGCAGGCACAGAGACCTCTGAGGAGAAGGAGAGCAACCAGAAGGCTCGCAACCAAGACCGTGAGTACAGGGCCCAGGGAGGGAGGCCCAGGGAAAGGCCCGAGGAGCCAGGCCGAAACAGAGGCCCAGAGACCTCTGAGGGGGAGGGGAACAGCCCGAAGGCACCGGGAAACAGTGGCTCACAGACTCAGACCTGAGAAGGGTGAACCCAGGAGCCGAGGCCCAGGGACCACGGGGTCGGAGAGGGGGACCGGGAAAGTTCGCGAACAGGGAGAGGGTAACACCAAACCCGGGGCCCCAGAAAAGCTTATTCTAAGATCAACAATACTTTACCAAAAATGAGCGAATCAGAAGATCCACAACAGCCCCGCTTCCAGATTCCCCCCAACACCACAAAAAAAGCTATAAAAACGATCAAGCATGCTCAGATGAGAGAAAAACCAGAAACTCTCTTTACTGACTGTTACAACAATGGGACAAAAAGTAACCTCATATTCTACTCAGATCAGCCAGCGGCTTGGATCAGAGCAATAAAATCACACTATACCAGTGTTAAGCTAAAAAATACCGCAAATGGGTCCATAATGAAAATTAACACACCAGGAGACAGTTCAATCACGACTGTCAACGCGTACAATACCGGAACAATATTAGTGCAAGGCAACCTCGACAAATTTGCAACGGCCTTCAGGACACTGAAAAGATCAACTACGAGGGGAATGAACAGCCCCAGAGTGGCCCGCACTCCCCCCAACATTGACAACTTACCAGGAGAAAATCTGCATGGTCAAGGGATGAACGAGCCACACAGTTCAAACCAGACACTAACCCCGGGGAACCACAGCCACACGATACAACTGACAAACCCCAGCATAACTACCACGGAGGAAGCCACACATAGTTCCCCTACCATTCCCAGCCCACCAAGAGAAGAGCAGCATAGCCAGGAAGTGAGTGAGCCTTCCAGGGCCGACCAGCTTAGCCAGGAAGTGAGTGAGCCTTCCAGGGCCGACCAGACACATACCCCGGGATCACACAGCCAGATACAACCAAAAGATAAATTTTATCAATTAGAGATAGAGATGGTTAAACTTAGAGAGGAGGTCCTCAAATTGAATGACAAACAAAAGCAGGAGAGGGAGAGACACAAGAGAGAGCTGAATAGACTTGATAACCAGGTGAATCTACTTAAGAATCAGGTGAAAGAGCTGCAGGAAAAAGAAGAGAGCCATAGAGGAGAGAAAACACCATTAGACCAGCAACCAGAGACTAGAGATAAGACAAGACAGAGCCGGACGGAACGGCTGCACTCCCACACGGAACAAAAGCAACAGACACACAATACAAGGGGTGCCACACAGACCGACCAGCATGCTGACTCGCAATCTTCCCCCACCACCATGGAACCACAAGCGAGCCGCTCACAAGAGGTACGCACACACCAGACACCCCAGCCCAGCACACACACTATGAGTCCAGGCGAAAGCCACCAGACAGTAAACACAAACAAGGCTGACGTCGTAATACTCATAGACTCAAATGGGAAATTTCTATGGGAGAAAAAGCTCTTCCCTAGAAGTAAAATAGAAAGGATTTGGTGCCCAACAACAGACAGAGCCATGGGATGGCTGACCAAAGCCAGATTAGGCTCCCCCCAACACATAATAATACACACGGGCACAAATGACCTAAAGGCCAAACAGAAAGAGGTAGCAACATCGCTCAGAGCAATGATTAGGAAGGCAAGCAGTACATTTCCAAACACTAGAATCACTGTTTCCACAATATTGCCGAGAACAGACTTCAACAACAACACAATTCATGAGATAAATGCCAGCATAGCAACAGAATGCGAATCAAACCACAACGTACACCTGGCCCAACACCCCACCCTCGATGAAGAATGTCTTTACGACCACGTCCACATCCAAAGGCAAAAAATATCGATCTTTGCTAAAGCCCTGAAGGACGTCGCTTTTAACCGGGTCCATACCCAGACTCCAAGAGGACCCCCCCCCGACCACCAGAGATCAGCGGGGTACATATCAGGAACACTACAAAGACCACCACCACACCAACCGAGACCGGAGAGGATCCCCATGCAAAACAACATTATCAGACCTGCACCACTCCTGTCCCACAGGGGAATAGGACCGCTACCAGCCAGACAGAGGGAGAGATGCACAGGACGTACGCAATACCTCAGACAGAAACAATCCATTAAGAGACAATAAGCAGATGTGCAGCAGCATCTACTTCCGCCTTATGGATCAAGGACTAATTAATAGAAAGAACTGTAACCAAATTGTATTAACTTTTGTAGACAACTGGGGTGATCTTTTTTTTCCCCACACTTAGACACGACAAACACGTACCAATCTTTAACCTATCATAGAAAAAGATAAAACTTAACATGAAATCCTTATATATTTCGACCTGGAATATCCAAGGTCTACGCTCTTCACTGCGAGAAGTGAAGAGTAGGACCCCAGAGTTCATAGAGGAAACTAAAGATCTAGATATTATAATTTTACAGGAAACTTGGTATAAAGGAAAAGGACACACCGGCTGTCCCCAAGGGTACACTGAGCTAGTGGTCCCCTCCAATAAATTACCAAGTGTAACCCAAGGCAGAGACTCCGGAGGCATACTGATCTGGTTTAAAACAGAACTTAAGAATTACATCAAATTTATAAAAAAGGGCAAAAACCATATGTGGCTCAAACTTGAGAGGGAGATTATCTCAAACACCCAAGATGTTTACATTTGCGCACTTTATATCCCTCCAATCGATTCCCCGTACTACAAAGAGGACACCTTCTCCAACATGGAGGGGGAAATTATCCAATACCAGGCCCAGGGGAACGTGTTGATCTGTGGGGACCTCAATTCAAGAACGGGCGAAGAACCAGACTTCACCAATAATCAGGGAAACAATTACGTATTCAGGAATAACCACTTTGACATCCCTTCCCTTCCATACAGGCATAACTGCGACAAGCAGTCAAATACCAACGGTAAACAGCTACTACAGCTCTGTCGAAACCTGGGTCTGTACATTGTCAATGGTAGGTTCATAGGAGACCTCCTAGGAAGATCGACCTACTGCTCACCTCTTGGCTGCAGCACAGTAGACTATATGATTACAGACTTGGACCCATCCTCTTTCAGAGCATTCACAGTCAAACCACAAACAACACTGTCAGATCACAGTCAAATTACTATGTTTCTCAAAAAGACAGAAACAAACAACATAGAAACACAACCCAGTAAACTGTACAACACCAAAAAATCGTACAGATGGGCCAAAAACGACACGGAAAAATACCAGAAAACAATTAGCAATGCATCAACTCAAGCTCTCTTAGACACCTTTCTGGATAACATATACACTCACAATAAAGAAGGCGTAAACCGGGCAGTTAGTAAACTAAACAATATTTTTGATAATTTGGCAACAAATGCAAACTTGAAAGCTCGCAAGAACAAACCCAAAACAAAAAACTATGAAAAATGGTTTGACCATGATTGCCATAACATGAGGAAAAAACTTAGAAAACTATCAAACCAAAAACACAGACATCCAGAAAACGAGGAATTACGCCTTACTTATTGTCAGACGCTAACACAATACAGAAACACACTCAGGACCAAAAAAGAGCAATTTATTAAGAATACACTCAGCTCCATGGAGGAATCCATTGAGTCGAATTGTTTCTGGGACAACTTGAAAACACTACACAAAAAACAACACGACGATTTGTCCATTCAAAATGGGGACACATGGGTAAACCACTTTGAAAAATTATACCAGAAAAACACACTAGGACCAGAGCAACACCAAATACGCAAAAAACTTGAAAAGCTTGAAATGGCCATAAAAGATAACCAAAACCCGCTAGACGCCATAATAACAGAAAAAGAACTTCTTGAAAAACTCAAGGACCTGCGACCAGGAAAAGCTTGCGGGACAGACGGCATACTAAACGAGATGATTAAACACGCAGACGACAAACTGAAACTGGCTATCCTAAAACTCTTCAACTTGGTTCTGAGTGTCGGTTATTTCCCTGACATCTGGAACAAAGGACTCATAACACCCATATACAAAAGTGGGGACAAAATCGACCCAAACAACTATCGAGGCATCTGTGTAAACAGTAACCCGGGGAAGGTATTCTGTAGCATCATAAACAAAAGACTTATAAACTTCCTTGAAGAGCACAATGTCTTGAGTAAAAGCCAAATTGGATTCCTGCCAAACTATAGAACATCCGATCATATCTTCACCCTACAGACCCTAATTGACAAACACGTTCACCATAACAAAAGCAAAATCTACGCATGCTTTGTAGATTTCCAGAAGGCTTTCGACTCCATCTGGCATGACGGTTTATTCCTGAAACTTATCGAAAGCGGGGTAGGAGGGAAAACATATGATGTAATTAAATCAATGTATACAAACAATAAATGTGCAGTTAAAATTGGAGACAAACAAACAAAATACTTCCCACAGGGGCGGGGGGTGACGCAGGGCTCACCAATCTCACCGACACCCTTTAATATTTACATTAATGGATTGGCAAAACTACTTGAACAATCTACAGCACCCGGCCTCACCCTATATGAATCCAAGGTTAAATTCCTCCTCTATGCCGACGACCTGGTTCTGCTGTCACCAACTAAGGAGGGTCTATAGCAGAACCTGGACCTGCTGGAGTCGTACTGCTAGACTTGGGCCCTGACAATAAATCCCCAAAAAACCAAAGTCCTTGTGTTCCAGCAAAGATCCAAACAACATGGACCCACAATAAATTTCACAGTAGGAACAACCAAAATTGAACAAACCACTCACTACACATACTTGGGCTTAAAAATCAGTTCTACGGGAAACTTCAAACTGGCTGTGAATGAACTGAAAGAGAAAGCAAGAAGGGCTTTCTATGCCATCAAAAAATCAATCCAAATAGAAATCCCAATTAGCATTTGGCTCAAAATTTTCAAATCAGTAATTGAACCAATTGCACTCTATGGCAGTGAGGTCTGGGGACCACTAACACAACAAGATTTTGCAAAATGGGACAAACACCCAATTGAGATCCTACATGCGGAATTCTGTAAAAGTATCCTCCGGACTCAAAGGAAAACAGTAAACAACGCATGCAGGGCGGAACTAGGCCAATACCCATTAATAATCACTATCCAAAAAAGAGCCACCAAATTTTGGAATCACCTACAAATGAGCAATCCCCAATGTTATCACTACGACGCCCTGAAATGCCAAGAGCTGACCATAAAGAAGAATACCCTCAGTCAACTAGTCCTGGGACTCAATAAAGTAACTAATAACAATACTAACAATAACCAGCCCCAGGACAGTGACAGGGTAACACAAAGAATTCGACCCAACACAATCGCCGCTAAGCAAAAGGAAAAATATCTGTCATATTGGGCAGAAACAACAAAAACCCAAAGCAAACTCAATTGCTACTTGGCCCTAAACAGACAATACAACATAGCTGATTACCTGACCATGGTAAAAGATAACAAACTGAGAAGAACCTTGACAAGGTACAGACTTAGCGAACATAGCCTAGCGATCGAAAAAGGCAGACACAGGCAGACCAGGCTGCCAAGAGAAGACAGGATATGCTCTCACTGCAGTCAGGGAGTAGTTGAGACAGAGATGCACTTCCTCACAGCCTGTGGAAAATATCAGGGCATCAGAGAGAATTTCTATCAAAAATTCTCACAAATATGCCCTGAATTCAGAAATCTGACTGACAACCAAAAACTCCCATTCCTACTGGGGGAGGAGAGAAGCTGTATAACACTGGCGGCACACTATGTTACAGCTTGCCATGAACAGAGGGACAACCAGTAAACTAAGACAAGAGTATATATAAACAAGGCGAAAATATATTTATAAACTCAGGGATATACCTGTTTATACACTGTATGAATGGAACCACGTTTATGTGTTCAACCATAAATGTATTTTGATGCTTTGGCAACATAAGATGTACCTTATCATGCCAATAAAGCGATTTGTATTGTATTATTGTATTGACTGGGTACAGTGGGTGGAGGGATTGGTACAGTGGGTGGATGGGCTGGGTAGTGGGTGGACGGGCTGGTACAGTGGGTGGAGGGGCTGGTACAGTGGTTGCAGGGACTGGGTACAGAGGGTAGAGGGACTGGGTACAGTGGGTGGATGGGCTGGTACAGTGGGTGAAGGGGCTGGGTAAAGTGGGTGGAGGGGCTGGGTACAGTGGGTGGAGGGACTGGGTACAGTGGGTGGCTGGACTTGGTACAGTGGGTTGAGGGGCGGGTACAGTGGGTGGATGGGCTGGTAAAGTGGGTGGAGGGGCTGGGTACAGTGGGTGGAGGCGCTGGGTCCAGTGGGTGGAGGGACTGGGTACAGTGGGTGGAGGGGCGGGTACAGTGGGTGGAGGGGCGGGTACATTGGGTGGAGGGGCAGGTACAGTGGGTGGAGGGGCTGGGTACAGTGGGTGGAGGGACTGGGTACAGTGGGTGGAGGGGCCAGGTACAGTGTGTGGAGGGACTAAGTGGAGTGGGTGGAGGGACTGAGTACAGTGGTTGGAGGGGTGGGTACAGTGGGTGGAGGGACTGTGTACAGTGGGTAGAGGGACTGGTACAGTGGGTGGAGGGGCTGGGTAGTGGGTGGATGGGCTGGTACAATGGGTGGAGGGGCTGGTACAGTAGGTGCAGGGACTGGGTGCAGTGGGTGCAGGGACTGGATGCAGTGGGTGGAGGGGCTGGGTAGTGGGTGGATGGTCTGGTACAGTGGGTGGAGGGGCTGGTAGAGTGGGTGCAGGTACTGGGTACAGTGGGTGGAGGGACTGGAACATTGGGTGGATGGGCTGGGTAGAAGGTGGATGGGCTGGTACAGTGGTTGGAGGGGCTGGTACAATGGGTGCAGGGACTGGTTACAGTGGTTGCAGGGACTGGATAGAGTGGGTGGAGTGGCTGGTACAGTGGGTGGATGGGTTGGTACAGTGGGTAGTGGGACTGGGTACAGTGGGCGGATGGGCTGCTACAGTGGGTGGAGGGGCTGGGTACAGTGGGTGGAGGGGCTGGGTACAGTGGGTGGAGGGACTGTGTACAGTGGGTGGAGGGGTGGGTACAGTGGGTTGAGGGGCTGGGTACAGTGGGTGGAGGGGCTGGTACAGTGGGTGGAGGGGCTGGGTACAGTGAGTGAAGGGGCGGTCACATTGGGTGGAGGGGCGGGTACATTGGGTGGAGGGGATGGGTACAGTGGGTGGAGGGGCTGGGTACAGTGGCTGGAGGGGTGGGTACAGTGGGTGGAGAGGCTGGGTAGTGGGTGGATGGTCTGGTACAGTGGGTGGAGGGGCTGGTACAATGGGTGCAGTGACTGGGTACTGTGGGTGGAGGGACTGGTACAGTGGGTGGAGGGGCTGGGTAGTGGTTGGCGGGGCTTGTACAGTGGGTGCAGGGAATGGTTACAGTGGTTGCAGGGACTGGATAGAGTGGGTGGAGTGGCTGGTACAGTGGGTGGATGGGTTGGTACAGTGGGTAGTGGGACTGGGTACAGTGGGTGGATGGGCTGCTTCAGTGGGTGGAGGGGCTGGGTACAGTGGGTGGAGGGTCTGGGTACAGTGGGTGGAGGGACTGTGTACAGTGGGTGGAGGGGCGGGTACAGTGGGTTGAGGGGCTGGGTACAGTGGGTGGAGGGGCTGATACAGTGGGTGGAGGGGCTGGGTACAGTGGGTGGAGGGGAGGTCACAGTGGGTGGAGGGGATGGGTACAGTGGGTGGAGGGGCTGGGTACAGTGGCTGGAGGGTTGGGTACAGTGGGTGGAGGGGCTGGGTAGAGTGGGTGGAGGGGCTGGGTACAGTGGGTGGAGGGACTGGGTACAGTGGGTGGAGGGGCTGGGTACAGTGGGTGGAGGGACTGGGTACAGTGGGTGGAGGGGCTGGTAAAATGGGTGGAGGGGCTGGGTAGTGGGTGGACGTGCTGGTACAGTGGGTGGATGGGATGGTACAGTGGTTGCAGGGACTGGGTACAGTGGGTGGAGGGGCTGGTACAGTGGGTGGATGGGTTGGTACAGTGGGTAGAAGGACTGGGTACAGTGGGTGGATGGGCTGTTACAGTGGGTGGAGGTGCTGGCTACAGTGGGTGGAGGGGCTGGTATAGTGGGTGGAGAGACTGGGTTCAGTGGGTGGAGGGACTGGGTACAGTGGGTGGAGGGACTGGGTACAGTCGGTGGAGGGACAGGTAAAATGGGTGGAGGGCCTGGGTAGTGGGTGGACGGGCTGGTACAGTGGGTGGATGGGATGGTACAGTGGGTGCAGGGACTGGGTACAGTGGGTGCAGGGACTGGGTTGATTGGGTGGAGGGGCTGGTACAGTGGGTGGATGGGTTGGTACAGTGGGTAGAAGGACTGGGTACAGTGGGTGGAGGGGCGGGTACAGTGGGTGGAGGGGCGCGTACAGTGGGTTGAGGGGCTGGGTACAGTGGGTGGAGAGACTGGGTTCAGTAGGTGGAGGGCCTGGATAGAGTGGGTGGAGGGGCTGGGTACAGTGGGTGGAGGGGCGGGTACAGTGGGTGGAGGGGCGGGTACAGAGGGTGGAGGGGCTGGGTACAATGTGTGGAGGGGCGGGTACTGTGGGTGGAGGGGCTGGGTAAAATTGGTGGAGGGGTGGGTAAAGTTGGTGGAGAGACTAGGCACAGTGTGTGGAGGGACTGGGTACAGTGGGTGGAGGGGCGGGTACAGTGGATGGAGGGACTGGGTACAGTGGGTGGAGGAACTGGTGAAATGGGTGGAGGGGCTGGGTAGTGGGTGGACGGGCTGGTACAGTGGGTGGATGGGATGGTACAGTGGGTGGAGGGGATGGGTACAATGGGTGGAGGGGCTGGGTACAGTGGCTGGAGGGTTGGGTACAGTGGGTGGAGTGGCTGGGTAGAGTGGGTGGAGGGGCTGGGTACAGTGGGTGGAGGGACTGGGTACAGTGGGTGGAGGGACTGGGTAAAGTGGGTGGAGGGACTGGGTACAGTGGGTGGAGGAACTGGTAAAATGGGTGGAGGGGCTGGGTAGTGGGTGGACGGGCTGGTACAGTGGGTGGATGGGATGGTACAGTGGGTGCAGGGACTGGGTACAGTGGGTGCAGGGACTGGGTAGATTGGGTGGAGGGGCTGGTACAGTGGGTGGATGGGTTGGTACAGTGGGTAGAAGGACTGGGTACAGTGGGTGGAGGGGCGGGTACAGTGGGTGGAGGGGCGCGTACAGTGGGTTGAGGGGCTGGGTACAGTGGGTGGAGAGACTGGGTTCAGTGGGTGGAGGGCCTGGATAGAGTGGGTGGAGTGGCTGGGTACAGTGGGTGGAGGGGCGGGTACAGTGGGTGGAGGGGTGGGTACAGAGGGTGGAGGGGCTGGGTACAATGTGTGGAGGGACGGGTACTGTGGGTGGAGGGGCTGGGTACAATGGGTGGAGGGGTGGGTAAAGTTGGTGGAGGGACTAGGCACAGTGTGTGGATGGACTGGGTACAGTGGGTGGAGGGGCGGGTACAGTGGATGGAGGGACTGGGTAGAGTGAGTGGAGGGACTAGGTACAGTGTGTGGAGGGACTGGGTACAGTGGGTGGAGGGACTGGTACAGTGGGTGGAGGGATTGGGTACAGTGGGTGGAGGAACTGGTAAAATGGGTGGAGGGGCTGGGTAGTGGGTGGACGGGCTGGTACAGTGGGTGGATGGGATGGTACAGTGGGTGGAGGGGATGGGTACAGTGGGTGGACGGGCTGGGTACAGTGGCTGGAGGGTTGGGTACAGTGGCTGGAGGGTTGGGTACAGTGGGTGGAGTGGCTGGGTAGAGTGGGTGGAGGGGCTGGGTACAGTGGGTGGAGGGACTGGGTACAGTGGGTGAAGGGGCTGGGTACAGTGGGTGGAGGGACTGGGTACAGTGGGTGGAGGAACTGGTAAAATGTGTGGAGGGGCTGGGTAGTGGGTGGACGGGCTGGTACAGTGGGTGGATGGGATGGTACAGTGGGTGCAGGGACTGGGTACAGTGGGTGCAGGGATTGGGTACAGTGGGTGGAGGGGCTGGTACAGTGGGTGGGTGGGTTGGTACAGTGGGTAGAAGGACTGGGTACAGTGGGTGGATGGGCTGTTACAGTGGGTGGAGTGACTGGTACAGTGGGTGGAGGGGCTGGTACAGTGGGTGGAGGGACTGGTACAGTGGGTGGAGGGACTGGGTAGTGGGTGGATGGGCTGGTACAGTGGTTGGAGGGGCTGGTACAGTGGGTGCACGGACTGGTTCCAATGGTTGCATGGACTGGATAGAGTGGGTGGAGTGGCTGGTACAGTGGGTGGATGGGTTGGTACAGTGGGTAGTGGGACTGGGTACAGTGGGTGGATGGACTGCTACAGTGGGTGGAGGGGCTGGGTACAGTGGGTGGAGGGGCTGGGTAAAGTGGGTGGAGGGACTGTGTACAGTGGGTGGAGGGGCTGGTACAGTGGGTGGAGGGGCTGGGTACAGTGGGTGAAGGGGCGGGTACAGTGGGTGGAGGGGATGGGTACAGTGGGTGGAGGGGCTGGGTACAATGGCTGGAGGGGTGGATACAGTGGGTGGAGTGGCTGGGTAGAATGGGTGGAGGGGCTGGGTACAGTGGGTGGAGGGACTGGGTACAGTGGGTGCAGAGGCTGGTACAGTGGGTGGAGGGACTCGGTACAGTGGGTGGAGGGGCTGGGTAGTGGGTGGATGGTCTGGTACAGTGGGTGGAGGGGCTGGTACAGTGGGTGCAGGTACTGGGTACAGTGGGTGGAGGGACTGGTACAGTGGGTGGAGGGGCTGGGTAGTGGGTGGATGGGCTGGTACAGTGGTTGGAGGGGCTGGTACAGTGGGTGCAGGGACTGGTTACTGTGGTTGCAGGGACTGGATAGAGTGGGTGGAGTGGCTGGTACAGTTGTTGGATGGGTTGGTACAGTGGGTAGTGGGACTGGGTACAGTGGGTTGAGGGGCTGGGTACAGTGGGTGGAGGGACTGTGTACAGTGGGTGGAGGGACGGGTACAGTGGGTTGAGGGGCTGGGTACAGTGGGTGGAGGGGCTGGTACAGTGGGTGGAGGGGCTGGGGACAGTGGGTGGAGGGGCGGACACAGTGGGTGGAGGGGATGGGTACAGTGGGTGGAGGGGCTGGGTACAGTGGCTGGAGGGGTGGGTACAGTGGGTGGAGGGGCTGGGTAGAGTGGGTGGAGGGGCTGGGTAGTGGGTGGACGGGCTGGTACAGTGGGTGGATGGGATGGTACAGTGGGTGCAGTGACTGGGTACAGTGGGTGGAGTGGCTGTTACAGTGGGTGGATGGGTTGGTACAGTGGGTTGAAGGACTGGTACAGTGGGTGGAAGGGCTGTTACAGTGGGTGGAGGGGCTGGCTACACTGGGTGGAGGGGCTGGGTACAGTGGGTGGAGAGACTGGGTTCAGTGGGTGGAGGGCCTGGGTAGAGTGGGTGGAGGGGCGGGTACAGTGGGTGGAAGGGTGGGTACAGTGGGTGGAGGGGCGGGTACAGTTTGTGGAGGGGCTGGGTACAATGGGTGGAGGGGCGGTTACTGTGGGTAGAGGGGAAGGTACAATGGGTGGAGGGGTGGGTAAAGTTGGTGGAGGGGCTTGGTACAGTGGGTGGAGGGGCTGTGTACAGTGGGTGGAGGGACTAGGTACAGTGTGTGGAGGGACTGGGTACAGTGGGTGGAGGGGCGGGTACAGTGTGTGGCGGGACTGGGTAGAGTGGGTGGAGGGACTAGGTACAGTGTGCGGAGGGACTGGGTAAAGTGGGTGGAGGGACTGGTACAGTGGGTGGAGGGGCTGGTACAGTGGGTGCAGGGACTGGTTACAGTGGTTGGAGGGACTGGATAGAGTGGGTGGAGTGGCTGGTACAGTGGGTAGTGGGACTGGGTACAGTGGGTGGATGGGCTGCTACAGTGGCTGGAGGGGCTGGGTACAGTGGATGGAGGGGCTGGGTACAGTGGGTGGAGGGGCTGTGCACAGTGGGTGGAGGGGCGGGTACAGTGGGTTGAGGGGCTGGGTACAGTGGGTGGAGGGGCTGGTACAGTGGGTGGAGGGGCTGGGTACAGTGGGTGGAGGGGCTGTCACAGTGGGTGGATGGGCGGGTTCAGTGGGTGGAGGGGATGGGTACAGTGGGTGGAGGGGCTGGGTACGGTGGCTGGAGGGGTCGGTAGAGTGGGTGGAGGGGCTGGGTACAGTGGGTGGAGGGACTGGGTACAGTGGGTGGAGGGGCTGTGTAGTGGGTGGATGGTCTGGTACAGTGGGTGGAGGGGCTGGTACAGTGGGTGCAGGGACTGGGTACAGTGGGTGGAGGGGCTGGGTAGTGGGTGGATTGTCTGGTACAGTGGGTGGAGCGGCTGGTACAGTGGGTGCAGGTACTGGGTACATTGGGTGGAGGGACTGGTACAGTGGGTGGAGGGGCTGGGTAGTAGGTGGATGGGCTGGTACAGTGGTTGGAGGGGCTCGTACAGTGGGTGCAGGGACTGGTACAGTGCTTGCAGGGACTGGATAGAGTGGGTGGAGTGGCTGGTACAGTGGGTGGATGGGTTGGTACCGTGGGCAGTGGGACTGGGTACAGTGGGTGGATAGGCTGCTACAGTGGGTGGAGGGGATGGCTAGAGTGGGTGGAGGGGCTGGGTACAGTGGGTGGAGGGACTGTGAACAGTGGGTGGAGGGGCGGGTACAGTGGGATGAGGGGCTGGGTACATTGGGTGGAGGGGCTGGTACAGTGGGTGGAGGGGCTGGGTACAGTGGGTGGAGGGGTGGACACAGTGGGTGGAGGGGCTGGGTACAGTGGCTGGAGGGGCGGGTACAGTGGGTGGAGGGGCAGGGTAGAGTGGGTGGAGGGGCTGGGTAGTGGGTGGACGGGCTGGGTACAGTGGGTGGAGGGACTGGGTACAGTGGGTGGAGGGACTGGTACAATGGGTGGAGGGGCTGGGTCGTGGGTGGACGGGCTGGTACAGTGGGTGGATGGGATGGTACAGTGGGTGCAGGGACTGGGTACAGTGGGTGCAGGGACTGGGTACAGTGGGTGGAGTGGCTGGTACAGTGGGTGGATGGGTTGGTACAGTGGGTAGAAGGACTGGGTACAGTGGGTGGATGGGCTGTTACAGTGGGTGGAGGGGCTGGCTACAGTGGGTGGAGGGGCTGGTATAGTGGGTGGAGAGACTGGGTTCAGTGGGTGGAGGGACTGGGTAGAGTGGGTGGAGGGGCGGGTACAGTGGGTGGAGGGGCGCGTACAGTGGGTTGAGGGGCTGGGTACAGTGGGTGGAGAGACTGGGTTCAGTGGGTGGAGGGCCTGGGTAGAGTGGGTGGAGGGGCGGGTACAGTGGGTGGAGGGGCTGGGTACAGTGGGTGGAGGGGCGGGTACAGTGGGTGGAGGGGCAGGTACAGTGGGTGGAGGGGCTGGGTACAATGGGTGGAGGGGCGGTTACTTGGGTGGAGGGGCTGGGTACAATGGGTGGAGGGGTGGGTAAAGTTGGTGGAGGGGCTGGGTACAGTGGGTGAAGGGGCTGGGTACAGTGGGTGGAGGTGCTGGGTACAGTGGGTGGAGGGACTGGGTACAGTGGGTGGAGGGTCTAGGTACAGTGTGTGGAGAGACTGGCACAGTGGGTGGAGGGGCGGGCACAGTGTGTGGCGGGACTGGGTAGAGTGAGTGGAGGGACTAGGTACAGTGTGTGGAGGGACTGTGTACAGTGGGTGGAGGGACTGGTACAGTGGGTGGAGGGGCTGGTACAGCGGGTGCAGGGACTGGTACAGTGGTTGCAGGGACTGGATAGAGTGGGTCGAGTGGCTGGTACAGTGGGTGGATGGGTTGGTACAGTGGGTAGTGGGGCTGGGTACAGTGGGTGGATGGGCTGATACAGTGAGTGGAGGGGCTGGGTACAGTGGGTGGAGGGGCTGGGTACAGTGGGTGGAGGGACTGTGTACAGTAGGTGGAGGGGCGGGTACAGTGGGTTGAGGGGCTGGGTACAGTGGGTGGAGGGGCTGGGTACAGTGGTGGAGGGGCGGTCACAGTGGGTGGAGGGGCGGGTACAGTGGGTGGAGGGGATGGGTACAGTGGGTGGAGGGGCTGGGTACAGTGGCTGGATGGGTGGGTACAGTGGGTGGAGGGGCTGGGTTGGGTGGGTGGAGGGGCTGGGTACAGTGGGTGGAGGGACTGGGTACAGTGGGTGGAGAGGCTGGTACAGTGGGTGGAGGAACTGGGTAAAGTGGGTGGAGGGGCTGGGTAATGGGTGAATGGTCTGGTACAGTGGGTGGAGGGGCTGGTACAGTGGGTGCAGGGACTGGGTACAGTGGGTGGAGGGACTGGTACAATGGGTGGAGGGGCTGGGTAGTTGGTGGATGGGCTGGTACAGTGGTTGGAGGGGCTGGTACAGTGGGTGCAGGGACTGGTTACAGTGGTTGCAGGGACTGGATAGAGTGGGTCGAGTGGCTGGTACAGTGGGTGGATGGGTTGGTACAGTGGGTAGTGGGACTGGGTACAGTGGGTGGATGGGCTGCTACAGTGGGTGGAGGGGCTGGGTACAGTGGGTGGAGGGGCTGGGTACAGTGGGTGGAGGGACTGTGTGCAGTGGGTTGAGGGGCTGGGTACAGTGGGTGGAGGGGCTGGTACAGTGGGTGGAGGGGCTGGGAACAGTGGGTGGAGGGGCGGTCACAGTGGGTGGAGGGGATTGGTACAGTGGGTGGAGGGGCTGGTTACAGTGGCTGGAGGGGTGGGTACAGTGGGTGGAGGGGCTGGGTAGAGTGGGTGGAGGGGCTGGTACAGTGGGTGGATGGGTTGGTGCAGTGGGTAGAAGGACTGGGTACAGTGGATGGAGTGGCTGGGTAGAGTGGGTGGAGGGGGGGTACAGTGGGTGGAGGGGCGCATACAGTGGGTTGAGGGGCTGGGTACAGTGGGTGGAGGGACTGGGTTCAGTGGGTGGAGGGCCTGGATAGAGTGGGTGGAGGGGCGGGTGCATTGGGTGGAGGGGCTGGGTACAGTGGGTGGAGGGGTGGGTACAGTGGTTGGAGGGGCCGGTACAATGGGTGGAGGGACTGGGTACAGTGGGTGGAGGGACTAGGTACAGTGTGTGGAGGGACTAGGTACAGTGGGTGGAGGGGCTGGGCACAGTGGGTGGAGGGACTGGTTAGAGTGGGTAGAGGGACTGTTACAGTGGGTGGAGGGGCTGGGTAGTGGGTGGATGGGCTGGTACAGTGGATGGAGGGGCTGTTACAATGGGTGCAGGGACTGGTTCCAGTGGGTGCAGGGACTAGGTACAATGGGTGAAGGGGCTGGGTAGTGGGTGGACGGGCTAGTACTGTGGGTGGGGGGGCTGGTACAGTGGGTGCAGCAACTGGGTACAGTGGGTGGATGGGTTGGTACAGTGGATAGAGGGACTGGGTACAAAGGGTGGATGGGCTTGTACAGTGGGTGGAGGGGCTGGGTACAGTGGGTGGAGGGGCTGGTACAGTGGGCGGAGGGACTGGGTACAGTGGGTGGAGGGGCTGGGTACAGTGGGTGGAGGGGCTGGGTACAGTGGCTGGGGGGGTGGGTACAGTGGCTGGGGGGTTGGGTACAGTGGATGGAGGGGCGGGTACATTTGTTGGAGGGGTTGGTACAGTGGGTGGAGGGGTGGGTAAAGTGGGTGGAGGGGCTGGGTACAGTGGGTGGAGGGGCTGTGTACAGTGTGTGGAGGGACTGTGTACAGTGGGTGGAGGGGCGGGTACAATGGGTGGAGGGACTGGTACAGTGGGTGGAGGGGCTGGGTAGTGGGTGGATGGGCTGGTACAGTGGGTGGAGGGGCTGGGTACAGTGGGTGGAGGGGCTGGGTACAGTGGGTGGAGGTGCTGGGTACAATGGGTGGAGGGACTGGGTACAGTGGGTGGAGGGTCTAGGTACAGTGTGTGGAGAGACTGGCACAGTGGGTGGAGGGGCGGGCACAGTGTGTGGCGGGACTGGGTAGAGTGAGTGGAGGGACTAGGTACAGTGTGTGGAGGGACTGTGTACAGTGGGTGGAGGGACTGGTACAGTGGGTGGAGGGGCTGGTACAGCGGGTGCAGGGACTGGTACAGTGGTTGCAGGGACTGGATAGAGTGGGTCGAGTGGCTGGTACAGTGGGTGGATGGGTTGGTACAGTGGGTAGTGGGGCTGGGTACAGTGGGTGGATGGGCTGATACAGTGAGTGGAGGGGCTGGGTACAGTGGGTGGAGGGGCTGGGTACAGTGGGTGGAGGGACTGTGTACAGTAGGTGGAGGGGCGGGTACAGTGGGTTGAGGGGCTGGGTACAGTGGGTGGAGGGGCTGGGTACAGTGGTGGAGGGGCGGTCACAGTGGGTGGAGGGGCGGGTACAGTGGGTGGAGGGGATGGGTACAGTGGGTGGAGGGGCTGGGTACAGTGGCTGGATGGGTGGGTACAGTGGGTGGAGGGGCTGGGTTGGGTGGGTGGAGGGGCTGGGTACAGTGGGTGGAGGGACTGGGTACAGTGGGTGGAGAGGCTGGTACAGTGGGTGGAGGAACTGGGCAAAGTGGGTGGAGGGGCTGGGTAATGGGTGAATGGTCTGGTACAGTGGGTGGAGGGGCTGGTACAGTGGGTGCAGGGACTGGGTACAGTGGGTGGAGGGACTGGTACAATGGGTGGAGGGGCTGGGTAGTGGGTGGATGGGCTGGTACAGTGGTTGGAGGGGCTGGTACAGTGGGTGCAGGGACTGGTTACAGTGATTGCAGGGACTGGATAGAGTGGGTCGAGTGGCTGGTACAGTGGGTGGATGGGTTGGTACAGTGGGTAGTGGGACTGGGTACAGTGGGTGGATGGGCTGCTACAGTGGGTGGAGGGGCTGGGTACAGTGGGTGGAGGGGCTGGGTACAGTGGGTGGAGGGACTGTGTGCAGTGGGTTGAGGGGCTGGGTACAGTGGGTGGAGGGGCTGGTACAGTGGGTGGAGGGGCTGGGAACAGTGGGTGGAGGGGCGGTCACAGTGGGTGGAGGGGATTGGTACAGTGGGTGGAGGGGCTGGTTACAGTGGCTGGAGGGGTGGGTACAGTGGGTGGAGGGGCTGGGTAGAGTGGGTGGAGGGGCTGGTACAGTGGGTGGATGGGTTGGTGCAGTGGGTAGAAGGACTGGGTACAGTGGATGGAGTGGCTGGGTAGAGTGGGTGGAGGGGGGGTACAGTGGGTGGAGGGGCGCATACAGTGGGTTGAGGGGCTGGGTACAGTGGGTGGAGGGACTGGGTTCAGTGGGTGGAGGGCCTGGATAGAGTGGGTGGAGGGGCGGGTGCATTGGGTGGAGGGGCTGGGTACAGTGGGTGGAGGGGTGGGTACAGTGGTTGGAGGGGCCGGTACAATGGGTGGAGGGACTGGGTACAGTGGGTGGAGGGACTAGGTACAGTGTGTGGAGGGACTAGGTACAGTGGGTGGAGGGGCTGGGCACAGTGGGTGGAGGGACTGGTTAGAGTGGGTAGAGGGACTGTTACAGTGGGTGGAGGGGCTGGGTAGTGGGTGGATGGGCTGGTACAGTGGATGGAGGGGCTGTTACAATGGGTGCAGGGACTGGTTCCAGTGGGTGCAGGGACTAGGTACAATGGGTGAAGGGGCTGGGTAGTGGGTGGACGGGCTAGTACTGTGGGTGGGGGGGCTGGTACAGTGGGTGCAGCAACTGGGTACAGTGGGTGGATGGGTTGGTACAGTGGATAGAGGGACTGGGTACAAAGGGTGGATGGGCTTGTACAGTGGGTGGAGGGGCTGGGTACAGTGGGTGGAGGGGCTGGTACAGTGGGCGGAGGGACTGGGTACAGTGGGTGGAGGGGCTGGGTACAGTGGGTGGAGGGGCTGGGTACAGTGGCTGGGGGGGTGGGTACAGTGGCTGGGGGGTTGGGTACAGTGGATGGAGGGGCGGGTACATTTGTTGGAGGGGTTGGTACAGTGGGTGGAGGGGTGGGTAAAGTGGGTGGAGGGGCTGGGTACAGTGGGTGGAGGGGCTGTGTACAGTGTGTGGAGGGACTGTGTACAGTGGGTGGAGGGGCGGGTACAATGGGTGGAGGGACTGGTACAGTGGGTGGAGGGGCTGGGTAGTGGGTGGATGGGCTGGTACAGTGGGTGGAGGGGCTGGGTACAGTGGGTGGAGGGGCTGGGTAGTGGGTGGATGGGCTGGTACAGTGGGTGGAGGGGCTGGTACAGTGGGTGCAGGGACTGGGTACAGTGGGTGGAGTGACTGGTACAGTGGGTGGATGGGCTGGTACAGTGGGTGGAGGGACTGGGTACAGTGGCTGCAGGGACTGGATAGAATGGGTGGAGTGGCTGGTACAGTGGGTGGATGAGCTGCTACAGTGGGTGGAGGGGCTGGGTAGAGTGGGTGGAGGGGCTGGGTACAGTGGGTGGAGGGGCATGTACAGTGGGTTGAGGGGCTGGTTACAGTGGGTGGAGGGACGGGTACAGTGGGTGGAGGGGCAGCTACAGTGGTTGGAGGGGCTGGGTACAGTGGGTGGAGGTGCTGGGTACAGTGGCTGGAGGTGTGGGTACAGTGGGTGGAGGGGCCGGGTAGAGTGGGTGGAGGGGCTGGGCAGAGTGTGTGGAGGGGCTGGGTACATTGTGTGGAGGGACTGGATACAGTGGGTGGAGGGGCTGGGTAGTGGGTGGACGGGCTGGTACAGTGGGTGGATGGGCTGGTACAGTGGATGCAGGGACTGGGTACAGTGGGTGGAGGGGCTGGTGCAGTGGGTGGATGGGTTGGTACAGTGGGTAGAAGGACTGGGTACGGTGGGTGTAGGGGCTGGCTACAGTGGGTGGAGGGACAGGGTACAGTGGGTGGAGGGACTGGTACAATGGGTGGAGGGGCTGGGTAGTGGGTGGACGGTCTGGTACAGTGGGTGGATGGGCTGGTACAATGGGTGCAGGGACTGGGTACAGTGGGTGCAGGGACTGCGTACAGTGGGTGGAGGGACTGGTACAGTGGGTGCAGGGACTGGGTACAGTGGGAGGAGGGGCTGGTACAGTGGGTGGAGGGGCTGGTACAGTGGGTGGATGGGTTGGTACAGTGGGTAGAAGGACTGGGTACAGTGGGTGGAGGGACTGCGTACAGTGGGTGGAGGGGCTTGCTACCGTGGGTGGAGGGAGTGGGTACAGTGGGTGGAGGGGTGGGTACAGTGGGTTGAGGGGCTAGGTACAGTGGGTGGAGGGGCTGGGTACAGTGGGTGGAGTGGCTGGCTACAGTGGGTGGAGGGGCGTGTAGAGTGGGTGGAGGGGCTGGGTCCAGTGGGTGGATGGGTTGGTACAGTGGGTAGAAGGACTGGGTACAGTGGGTGGAGGGGCTGGTACAGTGGGTGGAGTGGCTGGTTACACTGGGTGGAGGGGCAGATACAGTGGGTGGAGGGGCGGTTACAGTGGGTGGAGGGGCTGCGTACAGTGGGTGGAGGGGTGGGTACAGTGGGTGGAGCAGCTGGGTACAGTGGGTGGAGGAGCTGGGTACTGTGGGTGGAGGTTTACGGTACAGTGGGTGGAGGGGCTGGGTACAGTGTGTGGAGGGACTAGGTACAGTGGGTGGAGTGACTGGGAACAGTGGGTGGAGGGGCGGGTACAGTGGGTGGAGAGGCTGGTACAGTGGGTGGTGGGACTGGTATAGTGGATGGAGGGGCTGTGTAGTGGGTGGACGGGCTGGTACAGTGGGTGGAGGGGCTGGTACAGTGGGTGCAGGGAATGGGTACATTGGGTGCAGGGACTGGGTACAGTGGGTGGAGGGGCTGGTACAGTGGGTGGTGGGGCTGGTACAGTGGGTGAATGGGCTGGGACAGTGGGTGGAGTGGCTGGGTACAGTGGGTGGGGGGATTGGGTACAGTGGGTGGAGGGGCTGTGTACAGTGGGTGAAGGGGTTGTTACATTGGGTAGAGGGGCTGGTACATTGGGTGGATGGGCTGGTACAGTGGGTAGAGGGACTGGGTACAGTGGGTGGATGGGCTGGTACAGTGGGTGGAGGGACTGGGTACTGTGGGTGGAGGGACTGGGTACAGTGGGTGGAGGGGCTGGTACAGTGGGTGGAGGGACTAGGTACAGTGGGTGGAGGGGCTGGTACAGTCGGTGTAGGGACTGGGTACAGTGGGTGGAGGGACTGGGTACAGTGGGTGCAGGGACTGGGTATAGTGGGTGCAGGGGCTGGGTACAGTGGATGGAGGGACTGGGTACATTGGGTGGAGGGACTGGGTACAGTGGTTGGAGGGACTGGGTACAGTGGGTGCAGGGACTGGGTACAGTGGGTGGAGTGGTTGGTACATTGGGTGGAGGGGTTGGTACAGTGGTGGAGGGTCTGGATACAGTGGGTGGAGGGGTTGGTACAGTGGGTCGAGGTACTGGTTACATTGGGTGGAGGGACAGGTTACAGTGAGTCGAGGGACTACGTACAGTGGATGTAGGGTCTGGGTACAGTTCTATGGAAGCCCATCCCTCTAGTTACCTAACTCTCCAGTTGAGGACCGTCCCTCTATTACCCTGACTTTTTCATCGAAGCCCATCCCTCCAGTACTCCAAGGCCTAGAATTTTGACATGACCCGTAAACGATGTGATTTGCTCGTGCTCATAAAAAAAATGCAGGCTGTACGTTATTTTGATTCTGATTTGAATGATTGCAGTGCACAGCCCAGTGATGAATGCGTAGCTTCAGGCTGTGCGCTCAGCATCAGACTCAATGTCGCATCCCTGCAGCATCCCTGGAGGGGAGGCTGTATTCTCTTATCTAAGGCTATCGTTTTAGAAAGCAGTCTCGAGCCCTTAAAGCACAACTACTTTCTGAAAAAAAACATTAAAATCATTCCAAAATCTGCAGTCTTCAGCTCTTAAAGCTTCTTAAAGCCTTCTGCACATAAAAAATGGTAAAAGTGCTTCAGCAGTAACACAAATGGCTCAACAGACCAGGGAAAGTGCACCCAGGGTCTCACATGCAAAACTCCAGCTTTGTGCAAGGGTCAACGCTGGTAGAGAGGTCCTCTTCACACAGGAGCCAGGAGGCCCTCCAGAAAGAAGGATGTGGGACCAGATTGATGAAGCTGTCACTGCCAGCAGTGTCGCCTGAACACCTGGCTCCAGTGCCCAAAGACGTTTCAAGAACCACAGACGAGTGGTCAAGGTCAGTGAATGCATCTTCTAAAGCCGTCTCCTACCAGCTGCACTACTAGCCTCACACACTGCTCAAAGCATGACACCCCCGCGCCCCCCAACCCCTCCTCCCCACCCAATCACTCACATACCAACAATCTCTACCACACAAGGCACACCACACATTCCTAGCTTCACTTCAACCTCTTGGAGGAGATGCTGCTGGCCATTCTTGGCAGGGGCATGCTGAGCCCTTGGTCAGTGGCAGCGCTGAAAGAATACTTTATCCACCTTCTCACATCCCACTTCCCCCTTATCCCACAATATCTTCTGAGGTATAAGCTGCACATGATGTAAACATGCAGCTCTTGCTTACCTGCCCACCACTCACCACAACCCTACACATTATGACGTGCGGTGATGTCCAAAATTGCAATCATGCATCAAATCAGGCATTGCACATCAATTGATGTCACAATCTGCACATTTGCATTTGAGAGGTGAGCACTGGCAATGGCAGCACCATCAACCTCTCCAACATAGCGGCCGCCATGTCCCGTGTCGGAAGCGAGGTGGTCGCCATTTTTTCAAGAAATCGCTGTTAACGGTCAGTAGGCAATTTCTAGGCCTCACTCTCCCATTAAGGCCTAACCCTCTATTACTCTCACTCTCCCATCAATACCCATACCTCAAGTACCCTAACAATCCTATTGAGGCCAATCCCTCAAGTACCCTTCTATCTCACCCAATCTAATCCCACTCTCCTGCTAACTCCCCGTACCCTTTAATACCCACCCAGTCTAATCCCACTCTCCTGCCCACTCCCCGTACCCTTTAATATCTCACCCAATCTAATCCCACTCTCCTGCTCACTCCCCGTACCCTTTAATGTCCCACCCAGTCTAGTCCCACTCTCTTGCTCACTCCCCATACTCTTTAATATCCCACCCAGTCTAATCCCACTCTCCTGCTCACTCCCCGTACCCTTTAATACACACCCAGTCTAATCCCACTCTCCTGCTCACTCCCCGTACCCTTTAATATCTCACCCAATCTAATCCCACTCTCCTGCTCACTCCCCGTACCCTTTAATATCCCACCCAGTCTAATCCCACTCTCTTGCTCACTCCCCGTACCCTTTAATATCTCACCCAGTCTAATCCCACTCTCCTGCTCACTTCCCGTACCCTTTAATATCTCACCCAATCTAATCCCACTCTCCTGCTCACTCCCCGTACCCTTTAATACCCATCCAGTCTAATCCCACTCTCCTGCTCACTCCCCGTACCCTTTAATATCTCACCCACTCTAATCCCACTCTCCTGCTCAGTCCCCGTACCCTTTAATATCCCACCCAGTCTAATCCCTTTCTCCTGCCCACTCCCCGTACCTTTTAATACCCCACCCAGGCTAATGCCACTCTCCTGCTCACACCCCATACTCTTTAATATCTCACCCAATCTAATCTCACTCTCCTGCTCACTTCCTGTACCCTTTAATATCTCACTCAGTTGAATCCCACTCTCTTGCTCACTCCCCAACCCTTTAATATTCTTCATTTTCAAGCAATGAGCTAATTTTCTTTAAAGATAATTTACAGACTCTAGTTTAACCACAGTTTGTGGCAGGGATTTCCACATTCCAACCTTCTTTTGTGTAACAAAATTTTATCTAACTTCCCCATGAATTATTTTTGTGATTACCTTCGATTTGTATCCTTTGTCTGAACACTGACAAGTTCAATCAGGTCAATCCTTGACCTTCTCCGCTTTAGTGAAAAAGCACTAACTTCTCAGGTTCTTCTTCATTACTTTTACTTTAATCATTCCTGGGACGTGGACGTCGCTGGCAAGGCCAGCATTTATCACCCATCCCTAATTGCCCTTGAGAAGGTGGTGGTGAGTTGCCTTCTTGAACAGCTGCAGTTCGTGTGGTGAAGGTACTCCCATCGTACTGTTAGAGAGGGAGTTTCAGGATTTTGATTCAGCGACGATGAAGGAACGGCGATATACTTCTAAATCAGGATGGTGTGACTTGGAGGGGAACTTGGAGGTGGTGGTGTTCCCATGCGCCTGCGCCCTTGTCCTTCTAGGTGGAAGAGGTCGGGGTTTGGGAGGTGCTGTCAAAGCAGTCTTGGCGAGTTGCTGAAGTGCATCTTGTAGATGGAACACACTGCAGCCACGGTACGCCGGTGGTGGAGAGCCAAAAAAATTACAGGGAACATTGGCAGTAGATGCCAGTGTTGTAGCTGTACTGGAACAGCTTGGTTGGAGGCACGGCTAGGTCTTCAGCACAACAGCCGTTATGTTGTCAGGGCCCATAGCCTTTGCTGTATCCAGTGCGCTGAGCTGTTTCTTGATATCACGTGGAGTGAATCAAATTGGCTGAAGACCCAGGAAGCAAAGAGTTGGAAAAAACTGGTCTTTTTCGGAGTGGCAGACAGTGATTAGTGGGGTACCGCAGGGATCAGTGCTAGGACCCCAGCTATTCACAATATATATTAATGATCTAGACGAGGGAACTAGATGTAGTATCTCCAAGTTCGCAGACGACACAAAGCTGGGGGGGCGTGTGTGCTGTGAGGAGGGTGCTGAGAAACTCCAGTATGATTTGGACAGGTTGGGTGATTGGGCAGATGCATGGCAGATGCAGTATAATGTGGATAAATGTGAGGCTATCCACATTGGTGGCAAAAACAGGAAGTCAGATTATTATCTGAACGGCAATAGATTGGGAGAAGGGGAAGTGCAACAAGACCTGGGTGTCCTTGTGCACCAGTCGCTGAAGGTAAGCATGCAGGTGCAGCAGACGGTTAAGAAGGCAAATGGTATGTTGGCCTTCATAGCGAGTGGATTCGAGTACAGAAGCAAGGATGTCTTACTGCAGTTGTACAGGGCCTTGGTGATAGCGCACCTTGGCCTAGAAATTCAGCTGTTTGCACCAGACGTTAGCGCCAGATTTCCGGCGCTATCCACTTAGCGCCCGGGCACCGCCGGATCTGCGCCTACGCCGAAATTCAGCTGGGCTTTAGCGCCGGCGCAAAGTGTTAGCGCCCGGTCAGCTGCGCGCGCATCTTATGACGTCATTCTGTCGTGCAACGCCGTTTGTGCGCCCCAAACCGGAAATTCAGTGGCGCCCGGCCGATGTTGGCGTGGCGCTACTAAGAACTGTGAAATGGAACTCAACAGAGGCCCTGTGGGATTCGGGGAGCGCTAATTAAAGGGCACATCCACTCACCCATAAAAGCTAGCCATTTCGCTGCAATGACTTGACTGGTTTGGATTTCTGCACAGAGAGCAAGGCACAGAGATTACTGATTTCGGACACCATAGGAGAGGTCTTTTTGGCTTCTAGCCAGTGCTTTGACATTTGCATCCTTGTGATTTTGCTGGTTGGAACTTTGTAATGGGGGCTGCATGGGGGGCCAACCCTCAGTTGCAACATTTTGTGCGAAGGGCTGGCATACGCTTTGAGACAGGCCCAGGCATGGCTAGACGCAGAGGGGCCATTAGGCGTCGCCAACGTAGGCCTTACCCAGTCAGGCAATACCGGGAGCAGGTCTCATATCTCACCATGACTGCGGCGCATTGTGTTAAGAGGCTGCGCTTCAGAAGGGAGGTGGTTGAAGAGATCTGCCAGCGGCTTCATGCAGATTTGCAGCCACAGCTCATGTCCAGGGCGTCTCTCTCGGTGGAAGTGAAGGTCACGGTGGCTCTCAGCTTTTATGCAAGCGGCTCCTTCCAAGCCGCTGCTGGGGACATCGCGACCATCTCCCAGTTCGCCGCGCATCGCTGCATCCGACAGGTCACCGAAGCACTTTTCGCGAGGAGCCACCAATTCATCTCCTTCCCCATGACCCAACACAAGCAGGAGCAGCGTGCATTCGGATTTGCCAGGATCGCGGCCTTCCCCATGGTGCAGGGCGCCATTGACTGCACGTATGTGGCTTTGCGGCCACCTATCCGCAATGCCGAGCAAGACCGCAACCGGAAGGGCTACAATTCCCTAAATGTGCAGCTGGTGTGTGACCACAGGCAGCGCATCCTAGCTGTCAATGCCCGCTTCCCAGGAAGCATCCACGATGCCTTTATCCTGCGACAGACTACTGTGGCTGACATGTTCCAGGCACAGCCTCAACCAAGGGGATGGCTTCTCCGGGACAAGGGCACCCTTTGTGCACATGGCTCATGACCCCGCTCCGCGCGCCCAGGACCCCAGCGGAGCTGGCATACAACGAAAGCCATCAAGCCACAAGGAACCTAATAGAGCAAACGATAGGCGTCCTCAAGCAACGGTTCCGTTGCCTGGATCGTTCGGGCGGGTCTCTTCAGTATTCGCCGGATAGAGTCTCCCAGTTCGTCGAGGTCTGCTGCATGCTCCACAACCTGGCTATCCGCAGGACTCAGGCACTGCCACCTGACATTGGGCCACCACCTCAGGAGGACGAGCAGGAGGACCCTGAGGAGGAGCAGCACCAGGCCAGGAGGGAGCGACAAGGTCCAAGGGCCGTCCGCCGGGGGCTTATTGCTCGACACTTCTAGGCCCCCTGTCAGGGAATGGCCTGGCCCACTGAACGCAGCCGCTTCGCAAGCCCTCAGCCGGTTAACCCAACAACCACTTGAAACATGACACCTGCACATGGTGAATAAATAAACATCTTTATTTGAAAACCTCAGGGCCCTTCCCACATGGAAGAGCAAAACAGAGAAGACCCCCAAAAAACAGTAACAAACTTCTGTCACTCCCAAAACCTGGGGAGGACTAACATAACATCAGCATCCAAATGGCCTCGTCACTGGCCTAACAAAAACAAGCCCCCCCAACAACACAAAGACCCCCATAAAACAAAAACACATAATGCCCCCCAGAACAGAAGCCCCCGCATCACCCAAACCCTCGGTGAACACACTCTATTGGGTGTGGCGAGAGGGCGAGTGTGTGGACAGGCGTCTTTTGCCCCGGCCCGTCCTGCTGCTGCGCCTCAAGCTGGGCCATGAGGCTGTGCCGAGGCTGGGGGAAGGATCCTCAGGGCGACAAGGCGTCTCGCCAGATGCCCTTGGGGGTCGGCCTACACGAGGGCGGGCCCGGGAGGGGCCGGCTGGTGGCTGCTGCAGCTGTGGGTGGCCCTCTTCAGTGGCTGCAGGAGCTCCTTGCACCGTGGCTGGGGGAGTGGCAGGCTCGCCTGCACCAATGGGTACAAGGTGGGTGATGCCAGGCGCGCGCTGGTCGCCAGACACACGTGCACTCGGGCGGCCTGGCCGGGGAGCAAGCACGCCAAACTGTGGGTGGCCAGACCGGTGTGCGGCAGCAGGGCGGCGCCTGGCCTGGCGACGCCTCCCCGCCAGTGCGAGGGTCGCAGAAGTCAGTGCCCCAACTGTGCCGGCATGTCCCCGCATCTGCAGTCCCATTGTCTGGACAGCACCTCTCAGCTGGCGACTGGCGTGCTGCGCTGCCTCGAGTTGCTCGACCCCCCTCTCATGCGCTGCCACAAGGAGCTCCACCCCCCTGGCGTGCGCTGCAGCAAAAACCTCGAGGCCCCTGGCCTGGGCTTGGCCGAAAGCCACCACACTTTGAGAGAGGCTTTCGATGGCCTGAGGCATCTGTGCCAGCACCTCCATGATTTCCACGTGGCGGCACTCCGACACCGCCGACATCTCGTCCAGGAGGCGCACCTCCTGGGCGACGTCCGAGTCCGGACTGGAGGGCGCCTCCACCCTCTGGCCAGAAGGCTGGCGTGCCGCCGGAGCGCTGCCGCGTGCGGCCACGCCACTGACACCAGGTTCTGCCCTCCCCTCCACCGCCTCCCCCCTCTGGGCAGAAGGGTCGCGTGCCGCCGGAGCCTTGCCGCGGGCGTCCATGCCACTGGGACCAGGTTCGGGGCTCCCCTCCCCCGCCTCCCCCTGGCTCTCCGGCACGCCAGACGTATCCCCTTCATTGGCATGTCCTGGAGCGGAGGAGGGTTCCCTCGATGTGGGGCCTTCCTGCTGCTCCTCCACGTCCTCCTCCTCCGAGGGCCTGGCTGTGTGGGCTTCAGGGAGCACCTCCTCCTCACCAGCTGAAAGCAGGAAGGCACATGTGTAGCTTTAGAGTGAGGACAGGCCGACAGCGAGGGAGGCCGCACTGGTGCATTATGCGCATTTATCGGCCACTGGGGAAGGATGTAGATCTGATGCGCGAGGGCAAGGATAGAGGTGCAGCCGGTCCTGTCCTTACCAGTGGGCTCCAGTATAGGGTCGGCGTCGCCGATCGCCACAGGCCCAATCACCGGGTGCCGCAGCAGTCGGGCCACCCTCTCTTCCAGAGGCGTCAGCTCCTGGAACTTGCGAGGGCCTCCACCAGTGACACGGAGGCTCCTGGCGTTCCTCGCCAGCTTGGCCTGCAAGAGAAAGGAGGGCGTCTAAGTACAGTGTGGTGCCCTGTAGCTGTGTGTGAGGCCTCCCATGGTGGAATAGCTTGCACAGTGTGGTGCCCTGTAGCTCTGTGTGAGGCCTCCCATGGTGGAATAGCTTGCACAGTGTGGTGCCCTGTAGCTGTGTGTGAGGCCTGCCATGGTGGAATAACTTGCACAGTGTGGTGCCCTGTAGCTCTGTGTGAGGCCTCCCATGGTGGAATAGCTTGCACAGTGTGGTAAGTGCAGAAAGAGCTCTTGATTAACATGCAAGTGCCATTGCAGCGGCAGCAGGGCTGGCCATTAGACCTTGGATGTCCCTTTGGCCCTAATGGGAGGTGCACATGCAAGGATGAGGGGGACATTGGAAAGGGTACTCACCTTGACCAGCCGACATAGGTCGTTGTATTTCTTGCGGCACTGGTCCGCACTCCTGGGAACATCTGAGCTGGAGGAGACCCTCCGGGCAATTTTGGTCCAGGCCTCCCTGAACTGGCTCCTGGGAGCCTTCCTGCCACTAGCCGGGCAAACGACCCGCCTTCTTTTGCGCACCCCATGAAGGAGCACACCCAGCGCATGCTCAGAGAAGCGTTCGGCTCTTTCACGGGCCCTCTCCATGTCCTCCAGGCGTTGATATGCCACACAACCACTCCTGAGGCCTAGTTGCAGGGCTACAGCATGCAGGGCGTGGCTGCAGTCAAAGTTGACCCTTCCCCCTTTAAGAGCTGGCCGGCGTCAGGGTGTCTGCTGACACTCACCACATGATCGCACCTGCGCTGCGCCCGGAATCGGCGTTATTAGGCTGCATCGCCGGATTAGCGCCTGAACACAGGGTTCCAACGCCTTGTGCAGCGCTCGGCCAAAAAGTTGGCCAATTCTACTGAATTTCGGCGAGCTCGCCTGCACTTTCCGGCGGGCGCTAAATTTGACGAGCGCCCGACTTTAGCGCCGCAATAGCGTCAGAACTGAATTTCTAGGCCCTTGAGTATTGTGTGCAGTTTTTGTCGCCTTTTCTGAGGAAGGATGTTCTTGCCATGAAGGGAGTGCAGGGAAGATTCACCAGACTGATACCTGGGATGGCAGGAATGATTTATGAGGAGAGATTGGGTCGATTGGGCTTATATTCGCTGGAGTTTAGAAGAATGAGAGGGGATATCATTGAAACTTATAAAATTCTAACAGGACCAGACAGACTAGATGCATGAAGGATGTTCCCGATTGCGGGGGAGTCCAGAAGCAGGGGTCACAGCCTAAAGATAAGGGGTAAGCCATTTAGGACAGAGATGAGGAGGAATTTCTTCACCCAGAGAGTGGTGAACCTATGGAATTCTCTACCACAAAAGGCAGTTGAGGCCAATTCATTAAATATATTCAAGAAGGAGTTAGATATATATCTTAAGGCTAATGGGATCAAATAATATGGGGAGAAAGCAGGGATAGGGTACTGAATTTGGATGATCAGCCATGATCTCATTAAATGGTAGAGCAGGCATGAGGGCCGAATGGCCCACTCCTGCTGCTATCTTCTAAGTTTCTCAGTTTCAGACACCCCAGTAACAAACCCAACAGTAACAAACAGCCCGGTAACAAACCCCCCAGTAACAAGCCCCACCAGTAACAGAACCCCCCATAACAAACCACCCAGTAACAAACCCCTCGGTAACAAACCCCCCCAGTAACAACACCGCCCGGGAACAGAAACAACCCAGTAAAAAAAAAACAGTAGCAGACCCCCCCAGTAACATACCCACTAGTTGCAAACCCTCCCAGTAACAAACCACGCAGTAACAGACCCCCCAAGTAACATACCCCCATAACAGTAACCCCAGTAACAAACCCCCCAGTAACAAACCCCGTAGTAACAAACCACCTCAGTGTAAAACCTCCCCGTAACAAAATCCCCCAGTTACAAAATCCCCCAGTAACAAACCCCCCCAGTGACAAACTCCCCCAGTAACAAACCCCCCAGTAACAAACACCCCAGTAACAAACCCACCCAGTAACAAACCCCCTGAGTAACAAACCCCCCCCAGGAACAAACACCCCACTAACAAACACACCCAGTAACAGAAATCCCAGTAACAAATCCCCCAGTAACAAATCCCCACCGTAACAGAAACCCCCAGTAACAGAGCCCCTGTAACAGAAGCCCCCAGTAACAGACACCCCCAGTAACAACACCCGCCCATAAAACAAACCCAAGTAACAGATCCCCCAGCAAAAATAAGACCCAGTAACACATCCCCAAGTAACAGACACCCCAGTAACAGAAGCCCACCAGTAACAGACCCCCCTGTAACATGCCCCCCAGTAACAGACATCCCCAGAAACCCCCCCATAACAATTCCCCCAGTAAAACCCCCCCGTAACAAACCCCCAATTTAAAGAAGCCCCCCAGTAAAAAAAACAGTAACTGAACATCCCAGTAAAAAAAAAACAGTAACAAATCCCCATTAACAGAACCCCCAGTAACAGACCAACCCCAGTAACAGACCCACCATAACGATCCGCTCCTGTATCAAACCCCCCCCAGTAACAAAGCCCCCAGGAACAAAGCCGCCTCAGGAACAGAACACCCAATTAACAGACACCCCAGTAACAGACACCCCAGTAACAGACCCTCCAGTAACAACCCCCCCAGTAAAAGACCTCCACAGTAACAAACCCCCCAGTAACAGACCCCCCAGTAAAAGACACCCCAGTAACAAACCGCTCAGTAGCAAATCCCCCAGCGACAAACTCCCCCAGTAACAAACCCTCCCAGTAACAAACACCTCCAGTAACAAACCCCTCCTTTAATGATGACCCTTGGTAAAAAAAACACCCAGATAACAAATCCACCAGTAACAGAACCCACCAGCAACAAACCCCCCAATAAAAAATCCCCATAAACGGAACCCCCCAGTATAAAAAACCCAGTAAAATACCCCAGTAACAAACCGCCCATGTAACAAATCGCCCCAGTAACAGATCCCCCAGTAACAGACCCAACAGAGGTATGATCAGTAAGTTCGCGGATGACACGAAAATTGGTGGGGTGGTAAATTGCGAGGAGGAAAGCCTCAGGCTACAGGACGATATAAACGGGTTGGTCAGATGGGCGGAAAAGTGGCAAATGGAATTTAACCCTGAAAAGTGCGAGGTGATGCATTTTGGACAGACAAATAAGGTAAGGGAATACACAATGGCCTAGAAATTGGGTTTTGGCTTAGCCAGGGCTTTAGCGCCGGAAGTTAGTGCCGGCGCTAAGTCCCCCTGCGCGTGCCAAAAATTCAGTAGCGCCGCGCCCAAACGGCTGCCGGCGCTACTGAAGGGTCTTAGCGCCTGGAAAAGGGCGCTAACTGCCGTTTAGCGCTGCAATTCCGGCGCTGCGGCACCCGATGCGGTGCGGCAGGCTGGGGAAGTGCAGGCCTCCTCCTTCCGTTAAGGAGGAGCTGCCTGCACCCGGCCGCGGCCCGCGCAAATCTGTTTAAAAATGAGCCCGGCACCTCGGACAAGTGCCGGGCTTGCATCTGTTCCGGGGGGGTGGGGGGAGAAGTCCGGGGAGGGAGCTGCGGGCAGGCGGCCGGCGGGAAAGCGGCCGGCCGCCGCGGGGCCTTTAATGCGCCGGCGCAAACACATGTTGGACTCTGTTGCCAGAGTCTTAGTTGCGGCTGCCACGGGCGAGGCGGCCGCAACTGAATTTCGGCGCTGGGGCCCGTCGGCATGGCAACCGGGATGCTGCGCACACCGATGACGTCATCGGTGCCGGCGCAGCGCTACCGGTGCAACGCCGCTTTAGGGCCCCAGGGAATTTTACAACTGGCCATAACTCTGGCTCTAGTCCCTCTAGCGCCTCAAAAGCGGCGCTAAGGCTAGTGAATTTCTAGGCCAATGAGTGGTAGGACCCTAGGAAGTACAGAGGGTCAGAGGGACCTTGGTGTACATGTACATAGATCCCTGAAGGCAGCGGAACAGGTAGATAAGGTGGTTAAAAAGGCATATGGGATACTTGCCTTCATTAGCCGAGGCATGGAATATAAGAGCAGGGAGGTTATGATGGAGCTGTACAAAACGCTGGTGAGGCCACAGCTGGAGTACTGTGTGCAGTTCTGGTCGCCTCACTATAGGAAGGATGTGATTGCTTTGGAGAGGGTGCAGAGAAGATTCACCAGGATGTTACCTGGGATGGAGCGCCTCAGCTATGAAGAGAGGCTGGACAGGCTGGGGTTGTTTTCCTTGGAGCAAAGAAGGCTGAGGGGGGAGCTGATTGAGGTGTACAAAATGATGAGGGGCATAGATAGGGTAGATAAAGAGGAACTTTTCCCCTTAGTAGGGGGGTCAATAACAAGGGGGCATAGATTCAGGGTAAGGGGCAGGAGATTTAGAGGGGATTTGAGGAGGAACTTTTTCACCCAGAGGGTGGTTGGAATGTGGAACTCAATGCCTGAAAGGGTGGTAGAGGCAGGAACTCTCACAACATTCAAGAAGCATTTGGATGAGCACTTGAAATGCCACTGCATACAAGGCTATGGACCAAATGCTGGAAAATGGGATTAGACTGGACAGGGATGGATGGGCGGCGTGGACATGATGGGCCGAAGGGCCTCTTTCTGTGCTGTAAAACTCTATGACTCTATGAGTAACAATCACCCCAGAAACAAACAACACAGTAACAAACCACCCTGTAACAAACCCCCCCAGTAACAAACACCACAGTAGCAAACCCATCCAATAACAAACCCCCACAGTAACAGACCCCCCAGTAACAGACCAACCAGTAACAAACAACCCCGTAACAAACACTCCAGTAAAAAACCCGCAAATAACAAACACCCCAGTAACAAACCCCCCAGTAACAGAACCCCCAATAACAGAAACCTCATTAAGAACCCCCCCAACAACAAACCCCCCATAACAAACCCCCAGTAACAGACCCCCAGTAACAAACACCCCAGTAAGAAACCCCCAGTAACAGAGCCCCCAGTAAGAAACACCCCAGTAACAGAAGCCCCCCCCGTAAAAAACATCTCTATTAAAAAAACAGTAACAGACGCCCAGTAACAGACCCACCAGTAACAAACACCCCAGTAGCAAACCCCCAAGTAACAAACACACCAGTAACAGACCCCCCAGTAACAAACACCACAGTAGAAAGCCCTCCAGTTACAGACCCCCCAGTAACAAACCGCCACTCTAACAAACCCCCGCAGTAACAGGCCCCAGTAACAGATACCCCAGTAAAAGACCCGCCAGTAGTAAACCCCCCAGTAACAAACCCCCCAGTAACAAACCCCCCAGTAACAGGCACCCCAGTAACAGGCACCCCAGTAACAAACCCCCAGTAACAAACCCCCCAGTAACAAACACCCCAGTAACAACCACCCCCGTGACAGCCCCCCAGTAACAATCACCCAAGTAACAAACACCCCAGGTAACAGAACACCCCAGTAACAGAACCCCCAGTAATAAAACCCCCAGTAACAGAACGCCCAGTAACAAAACCCCCAAGAACAGAACCCCCCAGTAACAAACCCGCAAGAAACAAACACCCCCAGTAACAGAACTCCCCAGTAAACACCCCAGTAACAAACCCCCCAGTAAGAGACCTTACTAGTAATAAACCACTTGAGTAACAAACACCCCCAGTAACAAAGCCCCAATAACAAACACACCCAGTAACAATCTCCACCATAACAAACCCTCCCAGTAACAGATCCCCCAGTAAAAGATCCCCCCAGTAACTGACCCCTCAGTAACAAATCCCACAGTAACAGAACACCACAGTAACAAACCCCCACAGTATCAGAACTCCACAGTAACAGACCCCTCAGTAACAGATCCACCCGCAACAAATCCCCAAGTAACAGAACCCCCTAGTAAAAAAGCCCCCAGTAATAAACACCCCCAGTAACAAACCCACCCATGAACAAATCCCCTGAGTAACAAACCCCCACAGGAACAAACCCACCACTATCAAAGTCCCCAGTAATAGATATCCCTGTAACAAATCCCCCAGTAACAAATCCCCACCATAACAGAACCCCCCGTAACAGACCCCCCCAGTAACATATACCCCAGTATCAAACCCCCCCAGTAACAAATCCCTGAGTAACAAACCCCCCAGGAACAAGCACCACACTAACAAACCCCCCCAGTAACAGAAATCACCGTAACAAATCCCCAGTAACAAATCCCCACTGTAACAGAACACCCCAGTAACAAAAACCCCAGTAACAAATTCCCCAGTAACAAACCCGCCCAGTAACAGAACCCCACAGTAACAGACCCCCAAGTAACAGAAACCCCTGTAACAGACCCCCCAGTAACAGAAGCCCCAAGTGACTGACCCCCCAGTAACAGACTCCCAAAAAAACAAAAACCCACAGTAACAAACACCCAATTAACAGATGACCCCAGTAAAACAAAGCCCAGTACCAAACACCCCAGTAACAAACAGCCCAGTAACAGAAGCCCCCCAGTAACAGACCCCACCCATTAACAGAACCCCCAGTAACAGCCCCCCAGTAACAAACCCACCCAGTAACAGACCGCCCAGTAACAGACCCCCCAGTAACAGACCACCCAGTAACAGACCCCCCAGTAACAGGCCCGCAGTAACAAAACCCCAGTAAGAAACCCCCCGTAACAAACCCACCAAGTAACAGACCCCCCAGTAACAGAACCCCCAATAACAGAAACCTCATTAAGAACCCCCCCAACAACAAACCCCCCATAACAAACCCCCAGTAACAGACCCCCAGTAACAAACACCCCAGTAAGAAACCCCCAGTAACAGAGCCCCCAGTAAGAAACACCCCAGTAACAGAAGCCCCCCCCGTAAAAAACATCCCTATTAAAAAAACAGTAACAGACGCCCAGTAACAGACCCACCAGTAACAAACACCCCAGTAGCAAACCCCCAAGTAACAAACACACCAGTAACAGACCCCCCAGTAACAAACACCACAGTAGAAAGCCCTCCAGTTACAGACCCCCCAGTAACAAACCGCCACTCTAACAAACCCCCGCAGTAACAGGCCCCAGTAACAGATACCCCAGTAAAAGACCCGCCAGTAGTAAACCCCCCAGTAACAAACCCCCCAGTAACAAACCCCCCAGTAACAGGCACCCCAGTAACAAACAGCCCAGTAACAAACCCCCAGTAACAAACCCCCCAGTAACAAACACCCCAGTAACAACCACCCCCGTGACAGCCCCCCAGTAACAATCACCCAAGTAACAAACACCCCAGGTAACAGAACACCCCAGTAACAGAACCCCCAGTAATAAAACCCCCAGTAACAGAACGCCCAGTAACAAAACCCCCAAGAACAGAACCCCCCAGTAACAAACCCGCAAGAAACAAACACCCCCAGTAACAGAACTCCCCAGTAAACACCCCAGTAACAAACCCCCCAGTAAGAGACCTTACTAGTAATAAACCACTTGAGTAACAAACACCCCCAGTAACAAAGCCCCAATAACAAACACACCCAGTAACAATCTCCACCATAACAAACCCTCCCAGTAACAGATCCCCCAGTAAAAGATCCCCCCAGTAACTGACCCCTCAGTAACAAATCCCACAGTAACAGAACACCACAGTAACAAACCCCCACAGTATCAGAACTCCACAGTAACAGACCCCTCAGTAACAGATCCACCCGCAACAAATCCCCAAGTAACAGAACCCCCTAGTAAAAAAGCCCCCAGTAATAAACACCCCCAGTAACAAACCCACCCATGAACAAATCCCCTGAGTAACAAACCCCCACAGGAACAAACCCACCACTATCAAAGTCCCCAGTAATAGATATCCCTGTAACAAATCCCCCAGTAACAAATCCCCAACATAACAGAACCCCCCGTAACAGACCCCCCCAGTAACATATACCCCAGTATCAAACCCCCCCAGTAACAAATCCCTGAGTAACAAACCCCCCAGGAACAAGCACCACACTAACAAACCCCCCCAGTAACAGAAATCACCGTAACAAATCCCCAGTAACAAATCCCCACTGTAACAGAACACCCCAGTAACAAAAACCCCAGTAACAAATTCCCCAGTAACAAACCCGCCCAGTAACAGAACCCCACAGTAACAGACCCCCAAGTAACAGAAACCCCTGTAACAGACCCCCCAGTAACAGAAGCCCCAAGTGACTGACCCCCCAGTAACAGACTCCCAAAAAAACAAAAACCCACAGTAACAAACACCCAATTAACAGATGACCCCAGTAAAACAAAGCCCAGTACCAAACACCCCAGTAACAAACAGCCCAGTAACAGAAGCCCCCCAGTAACAGACCCCACCCATTAACAGAACCCCCAGTAACAGCCCCCCAGTAACAAACCCACCCAGTAACAGACCGCCCAGTAACAGACCCCCCAGTAACAGACCACCCAGTAACAGACCCCCCAGTAACAGGCCCGCAGTAACAAAACCCCAGTAAGAAACCCCCCGTAACAAACCCACCAAGTAACAGACCCCCCAGTAACAGACACCCCAGTAGCAGACCTCCCAGTAACAAATCCCCTTTACTATAACACCCAGCAACAAACCCCCAGTAACAAACCCCCAGAAACAAACAGCCCCAGTGACAAACACCACGAGTAACAAACTCCCCAGTAACTAACCCCCCAGTAACAAACTTCACCAATAAAAAAACACCCAGTAACAGACCCCCCGTAAGAGAACCCCCCAGTAACAAATCCCCCAGTAACAAATGAGCCCAGTAACAAACACCCCAGTAACAGACCCCCGTAAGAGAACCACCAAGTAACAAACCATCACAGAAACAGAAGCACCCCTGTAATAAACCGCCCAGTAACCAATCCCCCCATAATAAACCCCCAGTAACATAACCCCCCAGTTACAGACCGCCCAGTAACAGACCCCCCAGTAATAAATCCCCCCAGTAACAGACACGCAGTAACAAGCCCCCCAGTAACAAACACCCAGTAACAAACCACCACAGTAACAGAACCACCCAGTAACAGAAACCCCCCGTAACAGACCCCCCAGTAACAAATCCCCCCAGTAACAGACACGCAGTAACAAGCCCCCCAGTAACAAACACACAGTAACAAACGCCCACAGTAACAGAACCGCCCAGTAACAGATCCACCCCATAACAGACCCTCCAGTAACAGACCCTCCCAGTAACAAGCCCCCCAGCAACAGATACCACCAGTAACAAACCACCCGAGTAACAGACCTCCAAGCAACAAACCCCCCGTAACATAACACCCTGTAACAAACCCACCAGTAACAAACCCACCAGTAACATACCACACAAGTAAGAAACCACCAGTAACAAACTCCCCAGCAACAAGCCCCCCAGTAACAAACACCATGAGTAACAAAACCCCCATTAACAAACCCCCAGTAACAAACTTCACCATTAAATAAACACCCAGTAACAGACCCCCTGTAAGAGAACCGCCCGTTATAATAACCCCAGTAACAAACCTGCCCAGTTACAAACACACCCCAGTAACAGACCCCCCAGTAACAGAACCCCCAAGTAAAAACTCCCACAGTAACAGAACCACCCAGTAACAGAACGCCCCCAGTATCAAACCCTCCAGTAACAGACCTGCAGTAAAAAAAAACAGTAACAAACGCCCCAGTAACAAACCCCCAGTAACAAACACCCAGTTACAAAACCCCATAGTAACAGAACCACCCAGTAACAGACCCCCCAGAAACAGACCCCCAGTAACAGACCCGCAGTAACAAACCCCCAGTAACAAACCCCCCAGTAACAAACCCACCCAGTAACAGACCCCCCAGTAACAGACCCGCAGTAACAAACCCCCCAGTAACAAACCCCCAGTAACAGACCCCCCACTAACAAACCACCCAGTAACAAACTCCCCCAGTAACAAACCCCCCAGTAACAAATCCCCCAGTAACTAACCCACCAGTAACAGACCCCCCAGTAACAGACCTGCAGAAACAAACCCCAAGTAACAAACCCCCAGTAACAAACCCACCCAGTAACAGAGCCCCCAGTAACAGATCCGCAGTAACAAACCCCCCAGTAACAAACCCCCCAGTAACAGACCCCCCACTAACAAACCACCCAGTAACAAACTCCCCCCAGTAACAATCCCGCCCAGTAACAAACACCCCCAAGGAACAGACCCCCGAGTAACAGAACCCCCAAGTAACAAACCCCCACAGTAACAGAACCACCCAGTAACAGAACCCCTCCAGTATCAAACCCCCCATTAACAGACCCACAGTATCAAACACCTCAGTAACAAACTCCCCAGTAACAAATCAGCAGTAACAAACACCCAGTAACAAAACCCCACAGTAACAGAACCACCCAGTAACAGACCCCCCAGTAACAGACGCCCCAGTAACAGACCCGCAGTAACAAACCCCCAGTAACAAACACCCCAGTAACAAACCCACCCAGTTACAGACCCCCCAGTAACAGACACCCCAGTAACAGACACCCCAGTAACAGACCCCCAGTAACAAAACCCCCAGAAAAAGAACCCCACTAACAAATGACCCAGTAACAAAATCCCCCCAGTAACTGACCCCCCAGTAACAAACAGCTGAGTAACAGTCCCCCAGTAACAGACCTCCACTGTAACAGACCACCCAGTAACAGAACCCCCGTAACAAACCACCCCAGTTATAGCCCCCCCAGTAACAGCCGCCCCAGTAGCAGATCCTCCAGTAACAAACCACCCCAGTAAGAAAACCCCCAGTAACAAAACCCCCAGTAACAGATCCCCACAGTTACAGATCCCCAGTAACAGACCCCCAGTAAAAAACCTCCATTAACAGACCTCCAAGTAAGAGACCCCCAGTAACAGAACAACCAGTAACAGACAACCCCAGTAAAAATCAGCCCCAGCAAAAGAACCCCCCAGTAACTAACACCCCCTGTAGCATTACTCCCAGTAACAAACCCCCAGCAACAAAGCACCCAATGACATACCCCCACAGTAACAAAACCCCAGTAACAAACCCCCAGTAACAAACTCCCCAGTAACAAAACCCCAGCAGCAAACACCATGAGTAACAACCACCCTTCAGTAAAAAACTTCCCCAATAAAAAAACACCCAGTAATGGTCCCCTCATAACAGATACCCCCGTAACAGAATCCCCCATAAAAGAACACCTCAGTACAAAACCCCCAGTAAAAAAAAGCCCGAGTTACTAACCACCCCAATAAAGAAATCCCAGTAACCAAAACCTCCAGTAACAGAACACACCAGTAACAATACCCCCCAGTAACAGAACCTCCCCAGTAACAGACCCCCCAATAACAGAGCCCTCCGTAACTAAACCATCCCAGTAACAAACACCCCAGTAACAGACCCCCAGTAATAAATCCCCAAGTAACAGAACCCCACAGTAACAAACTCCCCCAGTAAAAGACCCCTGAGTAACAAACCCCACAGGAACAAATCCCCCAGTAACAAACTGCCCAGTAACTGAACCCCCAATTAACAGAACCCCCCAGTAACAAACCTCCAGTAACCGAACACCCCCAACTAACAGAACACTCCCCAGTAACAAATCTCCAGTAACAGAATCTCCCAGTAACAGAACACCCCAGTAACAGAACCTCCCAGTAACAGAACCCCCCAGTAACCGAACCTCCCAGTAACAGAACCACCCAGTAACAAAACCCCCAATAACAGACGCCACTGTAACAAACCCCCCAGTAAAAGAACCCCCCAGTAACAGAAACTCCCAGTAACAAACACCCCAGTAACAGAACCCCCGTACCAGAACCCCCCAAGTAACACAACCTCCCAGTAACAGTCCCCCCAGTAACACAACCTGTAATGATATCAGCAAATAGTGATGGTATTTGCCTGTTTGATTATGATGCCTTACCAGCATATTTGCCTGTTTGATTATTTATGCCTTACCAGCAGAGGGCATGTGACAGAGGCAGAGTTTAGTTTTAGTTTCGTTTTAGATGGATCTCTAACATGGTGTCTCCTGTAATGCTGTTAACTGAGTTGAACAAACATTAGAATAAAAGACATTCTCTTTCATGAATGTGTCGTCATTGAACCCACATACAAATCAATACATGGTGTCAGAAGAAGAAGTGATTGAAAGAGATGAAGAGGAAAAATCTGAAGTTAAATCAGCTCTCCACATATTAGCAAGCCAAAAGAGAACATCGTTACTTACCTTTGGAGAATAGCTAACAAAGTGAAAAATGGAAGGTTTACTCCCACCGGCGAAGCTTCAGTTGACAGGTAATGTGGCTGAAAATTGGAGGAGGTTCAAACAACGTTTGGAGTTGTATTTAGCGGCAATCGGAGCTGACGAAAAAAGTGATAAAATGAAAGCGTCAGTGTTCTTACATGTCGTGGGTGATGAAGCGCTGGAAGTGTATAATAACTTCACATTCGCTGCTGATGGAGGCAAAATGAAGTTGGATAAAATAATGGAACAGTTTGAGGCCTACTGCATACCTAAACATAACGTGAAGTTTGAGAGGCACAGATTATTCACATGTGTACAGAAAACGGGTGAGACTATTGATCAGTATGTGACTGAACTGAGAAACTGAAGCAAAACATGTGAATTTGGCGGACTGACAGACTCGCTGATAAAAGACAGACTGGTGTGCGGTATTCCAGATAATGGTCTAAGGGAAAGACTGCTAAGAGAGCAAAATCTAGACCTGGGAAAAGCCATAGCACTGTGTAGGGCTACAGAGACTGTGAAGTCACAGGCAAAGGAGCTGTTCAGTGACAGTAGCTGCAACGTGGATGCAGTGAGAATGAACGGACACAAACCATTTAACAAAAAGAGCGCCAATGTGAAAAAAGAGGCGTGGCCAGCGAACAAAAATGAAAGGGGCAATCGAAAGTCATTTAGTCGATGCGGTACACAGCATCCACCAAAAAAGTGTCCAGCATGTGGTAAAACATGCAATAGTTGCAACAAAAACAACCATTATGCCCGTTGCTGTAAGAACCAAGCGCAACAAAGCAAGGTCCATGCAGTAGATGAAAGCGAGATAGAGGAGTTCTATGTGGATGTTGTGTCTGAAAACAAAAAAGAAAAAAGAGACCGGGTGTTGACACTAAAAGAGAATGACACACACATTCCATTTAAATTGGGTACTGCAGCACAAGTTAATGTGATATCAGAGACTGATTTTATGAAAATTAGACCCAAACCAAAGATACGTGGAATAAAAGTGAAAGTGACAGGATACTCAGGTACTGATATACCAGTGAAAGGAAAATGCATTGTCAAAGTGACACACAAGGACAGAGAGCACACGCTAGCATTAATCGTGGTGCCAAAGGATGTGCAAGCCATATTAGGTTTAATAGCCTGTGAGAGACTGAACCTGGTAAAGAGAGTCCTGGTTGTGGAAAGCGAAGGAGAGACAGTCTATGATGAACTCATGAAAGAGTACAATGACCTATTTCAGGGTCTAGGCTGCCTTCCAGGAGAACACACGATCAGAGTAGATAAAAGTATGCCAACGGTCATACATCCATGCAGAAAAGTTCCGTTTGCTCTTCAAAAGCAACTGAAGGCAGAGTTGGACAGGATGGAAAGCCTGAAAGTGATTCAGAAGATAGGTGAGCCAACTGAGTGGGTGAGTTCCCTCATCACTGTGGACAAAAAGAATGGAAAGCTCAGAATTTGCCTGGATCCAATAGATCTAAACAGAGCAATAAAGAGAGAGCACTTCAAGCTTCCTACACGTGAGGAAATCATGTCACAGTTTGCAAATGCAAAGTATTTCAGCAAGTTAGATGCATCATCAGGATTTTGGCAGATGAAACTGGACGAGGCAAGTTCAAGACTGTGCATGTTCAACAGTCCATTTGGCAGATACAGATTCCTAAGGTTACCATTTGGCATTGCCTCAGCTCCTGAAGTGTATCACAAAACTATCCATATGATCTATGAGCATCAGGAGGGAGTTGATACATCAATGGATGACATCATAGTATGGGGAACCACGAGAACTGAGCATGACGAGAGACTGAAAAAAGTGCTGGAAGCAACAAGGAAAACAAACTTGAAGCTGAAGAGAGAGAAATGCCAGCTCGGGGTGACAGAACTGACATTCGTGGGAGATATCCTTAGCAGTGAGGGCATCAGACCAGATCCCAGAAAGGTGTCCGCCATTGATAATATGCCAAAGCCACAATGCAAAAAGGATGTGCAGAGGTTTAATGGCATGATCAACTACATGGGTAAATTCATATCCAACCTCTCAGAAAAGATGGCGCCACTGAGAAGACTAACTGAAAAGAACATAGAATGGGAATGGAATCATGAGCATGAGAAGTCATGGAGCGATCTAAAGAAACTGCTCACAGAGGAACCAGTTCTGAGGTTTTATGACCCAGCGAGACCCATCAAGATATCATCAGATGCATCACAGAGTGGGCTCGGTGCTGTTCTTCTGCAAAAATATGACTACTGGCAACCTATTGCATATGCATGATGCTCAATGACAGACGTGGAGACGCAATATGCTCAAATAGAAAAGGAGCTGCTCAGCATCACATATGCCTGTGAAAGATTTCACCAGTTTGTGGCAGGACAAGCAATCAGTGTAGAGACTGACCATAAGCCCTTGATTGCATTGTTCCAAAAGCCACTAAATAGCTGTCCGCTTAGAATACAAAGAATGATGATCAGGCTGCAACGCTATACACTGAATGTTGCGTACACACCGGGTAAGCTGATGTATACAGCAGACACGTTGTCCAGAGCTGTAGACCCAAGTGAGCCCGCAAACACCAAAATGGATGAAAAAGTGAACGCCTACGTGGACATGATCACAAGTGCACTGCCCATAGCAGATGCAAAAATGGAGCTCATAAAGACTGAGACAAACAAAGATGAAACAATGAGACGACTGAGGAAAAGCATCTTGGTTGGATGGCCCAACATGAAGCAAGACTGCTCACCTGACATGGCAGAGTACTGGAACTGCAGAGCGGAACTATCAGTGGTCGAAGACATCATCTACAAAGGAAGTAAAATGGTTATCCCAAAGAGTCTGAGAAAAGAGATGCTAAAAAGGATCCATGGAGGACATCTGGGAATCGAAAAGTCTAAGAAAAGAGCACGAGAGGTGATGTACTGGCCACGAATCAACCAAGATGTGACAAATGAGGTGTCAAGCTGCACAATATGCCTGAAATATCGAGCAAGCAATCTGGTAGAACCAGTAAAGCCACACCCAGCGCCAGACAGACCTTACGAGAAGGTAGGCGCTGACCTATTCATATGTCAAGGGAAGGACTATCTTTAGTCACAGACTATTACTCCCTGTATCCAGAGGTTTGTAGACTGTACACCACCACTGCAGATGCTGTGATAAAATGTATGAAAGCCACATTCTCCAGACATGGCGTGGCAAGCGAGGTCTTCACAGACAACGGACCCCAGTTTTACAATGCAAGTTTCCAACACTTTGCCAAAGAGTGGGACTTTGTCCACACAACGTCAAGTCCTCACTTTCCACAGTCCAATGGACTAGTGGAAAAATCGGTCCAGACAGTGAAAAGACTGATGTACAAGGCAAAAGACAGTGGAACTGACTTCTACCAGAGCATGCTTGTATACCGCACAATGCCGCTCGAGTGTGGTATGTCACCAGCCCAACTCCTTATGGGACGTCTGCTAAGGTCAAACCTACCCATTCCGGAGAACCTCCTGGAAACAAAAGAGGGGGAGAAAGTGAGGAAGTTCAAAGAACAACAGAAGGAAAAGCAAAAGTACTACTATGACAGAGGAACACAAAACCTACCTGAACTCCACACTGGTTGACCAAGTAAGGTTCAAATACAAAACAAACATATGGACTCAGAAGGGAACTGTCCTGAGTGAAGTTCAACCAAGATCATACACCATTCAGACAGATGAGGGTGCTGTTCTGTGAAGAAATTGTTGGGATCTTCTCATGGGACCAGCCACAGCAAGTCAAAAGACTGATACTGTTGAACAACCTGATCACACAGCAGGTCAAAAGACTGATACTGTTGAACAACCTGATCACACAGCTGAGAAATCATCATCTGAGGCAACAACTCAGATTCAAGGACAATCAATCAGAAAATCCTCAAGACAAGTGAAGCCTCCTGAGAGACTCATTGAGCAAATTTAAGGACTCTTGTTATAGAAGGAAGTAATGTTATCTTATTCTTTCTTGAAGTTCTAGGTATTTACATATTTCATGTGAACACACAAAACAAGGTTAAAAAACCTTGATCATGATAATGATAATGTAAGTTCATTAAGTGTTACAGTTAAAATGCAGAGTAATACAAAGAAAACATGTTGTTAGATAAAAGTAAAATACTTTTGTTTTAAGAAAGGGAGATGTAATGATATCAGCCAATAGTGATGGTATTTGCCTGTTTGATTATGCTGCCTTACCAGCATATTTGCCTGTTTGATTATTTATGCCTTACCAGCAGAGGGCATGTGACAGAGGCAGAGTTTAGTTTTAGTTTCATTTTAGATGGATCTCTAACATGGTGTCTCCTGTAATGCTGTTAACTGAGTTGAACAAACTTTAGATTAAAAGACATTCTCTTTCATGAATGTGTCGTCATTGAACCCACATACAAATCAATACACAACCTGCCAGTAAAACCCCCATAACTGAACTCCCTAGTAACAGAACACCCTTCTAACACAACCTCTCAGTAAAAAAGCCCCTAGCAACAACCTCCCAGTAACAGAACCCCCAGTAAGCAAACCCCAGTAACAGAACCCCCAGTAACAGAATCCCCCAGTAACAAACCACCCAGTAACAGAACCCCAGTAACAAACACCCCATTAAAAGACCTGCCAGTAACAGACCGCCCAGCAACAGAACAGCCAGTAACAGACACCCACAGTAACAATCACCCCCAGCAACAGAACACCCCAGTAACTAACAACCCCTGTAGCATAACTCCCAGTAACAAACCCCCAGCAACAACCCCCCCAGTAATATACCCCCAGTAACAAAACCCCAGTAACATACCCCCCAGTAACAAAACCCCAGTAACAAATTCCCCCAGTAACAAACTCCCCAGTAACAAAACCCCAGTAACAAACACCATGAGTAACAACCCCCCTCCAGTAAAAAACTCGCCCAATAAAAAAACACCCAGTAACGGTCCCCTCATAACAGATACCCTCGTAACAGAACCCCCCATAACAGAACACATCAGTACAAAATCCCCAGTAACAAACCCCACCAGTAACAAACCCCACCCCAATAAAAAAAACAGTAACCGAAACCCCCAGTAACAGAACACCCCCAGTAACAATACCCCCCAGTAACAGAACCTCCCCAGTAACAGAACCCCCAATAACAGAGCCCTCAGTAACATAACCACCCCAGTAACAAAAGCCCCGGTAACAAACCCCTACAGTAACATAACCCCACAGTAACAAACACCCCAGTAACAGACACCCCAATAACAAACCCCCCAAGTAACAGAACCCTACAGTAATAAACTCCCCCAGTAACAAACCCTACAGGAACAAACCCCCAGTAACAAACTGCCCAGTAACTGAACCCCTAATTACAGAACCCCCGTAACAAACCTCCAGTAACTGAACTCCCCCAAGTAACAGAACACTCGCCAGTAACAAATCCCCAGTAACAGAACCTCCCAGTCACCGAACAATACAGTAACAGACCCTCCCAGTAACAGAACCCGCAGTAACCGAAGCTCCCAGTAACAGAACCACCAGTAACAAAACCCCCAGTAACAGACCCTGCAGTAACAAATGCCCCAGTAAAAGAACCCCCCAGTAACAGAAACTCCCAGTAACAAACCCCCGAGTAACAGTACCCCCAGTACCAGAACGCCACCCCAAGTAACACAACCCCCCCAGTAACAAACACCCCAGTAACACAACCTGCCAGTAAAACCCCCGTAACAGAACCCCCCAATAATTTAACATCCTTGTAACACAACCTCCCAGTAACAAACCCTCTAGTAACAACCTCCCAGTAACAGAACCCCCCAGTAACAAACCCCCAGTAACAGAACCCCCCAGTAACAAACCACCCAGTAACAAACCACCCAGTAACAGAACCTCCCAGTATCAAAACCCCAGTAAAAGAACCCCCAGTAACAGACCCCGCAGTAACAGAACCTCACCAGTAACAAGCCCGGCAGTATCAGAACCCCACATAAGAGAGCACCCCGTAACAAGAACCCATTAACAGAACCCCCCAGAAACAGAACCTCCCATTAACTAACCCCCCAGTAACAGAACCCCAAAGTAACAGAATCCCCAGTAACAAGCCCCCCAGTAACAGAACACCGCAGTAACAGAACCTCCCAGTAGCAAACCCCCCAGTAACTGAACCCCCGGTAACAGAAACCCCCAGTGACACAACCTCCCAGTAACAATCGCCCCAGGAACTGAAACCCCAGTAACAAACCCCTGGTACAAACCCCCCATTAACAGAACCCCCCATTAACACAACTTCCCAGTAACAGAACCCTCAAGTAACAGAATCCCCCAGTAACTGAACCCCCAATTAACAAAACCCCCAGTAACAAACCACCCCAGTAACAATCCCTCCAGTAACAACCCCCCAGGAGCAAAACCCCCAGTAACAACTCCCCAGTAACAGACACCCCAGTAACAACCCCTCAGTAACAGACATCCCAGTAACAGATTCCCAGTAACAAACAGCCAGTAACAAAACCCCACAGTAACAGAACCCCCAGTAACATAAACCCCCCAGTAACAGACCCCCAGTAACAGATCCCCAGTAACAAACCCCCAGTAACAAACCCCCGTAACAACCCCCCAGGAACAAACACCCCCAGTAACAACCACCCCGTAACAGACACCCCAGTAACAGACCCCCCAGTAACAGAACCCCCAGTAACAGACCCCCCAGTAGCAGAACCTCACCAGTAACAAGCCCGGCAGTATCAGAAACCCACATAAGAGAGCACCCCTGTAACAAGAACCCATTAACAGAACCCCCCAGAAACAGAACCTCCCATTAACAAACCCCCAGTAACAGAACCCCAAAGTAACAGAGTCCCCAGTAACAAGCCCCCCAGTAAGAGAACACCGCAGTAACAGAACCTCCCAGTAGCAAACCCCCCAGTAACAGAAACCCCCAGTAACACAACCTCCCAGTAACAATCCCCTCAGTAACAGACACCCCAGTAGCAACCCCCCTGTTACAAACCCCCCATTAACAGAACCCCCAGTAACACAACTTCCCAGTAACAGAACTCCCAAATAATAGAATCCCCCAGTAACTGAACCACTCAATAACAAAGCCCCAGTAACATAAGCCCCCCAGTAACAGAACCTCCCAGTAACAGAAACCCCCAGTAAAAAACACCCAGTAACAGAACCCCCAATAACCGACCCCCAGTAACAGAACTCAATCAGTAACAAACCCACCCAGTAACTGAGCCACCCAGTAACAGACCCCCAGAAACAAACCCAAAGTAACAGACCCCCCAGTAACAGAACCCCCAAGTAACAAACCCCCCAGTAACAAACCACCCCAGTAACAATCCCTCCAGTAACAACCCCCCCAGGAGCAAAACCCCCAGTAACAACCCCCCAGTAACAGACACCCCCAGTAACAGAACCCCCCAGTAACAGACCCCCAGTAACAGATCCCCAGTAACAAACCCCCCAGTAACAAACCCCCGTAACAACCCCCTAGGAACAAATATCCCCAGTAACACCCACCCCGTAACAGACACCCCAGTAACAGACCCGACAGTAACAAAGCCCCAAGTAACAGACTCCCCAGTAACAAATCACCCAGTAACAAACCACCCAGTAACTGACCACCCAGTAACTGACACCCAGTAACAGCACCCCAGTAACAGCCTCCCAGTAACAGACCACCCCGTAACGAACTTCCCAGTAAGAAAACCCCCCAGTAACATCCCCTGAGAAACAATGCTCCCTAGTAATCAATCCCCCAGTAACAAAACCCCCCATAAAAAAACCCCAGTAACAGATCCCCATAACCAAACCCACCCAGTAACAGACCCCCCAGTAACAGAGTGCCCCCGTGTAACAGAACCCTCCCAGCAACAGAACACCCCAGTAAAAAAAAAACAGTAACAAACCCCCCAGTAACAGACCCCCAGTAAATCCCCCCTCCAGTAAAAGAACACCCCCATTAACAAACACCCTCAGTAACAGAGACCCCGTTAACACAGCCCCCACTCCCCCAGTAACAGAACCCCAGTAACACAGTCCCCTGGAACAAACACCCACAGTAACAAACCCCCAGAAACAACCCCCCCCAGTAACAGACCCCCAGTAACCGAATGCCCTCATGTAACAGAACCCTCCCAGTAACAAACCCCCCCCACAGTAACACAACCCCCAGTCACAAAAATAAGAATGAGGAGGAAGGGGAGGAGGAGGAGGTGGAAGGGGAGGAAGAGGAGGAGGAGGAAGGGGAGGAGGAGGTTGGAGGGGAGGAAGAAGAGGAGGAGGAGGAAAAGGAGGAATGGAAGGAGGAAGAGGAGGAAGAGGAGGAGGATTGGGAGCAAGAGGAGGCAGAAGGTGAGGAAGAGGAGGAGGAGGAGAAAGGGGAGGAAGAGGAGGAGGAGGAGGAGGAAGGGATGGAAGATGTGGAGGAGGAGGAAGGGGTGGAAGAGGGCATGGAGGAGGAAGGGGAGGCGGTGGAGGAGGATGAAGGGGAGGAAGAGGAGAAGGAGGAAGAAGAGGAGGAACAGGAGGCAGAAGAAGACAGAGGAAGAGGAGGAGAAGGAGTAAGGGGAGGAAGAGTAGGAGGAGTAGGAGGAAGGGGAAGAAGAGAATGAAGAAGGGGAGGAAGTGGAGGAAGAGGAGGTGGAAGAGGAGGTGGAAGAGGTGAAAGAGGAGGAGGAGGATGAGGAATGGGAGGAAAAAGAGGAGATGGAGGAAGGGGGGCAGAAGAGGAGGAGGGGAGGAAGAGGTGGAGGAGGTGGAAAAGGAGGAGGTGGAAAAGGAGGAGGAAGAGGAGGAGGAGGACGGCGAGCAGGAGGAGGAGGAGGTGGAGGAAGGGGGGAAGAGGAGGATGTGGAGGAAGTGGAGCAAGAGGAGGTGGATGAGAAGGAAGGGGAGGAAGAGGAGGAGGAGGAGGAGGGGAGGAAGAGGAGGAAAAGGAGGATGAGGTGGAGGAAGGGGAGAAGGAGGTGAAGGAGGAGGAATAGGAGGAGGAGGAAGAAGGGGAGGAAGAGGAGGAGGAATAGGAAGGAAACGGAGGAGGAGGAGGAGGAGCAGGAGGAAGGTGAGGAAAAGGAGGCAGAGAAGGAGTATGGGGTGGAAGGGAAGGAAGAGGAGGAGGAGGAGGAGGAGGGGAGGATGAGGAGGAAGATGAGGAGTAGAAAGCAGAGTGGGAGAAAAAGAATGAGGAATCAGAGGAATAGAATGAGGAAGAGGAATGGGAGGAAGGGGAGGAAGAGGAAGAGGAGGGGAGGAAGAGGAGGAGGAGGAGGAGGCGGAGGAGGAAGGGGAGGAAGAGGAGGTGGAAGAGAAGGAAGAGGAGGTGAAGGAGGAAGGGGAAGAGGAGGAGGAGGAGGAAGATGGGGAGGAAGAGGAGGAGGAGGAGGTAGAGGAGGAAGAGGAGGAAGAGGATGCGGAAGAGGAGGAAGAGGAGGAGGAGAAGGAAGGGGAGGAAGAGGAGGAGGAGGGGGAGGAAGGGGAGCCAGAGGAGGAGGAGGAGGTGGAAGGGGAGGAAGACGAGGAGGAAGGGGAGGAAGAGTAGGAAGATGAGGTGTAGGAAGCAGAGTGGGAGAAAGAGGATGAGGAGTCAGAAGAATAGGATGAGGAGGAGGAATGGGAGAAAAGGGAGGAGGAGGAAGAGGAGGAGGAGGCAGAAGGGGAGGAAGAGGAGGAAGAGGAGTGGGAGGGGGAGGAATAGGAGGAGGAAGGGGAGGAAAGGGAGGAAAGGAAGAGCAGGAGGAGGAAGGGGAGGAAGGGGCAGATGAGGAGGAGAAGTGGAGAAAGAGGAGGAAGAGGAGGAGGAGGAGGAGGCAGAGGGGGAGGATGAGGAGGAAGAGGAGGAGGAGTAGGAAAGGAAGAGGAGGAGGAGGAGGAAAGGGAGCCAGAGGAGGAGGAGGAGTTGACAGGGGAGGAAGAGTAGGAGGAAAAGGAGGAAAGGGAGGAGGAGCAGGAGGAAGGGAGGAAGTGGAGGAAGAGGAGGAGGAAGGGGAGAATGAGGGGTAGCAGGAGGAAGGGGGGAGTAGAGGAAGAGGAGGGTGAGGAGGTGGGGGAGGAAGGGGATGAGGAGAAGGAGTAAGGGGAGGAAGATGGGGAGGAAGGGGAGAAAGGGGAGGAAGAGGATGAGGAAGAGGAGGTGGAAGGGGAGGAAGGGGTGGAAGAGGAGGCTGAGGAGGAGGAAGGGGAGGAACAGGAGGAGGAGGGGAGGAAGAGGAGGAAGATGAGGTGGAGTGGGAGAAAGAGGAGGAGGAGGGGGAGGAAGAGGAGGAGGAGGAAGAGGAGGAGAATGGGGAGGAAGGGGAGGACGAAGAGGAGGAGGAGGAGGATTGGGTGAAGAGGAGGAGGAAGAGGAGGAAGGGGTGGAAGAGGTGGAAGAGGAGGAGGAAGGGGAGGAAGAGGAGGAGGAAGTGGAGGAAGAGGAGGAGGAGGAAAAGTTGGAGGAAGGCGTGGAAGAGTACAGGAGGCAGAGGAGGTATGGGGAAGAGGAGGAGCAAGAGGAGGAAGGCGAGGAAGAGGAGGGGAGGAGTAGGATGAAGGGTAGGATGAGGAGTGGGAGGATGAGAATGAAGGGGATGAAGAGGAGGAGGAGGCGAATGAATGGGAGGATGTGGCGAAGGAAGGAGGGAAGAGGATGAGTAGAAGTAGGAGGAAGAACGGGGTAAGAGGCTTAGAAAGAATTGGAGGAAGAGGATGAGGAGCAGGGGAATTGGAGGAAGAGGAGAAGGAGTTGGAGGAGGGGGAAGGGGAGGAAGAGGATGAGGAGCAGGATTAAGGGGGTAAGAGGAGGCGGAGGAGGAGAAGGAGGAAGGGGAGGAAGAGGAGGCAGAAGTGGAGGAGGCAGGGGAAGAAGAGGAGGTGGAAGAGGAGGAAGAGGAGGAGGAGGAGAAGGAGGAGGCAGGGAGGAGGAAGGGGTGGAAGGGGTGGAAGGGGTGGAAGAGGATGAGGAGGAGGAAGAAGGGGAGGAAAAGGAGGAGTAGGTGATTGATGGGGAAGAGTAGGAGGAGGAGGAGGAGGAAGGGGAGGAAGAGGATGAGGAGGAGCAAGGGGAGGAAGAGGTGGAGGAGGAGGAGGAGGACACGGTGGAGGAGGAAGGGGAGTAAGAGGAGAAGAAGGAGGAGGTGGAGGAAGAGGTGGGGGAGGTGGAGGAGGAGGAAGGGGAGGAAGAGTACGAGGAGGAGGGATGCAGGGAAGAGTAGGAGGAGGAGGATGAAGGGGAGGAAGAGGAGGAGGAGGAGGATGAAGGGGAGGAAGAGGAGGAGGAGGTGGATGAAGGGGAGGATGAGGATGTGGAGGAGGAAGGAGGGAAGAGGAGGAGTAGGAGTAGGAGGAAGAAGGGGGTAAGAGGATTAGGAAGAATTGGAGGAAGAGGAGGAGGAGGAGGGGAAGTGGAGGAAGAGGAGGAGGAGTTGGAGGAGGGGGAAGGGGAGGAAGAGGATGAGGAGGGGTGTTAAGCGGGTAAGAGGAAGAGGAGAAAGAGGAAGGGGAGGAAGAGGAGCAGGAAGGGGAGGAAGAGGAGGTGGAAGAGGAGGAGGAAGGGTTGTAAGAGCATGAGGAGGAAGGGGAGGAAGTGCACCAGGAGGAAGGCAAGGAAGTGGAGGAGGAGAAGGAGGATGAAGGGGAGGAAGTGGAAGTGGATGAGGATGAGGAAGGGGTGTAAGAGGACGAGGAGAAGGAAGGGGAGGAGGAGATTGAAGAGGAGGAGGAAGGTGAGAATGGGTAGAAGAGGAGGAGGAAGAGGAGGAGGAAGGGAAGGAAGAGAAGAAGGAGGAGGAGGAAGGGGAGGAAGAGGAGGATGAGGAGGAGTGGGGAAGAGGAGGAGGAGGAGGAAGTCAAGGAAGGACAGGAGGAGGAAGAGGAGGAAGAGTAGGAAGAGGAGGAGGAAGAGGAGGAAGAGGAGGAGGAGGAGGGATAGGAGGAGGAGGAAGTCAAGGGAGGAGGAAGAGTAGGAGGAGAAGGAGAAAGAGGAGTAGGAGGAGAAAGGGGAGGAAGAGAAGAAGGAGGAGGAGGAAAGGGAGGATGAGGAGGATGAGGAGGAGTAGGGAAGAGGAGGAGGAGGAAGTGGAGGAGGAGGTGGAAGTGATGGAGGAAGGGGAGGAAGAGGAGGAGGAAGAGGAGGAGGAGGAGGGGAAGAAGAGGAGGAGAAAGAGTAGCTCACGGAAGGTGCGGAAGAGGAGGAAGATGGGGAGGAAGAGAAGGAGGAGGAAGGAGAGGAAGAGGAGGAGGAGCAGGCTGAGGAGACAGAGGAAAGGGGAAGAAGAGTAGGAGGTGGGGGAGGAGGAAGGTGAGGAAGAGGAGGAGGAGGAGGATGAATTGGTAGAAGATGAGGAGGATGGGAAGGAAGGGGTGGAAGAGGAGGAGCAGGAGGATGTGGATGAAGGCGAGGAATAGGAGGAGGAGGATGAGGGGCAGGAAGAGCTGGAGGAGGAGGATGGGAAGGAAGAGGTGGAGGAGGAGGAGGAAGGGAGTAAGCGGAGGAGTAGGAGGAAGGGGGAAGGGGAAGAGGAGGAGGAGGAAGGGGTAGAAGAGGAGGAGGAGGAACGGGAAGAGGAGGAGGAGGATGGGGAGGAAGAGGAGGAGGAGGAGTCAGAGGAGGAAGGGGAGGAAGATGAGGAGGCGGAAAGGGAGGAAGTGCTGGAAGAGGAGGATGAGGGGGAGGAAGAGGAGGAATGGAGGAGGATGTGGTGGAGAGGGAGGAGGAGCAGGGGGAGGATGAGGAAGAGGAGGAAGGGGAGGGAGAGATGGAAGAGGAGGAAGGGGAGGAAGAGGAGGATGAATGTCAGGAAGGGGAGGAAGAGGAGGAGGTGGAGGTAGAGGAGGAGAAAGGGGATGAAGGGGAAGAAGAGGATGATGAGGAGGAAAGGCAGGAAGAGGAGGAGGAGGAGGAGACAGAGAAGGAGTAGGAAGGGGCAGAAGAGGAGCAGGAGTAGTAGTAGGAGGATGAGGAGGCGGAGGAGGAGTAGGAGGAGGAGAAAGGGGAGGAAGACAAGAAAGTGGAGGAGGAGCAGTAGGTGATGGTAGAGGAGGAAGGGGAGGAAGATAAGAGGAGGAGGAGGAGGAAAGGGAGGAAGAAGATTATGAGGAGCAGGAAGGGGAGGAAAATGAGGAGGTGTAAGGGGTTTTCCTCGAGAGGTGTCCCTGAGGTTTCTCTCTCTAGAGGCCTCTCTCTCTTACACAGTAAAACCTTGAGTGGTTCGACCCACTCGCCGCTTAGATTCTATACTTTGGATTATGGGCAGGAACTGCAATGTAGAGAAAACTCTTGTAGACCAAGTTTGATGAAACAAAATGAAATGTTATTGCATAAGGAAAAATATCAAATCAAATGCAAGCAGATAAGAGAGTACATGGGAGTGAAAAAAACACAAACAAATCATAAAGACACAGTATTAACTAAGGCAAATACAGGCATCTTATACTCTGCAAAGATCATCATGAAATAAGGAAACACACGGAACATCGAGGGACAACAACTCATGGTAATTGTACCCTTAAATCCACCCCCTTATTAAACCTATCTAGATCTGATTGTGAAGGGCCAGAAACATGCTCACCAATCCCACTAGGAAGTGCAAGGTTTTGAAATCGAGTCTGTGTTTGGTCCTTTCAGGCGTTTCGTCTCCACGTGGATCGTGGAGCCCATGCAAGCTGTGCCACACCTCTCTCCTGAGGTGGGGGTCGGGGGCGGCTGGACACCGGCGGGCCTGGATGTCGGCGGGGTCGAGGATCGTCGGCTCGACCCTGGTCAGAGCAGCCTTGGGCTGGCTCCCATCGCTTCTTCAGTTTCCTATTATCTCTTCTCCCGAGCTGGGGTGGCTGGAAGGTTTCTTCTCTTGGGACTTTATTTTTTTGTTTCTTCTCCCAAGTTGGGTCAATGGCCTCTCATTCCGGCAACGACCTGGGGATGGTCGAAGGTCTCCCGATGTGTTTCCCCGGGGCGGGACGTCGGCTTCAAGACGGCCTTCTTGATGTTGGCTTTCTTCTCCCTCCTGCGAGTGCCTGCTTCTTCTTCTGGGTGTCCGGATTCAAATTGTGTGTCCAACCAAGCTTGCCCCAACTGTCGAAAAGTCTTCCAGATATACCTTTCATCCAGAAACTTCCGTCTCCCGCCTAAAATCAGGTTAGTCTTTGTTTTACTTTTGGTGGGCTGGGAGCACAGCGGGGCAGTTATTATATTTTAAAATGTTTTCGATGGCCGGTAAAGGCCCATCTCTGGTCTAGAATGGCCTCCATTGTTTTTAATGTCCTGCTGATCTCGTTATCTAGTCCTGGGTGCTGTTCTCATGAATATGAAATTGTCCACTTTTGTCTGGGTCAACAATTAGACGGCCTGTCTCCAGGCTGATCTTGACTGGATTTGCATCTAATTCATATGCATACGTGTGGGTCTGGTTTCGTTCTCTCAGAAACGGCTTCCAGAACTTGCTGTGGATTGAATCCACAAAGCTATCTGAGGTTGCGCAGGAGCCATTTTAAAGTGTCCCAATAAGCTGGTCACATGGTATGGCGGCCATTTTGTATGCCCCTTTTTCTGGGCTTCTTTTAAAACAGTCTTTAAAATCATGGCCTCTTCTGCCATTTGACCCTTATTAATACAAAGTCCAATTTTGCGAATCCTACCGAGGAGGAAGGGGGTAAGAGGAGGAAGAGGTGGAAGGGGTGGAAGAGGAGGAGGAGGGTGAAGGGTGTTAGAGGAGGAGGAGAAGGAAGGGGAGGAGGAGGAAGAGGAGGAGAGGAGGTGGAGGAGGAAGGTGAGGATGAGGAGTAGGAGGAGGAGGTGGAGGAGGAGGAAGGGGGGAAGGGGAGGAAGAGGAGGAGGAGGAAGAGGAGGAAGAGGAGGTGCAGGAGGAAGGTGAGGATGAGGAGTAGGAGGAGGAGGTGGAGGAGGAGGAAGGGGGGAAGGGGAGGAAGAGGAGGAGGAGGAGGAGGAGGATGAAGGGGATGAAGAAGTGGAAGAGGAGGAGGAGGAGGAGGGGAAGGTGAGGAGGTGTTTGAAGAAGAGGAGGAAGGGGAGGAAGAGGCGGAGGAAGGGGAGGAAGAGGAGGAGGAAGTGGAGGAAGATTAGGAGGAGGAAAATTTGGAGGAAGGCGTGGAAGAGTACAGGAGGCGGAGGAGGTAGGGGGAAGAGGAGGAGCAAGAGGAGGAAGGTGAGGAAGAGGAGGGGAGGAGGAGGATGAAGGGGATGAAGAGGAGTGGGAGGATGAGGATGAAGGGGATGAAGAGGAGGAGGAGGAGGATGAAGGGGTGGAAGAGGAGGAGGAGGTGGATGAAGGGGAGAATGAGGATGTTGAGGAGGAAGGAGGGAAGAGGAGGAGTAGCAGTAGGAGGAAGAAGGGGGTAAGAGGATTAGGAAGAATTGGAGGAAGAGGAGGAGGAGGGGAAGTGGAGGAAGAGGAGGCGGAGTTGAAGGAGGGGGAAGGGGAGGAAGAGGATGAGGAGGAGGATTAAGGGGGTAAGAGGAGGAGGAGGAGGAGGATGAAGGGGAGGAAGTGGAGGAGGAAGGGGAGGAAGAGGAGGTGGAGGAGGTGGATGGGGAAGAGGAGGATTAGGAGGCGGAGAAGGTGGAGGAGGAGCCGGAGGTGGAGGAAGGGGAGGAAGAGGATGAGGAGGAGGAAGGGGAGGAAGAGGCGGAGGAAGAGGAGGAGGAGGACTTGGAGGAGGAGGAAGGAGAGGAAGAGGAGAAGAAGGAGGAGGTGGAGGAAGAGGTAGGGGAATGGAGGAGGAGGAAGGGGAGGAAGAGTATGAGGAGGAGGGATGCAGAGAAGAGGAGGAGGAGGAGGAAGCAGAGGAAGAGTAGTAGGAGGAGGAAGTGGAACAAGGTGAGGAAGTGGAGGAGAGGATGGAGGGGATGAAGAGTAGGAGGAGGAGAAGGGGAGGAAGAGAATTGGAGGAGGAGGAAGGGGAGGAAGAGGAGGAGAAGGAGGAAGGGGAGGAAAAGGAGGAGGATGTGGAGGAAGGTGAGGAGGAGGAAAATGAATGGGTGGAATAGGAGGAGGAGGAGGAAGGGCAGTAAGAGGAGGGGGAGGTGGAGGAAGAGGAGCAGGAGGGGGACGGGGTGGAAGAAGAGTAGGAGGAGGAAGGTGTGGAGGAGATGGAAGAGGAGGAGGACGAGGAAGGGGAGGAAGGTGTGGAAGAGGAGGAGAAGGAGGATGAGAAAGGTGAGGAAGAGGAGGATGAGGAGGAAGAGGAAGGGGTGGAAGAGGAGGAGGAGGAGGAGGATGAAGGGGAGGAAGTGGAGGAGGAGGAGGAGGAGAAGGAAGGTCTGGACGGGGAGGAGGAAGGGGAGGAAGGGGCGGGGGAATGGGAGGAATAAGAGGATGTGGAGGAGGAAGGAGTGGACGAGGAGGAGGAGGAAGATGAGGAGGAGAAAGTTGAGAAATAGGAGGTGGTGGAGGACGAAGGAGAGGAAGGGGAGGAGGAGGAGGATTGGGAGTAAGAGGAGGACCAGGAGGAAGGGGCGGGAAAGGAGGAGGAGAAGGCGGCGGAAGAGGAGGAAGAGGAGGAAGGGGAGAAGACGAGGAGGAGGAAAAGAAAGGGGAGGAGGTGGTTAAAGAGGAGGAGGAGGAAGGGGTGGATGAGGAGGAAGAGGAGGAGAAGGGGAGGAAGAGGAGGAGGAAGAGGATGAGGAAGAAGGGTTAGAGGTGGAGGAGGAGGAAGGGAAGGATGAGGAGGAGGAGGAAGTCAAAGAAGAGGAGGAGGAGGAGGAAGAGGAGGATTAGCAGGAGGAGGAGGAGGAAGAGGAGGAGGAGGAAATGATGGAAGAGGATGAGCAGGAGGAAGGGGAGGAAGAGATGAAGAAGGAGGAGGAAGGTGAGGAAGAGGAGGATGAGGAGGAGTGGGGAAGAGGAGGAGGTGGAAGTGATGGAGGAAGGGGTGGAAGAGGAGGAGGAACAGGAGGAGGAGCAGGGGAGGAAAAGGAGGAGGAGGAGGAAGAGTAGCTCGAGGTAGAGAAGGAAGAGGAGGGGGAGGACGGGGAGGAAGAGGAGGAAGGAGGGGAAGAGGAGGAGGAGCAGGCTGATGAGAAAGAGGAAAGGGGAGGAAGGGGTGGAAGAGTAGGATATGGGGAGGAGGAAGGTGAGGAAGAGGAGGAGGAGGCGGATGACATGGTGGAAGAGGAGGAGGAAGGGAAGGAAGGGATGGAAGAGGAGGAGCAGGAGGAGGTGGAGGAAGGCGAGGAAGAGGAGGAGGAGGATGAAGGGCAGGAAGAGCAGGAGGAGGAGGAAGTTGAGGAAGAGGTGGAGGAGGAGAAGGGGAAGGAGAAATGCGAGGAAGGGGAGGAAGGTGTGGATGGGGAGGAAGAGGAGGAGGAAGAGGTGGAAGGGGCGGATGAGGAGGAAGAGTTGGAAAGGGAGGAGGAGGACGAGGAGGACGAGGAGGAAGTGGAAGAGGAGAAAGGCAAGGAAGAGGAGGAAGAGGAGGAAGAATAGCAGGAAGAGGAGGAAGAGGAGGAGGAGGAGGAGGAATGGGAGGTATGGGAGGAAGAGGAGGAGGAGGAGGAAGAGGGGGAGGAGGAAGGGGAGGATGATGAGTAGGAGGGGGAGGGGGAGGAAGAGGTGGCAGGGAAGGAAGTGGAGGAGCTAGGGAAGGAAGAGGAGGAGGAGGAAGGGGAGGAAGAGGAAGGGGAAGGAAGAAAGGGGAGGAGGAAGGGGATGACGGGAGGAGGAAGGGGAGGAAGAAGAGGAGGTGGAGCAGGAATGGGAGGAAGAAGAGGAGGAGGGCGTGGAAGGGGTTGAGGAGGATGAGGAGGAGGAGGAAGAGGAATAAGGTGAGGAAGAGGAGGAGGAGGAAGTGGTGGAAGAGGAGGAGGATTGGGAGTAAGATGAGGAGCAGGAGGAGGAAGAAGACAGAGAGGATGGGGGGGAAGCGGAGGACTTTTAATAGGAGGAGGTGGAATGGGATGAAGAGGAGGAGGAAGGGGAGCAAGAGGAGGAGGAAGGGGAGGAAGAGGATGAGCAGGAAGTCAAGGAAGAGGAAGAGGAGGAGGCAGGGAAGAAGCAGAGGTGGAGGAGGAGGAAGGGGAGGAAGAGGAGGAGGATGGGGTGGAAGAGGAGGAGGAGATGGAAGGGGGAAGAGGAGGAAGAGGAGGTGGAAGGGGTGCAGGAGGAGGAGGAGGAAGGGGAGGAGGAGGTGGAATTGGAGGAGGAAGGGGAGGAAGAGGAGGAGGAAGTGAAGGAAGAGGTGGAGGAAGGGGAGTAAGATGAGGAGTTGGAGGAGGAATGGGAGGAAGACGTGGAGGAAGATGTGGAAGGGGATCAGGATGATGAGGAGGAGATAGGTAAGGAAGAGAAGGAGCAGGAAGCGGAGGAGGAGCAGGAGGAGGAATAGGAGTAAGATGATGAGCAGGAGGAGGAAGGAGATGGAGAGGAGGTGGGGGTAGTGGAGGAAGAGGAGGAGGGGGAGGAAGAGGTGGAAGGGGAGGAAGCAGAGGAGCTAGGGGAGGAATAGGAGGAGGAGGAAGGGGAGGAAGCGGAGGGGGGAAGGGAGAAAGGGGAGGGGGAAGGGGAGGACAGGGAGGAGGAAGGGGAGGAAGAAGAGGAGGTGGAGGCGGAGTGGGAGGAAGAAGAGGCGGAGGGTGTGGATGGGGTTGAGGAGGAGGAGGAGGATGAGGAGGAGGAGGAGGAATAAGGAGAGTAAGAGGAGGAGGAGGAGGAAGTGCTGGAAGAGGAGGCGGATTGGAGTAAGATGAGGAGGAGGAGGAAGAAGACAGAGAGGATGTGGGGGAAGTGCAGGAATTGGAGTAGGAGGAGGTGGAATGGGATGAAGAGGTGAAGGAGGAAGGGGAGCAAGAAAAGGAGGACAAAGAGGACGGTGAGGAGGAGGTTGAAGAGGTTGAGGAGGAAGTGAGGAGGAGGTGGAAGAGGAGGAGGAGGGGGAAGAGGAGGAGGAGGAGGTGGTAGAAGAGGAGGAGTAAGGGGAGGAAGAGGATGAGGAGGAAGTCAAGGAAGAGGAGGAGGAGGAGGCAGGGAGGAAATGGAGGTGGAGGAGGAGGAAGGGGAGGAAGAGGAGGAGGAGAAGGAAGGGGGAAGTGGAGGAGGGGGCAGAGGAAGGGGTGCAAGAGGAGGAGGAGGAGGAAGCGGAGGAGGAGGTGGAACTGGAGGAGGAAGGGAGGAAGAGCAGGAGGAAGTGAAGGAAGAGGTGGAGGAAGGGGAGTAAGATGAGGAGGTGGAGGAGAAAGGGGTGGAAGAAGTGGAGGAAGAGGTGGAAGGGGTTCAGGAGGAGAAGGAGGAGGAGGAGATAGGTAAGGAAGAGGAGGAGGAGGAAGGGGAGCAACAGGTGGAGGAAGAATATGAGTAAGATGATGAGCAGGAGGAGGAAGGAGACGGAGAGGAGGTGGGTGAAGTGAAGGAAGAGGAGGAGGACGGGAAGGAAGAGCAGGAGTAGGTGGTGGAGAAAGAGGAAGGGGAGGAAGAGGATGAATAGTCGGAGGAGGAAGTGAAGGAGGAGGTGGAAGAAGAGGAGGAATGGGAGGAAGTGGAGTAGGTTGAAGAGGCGAAATGGGTGGAAGGTGAGAATAAGGAGAAGGAGGAGGAAGGGGAAAGAAGAGGAAGAGGAGCATGATGAGGAGGAGGAAGTGAAGGACGAAGAAGAGGAGGCAGGGCAGGAAGAGGAGCAGGAGGAGGAATAGAAGGAGAAGGAGAAGGATTAGAAAGAGGAGGACGAGGAGGACGAGGAGGTGGAGGAGGAGGAAGAGCAGGAGAAAGGGGAGGTAGTGGAGTAAGAGGAGGAGGAGCAGGAGGATGTGGTGGAGGAGGAAGGGGAGGATGAGGAGGGCAAGAGTAGGAGGAGGAGGAAAGGGAGGAAGAAGAGTAGGAGGAGAAGGAAGGGGAGAAGATGAGGAGGAGGAGGAAAAGAAAGGGGAGAAGGTGGTTAAAGAGGAGGAGGAAGGGGGAAGAGGAGGATGAGGAGGAGTGGGGAAGAGGAGGAGGAGGAGGAGGAGGAGGAAGTCAAGGAAGTAAAGGAGGAGTAAGAGCAGGAGGAGGAGGAAGAGGAGGTGGAGGAGGAACGGGTAGAGGAGGTGGAAGAGGAGGCGGAGGAGGAGGAAGAGGAGCAGGAGGTGGAGAAAAGTGAGGAAGAGGAGAAGGAGGAGGTGGAAGGGGAGGAAGATGAGGTGGAGGTGTAAGGGGAAGAGAAGGAGGAGGAGGACGATGAGGAGAAAGAGGAGTAGGAGGAGGAGAAAGGTGAGGAAGAGGAGGACGAGGAGGAAGAGGAGGAGGAGGAGGAGGAGAAAGTGTAGGAAGAGGAGGAGGAGAAAGGGACAAGAGGAGAAAGAGGAGGAGCAGGAAGAAGAAGAGGAGGAGGTGTACAAGGAGAAAGGTGCAGAAGAGGAGGAGGAGGAGGATGAAGGGGAGGAAGTGGGGAAGGAGGAGGAGAAAGGGGTGGAGGGGGAGGAGGGAGGGGAGGAAGGTGAGGAGGAAGGGGAGGAATAAGAGGAGGCGGAGGAGGAAGTAGCGGAAGAGGAGGGGAAGGAAGATGAGGAGGAGAAAGGTGAGAAAGAGGAGGTGGAGGAGAAGGAAGTGGAGGAAGAGGAGGAGGAGGAGGAATGGGAGTAAGAGGAGGAGGCAGAAGAGGAGGAAGGGGAGGAAGAGGAGGAGAATGAGGAAGAGAAAGGGGAGCAGGTGGACCAGGAGGAAGGTGAGGAAGATGAGGAGGAGAAGGGGATGAAGGGGAGGAAGTGGAAGTGGATGAGGATGAGGAAGGGTTGGAAGAGGAGGAGGTAGAGAATGAGGAAGGGGTGGAAGAGGATGAGGAGGAGGAAGGGGAGGAGGAGGTTGAAGAGGAGGAGGAAGGTGAGCATGGGTAGAAGAGGAGGAGGAAGAGGAGGAGGAGGAGGAAGTGAAGGAAGAGAAGAAGGAGGAGGAGGAAGGGGAGGATGGGTAGAAGAGGAGGAGGAAGAGGAGGAGGAGGAAGAAGTTGAGGGAAAGGAGGAGGAGGAGGAGGAAGGGGAGGGAGAGGAGGATGTGGAGGAGTGGGGAAGAGGAGGAGGAGGAGGAGGAGGATGGGGAGGAAGAGGAGGGGGAGGAGGATGAGAAGGAGAAATGCAAGGAAGAGGAGGAAGAGGAGGAGGTGAAGCAGGAGGAAGAGGAGGAGGAGGAAGTCAAAGAGGAGAAGTAGGAGGAGGAAGAGGAGGAATCTTAGGAGGAGGAGGCAGATTAGGAGGAAGAGGAGGAGGTTTAGGAGGAGGAAGGGGTGGAAGAGGACATGGAGGAGGAAGGGGAAGAGGAGGTGGCAGAGGAGGAAAAGGGTGAGAATGGGTAGAAGAGGAGGAGGAAGAGGAGGAGGAGGAGAAAGGGGAGGAAGAGAAGAAGGAGGAGAAGTAAGGGGAGGAAGAGAAGGATGAGGAGAAGTGGGGAAGAGGAGGAGGAAGAGGAGGAGGTGGAAGTGCTGGAGGAAGGGGAGGAAGAGGAGGAGGAAGAGGAGGAGGAGGGGAAGAAGAGGAGGAGGAGAAAGAGGAGCTCGAGGAAGGTGAGGAAGAGGAGGAGGAAGGGGAGGAAGAGAAGGAGGAGGAGGAAGAAGAGGAAGAGGAGGAGGAGCAGGTTGTGGAGGAAGAGGAAAGGGGAGGAAGGGGAGGAAGAGTAGGAGGTGAGGGAGGAGGAAGGTGAGGAAGAGGAGGAGGAGGGTTAATAGGTAGAAGAGGAGGAGGATGGGAAGGAAGGGGTGGAAGAGGAGGAGCAGGAGGAGGTGGATGAAGGCGAGGAATAGGAGGAGGAGGATGAAGGGCAGGAAGAGCTGGAGGAGGAGGAAGGGAAGGAAGAGGTGGAGGAGGAGGAGGAACGGGAGTAAGTGGAGGAGTAGGAGGAAGGGGGAAGGGGAAGAGGAGGAGAAGGAAGGGGTAGAAGAGGAGGAGGAGGAGGAACTGGAAGAGGCGGAGGAGGACGGGGAGGAAGAGGAGGAGGAGGAGTCAGAGGAGAAAGGGGAGGAAGATGAGCAGGATGAAAGGGAAGAAGAGCTGAAAGAGGAGGAGGACGAGGGTGAAGAAGAGGCAGAAGTGGAGGTGGATGTGGTGGAGGGGGAGGAGGAGAAGGGGGAGGATGAGGAGGAGGAGGAAGGGGAGGGAGAGGTGGAAGAGTAGGAATGGGAGGAAGAGGAGGATGAAGGGCAGGAAGGGGAAGAAGAGGATGATGAGGGGGAAAGGCAGGAAGAGGAGGAGGAGGAGGAAGAGGAGGAGAAGGAGCAGGAAGGGGCGGAAGAGGAGGAGGAGTAGTAGAAGGAGGAGGAGGCGGAGGAGGAGAAATGGGAGGAAGGGGAGGAAGACGAGAAAGAGGAGGAGGAGCATTAGGTGATGGTGGAGGAGGAAGGGGAGGAAGAGGAGGGGAGGAGGAGAAGCACGAAAGGGAGGAAGAAGAGTATGAGGAGCAGGAAGGGGAGGAAAATGAGGAGGAGGAAGGGGTAAGAGCAGGAGGAGGTGGAAGGGGAGGAAGACGAGGAGGAGGGGGAAGGGTGGAAGAGGAGGAGGAGAAGGAAGGGGAGGAGGAGATGAAAGAGGAGGAGGAAGGGGAGGAAGAGGAGGAAGAGGAGGAGGAGGAAGAGGAGTAGGAGGTGGAGGAGGAAGGAGTGGAAGGGGAGAAAGAGGAGGAGGAGGAGGAGGATGAAGTGGATGAAGAGGTGGAAGAGGAGGAGGAGGGGAAGGTGAGGAGCTGGTTGAAGAGGAGGAGGAAGGGGAGGAAGAGGCAGAGGAAGGGGAGGAAGAGGAGGAGGAAGTGGAGGAAGAGTAGGAGGAGGAAAAGTTGGAGGAAGGCGTGGAAGAGTACAGGAGGCAGAGGAGGTAGGGGAAGAGGAGGAAGAGTAGGGGAGGAGGAGGATGAAGGGGTGGAATAGGAAGAGGAGGAGTAAGGGGAGGAAGAGGAGTGGGAGGATGAGGAAGAAGGGGATGAAGAGGAGGACAAGGAGGATGAATGGGAGGAAGAGGAGGAGGAGGTGGATGATGGGGAGGATGTGGATGTGGAGGAGGAAGGAGGGAAGAGGATGAGTAGGAGTAGGAGGAAGAAGGGGCTAAGAGGATTAGGAAAAATTGAAGAAAGAGGAGGAGGAGGGGAAGTGGAGGAAGATGAGGAGTAGTTGGAGGAGGGGAAGGGGAGGAAGAGGATGAGGAGGAGGATTAAGGGGGTAAGAGGAGGAGGAGGAGGAGGAAGGGGAGGAAGGTGAGGAGGAAGGGGAGGAATAAGAGGACGTGGCAGAGGAAGGAGAGGAAGAGGAGGAGGAGGAAGATGAGTAGGAGAAAGGTGAGAAAGAGGAGGTGGAGGAGAAGGAAGGGGAGGAAGTGGTGGAGGAGGAGGAGGAATGGGAGTAAGCGGAGGAGCAGGAGGAAGGGGAGGGAAAGGAGGAGGAGGAGGCTGTAGAGGAGGAAGGGGAGGAAGAGGAGGAAGAGGAGGAGGATGAGGAAGAGAAGGGGAGCAGGTGGTTACAGAGGAGGAGGAGGAAGGGGTGGACGAGTTGGAATAGGTTGAGGAAGGGGAGGAAGAGGAGGAGGAAGGGGTGTAAGAGCATGAGGAGGAAGGGGAGCAGGTGGACCAGGAGGAAGGCGAGGAAGAGGAGGAAGATGAGGAGGAGAACGAGGATGAAGGGGAGGAAGTGGATGAGGATGAGGAAGGGGTGGAAGAGGAGAAGGTAGAGGAGGAGGAAGGGGTGGAAGAGGATGAGGAGGAGAAAGGGGAGGAGGAGGTTGAAGAGGAGGAGGAAGGTGAGAATGGGTAGAAGAGGAGGAGGAAGAGGAGGAAGAGGAGGAGGAGGAAGGGAAGGAAGAGGAGGAGGAGGAAGGGGGAAGAGGAGGATGAGGAGGAGTGGGGAAGTGGAGGAGGAGGAGGAGGAGGAAGAAGTCAAGGAAGGACAGGAGGAGTATGAGCAGGAGGAGGAGGAAGAGGAGGAAGAGGATGTGGAGGAGGAAGGGGTAGAGGAGGTGGAAGAGGAGGCCGAGGAGGTGGAAGAGGAGCAGGAGGTGCAGAAAAGTGAGGAAGAGTAGAAGGAGGAGGTGGAAGGGGAGGAAGATGAGGTGGAGGTGTAAGGGGAAGAGAAGGAGGAGGAGGAGGATGAGGAGAAAGAGGAGTAGGAGGAGGAGAAAGGTGAGGAAGAGGAGGAAGAGGAGGAGGAAGGGGTGTAAGAGCATGAGGAGGAAGGGGAGCAGGTGGACCAGGAGGAAGGCGAGGAAGAGGAGGAAGATGAGGAGGAGAACGAGGATGAAGGGGAGGAAGTGGATGAGGATGAGGAAGGGGTGGAAGAGGAGAAGGTAGAGGAGGAGGAAGGGGTGGAAGAGGATGAGGAGGAGAAAGGGGAGGAGGAGGTTGAAGAGGAGGAGGAAGGTGAGAATGGGTAGAAGAGGAGGAGGAAGAGGAGGAAGAGGAGGAGGAGGAAGGGAAGGAAGAGGAGGAGGAGGAAGGGGGAAGAGGAGGATGAGGAGGAGTGGGGAAGTGGAGGAGGAGGAGGAGGAGGAAGAAGTCAAGGAAGGACAGGAGGAGTATGAGCAGGAGGAGGAGGAAGAGGAGGAAGAGGATGTGGAGGAGGAAGGGGTAGAGGAGGTGGAAGAGGAGGCGGAGGAGGTGGAAGAGGAGCAGGAGGTGCAGAAAAGTGAGGAAGAGGAGAAGGAGGAGGTGGAAGGGGAGGAAGATGAGGTGGAGGTGTAAGGGGAAGAGAAGGAGGAGGAGGAGGATGAGGAGAAAGAGGAGTAGGAGGAGGAGAAAGGTGAGGAAGAGGAGGAAGAGGAGGAGGAGGAGGAGGAAATGTAGGAAGAGGAGGTGGAGAAAGGGTTAAGAGGAGGAAGAGGAGGAGCAGGAAGAAGGAGGAAGAGGAGGAGGTGTACAAGGAGAAGGGCGCGGAAGAGGAGGAGGAGGAGGAGGAGGATGAAGGGGAGGAAGTGGGGGAGGAGGAGGGGAAAGGGGTGGAGGGGGGAGGAGGGAAGGAGGAAGGGGAGGAGGAAGGGGAGCAATAAGAGGAGGTGGAGGAGGAAGTAGAGGAAGAGGAGGGGAAGGAAGATGAGGAGGAGAAAGGTGAGAAAGAGGAGGTGGAGGAGAAGGAATGGGAGGAAGAGGAGGAGGAGGAGGAGGAATGGGAGTAAGAGGAGGAGCAGGAGGAAGGGGAGGGAAAGGAGGAGGAGGTTGAAGAGGAGGAAGGGGAGGAAGAGGAGGAGGATGAGGAAGATGAAGGGGAGCAGGTGGACCAGGAGGAAGGTGAGGAAGAGGAAGAGGAGAAGGGGTGGAAGAGGATGAGGTGGAGGAAGGGGAGGAGGAGGTTGAAGAGAAGGAGGCAGGTGAGAATGGGTAGAAGAGGAAGAGGAAGAGGAGGAGAAGGAGGAAGCGAAGGAAGAGAAGAAGGAGGAGTAGGAAGGGGAGGAAGAGGAGGATGAGGAGGAGTGTGGAAGAGGAGTAGGAGGAGGAAGCAAAGGAAGAGAAGAAGGAGGAGGAGGAAGGGGAGGAAGAGGAGGATGAGGAGGAGTGGGGAAGAGGAGGAGGAGGTGGAGGAAGTCAAGGAAGGACAGGAGGAGGAAGAGGAGGAAGAGTAGGAGGAGGAGGAAGAGGAGGAAGAGGAGGAGGTGGAGGAGGAGGAAGGGGAGGAAAATGAGGTGGAGGGGGAAGGGTGGAAGAGGAGGAGGAGAAGGAAGGGGAGGAGGAGATGAAAGAGGAGGAGGAAGGGGAGGAAGAGGAGGAGGAGGAAGAGGAGAAGGAGGTGGAGGAGGAAGGGGAGGATGAGGAGTAGGAGGAGGAGGCTGAGGAGGACAAAGGAGTGGAAGGGGAGAAAGAGGAGGAGGAGGAGGAGGAGGATGAAGGGGATGAAGAGGTGGAAGAGGAGGAGGAGGAGGGGAAGGTGAGGAGGTGGTTGAAGAGGAGGGGAAGGGGAGGAAGAGGCGGAGGAAGGGGTGGAGGAAGGGGAGGAAGAGGAGGAGGAAGTGGAGGAAGAGTAGGAGGAGGAAAAGTTGGTGGAAGGCGTGGAAGAATACAGGAGGCAGAGGAGGTAGGGGAAGAGGAGGAAGAGTAGGGGAGGAGGAGGATGAAGGGGTGGAAGAGGAAGAGGAGGAGAAAGGGGAGGAAGAGGAGTGGGAGGATGAGGATGAAGGGGATGAAGAGGAGGAGAAGGAGGATGAATGGGAGGAAGAGGAGGAGGAGCTGGATGATGGGTAGGATGAGGATGTGGAGGAGGAAGGAGGGAAGAGGATGAGTAGGAGTAGGAGGAAGAAGGGGGTAAGAGGATTAGGAAGAATTGGAGAAAGAGGCGGAGGAGGAGGGGAAGTGGAGGAAGATGAGGAGGAGTTGGAGGAGGGGAAGGGGAGGAAGAGGATGAGGAGGAGGATTAAGGGGGTAAGAGGAGGAGGAGGAGGAGGAAGGGGAGGAAGGGGAGGAAGAGGAGGACGAAGGGGAGGAAGAGGAGGTGGAAGAGGAGGAAGAGGAGGAGGAGAAGGAGGAGGAGGCAGGGAGGGGGAATGGGAAGAAGGGGAGGAGGATGAAGAGGAGTAGGAAGAAGCGGTGGAAAAGGAGGTGAAGGAGGCGGATGGGGGGAAGAGGAGGAGTAGGAGGCAGATGATGTGGAGGAGGAGCCGGAGGAGGAGGAAAGGGAGGAAGGGGAGGAAGAGCAGAAGAAGGAGGAGGTGGAGGAAGAGGTAGGGGAATGGAGGAGGAGGAAGGGGAGCAAGAGTACGAGGAGGATGGATGCAGGGAAGAGGAAGAGGAGGAGGAAGTGGAGCAAGAGGAGCAGGACGGGGAGGAAGAGGAGGACGAAGGGGAGGAAGAGGAGGTGGTAGAGGAGGAAGTGGAGGAAAGGATGGAGGGGATGAAGTGTAGGTGAAGGAGAAGGGGAGGAAGAGAATTGGAGGAGGAGGAAGGGGAGGAAGAGGAGGAGGAGGAGGAAGGGGAGGAAAAGGCAGAGGAGGTGGAGGAAGGTGAGGAGGAGGAGGAGGGAGGGGAGAAAGAGGAGGGGGAGATGGAGGAGGAGGAAGAAGGTGAGGAAAAGCATAAGGAGCTGGAGGAGGAGGAAGGGGAGGAAGAGTAGGAGGAGGAGGAAGATGCAGAGGAGAGGAAGGGGAGGAAGAGGAGGAGGAGGAGTAGGAGGATGTGGAGGAAGAGGGGGAGGAGGTGGAGGAAACGGAGGAAGGGGAGGAGGCAGAGGAGGAGGAGGAGGAAGGGGAGGAAGTGGAGGAGGAGGGGGATGGGGTGGAAGAAGAGGAGGAGGGGGCAGGGGTGGAGGAGATGGAAGAGGTTGAGGACAAGGAAGAGGAGAAGTGGAGGTGGAGGTGTAAGGGGAAGAGAAGGAGGAGGCGGATGAGGAGGAAGAGGAGTAGGAGTATGAGAAAGGTGAGGAAGAGGAGGAGAAGGAGAAGGAGGATGAGGAGGAAGGTGAGGAAGAGGTGGAGGAGGATGAGGAAGAAGGGGAGGAAGTGGAGCAGGAGGAGGAGAAGGAAGGTCTGGATGGGGGGAGGAAGGGGAGGAAGGGGCGGAGGAATGGGAGGAATAAGAGGATGTGGAGGATGAAGGAGAGGACGAGGAGGAGGAGGAAGGTGAGGTGGAAAAAGTTGAGAAATAGGAGGTGGCAGAGGAGGAAGGAGAGGAAGAGGAGGAGGAGGACGAATGGGAGAAAGAGGAGGTGCAGGAGGAGGGGGTGGGAGAGGAGCAGGAGGAGGAGGCAGAAGAGGAGGAAGAGGAGGAAGGGGAGAAGATGAGGAGGAGGAAGAAAAGAAAGGGGAGGAGGTGGTTAAAGAGTAGGAGGAGGAAGGGGTGGATTAGGTGGAAGAGCAGGAGAAGGGGAGGAAGATGAGGAGGAAGAGGAGGAGGAGGAAGGGTTAGAGGTGGAGGAGGAGGAAGGGGAGGAAGAGGAGGAGGAGAAAGTCAAAGAAGAGGAGGAGGAGGAGGAAGACGGGAATGAGCAGGAGGAGGACGAGGAAGAGGAGGAAGAGAAGGAGGTGGAGGAGGAGGAAGGGGTGGAAGAGGATGAGCAGGAGGAAGGGGAGGAAGAGGTGGAGGGGAGGAAGCGGAGGAGCTAGGGGAGGAAGAGGAGGAGGAGGAGGGGGAGGAAGAGGAGGGGAAAGGGAGAAAGGGGAGGAGGAAAGGGAGGGCGGGGAGGAGGAAGGGGAGGAAGAAGAGGAGGTGGAGGAGGAGTGAGAGGAAGAAGAGGAGGAGGGCATGGAAGGGGTTGAGGAGGAGGAGGTGGATGAGGAGGAGGAGGAGGAGGAATAAGGTGAGGAAGAGCAGGACGAGGAAGTGGTGGAAGAGGATGAGGATTGGGAGTAAGATGAGGAGCAGGAGGAGGAAAAAGACACAGAGGATGTGGGGAAGCGGAGGACTTGTAGGAGGAGGTGGAACGGGATGAAGAGGCGAAGGAGGAAAGGGAGCAAGAAGAGGAGGACTAAGAGGACGGTGAGGAGGAGGTTGAAGAGGCTGAGGAGGAAGTGAGGAGGAGGTGGAAGAGGAGGAGGAACGGGAGCAAGAGGAGGAGGAAGTGGAGGAAATGGAGGAAGAGGAGGAGGAAGAGGAGGAGGAGGGGTAGAAGAGGAGGAGTAAGGGGAGGAAGAGGGTGAGGAGGAAGTCAAGGAAGAGGAGGAGGAGGAGGCAGGGAGGAAGCAGAGGTGGAGGAGGAGGAAGGGGAGGAAGAAGAGGAGGAGTAGGAAGGGGGTGGCAGAGGAGGAGGAGAAGGAAGGGGAAGAGGAGGAGGAGGAGGAGGAAGGGGTGCAAGAGGAAGAGGAGGAAGGGGAGGAGGAGGTGGAAGTGGAGGAGGAGGGGAGGAAGAGGAGGAGGAAGGAGAGGAAGTGGTGGAGGAAGGGGAGGAAGATAAGGATGTGGAGGAGGAAGGGGAGGAAGAAGCGGAGGAAGAGGTGGAAGGGGTTCAGGATGAGGAGGAGGAGCTAGGTAAGGAAGAGGAGGAGGAGGAAGGGGAGCAAGAGGAGGAGGAGAAGGAAGGGGAAGAGGAGGAGGAGGGAGGAGAGGAAGTATTGTTGGAGGAGAAAGAAGGGGAGATACGTAAGGAAGAGGAGGAGGAGGAAGGGGAGGAAGAGGAGGAGGAGTAATCGGAGTAAGATGATGAGGAGGAGGAGGAAGGAGATGGAGAGGAGGAGCAGGAGTAAGGGGAAGTGGAGGAGGTGGGGGAAGTGGAGGTGGTAGGGGAAGTGGAGGAAGAGGAGGAGGAAGTGAAAGAAGAGGAGGAGCAGGAGTAAGAGGAGGAGGCGGAGGAAGGCGAGGGAAAGGTCGGGGAGGAAGAGGAGGAGGAGGAGGAAGCGGAGGAAGCAGAGGAGTAGGAGGAATGGGAGGAAGGGGAGGAAGAGGAGGAGGAAGGTGAGGAATAGGAGGAAGAAGTGGAGGAGGAGGCAGGTGAGGATGAAAAGGATAAGGGGGAGTAAGAGGAGGAGGAGGAAGGCGAGGAGGAGGAGCAGGAGGAAGGTGAGGAAGAGGAGTAGGGAGGAAAAGGAGGAGGTGGAGGAGGAGTGGGAGGTAGTAGAGGAGGAGGGCATGGAAGGGGTTGAGGAGGAGGAGGAGGATAAGGAAGAGGAGGAAGAATAAGGTGAGGAAGAGGAGGAGGAGGAGGAAGTGGTGGAAGAGGATGAGGATTGGGAGTAAGATGAGGAGCAGGATGAGGAAGAAGACAGAGAGGATGTGGGGGAAGCGGAGGAATTGGAGTAGGAGGAGGTGGAACGGGATGAAGAGGCGATGGAGTAAGGGGAGCAAGAAGATGAGGATGAAGAGGATGGTGAGCAGGAGGTTGAAGAGGAGGTGGAAGAAGAGGAGGAAGGGGAGCAAGAGGAGAAGGAAGGGGAGGAAACGGAGGAAGAGGAGGAGGAAGATGAGGAGGAGGAGGGGCTGGTAGAGGAGGAGGAGTAAGGGGAGGAAGAGGATGAGGAGGAAGTCAAGTAAGAGGAGGAGGAGGAGGCAGGAAGGAAGCAGTGGTGGAGGAGGAGGAAGGGGAGGAAGAGGAGGGGGAGAAGGAAGGAGGAAGCGGAGGAGGAGGAGAAAGGGGTGCAAGAGGAGGAGGAGGAGGAAGGGGAGGAGGAGGAGGAGGAAGGGGAGGAAGAGGTGGAGGCAGGGGAGTACGATGAGGAGGTGGAGGAGGAAGGGGTGGAAGCAGTGGAGGAAGAGGTGGAAGGGGTTCAGGAAGAGGAGGAGGAGGATGAGCAGGAGGAGATAGGTAAGGAAGAGGAGGAGGAGGAAGAGGAGGAGGAGGAGGTGGAAGGGGAGGAAGGGGAGGAGGAGGTGGTGGAGGAAGAGGAAGGGGAGGAAGAGGATGAAGAGTCGGAGGAGGAAGTGGAGGAGGAGGAAGAGGAGGAGGAGTAGGAAGGGGAGGAGGTGGAGGAGGAAGTTGAGGAAGAGTAGTTGGAGGAGAAAGAAGGGGAGATAGGTAAGGAAGAGGAGGAGGAGGAAGGGGAAGAAGAGGAGGAGGAGTAATAGGAGTAAGATGAGGAGGAGGAGGAGGAAGGCGATGGAGAGGAGGAGCAGGAGTAAGGGGAAGTGAAGGAGGTGGGGGAAGTGGAGGATGAGGAGGAAGGGAAGGAAGAGGAGGAGCAGGAGTAAGAGGAGGAGGCAGAGGAAAGGGAGGAAGAGGTGCAGGAGGAAGGTGAGGAAAAAGATGGGGAGGAAGGGGAGGAAGCAGAGGAGTAGGAGGAATGGTAGGAAGGGGAGGAAGAGGAGGTGGAAGGTGAGGAATAGGAGGAGGAAGTGGAGGAGGAGGCATGTGAGGATGAATAGGATAAGGGGGAGTAAGAGGAGGAGGAGGAGGAAGGGGAGGAAGAGGAGCAGGAGGAAGGTGAGGAAGAGGAGGAGGATGGGGAGGAAGAGGAGGAGGTGGAGGAGAAGGAGGAGGAAGGGAAGGAAGAGGAGGAACAGGAGGAGCAGGAAGTGGAAAAGAGGACGAAGAGGAGGAGCAGGTAGAGGGGGAAGAGGAGGAGGTGGATGAGAAGGAAGGTGAGAAAAAGGAGGAGGAGGATGAAGTGGAGGAAGTGGAGGGGCAGGAAGAGGAGGAGGTGGACAAGGAGGAAGGGGACAAAGAGGAGGAGGAGGAGGAGATGGAGGAGGAGGAAGTGGAGGAAGAGGAGGAGGACGAGGAAGGGTATAAGAGGAGGAGGATGAGGAAGAAGGGGGAAGAGGAGGAGGAGGTGAAGGAGGAGGAATGGGAGGAAGGGGAGGAAGAGAAGTAGGAGGAGGGGATGGAAGAGGAGGAGGAGGAGGCAGGGGAGGAATAGGAGGAGGAGGAAGGGGAGGAAGAGGAGGTGGAGGAGGAGGAAGGGGAGGAAAGGAGGAGGAGGAGGAAGGGGAGGAAGCGGAGGAAGAAGAAGAGGAGGAGGAGGAGGGGGAGAAAGAGGATGAGGAGCAGGAGTAAGAGGAGGAGGTTGAAAGGGAGGAAGATGTGCAGGAGGAAGGCAAGGAAGAGGAGGAGGAGGAGGTGGAAAGGGCTGAGGAAGAGGAGGAGGAGGAGAAAGGTGAGGAAGAGGAAGAGGAGGAGGAAAGGAAGGAAGAGGAGGAGGAAGAATGGTAGTAAGACAAGGAGCAGGAAGTGGACAGAGAGGAGGTGGGGGAAGTGGAGGAAGATGCGTAGGAATAGATGGAAGGGGATGAAGAGCAGGAGGAGGAGCAATGGGAGGATGAGAAGGAGGAGGAGGAGGAGAAAGGGGAGGAAGGGGAGGAAGAGGAAGAGGAGGAGGAAGGGAAGAAAGAGGAGGAGGTGGAGGACGACAAAGTGGAGGACGAGGTTGAAGAGGTGGAGGAGGATGGGGATGAGGAGGTCGAAGAGGAGGAGGAAGGGGAGGAAGAGGAGGAGGAAGGGGAGGAAGGGAATGAAGAGGAGGAGGAAGAGGATGAGGAGGGAGTGGACGAGGAGGAGGAAGGGGAGGAAGAGGAGGTGGAGGATGAGGAAGGTGAGGAAGAGGAGTAGTAGGAGGAGGAAGGGGTGGAAGAGGAGGAGGAGGAGGGGCAAGAGGAGGAGGAGGAGGAGGAAGGGTTGGAAGAGGAGGAGGAGGAGGAAGAGGAGGAGGAGGTGGTTGTGCAGGAGGAAGAGGAGGAGGAAGGGGAGGAAGGGAATGAAGAGGAGGAGGAAGAGGATGAGGAGGGAGTGGACGAGGAGGAGGAAGGGGAGGAAGAGGAGGTGGAGGATGAGGAAGGGTTGGAAGAGGAGGAGGAGGAGGAAGAGGAGGAGGAGGTGGTTGTGCAGGAGGAAGGGAAGGAAGAGGAAGAGGAAGGGGAGGAAGAGGTGGAAGAGGAGGAGGAAGGGGAGCAAGAGGATGTGGAGGAGGGGGAAGGGGAGGAAGAGGAGGAGAAGGAGGATGATGAGGAGATGGTGGAGGAGGAAGAGGCGGAGGAGGAGGAGGAGGGAGGGGAGGAAGAGGCGGAGGACGGGTAAGGGGAGTAAGAGGAGGAGGAGATTGAAGGGGGAACAGGAGGAGGAGGAGGTGGAGGATGAGGAATGGGGGAAGGGGAGGAAGAGAAGGAGGAGGAGAAGGAAGGAGTGGAAGAGGAGGAGGAGGAGGAATGGGAGGAGGAGGAGGCGGAGGAAGGGAGGAAGAGGAGGTGGAGGAGGAAGAAGGGGAGGGAGGGGAGGAAGAAGAAGAGGAGGAGGAGGAGGAAGGGGTGGAAGATGAGGAGGAGTAAGGGGACGAAGAGGAGGAGAAGGAGGAGGAGGAGTAAGAAGAGGAGGAGGAGGAAAGGGAGGAAGAGGAGCAGGAGGATGGTGAGGAAAAGGAGGAGGAGCAGGATAGGGAGGAAGAGGAGGAGGAGGAGAAGGAGGAAATGGTGGAAGAGGAGGAGGTGGAGGAATAGTAGGAAGAGGAGGAGGAAGGGGAGGAAGAGAGGAGGAAGAGGAGGAAGAGGAGGGTGAAGATGAGGAGGAGAAGAGGGCATGAGGAGGAATGGGAGGAAGAGGAGCAGGTGGAAGCCAAGGAAGTGGAGTAGGAGGAGGACGGGCAGGAAGAGGAGGAAGAGGAGGAGGAGGAGGAAGTGGACAAGAGGACAAAGAGCAGGAGCAGGAAGAGAAGGTAGAGGAGGAGGTGGACGGGAAAGAAGGCGAGGAAGACAAGGAAGTGGAGGAGGAGGAGGGGGAGAAAGAGGATGAGGAGCAGGAGTAAGAGGAGGAGGTTGAAAGGGAGGAAGATGTGCAGGAGGAAGGTGAGGAAGAGGAGGAGAAGGAGGTGGAAAGGGCTGAGGAAGAGGAGGAGGAGGAGAAAGGTGAGGAAGAGGAAGAGGAGGAGGAAAGGAAGGAAGAGCAGGAGGAAGAATGGTAGTAAGATGAGGAGCAGGAGCAGGAAGTGGACAGAGAGGAGGTGGGGGAAGTGGAGGAAGATGCATAGGAATAGATGGAAGGGGATGAAGAGCAGGAGGAGGAGCAATGGGAGGATGAGAAGGAGGGGGAGGAGGAGAAAGAGGAAGGGGAGGAAGAGGAAGAGGAGGAGGAAAGGAAGAAAGAGGAGGAGGTGGAGGACGACAAAGTGGAGGACGAGGTTGAAGAGGTGGAGGAGGATGGGGATGAGGAGGTCGAAGAGGAGGAGGAAGGGGGAGGAAGAGGAGGAGGAAGGGGAGGAAGGGAATGAAGAGGAGGAGGAAGAGAAGGAGGAGGAAGGGGAGGAAGAGGAGGTGGAGGATGAGGAAGGTGAGGAAGAGGAGTAGTAAGAGGAGGAAGGGGTGGAAGAGGAGGAGGAGGGGCAAGAGGAGGAGGAGGAGGAGGAAGGGTTGGAAGAGGAGGAGGAGGAGGAAGAGGAGGAGGAGGTGGTTGTGCAGGAGGAAGGGAAGGAAGAGGAAGAGGAAGGGGAGGAAGAGGTGGAAGAGGAGGGTGAGGAGGAGGAAGCGGAGCAAGAGGATGTGGAGGAGGGGGAAGGGGAGGAAGAGGAGGAGAAGGAGGACGATGAGGAGATGGTGGAGGAGGAAGGGGAGGAAGAGGCGGAGGAGGAGGAGGAGGGAGGGGAGGAAGAGGCAGAGGACGGGGAAGGGGAGTAAAAGGGGGAGGAGATTGAAGGGGGAATAGGAGGAGGATGAGGTGGAGGATGAGGAATGGGGGAAGGGGAGGAAGAGAAGGAGGAGGAGAAGGAAGGAGTGGAAGAGGAGGAGGAGGAGGAATGGGAGGAGGAGGAGGTGGAGGAATGGAGGAAGAGGAGGTGGAGGAGGAAGAAGGGGAGGAAGGGGAGGAAGAAGAAGAGGAGGAGGAGGAAGGGATGGAAGATGAGGAGGAGTAAGGGGAGGAAGAGGAGGAGAAGGAGGAGGAGGAGGAGTAAGAAGAGGAGGAGGAGGAAAGGGAGGAAGAGGAGCAGGAGGAAGGTGAGGAAAAGGAGGATGAGCAGAATAGGGAGGAAAAGGAGGAGGAGGAGAAGGAGGAAATGGTGGAAGAGGAGGAGGTGGAGGAATAGTAGGAAGAGGAGGAGGAAGAGGAGGAAGAGGAGGTTGAAGATGAGGAGGAGAAGAGGGCATGAGGAGGAATGGGAGGAAGAGGAGCAGGTGGAAGCCAAGGAAGTGGAGTAGGAGGAGGACGGGCAGGAAGAGGAGGAAGAGGAGGAGGAGGAGGAAGTGGACAAGAGGACAAAGAGCAGGAGCAGGAAGAGAAGGTAGAGGAGGAGGTGGACGGGAAAGAAGGCGAGGAAGACAAGGAAGTGGAGGAGGATGAGGATGAATTGGTGGAAGAGGAGGAGGAAGGGAAGGAAGGGGTGGAAGAGGAGGAGCAGGAGGAGGTGGACGAAGGTGAGGAAGAGGAGGAGAAGGATGAAGGTCAGGAAGAGCAGGAAGATAGGAAGGAGAAAAACAAAAGTGGCAGTCAGAGAAATCAACGGTTTAAATCAAACATGGCCACAGTAAATAATAATTCTAATAGGTCTAAGAGCGTTAAAAAAACAAGCCTGAAGGCTTTGTGTCTTAATGCGAGGAGCATTTGTAATAAGGTGGACGAATTGGCTGCGCAAATAGCGGTAAACGATTATGATTTGGTTGGGATTACGGAAACGTGGCTCAAGGATGGCCAAGACTGGCCAAAAGGAAAGGGAGGTGGGGTAGCATTACTGGTTAAAGAAGGGATTAATACAATTGTAATGAAGGATATTAGCTCTGATGATGTGGAATCTGTATGGGTAGAATTGAGAAATACTAAGGGCAAAAAAAATTAGTGGGAGTGGTATATAGACCTCCAAACAGTAAGGCAGAGGTTGGGGATGGCATTAAAAGGGAAAATAAAAAAGCGTGCAATAAGGGCACAGCCGTCATCATGGGTGACTTTAATCTACATTTAGATTGGGCCAACCAAATTAGTAATAATACTGTGGAGGAGGAATTCCTGGAGTGTTTACGGGATGGTTTCCTGGACCCATATGTCGAGGTACCAACCAGAGATCAGGCCATCTTAGATTGGGTATTATGTAACGAGAAAGGATTAATTAGCAATCTTGTTGTACGAGGCCCCTTGGGTCAGAGCGGTCATAATATGATTGAATTCTTCATTAAGATGGAGAATGAAGTAGTTGACTCAGAGACTAGGGTCCTCAATTTAAATAAAGGAAACTACGATGGTCTGAGGAGCGAGTTGGAAAGGATTGATTGGGGAATGGCACTCAAAGGGTTGATGGTGGATAGGCAATGGCATACATTCAAAGACCGAATGGATGAGCTATAGAATTTGTTCATCCCAGTTTGGCATAAAAATAAAACAAAAAAGGTGACTCAACCGTGGCTAACAAGGGAAATTAGGGATAGCATAAGATCCAAGGAGAGCACATATAAATTGGCCAGAAAAAGCAATAATCCTGAGGATTGGGAGCAGTATGGATTCAACAAAGGAGGACAAAGGGATTAATTAAGAAAGGGAAAATAGAATATGAGAGTAAGCTATCAGGGAACATAAAAACTGACTGTAAAAGCTTTTATAGATATGTGAAGAGAAAAAGATTGGTGAAGTCAAGTGTAAGATTCGCAAAATTGATATTGTATTAATAAGGGTCGAATGGCAGAAGAGGCCATGATTTTAAAGACTGTTTTAAAAGAAGCCCAGGAAAAAGGGGCATTCAAAATGGCCGCCAGACCCCGTGACCAACTTATTGGGACACTTTAAAATGGTTCCTGCAGTCCTCAGACAGCTTTGTGGATTCAACCCACAGTAGGTTCTGGAAGCCGTTTCTGAGAGAACGAAATGAGACACCCACACATACATAAAGATTGGATGCAGATCCAGTCAGATCGGCCTGTAGATAAAGGACATCTAAATTTGACCCAGACAAAGGGGAAAAGTTCCATATTCATTAAGAACGCATCAAGGACCCATTAAAGACATCAAGAAGACATTTAAAACAATGAAGGTCGTTCCAGACCAGAGATGGCCCGTTACCGGACATCCAAGAACAGTTAAAAAATATAATAACTACCCCGTTGTGCAACCAGCCCGCCAAAATTAAAACAAAAGACTAACCTGATTTGGCGCGAGATAAGGGCTTCTGCTGAGAAGTATAATTGGGAGACACTGGGGGTAGCAAAAAGGGGAGGAAGAGGCTTCATCTTAGATATTGGGAAGAGAGAGGTTCCTTTCTTCATCATCTTCGTGGGATCTTTGGTAATAGCCGTTACCTTCGATAGCAGCTGGAGTTCGGAGAAGAAGATGGTTCGAGCCAGCGTCCCGCCCCAGGGTAAAATATCGGGAGATCATCGACCAACCCCGGGCTGTTGACGAGACGAAAAGGGCCGTAGCCCTACCGAAGAGACAAATAAAACCTACAGAAGAAAGCTGCAGGAAAATGAGGGCCAGCCCGAGGCTCCTATGACCGGGATCGAGCAGACGATCCCCGACCCCGCCGACATCCAGGCCAGCCGGTGTCCAGCCGTCCCCAACCCCCACCTCAGGAGAGAGGTGTGGCGCAGCTCGCTGGGGCTCCACGAACCACGTGGAGTCAGGACGTCTGAAAGGACCAAAACGCAAGACTTCAAAACTCTATACTTTTCCAACTGGATTGGTGAGCTTGTTTCTGGCCCTTCATAATCGGATCTAGTTAGGTTTAAGGGGGTGGTCATTTTGGGTACAATTAACATGAGTTGTTGTCCCTCGATGTTTCGTGTGTTTCTCCATTTCATGATGACTTTTGTAAAGTATAATATGTCTGTATGTATTTTAGCTAGTACTGTATTGTTCTGATTTGTTTTTCCCTCCCATGTACCCTCTTATCTGATTGCATTTTATTTGTTTTTCCATATGCAATAACATTCCATTTTGATTCATTAAACTTGGTCTATAAGAGTCTTCTCTACATTGGAGTTCCTGCACCTAATCCAGTGTCTAGAATCTAAGGGGTGAGTGGGTCGAACCACTCAAGGTTTTACTGTGCAAAAGAGAGAGCGAGGCCTCTGGCGAGAGAAACCTCTGCGACCTCGGAGAGAAAACCCCTTACAGAAAATGGCGACCGCAGCAGGACACTGGCAGCAGCATTGCAATGTATTAGACCCAAGTTTGAATGGTCGAGATGCAATGGACGAGAGGATAGCAGATTATGTCTTTGGTAAGGTCAATCTCACTAAGCAATGGATTTCCGATCTCTTACTGGATAGGCGTCCGGTGGATGCAGCCATCAGGTAGACAGAGAGCAAAGAGCATAAGAAGTCAGTGGAAAAGGCAGCATGGCTGATGTGCTACAAGAAACAGGTCCAGATTTTGGACCGGGTCATTGCAGCACAGGCAGCCAAGATCACTACCCAGGCAGCAGAGATAGAGGAAAAGGCCATGGGTGGGGAAAAACTCATCACAGCGCTTCACACGCTGAATCAGGAACGCCAAGTTGTAGCCAGCCAACATCAGGCTAAAATAGAGTGTCTGGAATGCCAGGTTACTGAGGCAACAATCCATGAAGCGAGAATACGGGAGAAAAACGCCCGCCTCGCACAACAGCTAAGAACGCAGGAGGAGAGAGTAGTGGAAGTCAAGGCAGCTTACAAGCTATCCCTTGAACATGGGGTTGATAGCGCAGACCATGGCCCCTGCTAAAAGACCATAGAGGACCTGAGAACGGCCCTGGTTAAGGCAAAAGGCATGGTATGCCTCGTAAGCCCAAAACCAAGTCAGATTGCCTTGTTGCAGGATTCCAAATACCCGATTCTGTGCGAAGTAGTTGCAGCACCAGCCACTGAACCCTCAGCCCCGCCAAGCTATAGTGAGGCTTGGCCCGAAAAAGGGGCGGTGGAAGAAAGGGTAACCGAGATGGTACAGGAGGAGGAACAACCCCTGGTAGCAAAGCCGGAGACGGCACCAATGTGTCGTGCTCGGCACCAGAGGTTCGGTCCCAACGAGGTCAATGGTGATCCCGGACCCCACATGAACCAGCTCATGGTGCCCTACGCTGCCCCACAACTAAGATCAATGGTGAGCCACCTCCCAAGACTCACAGTATAGGGAGATCCGTCAGTTCATTTCAGGGAGATAGAGGAGACAGCCGCCATCAATGATCGTGATGAACTTGAACAGGCAAAGATGCTGCTCTTCTCCCTGGATAGTACAATCCTTCAGTGCCTCTCAGACGAGAGTAAGAGGGGACGGAAAGGGTATATGGATCTCAGGGATAAGGTCTTGGAAGTTATGGGAGTGGACGACGGTAATCCGTTCCAACGGGTGGAAGGGACTGTGCAGCTAGCTGGAGAACCCACGCGGGTTTTCGCAGAAAGGCTGTGGCCAGTGTATTGACGCAGCTGTCAGGGCATGCCTGAATGGGTTGGAATGAGTGACGAACAGCGGGTTCATTGGCTCCGTTGCTTGGTCGCTAACAGCTTGCCACAGATACAGGCCTTAGCCAGGTCTTGGTTTGATCCCAAGGTCCCGGTGTCACGGAGGAAACGGTGCTCTGCCAGCTCACCGTGGCATACAAGAATTGTAGAGGTCAGGAGACACCTCCCTCTAAGGGAAAAGTGCATGAGGCAAAACCCGCAGCCCCAAGTAAGGAGTGGCGTCAGGAGGGGAATCGCCCTGCCCAAGCCAAGCTCAATTGCTACGGGTGTGCGAAGGATGGACATTGGCGCAAGGACTGTAAAAATCCGTGGAAGGATAATAAAGGGAAATCTCCTGCAGCCCAAACCCAAGCCCAGACCGCCGCCCCAGCACCAGCCCAAACCCAAGCTGCAGCTCCTGTCCCAGCTAAGGGAGCCGGTGCGGCTAAGGATCCCGCTGCAATAGAATCGATCATAGAGACAATGCGATCTCTGATGATTGCGCAGGGGAAGAGAGCCGCCACCACCGGTCTTGTCCTTCCTGAAACCCCGACCGTTGCACCCAAATGACTGGAGCCAGCGCAGCCTGTCGACCTGTGTCCTCTAGAAAGACAGGCACAGGAAGAGACCTCCTGTAAAATGGAGGAATACCTGCGGTGCCAGGTTGCGGAGGCTAAGTTAGTTGAGCAGGCTTTAAGCGAGGAGAACGCTAGGTTAACAGCGAGGGATGGCAGTTTAGAGGGTCAGTTAAGGGCTTGTAAATGGTTTCACATCAACCAGTGCAAACTGTTTAAGCCGGGTGCAAGAGAGCCAGCAACCGAAGCCAGGTCTGAGGGTAAAGATCCTCAGCCTGAGGCGTGCAATAAGTCACAGACCACACAGGCTGGAACCGCAGCCTGCGTGAGGGGAGGAGCTGTCCCGCCCACCTGGGAGGTTTCCCCAATGGCCTGGGACTCGGACAAGGAGGAGCCCGAAGACCAAGGCCCTCCTCCTGATCCGAATGCCAACAGGGGGGAGCCCGAACAGCTAGGCCCCGCCCTCGACATGATTCTGGAGGAGGCGGAGTCGGAGGACGGAGGTCCCGCCCTCGACTCAAGCTTAGGGGAGGTAGAAATTGGGGGCAGAGATCCTCCACATGTAGGGACAGGTGAGGAGGAGTCATCTGCCACAGACCCAAATCCCAAAGGGGCGGAGCCTGAGGGAAGGGAGCCGAAGCCGGCAACCGTGGAGGTGCCACGGGCTGTGAGGGCTAAAGTCCCAACCGAAGGTCCGCTCGCTAAGGGAGCCACGCCCAAAGTACCTCTTCACAGGTCGGCTCGAATGCCTCAGCCGGTAAAACCTTAGCCCGATTCCCCCACCTTCAGTAAACGCAGACTTGGGAAATCCCTGGCAAAACGCAGTCCCCAATTGACAGCAAAAGGCTGCGGGGAACCCAAGCCACAAGTCAGTGCAGCCCCGCCACAAGGTACGGCAAGCTACAGTCCAATCAGGGATTAGGTAAGCCGCCCGGGGACGGACGGCGCTGTACATAAGTTAATTTTAAGTTTAATTAAGTTTAAGGTGTGTGTATATTAAAGTGATTAGTGTTATAAGTAGTTTTGGAATCTGCCCAGCATGTGTGTTGTTTTGGATCGAGGTCAAAAGGCCCGATCATGCCTTCACCTATGCTAGAATCTCTCGGGAGCCTGGCTATATCATTTAATCTTGTTAAGGAACCAGAAAGATGAGAGGGATTCTCGTCGCGTGCGCGGTGATCGGGTGGAGCTGGGCCTATCGGGCCGCACCAGGGACTCCACAATCTACGGGTGCTCAGGAGACACAGCCCCCATCGCGACCGATGGGTCGGGTGCGCGGGGCGTTGAGGAGACAGCCACCTATTTCCACGAAGGGAGGTGGCCAGGATGGCTGGGGTCGAACTCTACGGAATACTCCAGCCAGTCCGGGTTTGCGTACCGGGAGACTTCCTAGATGTGCCCCCGAGTGAGGGTCATCGCACACAGAGTCAGCGTCACCGTCAGGAAGAAGATTTGCCTGGTTTGTCATGGACATGTTCCTTTGGACCGCTGGTGGTGGCTTCGGAAGCTGAGTAAGACCATGAAGTACTCCACGGTCGAGTGGGAGAGACTGGGTAACAATGCCCATCGGACTATTACGGGGACTCAAGGGGGGTTGAGTGTCTGTTGGGACAAATGGTGGGAACCAGATGAGGGAACCTACATCTGTATGTGGGGTTCAGAACGCGCCTGCCCCACAGGCGTCTCCATCTTTTTCCAAAGGCAGTGGCAGGATGTGGGGAAAGGAATGAGGTGGGACATCAGCACACGGGCGTGCGGAGTCCCATACTCTCAGATCCTAGTAAGCACCACTGAGCTCATCACCCGCCCCCGCAGGCCCCTGCCCACGATTCCTGGAGCCAAAGCCCACAAGGAAGGGTGCCCTACCACTACCAAGGGTCCCGGGAACGAATTGGTATTAGTACCCACAGGTAAGGTGCTGTACCAAGGGGTGCACTACATGGTGGCCTCGGTGATTTTAAACCTCACCGAGGTGCGATTGCCAGAGTGGTGACCCAAGGAAACGGAGCAATTGTACCAGGTCCTGTTAACAAACATGTTCAGACAGTTTTATGAATTCGACTTTGCTAATGTAGACAGAGCCGGATTGTGCACCACACCACATGAGGTCTTGGACAGGATAGGGAGACAAAGAAGGGGTGCAGTAAATTATATTTTCACAGCTTTTAACACAGGGGCTTCCGTCATCAACACGCTGGATGACGTGGAGCTGCAGACCCAGATTAATGGTTTGAAAACACAGTTAGGAAAGATACTGACTGACGAGAATAAGGTCGTGGGTTCTGAGTTACATGAGGACCAGGCCATGACACTACACTTAAAAGGAATTATTGCTGAGCTGGAGAAACACGCCAAAACGGTAAATGCTCTCATCAGGGAGGACCGGAATGCGTCCGATCAGGCAGCGCAGAGCAAAGCTTGCGTGCTGTATGGGGCGTGGTTACTAGGCGAGGGCCGCAGTAATCTGGAGGACCTAAAACAAGGTTTAGTCCCCTCCTGGATCAGCAATAAGCACCTCGCAGCCCTCCACCCCTTTGAGAATGCATTAAGTCCGTGCCAGCTCAGACTAGCTAGAGAAGCTTACCCAGTCCCAATGGACTGTGGACGGTCTAATCACACCATTATGGGTATAGTGGTAAGAATGCCGGTTATGGGTAAGACAGCTAAACCTGCCCCAGTATACAGGGTGGAGAACATTGGAGTCATTCAAGGGGGTGCACACATTCGCTACACAGCAGTCCCACCTTACGTCATTAGATGGGAGCATACAATGGTGGGTGCCGACCTCTCGGGGTGCTGGAGCCGGGGAGCACACATCATCCTGTGTCCCCAGCACTTGAATGCCTATTCAAAACCACAGTGTGGGTTCAGAACTGCTGGCGCGAAGCCTATAAATTTTACCATGGAGGCAATGGCACAAGGCCATGTGCCCCCGCAGGTGGCATATATAGGAGGTGGGACATAATGTGTCACCACTGCAGTGCCCCACTACCAACATGGACAGCACGGCTGGTGTCCGGTGAGTGACAGCAGTTTCTGTTTCAAGCCCAAGGCAGAAGTTCAAGTGGCCCAAGAGCGAATTGTCCCCATTCCTGAACCTTCCACTGTTCACATCACTGTTAAAGAGAATTTCACCGATCTGCAACTATTCGTTGCACATTTTGGATATATCATTCCCCCTCTCCCTGAACACCTCACCAAGATATTAAAAGCCGTTGTCGTTTCACAGAAACATTTTTACACACTGGAGCAGAAGACTTTAGAGATAGGGGCAGACATATTGGATATAGTAACCCCACCGTGGTGGGACCTGTTCACTAATGTAGAAATCCCTTCTTGGATTAGGATAGCCTCCCACATCCTTGTAGTGTGTCAGGTTTTTAATTTGATTTATTTGCTGTTTGTACACTGTAAAAAGGTCAGACATTCACAGAAGTATAATTAGAGGGGAGAATGGAGGGAGCATTATGTGCAGGTAGAAGAAGAGACACCCGTTTAGATTTATGTTGCTACGTATAAAGTAAAAGTTTCCCTCACTCCTCTGTTTGATAATATCCGTGTGAGATTTTGTATATTTTGCTCTTTATTATTGAAGTTTATTAAGCGAGTTGGTATTAATAAAAGATAATGTGTATGAACCAGGTGGTGTAGGGGTATTAGGCCCCCCTCCACGCCTAGAGGTGAATGTGTCAGATTTTAAATCCGATGTATTCCCATCTATAGTTGCTTAAGGTACACTGTAGGTTTTCTGAAATGGGAAATGCATGTGTCGTGGGGTCATAGATAACTAATTACAGGGGATGGTTTAATTATGGAAAGTCAGAAAAATGTTGCTCACCCAGAATTATGATACTTCAAGCAAGTTAAAGTATCATCAGGGGGGACTGTAAGATTCGCAAAATTGATATTGTATTAATAAGGGTCGAATGGCAGAAGAGGCCATGATTTTAAAGACTGTATTAAAAGAAGCCCAGGAAAAAGGGGCATTCAAAATGGCCACCAGACCCCGTGACCAACTTATTGGGACACTTTAAAATGGTTCCTGCAGTCCTCAGACAGCTTTGTGGATTCAACCCACAGTAGGTTCTGGAAGTCGTTTCTGAGAGAACGAAACCAGACACACACATACATAAAGATTGGATGCAGATCCAGTCAGATCGGCCTGTAGATAAAGGCCATATAAATGTTTACCCAGACAAAGGGGAACAGTTCCATATTCATAAAGAACACATCAAGGACCCGTTAAAGACATCAAGAAGACATTTGAAACAATGAAGGTCATTCCAGACCAGAGATGGCCCGTTACCGGCCATCCAAGAACAGTTTAAAAATATAATAACTACCCCGTTGTGCAACCAGCCCACCAAAATTAAAACAAAAGACAAACCTGATTTGGCGCGAGATAAGGACTTCTGCTGAGAAGTATAATTGGGAGACACCGGGGGTAGCAAAAAGGGGAGGAAGAGGTTCATCTTAGATATTGGGAAGAGAGAGGTTCCTTTCTTCATCATCTTCGTTGGATCTTCGGTAATAGCCGTTACCTTCGATAGCAGCTAGAGTTCGGAGAAGAAGGTGGTTCGAGCCAGTGTCACGCCCCGGGATAAAACATCGGGAGATCATCGACCAACCCCGGGCCGTTGATGAGACAAAAAGGGCCGTAGCCCTACCGAAGAGACAAATAAAACCTACAGAAGAAAGCTGCAGGAAAATGAGGGCCAGCCCGAGGCTCCTTTGCCCGGGGTCAAGCAGACGATCCCCGACCCCACCGACATCCAGGCCAGCCGGTGTCCAGCCGTCCCCGACCCCCACCTCAGGAGAGAGGTGTGGCGCAGCTCGCTGGGGCTCCACGAACCACATGCAGTCAGGACGCCTGAAAGGACCAAAACGCTAGACTTCAAAACACTATACTTTTCCAACTGGACTGGTGAGCATGTTTCTGGCCCTTCATAATCGGATCTAGTTAGGTTTAAGGGGGTGGTCATTTTGGGTATAATTAACTTGAGTTGTTGTCCCTCGATGTTCCGTGTGTTTCCCCATTTCATGATGACTTTTGTAAAGTATAATATGTCTGTATCTATTTTAGCTTGTACTGTATTGTTCTGATTTGTTTTTCCCTCCCATGTACCCTCTTATCTGCTTGCATTTGATTTGTTTTTCCATATGCAATAAAATTCCATTTTGATTCATTAAACTTGGTCTATAAGAGTCTTCTCTACATTGTAGTTTCTGCACCTAATCCAGTGTCTAGAATCTAAGGGGTGAGTGGGTCGAACCACTCAAGGTTTTACTGTGCAAAAGAGAGAGAGAGGCCTCTGGCGAGAGAAACCTCTGCGACCTCGGAGAGAAAACCCCTTACACAAGCGTAGGTCCCTTGCAGTCAGAATCAGGGGAATTTATAATGGGAAACAGAGTAATGGCAGACCAACTTAATTCATACTTTGGTTCTGTCTTCACAAAGGAGGACACAAATAACCTCCCAGAGATGCCGGGGAACATAGGGTCTGATGAAAGGGTGGAACTGAAAGAAATCAGTATCTGTAGGGAAAAGGTGTTAGGAAAATTGATGGGACTGAAGGCCGATAAATCCCCAGGGCCTGATAATCTACATCCCAGGGTACATAAGGAAATGGCCCTAGAAATAGTAGATGCATTGCTCGTCATCTTCCAGAACTCGATAGACTCTGCAACAGTACCCATGGATTGGAGGGTAGCTAATGTTACCCCACTATTTAAAAATGGTGGTAGAGAAAAAGCAGGGAATTATAGACCTTGACATCGATAGTGGGGAAAATGCTAGAGTCTATTATAAAAGATTTAATAGCAGAGCACTTGGAAAGCAGTGACAGGATCGGACAAAGTCAACGTGGATTTACAAAAGGTAAATCATGCTTGACTAATCTACTGGAATTTTTTGAGGATGTAATTGGTAAAATAGATAAGGGAGAACCAGTGGACGTGGTGTGTTTGGACTTTCAGAAGGCTTTCGATAAGGTCCCACATAAGAGATTAATGTGCACAATTAAGGCACATGGGATTGGGTGCAAGGTATTGACTTGGATAGAGAACTGGTTGGCGGACAGAAAGCAAAGAGTTGGAATAAATGGGTCGTTTTCCAAGTGGCAGGCAGTGACTAGTGGGGTACCGCAAGGATCGGTCCTAGGACCCCAGCTGTTCACAATATATATTAATGATCTGGACGAGGGAATTGGATGTAATATCTCCAAATTTGCAGACGACACAAAGCTGGGTGGGAGGGTAAGCTGTGAGGAGGATGTCATGAAACTCCAGTACAACTTGGACAGGTTGGGTGATTGGGCAGAAACATGGCAAATGCACTATAATGTGGATAAATGTGAGGTTATCCACTTTGGTGGCAAAAACAGGAAGGCAGATTATTATTTGAATGGCAATAGATTGGGAGAAGGGGAAGTGCAAAGAGACCTGGGTGTTCTTGTGCACCAGTCGCCAGGTGCAGCAGGCGGTTAAGAAGGCAAATGGTATGTTGGCCTTCGTAGCAAGACGTTTTGAGTACAAGAACAAGGATGTCTTGCTACAATTGTACAGGGCCTTGGTGAGACCACACCTTGAGTATTGTGTGCAGTTTTGGTCGCCTTACCTGAGGAAGGACGTTCTTGCAATGGAGGGAGTGCAGCGAAGATTCACCAGGCTGATAGCTGGGATAGCAGGAATGACGTATGAGGAGAGATTGTGTCGATTGGGCTTATACTCACTGGAGTTTAGAAGATTGAGAGGGGACCTCATCGAAACCTATAAAATTCTGTCAGGCCTGGACAGACTAGATGCAGGAAGGATGTTCCTGATGGCCGGGGAGTACAGAACCAGGGGTCATAGTCTAACGATAAGGGCTAATCCATTTAGGACTGAAATGAGGAGGAATTTCTTCACCCAGAGAGTGGTGAACCTATGGAATTCTCTGCCACAGAGGGCGGTGGAGGCCATTTAATTAAATATATTCAAGAAAGTGTTGGATATATTTCTTAAAGCTAAAGGGATCAAGGGATATGGGGAGAACGCAGGGACAGGGTACTGAATTTGGATGATCAGCCATGATCTCATTGAATGGTGGAGCAGGCTCGAAGGGCCGAATGTCCTACTCCTGCTCCTATCTTCTATGTTTCTATGTTTCTATGTCTATGTTAGGAGGAAGGTGAGGAAGAGGTGGAGGAGGAGGAGGAAGGGGAGTAAGCAGAGGAGTAGGAGGAAGGGGAAGGGGAGGAAGAGGAGTAGGAGGAGGAAGGGGAGGAAGATGAAGAGGAGGAGGAAAGGGAGGAAGAGGTGGAAGAGGAAGAGGAGGAGGGGAGGAAGAGGAGGAAGTGGAGGTGGAGGTGGTGGAGGTGGAGGAGGAGGGGGAGGATGAGGAGGAGGAGGAAGGGGAGGAAGAGGTGGAAGAGGAGGAAGGGGAAGAAGAGGATGAGGAGGAGGAATGGCAGGAAGTGGAGGAGGAGGCAGAGGAGGAAGGGGGGGAAGAGGAGGAGGAGGAGGAAGGGGAGCACGAGGAGGAGGAGGGGAAGGGTGGAAGAGGAGGAGGAGAAGGAAGGGGAGGAGGAGGTGAAAGAGGAGGAGGAAGGGGAGGAAGAGGAGGAAGAGGAAGAGGAGGAGGAAGAGGAGGAGGTGGAGGAGGAAGGGGAGGATGAGGAGTAGGAGGAGGAGGCGGAGGAGGGGGAAGGGGTGGAAGGGGAGGAAGGGGAGGAAGAGGAGGAGGAGGAGGAGGATGAAGGGGATGAACATGTGGAAGAGGAGAAGGATGAGGGGAAGGTAAGGAGGTGGTTGAAGAGGAGGAGGAAGGGGAGGAAGAGGAGGAGGAAGTGGAGGAGGAGTAGGAGGAGGAAAAGGTGGGAGAAGGCGTGGAAGAGTACAGGAGGCGGAGGAGGAAGGGGGAAGGGGAGACGCAAGAGGAGGAAGGTGAGGAAGAGGAGGGGAGGAGGAGGATGAATGGGAGGAAGAGGAAAAGGAGGAGGAGAAAGGGGAGGAAGAGGAGTGCGAGAATGAGGATGAAGGGGATGAAGAGGAGGAGGAGGAGGATGAAGGGGGCGAAGAGGAGGAGGAGGTGGATGAAGGGCATGAAGAGGATGAGGAGGTGGATGAAGGGGAGGATGAGGATGTGGAAGAGGAAGGAGGGAAGAGGAAGAGTAGGAGTAGGAGGAAGAAGGGGTTACGAGGATTAGGAAGAATTGGAGGAAGAGGAGGAGGAGGATGGGAGGTGGAGCAAGAGGTGGAGGAGCTGAAGGAGGGGGAAGGGGATGAAGTGGATGAGAAGGAGGATTAAGTGGGTCAGAGGAGGTGGAGGAGGAGGAGGAGGAAGGGGCACAAGAGGAGGCGGAAGAGGAGGAGGAAAGGGAAGAAGAGGAGGTGGAAGAGGAGGAGGAGAAGGAGGAGGAGGCGGGGAGGAGGAGGAAGGGGTGAAAGTGGAGGAAGAGAATGAGGAGGGGGAAGAAGGGGAGGAAAAGGAGGAGTAGGAGGTGGATGGGGAAGAGGAGGAGGTGGAGGAAGGGGGGGAAGAGGCAGAGGAAGAGGAGGAGGAGGAGGAGGACATGGAGGAGGAGGAGGAAGGGGTGGGGGAGGTGGATGAGGAGGAAGTGGAGGAAGAGTATGAGGAGGAGTAATGCAGGGAAGAGGAGGAGGATTAGGAAGCAGATGAAGAGAAGTAGAAGGAGGAAGCGGAACAAGGTGAGGAAGAGGAGGAGAGGATGGAGGGGATGAAGAGGAGGAGGAGGAGGAGGGGATGAAGAGAATTGGAGGAGGAGGAAGGGAAGGAAGAGGAGGAGGAGGTGGAGGAAGGTGAGGAGGAGGAAAATGAAAGGAGGAAGAGGATGAAGTGGAGTAAGAGGAGGGCAGATGGAGAAGGAGGAAGAAGGTGAGGAAAAGCAGGAGGAGCCGGATGAGGAGGAAGTGGAGGAAGAGGCGGAGGAAGAGGAGGAGGAGGAGGAGGATGCAGAGGAGGAGGAAGGGGAGGAAGAGGAGGAGGAGGAGGAGGAGGAAGAGGAGGAGGTGGTGGAGGAGGAGGAAGGGGAGGAAGAGGAGGAGGAGGAGGGGGAAGGGGTGGAAGAAGAGGAGGAGGAGGAAGGGGTGGTGGAGATGGAAGAGGAGGAGGAGGAGGAAGGGGGAAGAGGAGGAGGAGGAGGAAGAGGAGCAGGAGGAGAAAGAGGAGGAGGAGGTGGAGAAAGCGAGGAAGAGGAGAAGGAGGAGGTGGAAGAGGAGGAAGAGGAGGTGGAGGTGTAAGGGGAAGAGAAGGAGGAGGAGGAGGATGAGGAGGAAGGGGAAGAAGAGGAGGAGGAGGAGGATGAAGTGGAGGAAGTGGAGGAGGAGGAGGAGGAAGGTCTGGAAGGGGAGGAGGAAGGGGAGGAAGGGGTGGAGGAAGGGGAGGTGTTAGAGGAGCTGGAGGAGGAAGGAGAGGAAGGAGAGGAGGAGGATGAGGAGGAGAAAGATGTGAAAGAGGAGGTGGTGGAGGAGGAAGTAGAGGAAGAGGAGGAGGAGGAGGAATGGGAGTAAGAGGAGGAGCAGGAGGAAGGGGAGGGAGAGGAGGAGGAGGAGGAGGTGGAGAAAGATGTGAAAGAGGAGGTGGCAGAGGAGGAAGGAGAGGAAGAGGTGGAGGAGGAGGAATGGGAGTAAGAGGAGGAGCAGGAGGAATGGGAGGAAGATGAGGAGGAGGAGGAGGAAAAGAAAGGGAAGGTGGTTAAAGAGGAGGAACAGGGGAGGAAGAGGAGGAGGAAGGGGTAGAGGTGGAGGAGGAGGAAGGGGACGAAAAGGAGGAGGAGGAAGTCAAGGAAGAGGAGGAGGAGGAGGAAGAGGAGGAAGAGGAGGAGGAGGAGGAAGAGGAGGGGGTGGAGGAGGAGGAAGGGGAGGAAGAGGAGGATGAGGAGGAGTGGGTATGAGAAGGAGGAGGAGGAAAGGGAGCAGGTGGTGGAAGTGATGGAGGAAGGGGAGGAAGAGGAGGAGAAACAGGAGGAGGAGGAGGGGGAGGAAAAGGAGGAGGAGGAGGAAGAGTAGCCAGAGGAAGGTGAGGAAGGGGAGGAGGAGGATGGGGAGGAAGAGGAGGAGGAGGAAGGAGAGGAAGAGGAGGAGGAGCAGGCTGAGGAGAAAGAGGAAAGAGGAGGAATTGGAGGAAGATTAGGAGGTGGGGAGGAGGAAGGCGAGGAAGAGAAGGAGGAGGTGGATGACATGGTGGAAGAGGAATTGGAAGGGAAGGAAGGGGTGGAAGAGGAGGAGCAGGAGGAGGTGGAGGAAGGCGAGGAAGAGGAGGAGGAGAATGAAGGGCAGGAATAGCAGGAGGAGGAGGAAGTTGAGGAAGAGGTGGAGGAGATGGATGGGGAGGAAGAGGAGGAGGGGGTGGAAGGGGTGGATGAGGAGGAAGGGTTGGAAGGGGAGGAGGAAGAGGAGGAGGATGAGGAGGAAGAGGAGGAGAAAGGCAAGGAAGAGGAGGAGGAGGAAGAAGAAGAGGAGGAATGGGAGGAAGAGGAGGAGGAGGATGAGGAATGGGAGGTAGGGGAGGAAGAGGAGGAGGAGGAGGAAGAGGAGCAGGAGGAAGGGGATGAAGATGATGAGGAGGAGGTGGAGCAGGAGGAAGTGGAGGAAGAGGAGGAGGAGGAGGAAGGGGAGGAAGATGTGGAAGGGGAGGAAGCGGAGGAGCTAGGGGAGGAAGAGGAGGAGGAGGAAGGGGAGGAAGAGGAGGGGAAGCGAGAAAGGGGAGGAGGAAGGGGAGGACGGGAGGAAGAAGGGGAGGAAGAAGAGGAGGTGGAGGAGGAGGGGGAGGAAGAAGAGGAGGCAGGCGTGAAAGGGGTTGAGGAGGAGGAGGAGGATGAGGAGGAGGAGTAAACTAAGGAAGAGGAAGAGGATTGGGAGTAAGATCAGGAGCAGGAGGAGGAAGAAGACAGAGAGGAGGTGGGGGAAGTGGAGGAATTGGAGTAGGAGGAGGTGGAACGGGATGAAGAGGAGAAGGAGGAAGGGAAGCAAGAAGAGGAGGATGAAGAGGACCATGAGGAGGAGGTTGAAGAGGCCGAGGAGGAAGTGAGCAGGAGGTGGAAGAGGAGGAGGAAGGGGAGGAAGAGGAGGAGGAAGGGAGGAATTGGAGGAAGAGGAGGAGGGGGAGGAGGAGGGGGTAGAAGAGGAGGAACTGGAAGCGGAGGAAGAGGATGAGGAGGAAGTCAAGGAAGAGCAGGAGGAGGAGTAAGGGAGGAAGTGGAGGTGGAGGAGGAGTAAGGGGGAACAGGAGGAGGAGGAGGAGGAAGGGGGAACAGGAGGAGGAGGAGGAGGAAGGGTTGCAAGAGGAAGAGGAGGAAGGGGAGGAGGAGGTGGAAGTGGAGGAGGAAGGGGAGGAAGAGGTGGAGGAAGGGGAGGAAGAGGTGGAGGAAGGGGAGGAGGATGAGGAGGTGGAGGAGGAAGGGGAGGAAAAGGTGGAGGAAGAGGTGGAAGGGGTTGAGGAGGAGGAGGAGGAGGAGATAGGTAAGGAAGACGAGGAGGAGGAGGGGGAGGAAGAGGAGGAGGAGGAAGAAGAGTAAGATGATGAGCAGGAGGAGGAAGGAGGTGGAGAGGAGGTGGGGGAAGTGGAGGAAGAGGAGAAGGAAGGGAAGTAAGTGGAGGAGGAGGAGGAAGAGGAGGATGAGGAGGAGGAATGGGAGGAAGGTGAGGAGGAGGAGGTGGTGGAGGAAGAGGAAGGGGTGGAAGAGGATGAAGTATCAGAGGAGGAAGCGGAGGAGGAGGTGGAAGAGGCAGAGGAATGGGAGGAAGAGGAGGAGGAGGAGGAAGGGGAGGAGGTGGAGGTGGAAGGGGAGGAAGAGTAGTTGGAGGAGAAAGAATGGGAGATAGGTAATGAAGAGGAGGAGGAAGGGGAGGAAGAGGAGGAGGAGGAATAGGAGTAAGATGATGAGCAGGAGGAGGAAAGAGATGGAGAGAATGAGCAGGAGTAAGGGGAAGTGGAGGAGGTGGGGGAAGTGGAGGAAGAAGAGGAGGAAGGTGTGGTGTATGTAACCTGTTCCACCTTAAGAGAACTACCTTAAGAGATGTACTACTTTCTCTTGCCTGCTGTACACTGTAATACCGGTGGTGACCACACCGGTATATAAGTGTTGTGTAGGGATTTGCTGGGCAGTTCAGCCCTGACCTCCGAATAGTAAAGACCTGTTAAAAGTTATTCTTGTTGTCTGTGTCCAGTGATTGATCCTAAGCATAACTGGGACACACAGACTCAACAGTGGCGACGAGTCCGATCTTACCCTCCGGCAGTTTTACATCCAAGGCAGCTTCGTCCTCAGAACGGGCGTCGAGAAGAGGCATCTGCCCTCATCATCCTGCTGACCACCATCGCACGGGAGGCATCGAGAACCCGGGTTAAAAAGAATAATTCTGATCACGAAGCCCTCCATCAGCGACAGGCAGTGATCATCCCTTCTACCACGGTGGTGGGTAAGCCGATCAGCGACACTAGCAGAAAGTCGGCCGCGTTGGCTGTGGAGTAGGGGAGGGAAAATGGAGGAATAAGGACGGAGACCTCGACCACGGCCGGTAAAAAGGGCCGGGCTGCAATCGAGGCCGAGAGGCGCAGCGACTGGGGCAGCTTAAAGCACGAGAGCCGCGGAGAAATCAAACGCAGCCGGTGTAAAGGACCGGGCTGCAAGCGGGGCTGCGAGGCAAAGCAGCGTCGGGGAATTGAGAACCGCTGGGGAGGCGAGAACGGCAGCAGCATGGCAATCGCCATTGCAGCCAGCGGGGGAAGAAGGCAAACGCGGGAAGCCACCATTTTAGTAGGCGGGGGAAGAAGACAAGTGCGGGAAGCCGCCATTTTGAGAAAAAGAAAAATTTAAAAACTTGCAAGGATGCCTAAACATGGGAGCATTAATACCTTTGATAGCGATATCGAAGATTGGACCACGTATGTAGAAGGCATGGAAGTTTATTGTAAAGCAAATAAGGTACCAGATGATGAGAAAGCACTAATCTTATTAAGCTCAATGGGTGTGAAGACATACGGGCTATTGAAGCACCTTCTATCACCAAATAAACCGACAGATCAGACTTTCGCGAATACTGTTACTGTCCTGAAAAACGATTTAAACCCCACGCCGCTGATGATAGCGGAACGATTTAAATTTTACAGAAGAACGCAGCTGAAAGACGAAAGCAACGCTGAATTTTTAATTGAACTGCGTAAGCTATCGAAGTACTGTCAGTTTGGAACAGGACTAGCAGATGCGCTGAGAGATAAATTTGTGTGTGGATTGTTAAAAGAAGGAACACAAAAGCGACTGCTTGAGGAGAATGACCTTACGCTTGATAAAGCTGTCACTATTGCAGCATCGCAAGAAGCCGCAGCGAGTGGCACGGCGGAAATGCAGCTATGGTCACCGGAACTCAGCACCAATCAAATGGTCTTGGGTACAGTAAAATGTTATCGTTGTGGAAAGACAACGCACGATCAGAACCAGTGCTGGTTCAAAAATCAGGAATGCAGAAAATGTGGCAGGCTTGGTCACATAGCTAATGTATGCCGGTCAGGAAAGAAGACCAGCAACAAAAAGTCACCGCAGGAAAAGTACAGAAAGGTACACAAGGTGACAGAGAACAGTTCGAATGAACAGAAGTCAGATTCAGACTCCAGCAGTAATGAACTGGGTAGTCTAAGAGTACACAATGTTGGTAAGGAAGCAGACTTCCAAACAATTTGGGTCACACTTCAGATAGCAGGAGTCCAAGTGAAGATGGAATTGGACACTGGATCGGCATTGACGGTCATGAATAAGCAAGATTACAAAAGGTTATTCCCACATATTCCCCTACGGGATACGGAGATTGTATTGAAAACATACACGGGGCAAAGCGTATACCACATCGGGAAGATAGAGGTAAAGGTGGTCCACAAGGGCAAAGAAAGCCGAGGAATGGACTTATATGTGCTACCTGAGGGAGGTCCACCACTACTGGGACGGGAGTGGATTAGGAAAATAAATATGGACTGGCATTCCTTAAAATCACTAACGGTACATTCCGGTAAAAAAGATGTCAAACCTAAATGATTGTCCAGAATATTGGACGATGCGAAAGAGTTGTTCCAACAGGGACTGGGAACACTGAGAGGAATTACGGCAAACATCAAGGTTGAAGAACATGCAAACTAAATTTTTCAAAGCCAGACCGGTACCTTATGCGATACGACCTGCTGTGGAAGCTGAGCTGGAAGGGCTAGAACATTCAGGAGTACTGTCTAAGGTAGACTGGAGTGAGTGGGCCACGCCCATTGTTCCCGTCATGAAGCGTTCATTGAGCAACAAGCCGGGGGAACCGGGGAAGGTTCGCGTCTGTGGAGATTTCAAGATCACTGTTAATCCGGTGCTTCACACGGTGCAGTATCCGCTTCCGCGGATTGAGGATATCTTCGCTTCGTTGTCTGGCGGGAAACACTTCACCAAGATAGACCTGGCGCAGGCGTACTTACAGATGGAAGTTGAGGAAGAGTCACGCCAGTATCTCACGATCAACACGCATAGAGGCTTGTACCGGTATAATAGACTGGTTTTTGGAGTGGCATCGGCTCCAGCAATTTGGCAGAGGGCCATGGAGCAGGTATTACAGGGAATTCCAGGCACACAATGTTACCTGGACGATATTCTGATTACTGGAGATGATGACGAGGAACACCTTGCAAATTTGGAACTGGTGCTCATCAGATTGAAAGAATATGGACTTTGAGTTAATCGCCAGAAATGTGAGTTCTTTCAGAAGCGGATCTCGTACTGTGGTCATGTCATTGACCAGGAGGAGCTTCATAAGTCTCCTGACAAGATCGAAGCTGTTGTGAAGGCTCCTGCTCCGGATAATGTATCCCAGTTGAGGTCGTTCCTAGGGTTGATTAACTATTACCATAAGTTTCTGCCAAATTTATCCACGGTGCTGCACCCGCTGAACGCTCTTTTGCAGAAGGGAGTACCATGGAAGTGGAGCGAGGAATGTAAGAGGGCCTTTCACAAAAGCAAGGCATTGATCACCTCAGAGGAAGTGTTGGCTCACTTCAACCCAACGCTGCCTATTCGTTTGGCTTGTGATGCTTCTCCATATGGTATTGGGGCAGTACTCTCACACAAGTTGCCAAATGGCCTGGAGAGGCCAGTTGCGTTCGCATCCAGATCATTGACCTCCGCTGAGCGCAACTATGCTCAGATAGATAGGGAGGCTCTCAGCCTTGTGTGGGGAGTAAAGAAGTTTAATCATTACCTGCAGGGCCAAATGTTCACGCTTCTGACAGACCACCAGCCGTTGGTATCCATTTTTAACCCTAAGAAGGGTGTTTCGGTGATGACAGCACAGAGACTCCAGAGATGGTCCCTTTTCCTAGGGGCACATCAATATCAGATTGAATTCAAAGGTACAAAGCAGCATGGTAATGCTGATGGGCTGTCGCGCCTGCCACTACCTACAGAGGAGGAGGCACCGACGGTTGACCCTGTTGAGTTATTTCACTCGACCATCATCGAATGTTTACCAGTCACCAATGCAAGTATTGAAAGAGAAACCAGGAATGACCCGACACTGTCCCGGGTCTACGAAGTGACAGTGAAGGGATGACCAGCACATGGTGATCCACTGCTACCGGCATTCTCAGCAAGACGAGAACAGCTGTCCGTCTGTCAAGGAACATTGATGTATGGAACAAGGGTGATTATTCCTCCTAAGTTAAGAGAGAGAGTTCTAAAGGAACTGCATGAAGGTCATCTGGGGGGAGTCAAGATGAAAAGCCTTGCTAGGGCTTATGTGTGGTGGCCGGGTATCGACCAACAGATAGAGGATCTGACGAAAAGCTGCTCAGGGTGCCAAAAAGTGCAAAATGCACCTTCGATTGCACCGCTGCATCCATGGGAATGGCCTTCAACCCCATGGCAACGTGTACATATTGACTTTGCTGGTCCATTCATGGACTCCATGTTTTTAATTGCGGTGGACGCACATTCTAAATGGCCAGAAGTGATTAAGATGACTACCACTACCTCGGAAAAGACGATCGCGGTGCTGAGAACAATATTCGCAAGAAATGGATTGCCAGAACAAATATGTTCAGACAACGGACCGCAGTTCGTGTCAGAAGAATTCCAGAAATTCATGAAGAAGAAAGGGGTGAAACATTATACCTCTGCCCCATATCATCCGGCTACAAACGGGTTGGCCGAGAGATTTGTACAAACGTTCAAAAAAGCAATAAAGGCCATGAGCGAAGATCAGATTCCACTACAACACAAGGTGGACAAATTCCTACTGGCATATCGAAATGCCACTCATGCAGTGACAAACCAAAGTCCTGCCATGATGTTCTATAACAGGAGGTTGCGGTCCAGGTTGGACTTGTTAAAACCAAATGTGCGGAGGGAAGTTGAAAACAAACAGTTCCAGCATATAAATAACAAGACCACTCGGAGTTTCGAAATAGGACAACCAGTGTTAGCCCGGGAAATAAAAACGAGAAATGGCAATCTGGAACAATTCGGGCCGGACAAGGACCCCTGATGTACACGGTAGATATTGGTGAAAATGTAATACGGCGTCATGCTGACCAACTAGTAGAATCGAGAACAAGGGTCGAACCCATGGTTACGGCAGAGACAACCGTGGAAGAAGTTAGTGAACCTGAAGCATCTACCTCAGAAGTGAATGTACCTGATGATGATGTCCAATCCATAAGAGACCAACTAGATGAGTCACCCCAGCAACGAGAACCAGAGACCCCTGAAAGGCGTTATCCAACTCGAATCAGGAGGCCTCCTCAGAGACTGAATCTTTGAACTGTTTTGCATGAAGTTGTATATATATATATGTTATTATGTTATGTTAAATGGGGATATAACTGTTAAGCTAAAAAGGGAGGATTGTGGTGTATGTAACCTGTTCCACCTTAAGAGAACTACCTTAAGAGATGTACTACTTTCTCTTGGCTGCTGTATACTGTAATACCGGTGGTGACCACACCGGTATATAAGTGTTGTGTAGGGATTTGCTGGGCAGTTCAGCCCTGACCTCCGAATAGTAAAGACCTGTTAAAAGTTATTCTTGTTGTCTGTGTCCAGTGATTGATCCTAAGCATAACTGGGACACACAGACTCAACAGAAGGGAAGGAAGAGGAGGAGCAGGAGTAAGAGGGGGAGGCGGAGGAAAGGGAGGAAGAGGAGCAGGAGGAAGGCGAAGAAAAGGAGGAGGAGTAGGTCGGAGAGGAAGAGGAGGAGGAGGAGGAAGGGGAGGAACCAGAGGAGTAGGACAAATGGGAGGAAGGGGAGGAAGAGGAGGAGGAGCAGGAGCAGGAGGAGGATGGGATGGAGGTGGAGGAGGAGGAGGAGGAAAGGGAGGAATAGGAGGAGGAAGAGGAGGAGGAGGAGGGCGAGGATGAGTAGGATAAGGGGGAGTAAGAGCAGGAGGAGGAGGAAGGGGAGGAAGAGGAGCATGAGGAAGTTGAGGAAGAGGAGGAGGAGGAGGATGGGGAGGAAGAGAAGGAGGAGGAGGGGGTGGAAGAGGAGGAGGAGAAGGAGGCAGGGGAGGAAGAGGAGGTAGAGGAGGAAGAGGAGGAGGAGGATTAGGAGAAGGAGGAAGGGGAGGGAGTGGAGGAAGAGGAGGGTGTGTAAGAGGAGGAAGAGAAGGAGGAGGAAGGGGAGGAGGAGGAGGTGGAGGAGGAGGAAGGGGAGGAAAGGAGGAGGAGGAGGAGAAAGGGGAGGAAGAGGAGGAGGAGGTGGAAAGGGCTGAGGAGCAGGAGGAGGAGGAGAAAGGTGAGGAAGAGGAAGAGGAGGGGGAAAGGGAGGAAGAGGAGGAGGAAGAATGGGAGTAAGATGAGGAGCAGGAGGAGGATGCGGACGGAGAGGAGGTGGGGGAAATGGAGGAAGATGAGTAGGAGTAGATGGAAGGGGAAGAAGAGCAGGAGGAGGAGGAAGGGAAGGATGAGGAGTAGGAGGAGGAGGAGAACGGGGAGGAAGGGGAGGAAGAGGAAGAGAAGGAGGGAAGAAAGAGGAGGAGGTGGAGGACGACGAAGGGGAAGACGAGGTTGAAGAGGTGGAGGAGGAAGGGGAGGAGGAGGTCGAAGAGGAGGAAGAAGGAGAGGAAGAGGAGGAGGAAGGGGAGGAATAGAATGAAGAGGTGGAGGAGGAAGAGGAGGGGGAGGGAGTGGAAGAGGAGGAGGAAGAAGGGGAGGAAGAGGAGCAGTAGGAGGAGGAGGAAGGGGTGGAAGAGGAGGAGGAGAAGGGGGAAGAGGAGGAGGAGGAGTAGGAAGGGGTGGAAGAGGAGGAGGAGGAGGAAGGGGAGGAGGAGGTGGAAGTGGAGGAGGAAGGGGAGGAAGAGGAGGAGAAAGGGGAGGAAGAGGTGGAAGAGGAGGATGAGGAGGAGGAAGGGGAGCAAGAGGATGTGGAGGAGGGGGAAGGGGAGGAAGAGGAGGAGGAGGCGGAGAATGAGGACATGGTGGAGAAGGAAGGGGAGGAAGAGGCGGAGGAGGAGGAGGAGGGAGAGGAGGAAGAGGCAGAGGATGAGGAAGGGGAGTAAGAGGAGGAGGAGGATGAAGGGGTAATAGAGGAGGATAAAGCGCAGGAGGAGGAATGGGGGAAGGGGAGGAAGAGAAGGAGGAGGAGTAGGAAGGGGTGGAAGAGGGGGAGGAGGAGGAATGGGTGGAGGAGGAGGAAGGAGTGGAAGAGGAGGAGGAGGAGGAAGAAGGGGAGGAATAAGCGGAGGAAGAGGAAGGGGAGGAAGGGGAAGAAGTGGAAGAGGAGGAGGAGGAGGAAGGGGTGGAAGAGGAGGAGGAGTATGGGGAGGAAGAGGAGGAGGAGGAGGAGCAGGAGTAAGAGGAGGAGGAGGAGGAAAGGGAGGAAGAGGAACAGGAGGGAGGAAGAGGAACAGGAGGAAGGTGAGGAAAAGGAGGAGGAGCAAGATGGGGAGGAAAAGGAGAAGGAGGAGAAGGAGGAGGAGGAAGGGGAGGAAGAGGAGTAAACACCTGTTGATTGTTCCCTGCAGTCTTATGTCTAGTTATTGAAGGACACACAACATCAAGATACACGGATCTAACATTGGCGACGAGGCACATTCGAACCTACCTGCAACTCTGCATCACCTCCTAGGGATTCGCTCCTGGAGAACAGTGGAAGAAGGTCGTCCAGAAGCACGGGCGTCGACCACGAGCATCCGCCCAGTCATCCGGCGGAGATTTGAGCATCGCAGGGGAGGCTGTTGAGAGCTGGGCTTGGTTCTCCAGTCACGGTGGTCCAGCGAAACAGGCTGGCAACAGGTACGGCGCAGACACTTCCCGGACAGCGGCGGCTAGAGCCGACCGACGGCACAGAAAAGGCCGAGCAGTGTCGACGGGAGAAGAGAGAGGGTAAAGCGCACAGGGCGCAGCCAGTGTTCAGGACCGAGCGGCATCAACGGGAGAAGAGAGGGTGGTAGAGCACACAGGGCGCAGCCGGTGTTCAGGACCGAGCGGCATCGACGGGAGAAGAGAGAGGGTAGAGCGCACAGGGCGCAGCCGGTGTTCAGGACTGAATGGCGTCGACGGGAGAAGAGAGAGAGGCATGAAGGAAAACGCGCAGAGAGCAGCCGGTGTTCAAGGGATGAGCAGCGTCAGCGGGGAAGAAAGGGAAATGCGCAGAGCGCAGTCGGTGTTCAAGGGCCGAGCAGCCGCAGCAGAGAAGAAGGGAGAGTGCGGGAAACGCCATTTTGAGCCACAGCGGAGAAGAAGGGAGAGCGCGGGAAAATGCCATTTTGAGCCGCAGCGGAGAAGAAGGGAGAGCGCGGGAAAACACCATTTTGAGCCGCGAGAAGAAGGGACAGCGCGGGAAAACGCCATTTTGAGCCAGTCTAACCACACCCAGGGATGCCGAAGAGTGGCAGTATCACAGCGTTTGAAAATGAAGTCGAAGATTGGACGACATATGTCGAACGCATAGAAGTGTACTGCAAGGCGAATGAAGTGCCAGATGAGAGGAAAGCGCTGGTATTGTTGAATTCAATGGGTGCAAAAACGTATGGCTTACTGCGAAACCTAGTAACCCCAGAGAAGCCAGTGGAAAAGGATTTTGGAAACATAGTGTCAATCCTACAGAACCACTTAAACACCACACCACTGCTGATAGCAGAAAGATTTAAGTTTCACAAAAGGAACCAGCATAAAGATGAAAGTAATGCTGAATATTTAACAGAACTGCGCAAGCTATCGAAACACTGCCAGTTTGGAACGGGACTAGCAGATACTTTAAGGGACAAGTTTGTGTGTGGGCTTCAAAGTGAAGGAACCCAGAAACGGCTTCTATCAGAAAAGGATCTTACGCTGGACAAGGCTTTCAGCATGGCAGTATCACACGAAGCAGCCACATGGGGCGCTGCAGAGATACAACGGAGACCGCAAGAATATGGCACAAATGAAATGTCATACGGAACAGTGAAGTGCTATCACTGTGGCAGAACAACACACGACCATAATGATTGCTGGTTCAAGGACAAAGTGTGCAGACAGTTTGGAAAAGTAGGACACATAGCAAGAGTCTGCAGATCGGGAAAGAAAACCAGCAGCAAGAAATCTCCACAGGAGAAGTACAAGAAGGTACATAAGGTGACAGAGAGTAGTTCAGACGAACAGAAAAGTGATACAGACTCCGGAAGCAAGGAGCTGGGTTGTCTGAAACTACATAAGGTGATCAAAACGGAGGATCACCAAACTATCTGGGTCACGCTCAAGATAGCTGGAGTCCAAGTGAAAATGGAATTGGACACAGGATCAGCCCTAACAGTCATAAGCCGAAGGGACTACAAGCGGCTATTCTCACATATACCCTTGAGAGATACAGAGATTGTCTTGAAGACGTACACGGGGCAAAAATTCTACCCCAAAGGAAAAATAAGGGTGAACGTTATATATAATGGCAAGGAAACACCAAAAATGGACCTATATGTATTGCCAGATGGAGGACCACCACTACTAGGACATGAATGGATCCGGAAGATACAGCTAGATTGGCATTCCATACAAGCACTGACTGTAGATGCCAAAAAGGATGACGATGTCACACCTGGACGACTGTCAAAAATGCTAACTGACGCACAAGAAGTGTTCCAGGAGGGATTCGGAACACTAAAAGGCATAACAGCAACGATCAAAATAGAGGAAAATGCAAGCCCAAAGTTTTTTAAGGCCAGACCGGTGCCTTATGCAATCCACCCAGCCGTCGAAGCAGAGCTGGAAGGTTTGGAACGTTCAGGAGTACTGTCCAAAGTGGACTGGAGCGAGTGGGCTACACCAATCGTTCCTGTAATGAAGAAGTCGTTGAGTAATACGCCTGGGGAACCAAAGAAGGTTCGCATCTGTGGGGATTTTAAGGTGACAGTGAACCCAGTCCTTCACACGGTACAATATCCGCTTCCGCGGATTGAAGATATTTTCGCCTCGCTATCTGGAGGGAAATGCTTCACTAAGATTGATCTGGCCCAGGCGTACCTGCAAATGGAGGTAGAAGAAGCCTCGAAACAGTACCTCACGATCAACACTCATAAAGGTCTCTACCAATACAACCGGCTGGTGTTCGGGGTAGCATCAGCTCCGGTATTTGGCAAAGGGCAATGGATCAAGTCCTGCAAGGGATTCCAGGGACCCATTGTTATTTGGACGACATCCTGGTCACGGGCGAAAATGACAGTGATCACCTTGCCAACCTGGAGCAGGTGCTCACTAGATTGAAGGAATATGGGCTCCGAGCAAATCACCACAAATGTGAGTTTTTCCAGAAGCAGATCTTGTATTGTGGCCACGTTATTGATGAAGAGGGGTTACATAAGTCCCCTGAAAAGATTGAGGCAATAGTCAAGGCTCCAGCACCGGAAAATGTGTCACAACTGAGGTCGTTCCTCGGGCTGGTGAACTACTACCATAAGTTCTTGCCGAATTTGTCTACAGTACTACACCCACTGAACACCCTACTGCAAACGGGGGTACCATGGAAGTGGAATGACGAATGTAAACGAGCTTTCCAGAAGTGCAAAGAATTGATCACATCAAAAGAGGTGTTGGCTCATTTCAACCCAGCACTAACAATTCGGTTGGCGTGTGATGCATCACCCTATGGCATTGGAGCGGTGCTGTCGCACAAGTTCCCAGACGGCTCGGAGAGGCCGGTAGCCTTTGTGTCTCGATCACTAACCTCAGCCGAGGGTAACTACGCCCAGATTGACAGGGAGGCCCTCAGCCTAGTGTGGGGAGTGAAAAATTTCAACCACTATCTGCACGGGCAGAAGTTCACCTTGCTGACTGACCATCAACCACTTGTCTCCATCTTTAATCCAAAGAAGGGCATTCCGGTGATGACTGCGCAACGGCTACCAAGATGGTCTCTTTCTCTAGGGGTGAACCAATATGAAATCGAGTATAATGGCACGAAACAGCACGGAAATGCTGATGCACTATCACGCCTGCCACTGCCACTGCCTACGGCGGAGGAAGCACCAGCAGTGGACCCTGTCGAAATATTTTATTCAACTATAATCGAATGCTTGCCAGTAACTAACGCTGATATAGAGAAGGAGACCCGAAATGACCCGACACTGTCTCGGGTATATGACTTGATGGTGAATGGATGGCCAACACATGGCGACTCACTGTTGCCAGCATTCGCATCCAGAAGAGAACAGCTGTCAGTATGCCAGGGGACCTTGATGTGTGGATCCCGAGTGGTAATTCCACCCACGTTAAGGGAGAGAGTGCTAAATGAGCTTCACGAAGGCCATCTGGGAGGGGTGAAGATGAAAAGCCTTGCTAGGGCTTATGGCCTAGAAATTGAGTTTGCGCTGCGCCGGGGCTTAACGCCGGAAATTTAGCACCGGAAATTTAGCACCGGTGCTAAGTCGCGCTGTGCGCGCCAAAAATTCAGTAGCGCCGCGCCCAAACAGCTGCCGGCGCTACTGAAGGCTGTTTGCGCCTGAAAACTGGCGCTACGCGCCGCATTGCGGCGCTATTCCGGCGCTGCGGTGCCCGATGCGGTGCGGCAGGCTCGGGAAGTGCAGGCCTCCTCCTTCAGTTAAGGAGGAGCTGCCTGCACCCGCCCGCTGGCTGGTAAAATCTTCACAAAAATGAGCCCGGCACCTCGGGGAAGTGCCGGGCTCGCAGCCGAGAAGCATCTGTTCCGCGGGGGGGGGGTGGGGGAGTCCGGGAAGGGAGGTGCGGGCAGGCGGCCGGCGGGAAAGCGGCCGGCCGCCGCTCCACCTTTATGCGCCGGCGCAAAGTCGTGCAAGACTCTGTTGCCAGTCTTAGTTGCGGCTGCCACGGGCGAGGCGGCCGCAACTGAATTTCGGCGCTGGGGCCCGTCACCACGGCAACCGGGACGCTGCGCACACCGATGACGTCATCGGTGCCGGCGCAGCGCTACCGGTGTAACGCCGATGTTGGGCCCTAGTCAATTTCAAAACCGGCTGTAAGTCCAGCGCAATGCCCTCTAGCGCCGCAAAATGGGCGCTAAGCCCACTCAATTTCTAGGCCTATGTGTGGTGGCCGGGGATCGATCAGCAAATTGAGGACCTGACAAAGAGCTGCTCAGGATGCCAGAAGGCCCAAAATGCACCACCACATGCCCCTCTACACCCATGGGAGTGGCCCTCATCTCCATAGCATCGGGTGCATATTGATTTTGCTGGTCCATTCATGGACTCAATGTTTTTAATAGCCGTGGATGCGCACTCAAAATGGCCTGAGGTGATCAAAATGTCGTCCACCACCACGGAGAAAACGATTGCAGTCCTACGGACCATATTTGCCAGGAACGGCTTGCCAGAGCAGATTTGCTCTGATAACGAACCGCAGTTTGTGTCCGAAGAGTTTCGAAGATTCATGAAAAGGAATGGGGTAAGGCATTATACATCCGCCCCGTATCTTCCAGCCACAAATGAATTGGCTGAGAGGTTCGTACAAACCTTTAAGAAAGCAGTAAGGGCCATGTGCGATGATGACATTCCACTGCAGCATAAGGTGGACAATTTCCTGTTAGCCTACAGAAATGCGACACATGCAGTCACCAACCACACCCCGGCCATGATGTTCTTTAACCGAAGGTTGAGATCTCGTCTGGATTTGCTCAGACCAAATGTACGAAGAGATGTTGAGAATAAGCAATTCCAGCACATCAATGAGAAGCCGACAAGGAGCTTCAATGTAAGGCAACCAGTCTTGGCCCGCGACTACCGAACAGAGAAATGGCAACCAGGAACGATATTCACATGGCAGGGGCCACTAATGTACACAGTGGATGTTGGGGAGAACATTGTGAGACGCCATGTCGACCAGATCCTAGAGTCACAGGAACGAGTCAACCCCATGTCTCGCGCACCTGGTGATGAACCCGACATACAGGTAGCATCTACCCCAGAAACAGTAGCACCGGAAGCTGATGAACCAACTGACGACAGGGGGCCTCCGCACCAAGAGCAAGACACTCAGGAAAGGCACTATCCAGAAAGGATCAGGAAGCCGCCCCATAGCCTGAATTTATAAATGGACTATTTTCAGTTAATGTGCATGTTAAAAGTATTAATTGTTAAATGCATGTTATGGTACTGTTAATCAAAAAGGGGAGGAATTGTAGTGTATGTATCTTTAAGGGGAGAACTACTTTTTACAGCTCCTGTATACTTTAGTACCGGCAGTGACCACACCAGTATATTAACCCTGAGTAGGGATCTGTATGTTTAGTATTAGAGTAACCCTCATCCAGTGAACACCTGTTGATTGTTCCCTGCAGTCTCGTGTCTAGTTATTGAAGGACACACAACATCAAGATACATGCATCTAACATGGATAACCTCACATTTATCCACGTTATATTGCATTTGCCATGCTTTTTTGCCCAATCACCCAACATGTCCAAATCATCCTGGAGTTTCTTGGCATCCTCCTCACAGCCCACACGCCCACCCAGCTTTGTGTCGTATGCAAATTTGGAGATATTACATCTAGTTCCCTTGTCTAGATCATTAATATATATTGTGAATAGCTGGGGTCCAAGGACCGATACCGGTGGTACGCCTCTGGTCACTGCCTGCCACTTGGAAAAAGAACTGTTTACTCCAAATCTTTGCTTTCTGTCTGCCAACCAGTTCTCTATCCAAGTCAATACCTTGCCCCCAATCACATGTGCCTTAACTTTACACGCTAATCTCTTAAGTGGGACCTTATCAAAAGCCTTCTGAAAGTCCAAATACACCACATCCACTGGTTCTGCCTTATCTATTTTACCAGTTACATCCTCAAAAAATTCCAGTAGTTTAGTCAAGCATGATTTACCTTTAGTAAATCCATGTTGACTTTGTCCGATCCCGTCACTGTTTTCCAAGTGCTCTGCTATTTTATAATCGACTCTAACTTTTCACCACCACCAATGTCAGGTTTACCGGTCTGTAATTCCCCATTTTCCCTCTACCACCTTTTCTGAATAGTGGGGTAACATTAGCTACCCTCCAATCCATGGGAACTGTTACAGATTCCATCGAATGTTGGAAGATGATCAGCAATGCATCTACTATTTCTAGGGCCACTTCCTTAAGTACCCTAGGATGTAGATTATCAGGCCCTGGGGATTTATCTGCCTTCAATCCCATCAATTTCCCTAACACCATTTCTCTACAAATACTGATTTCTTTCAGTTCCTCCCTTTCCTCAGACCCTAGGAGGAAGGGGAGGAATGAGGAGGAGGAAGGGGAGGAAGAGCAGGAGGAGGAGGAAGGGTGTAGGAGGCGGAGGAGGAGGAATGGGTGGCAGGGAAGGAAGAGAAGGAGGAGGAGGAGGAGCAAGGGGTGTAAGAAGAGGAGGAGGAGGGGAGGAGGAGGAGGAGGAGGAGGGGGAGGAAGAGGATGAGGAGCAGGAGTGTGAGGAGCAGGAGGAAAGGGAGGAAGAGGAGCCGGAGGAAGACGTGGAAGAGGAGGAGGAGGAGGAATTGAGGAAGAGTAGGATGAGGAGGAGGAAGAAGGGTGAAGAGGAGGAGGAGGAGGATGAGAGGAGGAGGATGAAGGGAGGAGGAAGTGGACGTTTTGGATGAAGGGGAGGAAGAGGCTGCAGAAGGGGAGGAAAAGGAGGAGGAAGAGTAGGAGGAGGTGGGGGAGGAAGAGGAGGAGGAGGGGGTGGTAGAGGAGGAGGAGGAGGACGGGGAGGAAGAGGAGGAGGCGGAGTAGTAGTAGGACGGGGAGGTAGAGGAGGAAGAGGAGGAGTATGAGGAAGAGGAGGATGAGGAAGAGGAGCAGGAAGGGGAGGTAGAGGAAGAGGAGGAGGAAGCAGAAGAAGAGGAGGAGGAGGAGGAGGACGACTGTGAGGAGGAGGGGGAGGAGGATGAAGAGGAGGAAGAGAAGGAGGAGGAGGAGGAAAGGGAGCAAGAGGAGAGGGAATGAGAGGAAGAGGAGGAGGAAGGGGCAGAAGAGGAGGAGGAGGAGGAAGAGGAGCCAGAGGAGGAGGAAGGGGAGTAAGAGGAGCAGGAGGAAAGCAAGGAAGAGGAGGAAGAGGGTGGGGAGGAAGAGAAGGATGTGGAGGAGAAGGAGGAGGAAGGGGAGGAAGAGGAGGAAGAGGAGGAGGGGAGGAAGCGGAGGAGAAGAAGGAGGAGGAGGAAGTGGAGTAAGAGGAGGAGGAGGAGGAAGAAGTGGGGAAGAGGAGGAGAAGGAGGGGAGGAGGAGCAGGAAGAGGAGGAAGAGGAGGAGGTGGACGATAAGGAAAGCGAGGAAGAGGAGGAGGTGGAGGATGAGGAGGAAGAGGAGGATGAGGAGCTAGAGGAGGAGGGGGAGGAAGAGGAGGAGAAGAAGGAGGAGGAGGAAGTGGAGTAAGAGGAGGAGGAGGAGGAAGAAGTGGGGAAGAGGAGGAGAAGGAGGGGAGGAGGAGGAGTAGGAGGAAGGCGAGCAAGAGGGGGTGGTGTAGGAGGAAGGGGAGGAAGAGGAGGAGGAGGAGGAAGAAGGGGAAGAAGAGGAGGAGGTGGAAGGGGAGGAGGAGGAGGGGAGGAAGAGGATGCGGAGCAGGAGTATGAGCAGCAGGAGGAAAGGGAGGAAGAGGAGCCGGACGAAGGTGAGGAAGAGGAGGAGGAGGAGCTGGAGGAAGAGGAAGGGGAGGACCAGGATGAAGAGGCGGAGGAGGAAGGGTAGGAGGAGGTGTAAGATGAGGAGGAAGAGGAGGAAGAGGAGGAAGAGGAGGAGGAAGAGGAGGAGGAGGAGGGGGTAGAAGAGGAGGAGGAGGGGAGGAAGAGGAGGAGGAGGAGGATGGGAGGAAGAGTAGGATGAGGAGGAGGAGGTGGAAGAGGTGGAGGGGAGGAAGGAGTGGAAGGGAAGGATGAGGAGGAGGAGGAAGGGTGAAGAGGAGGAGGAGGAGGATGAAGGGAGAAGGAGGTGTAAGTTTTGGATGAAGGGAGGAAGAGCCTGAGGAAGGGGAGGAAGAGGAGGAGGAAGAGTAGGAGGAGGAGGGGGAGGAAGAGGAGGAGGAGGGGGTGATAGAGGAGGAGCAGGAGGATGGGGAGGAAGAGGAGGAGGCGGAAAAGTAGTAGGGTGGTGAGGTAGAGGAGGAAGAGGAGGTAGAGGAGGAGGAGGAGGAGGACGCAGAGGAAGAGGAGGAGGAGGACTGCGAGGAGGAGGGGGGAGGAGGATGAAGTGGAGGAAGAGATGGAGGAGGAATGGGAGCAAGAGGAGAAGGAATGAGAGGAAGAGGAGGAGGAAGGGGCAGAAGAGGAGAAAGAGGAGGAAGGGGAGGAAGAGGAGGTGGGGGAGGAAGCAGATAAGAGGACAAAGAGGAGGAGCAGGAAGAGGAGGCGAGCAGGAAGAGGAGGCGGTGGACGAGAAGTAAAGCGAGGAAGAGGAGGAGGAGCAGGAGGAAGGGGAGGAAGAGGAAGAAGAGGAGGAGGAGGAGGAGGAAGAGGAGGATGAAGAGTTAGAGGAGGAGGGGGAGAAAGAGGAGGAGGAGAAGGAGGAGGAGGAAGGGGAGTAAGAGGAGGAGGAGGAGGAAGAAGTGTTGAAGAGGAGGAGCAGGAAAAGGAGGAAGAGGAGGAGGTGGATGAGGAGGTAGGCGAGGAGGAGGAGGAGGAAGGGGAGGAAGAGGAGCAGGAGGAGGAGGAGGGAGAGCAGGATGGGGAGTTGTAGGAGGAGGGGGAGGAAGAGGAGGAGAGGGAGGAAGAGGAGGAGGAGATGGAGGAGGAGGAAGCGGAGTAAGAGGAGGAGGAGGAGGAAGAAGTGGGGACGAGGAGGAGGAGCTGGGGGAGGAGGAATGGGAGGAAGGGGAGGAAGAGAAGGAGGAGAAGGAAGGGGTGGAAGAAGAGGAGGAGGAGGAAGGGGAGGAGGAGGAGCAGGAGGAAGGGGAGGAAGAGGAGGTGGAGGAGGATGAAGGGGAGGAAGAGGAGGAGGAGGAAGGGGATGAAGGGGAGTAAGATGAAAAGGAGGAGGCCGAGGGGGAGGAAGAGAAGGAGGAGCAGGAGTAAGAGGAGGGTTAGGAAAGGGAGGAAGAGGAGCAGGTGAAAGGCAAGGAAGAGGAGGAGGAGGAGGATGGGGAGAAAGAGGAGGAGGAGGAGGAGAAGGAGGAGGAAGGGGAGGAAGAAGAGGAGGAGGAGGAGGAAGGGGATGGAGAGGAGTAGGATGAAGTGGAGGAAGATGAGTAGGAGGAGGTTAAAGGGGATGAAGAGGAGAAGGAGGAAGGGAAGGAAGAGGAGGTGGAGGATGAGAAGAACGGGGATGAAGGGGAGCAAGAGGAGGAGGAGGAGGAGGAGGAAGGGGAGGATGAGGAGGAGGTAGAGGAAGAGGAAGGGGAGGAAGAGGTTGAAGAGGTGGAGGATTAAGGGGAGGAGGAGTTGGAAGAGGAGGAGGAAGGGGTGGAAGAGGAGGAGGAAGGGAGGAAGAGGGGGAGGAAGAGGATGAGGAGGAGGAGGGGTAGAAGAGGAGGAGGAGGAGGAGGAAGGGGAGGATGAGGAGAATTAGAAAGTCAAGGAAGAGGAGGAGGAGGTGGAAGTCGATGAAGAGGAGGTGGAGGAGGATGGGGAGGAATAGGAGTAGGAGGAGGAGGAAGGGGTGGAAGAGGAGGATGAGGGGTAAAGGGAGGAGGAGGAGGAGGAGGAAGGGGTGGAAATGGAGGAGGGGAGGAGGAGGTGGAAGGGAGGAAGAGGAGTAGGAGGAGGAAAGGGGAAAGAGGAGGAGGAGGTGGAGAAGGAGGATGGGAGGAAGGGGAGGAAGAGAAGGAGGAGAAGAAGGAAGGGGTGGAAGAGGAGGAGGAGGAGGATGAAGGGGATGATGAGGAGGAGGAGGAACGGGAGGATGAGGATTTGGAGGAGGAAGAAGGGGAGGAAGAGGAGGAGGATGAGGGGGAAGTTGTGTAAGAGGAGGAGGAGGATGGGGAGGAGGAGTAGGAGGAATTCGAGGAAGAGGGGGTGGAGGAGGAGGAAGGGGAGGAAGAGGAGGAGGAGGGAGGAAGAGGAGGATAGCAGGAGTTGGAGGAGGAGGAGGAGGAGGAAAGGGAGGAAGAGGAGCAGGAGGAAAGCGAGGTAGAGGAGGTGGAAGAGGATGGGGAGGAAGAGGAGGACGGGTGGGTGAAGGAGGAGGAGGAAGGAGAGGAAGAGGCGGAGGAGCAGGAGGAGGAGGAAGGGGAGGAAGAGGAGCAGGAGGAAGCAGTCACGAGGAGGAAGAGGAGGAGCAGGAAGAGGAGGAAGTGTGTGAGGTGGATGAGGAGGAAGTTGAGGAAGAGGAGGAGGAGGAGGGTGAAGAGGAGGAAGAGGAGGAGAAAGGGAGGAAGTGGAGGAAGAGGAGGAGGAAGGGGAGGAAGAGGAGGAGGTGCAGGATGAGGGGGAAGAGGAGGAGGAGGAGGAGGAAGGGGAGGAAGAGGAGGAAGAGCAGGAGGAGGAGGAGGAAGGGCAGGAAGAGCAGAAGGAGGAGGGGAAGTTGTGGAAGTAGAGGAGGAGGAAAGGAGGAGGAGCAGAAGGAATTTGAAGAAGAGCGGGTGAGGAGGAGGAAGGGGAGGAAGGGGAGGAGGAGCAGGTGGTGGAGGAGGAGGAGGAGGAAAGGGAGGAAGAGGAGCAGGAGGAAAGCGAGGTAGAGGATGAGGAAGAGAATGGGGAGGAAGAGGAGGAGGAGGAGTATAGAAGGAGGACGAGAAGGGGCGGAAGCGGCAGAGGAGCAGCAGTAGGAGGAAAGGGGAGGAAGAGGAGGAGGAGGAAGGGGAGGAGTAGGAGGAAGGGGATGAATGGGAGGAAGAGGAGGAGTAGGAGGTGGGAGGTGTAGAAGAGAAGCAGGAGGCGGATGAAGGGGAGGAAGAGGAGGAGGAAGGGGAGGAAGAGGAGGAGGAAGGGGAGTAAGTGGAGGATCAGGAGCTGGAACAGGAGGAGGAGGAGGTTGAGGAAGAGGAGGAGGAGGGAGAGTAAGAGGAGGAGGAGGAGTAAGTGGAGGAAGAGGAGCAGATGGAATATGAGGAAGAGGAGGAGGAGGAGGACGGGGATGAAGAGGAGGATTAGGAGGAAGAGGAGGAGGAGGGAGGAAGAGGAGGAAGAGGAGGTGGAGGAGGAGGAGGAAGGGAGGAAGAGGAGGAGGAGCAGGATGAGGAGGTAAAGAGAGGAGGAGGAGGAACGGGGGGAAGAGGAGGAGGAGGGGAGGAAGAGGAGGCAGAGCAGGAGTTGGAGGAGGAGGAGGAAAGGGAGGAAGAGGAGCAGGAGGAAAGCGAGGTAGAGGAGGTGGAAGAGGATGGTGAGGAAGAGGAGGAGGAGTAGGAGAAGGAGGAGGAGGAAGGGGAGTAAGAGGCAGAGGAGCAGGAGGAGGAGGAAGGGGAGGAAGGGGAGCAGGAGAAGCGGTCAGGAGGAGGAAGAGGAGGAGCAGGAAGAGGAGGAAGTGGGTGAGGTGGATGAGGAGGAAGTCAAGGAAGAGGAGGAAGAGGAGGATGAAGAGGAGGAAGAGGAGGAACAGGAGGAGGAAGGGGAGGAAGAGGAGGAAGAGCAGGAGGAAGGGGAGGAAGAGGAGGAGGTGCAGGATGAGGAGGAAAAGGAGGAGGAGGAGGAGGAAGGGGAGGAAGAGGAGGAAGAGGATGAGGAGGAAGGGCAGGAAGAGCAGGAGGAGGAGGGGGAAGTTGTGGAAGAGGAGGAGGAGGAGGAACGGGAAGAGGAGTAGAAGGAATTCGAGGAAGAGGGGGTGGAGGAGGAGGAAGGGTAGGGAGGGGAGGAGGAGCAGGTGTTGGAGGAGGAGGAATAGGAAAGGGAGGAAGAAGAGCAGGAGGAAAGCGAGGTAGAGGAGGAAGAGAACGGGGAGGAAGAGGAGGAGGAGTATAGAAGGATGACGAGGAAGGGGCGGAAGAGGCAGAGGAGCAGCAGTAGGAGGAAGGGCAGGAGGAGGAGGAGGAAGGAGTGGAAGGGGAGGAGTAGGAGGAAGGGGAGAAATGGGAGTAAGAGGAGGAGTAGGAGGTGGGAGGTGCAGAAGAGAAGGAGGAGGAGGATCAATGGGAGGATTAGGAGGAAGAAGAGGAGGAAGGGGAGGAAGAGGAGAAGAGAAGGAAGAGGAGGAGGAGGAGGAGGAGGAAGGGGAGGAAGAGGAGGAGGAGCAGGATGAGGAGTAAGAGGAGGAGGAGGAGGAAGGGGAGGAAGAGGAGGAAGAGTAGCAGGACGAAGGGCAGGAACAGTAGGAGGAAGGGCAGGAAGAGGGGGAGGAAGGGGAGAAAGATGAGGAGAAGAAGGAGGAGGAGGAGGAGCAAGGGGAAGAAGAGGAGGAGTAAGGGGAGGAAGATGAGGAGGAGGAGGTGGAAGGGGTTGAGGAGGAGGAGGAGGATGAGGTGGAAGAGGAGGAGGAGAAAGGCGAGGAAAAGGAAGAGGAGGAGGAAGGAGAGGAAGAGGAGGAGGAGGGGAGGAAGAAAAGGAAGAGGAGGAGGAGGAGGAAGGGGAGGAAGAGGAGTAGGAGGAGGAAGTGGAGTAAGCGGAAGTGGAGGAGGAGGAAGGGGGAAAAGGAGGAGGAGCAGGATGAGGATGAAGGGGAGGAAGAGGAGCAGGAGGAGGAAGGGGAGGAAGCAGAGGAGTAGGAGGAAGGGGAGGAATGGGAGGAAGAGGAGGAGTAGGAGGTGGAAGGGGATAGAAGAGGAGGAGGAGCAGGATGAAGGGGAGGAAGGGGAGGAAGTAGAGGATGATGAGCTGGAACAGGAGGAGGAGGAGGGTGAGGAAGAGGAGGAGGAGGAGGACGGGGATGAAGAGGAGGAGGTGAAGGAGAAGTAGGAGGAAGGGGATGAAGTGGAGGAGGAGGAAGTGGTCAAGAAGAGGAAGAGGAGGAGCAGGAAGAGGAGGGAAAAAGGGAGGTGGACGAGGAGGAAGTCGAGGAAGAGGAGGAGCAGGATGAAGGGGAGGAAGAGGAAAAGAGGGGAAGGAAGAGGAGGAAGAGGAGGAGGAAGGGGAGGAAGAGGATGAGGAGCAAGATGAGGAGGAAGAGGAGGAGGAGGAGGAGGAGTAAGGGAAGGAAGAGGAGAAAGAGGAGGAGGAGGAAGGGCAGGAAGAGCAAGAGGAAGGAGTAAGAGGAGGAGGAGGTGGAGGAAGAGGAATGGGAGTATGGGGAGGAAGAGAGGGGGAGGAGTGGGAAGTTGTGAAAGAGGAGGAGGAGAAACGGGAGGAGGAGTAGGAGGAATTCGAGGAAGAGGGGGTGGAGGAGGAGGAAGGGGAAGAAGGGGAGGAAGAGGAGGATGAGTGGAGGAAGAGGAGGGGGAGCAGGAGTAGGAGGAGGAGGAGGAAAGGGAGGAAGAGGAGCAGGGGGAAAGCGAGGAGGCGGAAGAGGACGGGGAAGAAGAGGCAGAGAAGCAGGAGTAGGAGGAAGGGGAGGAAGAGGAGGAGGAGCAAGGGGAGGAAACAGAGGAGTAGGAGGAAGGGGAGGAATGGGAGGAAGAGGAGGAGTAGGAGGTGGGAGGGGTAGAAGAGGAGGAGGAGGAGTGTGAAGGGAAGGAAGAGGAGGAGGAATGGGAGGAAGTGGAGGATGAGTAGCTGGAAAAGGAGGAGATGGCGGGTGAGGAAGAGGAGGAGGTGGGCGAGTAAGAGAAGGAGGAAGGGGAGGAAGAGGAGTACGAGGAAGGTGAGGAAGATGAGGAGGAGGAGCACAGGGAGGAAGAGGAGGAGGAGGAGGAAGCGGTCAAGAGGATGAAGAGGAGGAGCAGGAAGAGGAGGAAGAGGGGGAGGTGTATAAGGAGGAAGTCGAGGAAGAGGAGGAGCAGGAGTATGATGAAGGGGAGGAAGAGAAGGAAGAGGAGGAGGAGGAGGAAGAAGGGGAGGAAGAGGAGGAGGAGCAGCAAGAGGAGGAAGAGGAGGAGGAGGAAGGGGAGGAAGAGGAGGAGGAGGAGGAAGATGAGGAGTAGAAGGAGGAGGAGGTGGTGCAAGGGGAGGAAGAGGAGGAGGAAGGGGAGGAAGGGGAGAAGGAAGGGGAGGAGGAACAGGAGTAATGGGAGATGGGATAGAAGAGGAGGAGGAGGAGGAGCAAGGGAAGGAATAGGAGGAGGAAGGCATGTAAGAGGAGGAGGAGGAAGAGGAAGAGGAGGAGGAGGAAGGGGAGGAGGAGGTGGAAGAGGAGGAGGAGAAAGGGGAGGAAGAGGAGGAGGAGGAGAAATGTGAGGAAGAGGAGGAGGAGGAAGGGGAGGAGGAGGTGAAAAAGGATCATGAGGAGGTAGAGCTGGAGGAGGAGGAGGAGGAAGGTGAAGGAGAGGAGGAGGAAGAGGAAGGAAGGAAGAGAAGGAAGTGGTGGAGGAGGATGAGGAGGATGAGGAGGAAGGGTAGGAAGGGGAGGAGAGGAGGAGAAAGGGGATGAAGAGGAGGAGGAGGATTTGGCGAAGGAGAAGGAAGAGGATGAAGAGGAGGAGGAGCAGGAGGAAGGGGAGGATGAGGAGGAAGAGGAGGAGGAGGAGGAGAAAGGTGAGGAAGAGGAGGTGGAGGATGAGGAAGGGGAGGAAGAGGAGGAAGAAGAGGAGGAGGTGGCAGAGGAGAAGGAAGATGAGGAGGAAGTAGACGTGGAGGAGGGCAAGGAAGAGAAGGAGAAGGAAGTCAAGGATGAGGAGGAAGGGGAGGAAGAGGAGGAAAAGGAGGAGGAGGAGAAGGGAGTGGAGGAGGAAGAGGTGGAGGAAGGGGAGGAAGAGGAGTAGGAGGAAGGGGAGGAAGAGGAGGAGGAGGAGGATGGGGAGGAATAGGAGTAGCAGGAGGAGGAAGGGGTGGAAGAGGAGGATGAGGTGGTAAAGGGAGGAGGAGGAGGAGGAGGAAGGGGTGGAAGAGGAGGAAGGAGAGGAGCAGGTGGAAGGGGAGGAAGAGGAGTAGGAGGAGGAAAGGGGAAAGAGGAGGAGGAGGTGGAGAAGGAGGAATGGGAGGAAGGGGAGGAAGAGAAGGAGGAGGAGAAGGAAGGGGTGGAAGAGGAGGAGGATAAGGGGATGATGAGGAGGAGGAGGAACGGGAGGACGAGGAGTTGGAGGAGGAAGAAGAGGAGGAAGAGGAGGAGGAGGAGGGGGAAGATGTGTAAGAGGAGGAGGAGGAAGGGGAGGAGGAGTAATGGGAATTCGAGGAAGAGGGGGTGGAGGAGGAGGAAGGGGAGGAAGAGGAGGAGGAGGGGGAGGAAGAGGAGGATAGGCAGGAGTTGGAGGAGGAGGAGGAAAGGGAGTAAGAGGAGCAGGAGGAAAGCAAGTTAGAGGAGGTGGAAGAGGACGGGGAGGAAGAGGAGGACGAGTGGGAGAAGGAGGAGGAGGAAGGGGAGGAAGAGGAGGATTAGGAGGAAGAGGAGGAGGAAGGGAGGAAGAGGAGGAAGTGGAGGAGGAGGAGGAGGAGGAAGGGGAGGAGAGGAGGAGGAGCAGGATGAGGAGTAAGAGGAGGAGGAGGAGGAAGGGGAGGAAGAGGAGGAGGAGGGGAGGAAGAGGAGGCGGAGCTGGAGTTGGAGGAGGGAGGAGGAAAGGGAGGAAGAGGAGCAGGACGAAAGCGAGGTAGAGGAGGTGGAAGAGGATGGTGAGGAAGAGGAGGAGGAGTAGGAGAAGGAGGAGGAGGAAGGGGATTAAGAGGCAGAGGAGCAGGAGGAGGAGGAAGGGGAGGAAGGGGAGCAGGAGGAAGCGGTCAGGAGGAGCAAGAGGAGGAGCAGGAAGAGGAGGAAGAGGGTGAGGTGGATGAGGAGGAAGTCAAGGAAGAGGAGGAAGAAGAGGATGAAGAGGAGGAAGAGGAGGAACAGGAGGAGGAAGGGGAGGAAGAGGAGGAAGAGCAGGAGGAAGGGGAGAAGAGGAGGAGGTGCAGGATGAGGAGGAAGAGGAGGAGGAGGAGGAGTAAGGGGAGGAAGAGGAGGAAGAGGAGGAGGAGGAAGGGCAGGAAGAGCAGGAGGAGGAGAGGGAAGTTGTGGAAGAGGAGGAGGAGGAAAGGGAGGAGGAGTAGAAGGAATTCGAGGAAGAGGGGGTGGAGGAGGAGGAAGGTAGGAGGGGAGGCGGAGCAGGTGTTGGAGGAGGAGGAATAGGAAAGGAAGGAAGAGGAGCAGGAGGAAAGCGAGGTAGCGGAGGAAGAGAACGGGGAGGAAGAGGAGGAGGCGTATAGAAGGATGACGAGGAAGGGGCAGAAGAGGCAGAGGGGCAGCAGTAGGAGGAAGGGGAGGAGGAGGAGGAAGGAGAGGAAGGGGAGGAGTAGGAGGAAGGGGAGGAATGGGAGGAAGAGGAGGAGTAGGAGGTGGGAGGTGTAGAAGAGAAGGAGGAGGAGGATCAAGGGGAGGATTAGGAGGAAGACGAGGAGGAAGGGGAGGAAGAGGAGAAGAGAAGGAAGAGGAGGAGGAGGAGGAGGAGGAAGGGGAGGAAGAGGAGGAGGAGCAGGATGAGGAGTAAGAGGAGGAGGAGGAAGGGGAGGAAGAGGAGGAAGAGTAGGAGGAGGAAGGGCAGGAACAGTAGGAGGAAGAGCAGGATGAGGGGGAGGAAGGGGAGAAAGATGAGGAGATGAAGGAGGAGGAGGAGGAGCAAGGGGAAGAAGAGGAGGAGGAAGGGGAGGAAGATGAGGAGGAGGAGGTGGAAGGGGTTGAGGAAGAGGAGGAGGATGAGGTGGAAGAGGAGGAGGAGAAAGGCGAGGAAAAGGAAGAGGAGGACAAAGGAGAGGAAGAGGAGGAGGAAGGGGAGGAAGAGGAGGAAGAGGAGGAGGGAGGAAGGGGAGAAGAGGAGTAGGAGGAGGAAGTGGAGTAAGCGGAAGTGGAGGAGGAGGAAGGGGGAAAAGGAGGAGGAGCAGGAGGAGGATGATGGGGAGGAAGAGGAGGAGGAGGAGGAGGAGGAAGGGGAGGAAGCGGAGGAGTAGGAGGAAGGGGAGGAATGGGAGGCAGAGGAGGAGTAGGAGGTGGGAGAGGTAGAAGAGGAGGAGGAGCAGGATGAAGGGGAGGAAGAGGAGGAGGAAGGGAGGAAGTGCAGGATGAGGAGCTGGAACAGGAGGAGGGTGAGGAAGAGGAGGAGGAGAGGATGGGGATGAAGAGGAGGAGGTGAAGGAGAAGTAGGAGGAAGGGGATGAAGAGGAGGAGGAGGAAGCGGTCAAGAAGAGGAAGAGGAGGAGCAGGAAGAGGAGGAAAAGAGGGAGGTGGACGAGGAGGAAGTCGAGGAAGAGGAGGAGCAGGATGAAGGGGAGGAAGAGGAAGAAAGAGGGAAGGAAGAGGAGGAAGAGGAGGAGGAAGGGAGGAAGAGGATGAGGAGCAAGATGAGGAGGAGAGGAGGAGGAGGAGGAGGAGTAAGGGGAGGAAGAGGATGAAGAGGAGGAGGAGGGGGATGAAGGGGAGGAAGAGGAGGAGGAGGAAGCAGTCAGGAGGAGGAAGAGGAGGAGCAGGAAGAGGAGGAAGTGGGTGAGGTGGATGAGGAGGGTGTCGAGGAAGAGGAGGAGGAGGGTGAAGAGGAGGAAGAGGAGGAGGAAGGGGAGGAAGAGGAGGAAGAAGGGGAGGAAGAGGAGGAGGTGCAGGATGAGGAGGAAGAGGAGGAGGAGGGGGAAAGGGGAGGAAGAGGAGGATGAGCAGGAGGAGGAGGAGGAAGGGGCAGGAAGAGCAGGAGGAGGAGGGGGAAGTTGTGGAAGTAGAGGATAAGGAAAGGGAGGAGGAGCAGAAGGAATTTGAGGAAAAGGAATTTGAGGAAGAGGGGGTGGTGGAGGAGGAAGGGGAGAAAGGGGAGGAGGAGCAGGTGGTGGAAGAGGAGGAAGAGGAAAGGGAGGAAGAGGAGCAGGAGGAAAGCGAGGTAGAGGAGGAGGAAGAGAACGGGGAGGAAGAGGAGGAGGAGTATAGAAGGAGGACGAGGAAGGGGCGGAAGAGGCAGAGGAGCAGCAGTAGGAGGAAAGGGGAGGAAGAGGAGGAGGAGGAAGGGGAGGAGTAGGAGGAAGGGGATGAATGGGAGGAAGAGGAGGAGTAGTAGGTGCGAGGTGTAGAAGAGAAGCAGGAGGGGGATGAAGGGGAGGAAGAGGAGGTGGAAGGGGAGGAAGAGGAGGAGGAAGGGGAGGAATTGGAGGATCAGGAGATGGAACAGGAGGAGGAGGAGGGTGAGGAAGAGGAGGAGGAGGGAGAGTAAGAGGAGGAAGAGGAGTAAGTGGAGGAAGAGGAGCAGATGGAATATGAGGTAGAGGAGGAGGAGGAGGACGGGGATGAAGAGGAGGATTAGGAGGCAGGGGAGGAGGAAGGGGAGGAAGAGGAGGAGGAGGAGAAGGAGGAAGGGGAGGAAGAGGAGGAGGAGCAGGATGAGGAGTAAGAGGAGGAGGAGGAGGAAGGGGAGGAAGAGGAGGAAGAGAAGGAGGAGGGGAGGAAGAGGAGGCGGAGCAGGAGTTGGAGGAGGAGGAGGAAAGGGAGGAAGAGGAGCAGGAGGAAAGCAAGGTAGAGGAGGTGGAAGAGGATGGTGAGCAAGAGGAGGAGGAGTAGGAGAAGGAGGAGGAGGAAGGGGAGTAAGAGGCAGAGAAGCAGGAGGATGAGGAAGGGGAGGAAGGGGAGCAGGAGGAAGCGGTCAGGAGGAGGATGAGGAGGAGCAGGAAGAGGAGGAAGAGGGTGAGGTGGATGAGGAGGAAGTCGAGGAAGAGGAGGTAGAGGAGGATGAAGAGGAGGAAGAGGAGGAAGAGGAGGAACAGGAGGAGGAAGGGGAGGAAGAGGAGGAAGAGCAGGAGGAAGGGGAGGAAGAGGAGGAGTGCAGGATGAGGAGGGAGTGAAGGAGGAGGACGAGGAAGGGGAGGAAGAGGAGGAAGAGGAGGAGGAGGAAGGGCAGGAAGAGCAGGAGGAGGAGCGGGAATTTGTGGAAGAGGAGGAGGAGGAAAGGGAGGAGGAGTAGAAGGAATTTGAGGAAGAGGGAGTGGAGGAGGAGGAAGGGTAGGGAGGGGAGGAGGAGCAGGTGTTGGAGGAGGAGGATTAGGAAAGGGAGGATCCAGGAGCAGGAGGAAAGCGAGGTAGAGGAGGAAGAGAACGGGGAGGAAGAAGAGGAGGAGTATAGAAGGAGGACGAGGAAGGGGCGGAAGAGGCAGAGGAGCAGCAGTAGGAGGAAGGGGAGGAGGAGGAAGGGGAGGAAGGGGAGGAGTTGGAGGAAGGGGAGGAATGGGAGGAAGAGGAGGAGTAGGAGGTGGGAGGTGTAGAAGAGAAGGAGGAGGAGGATCAAGGGGAGGATTAGGAGGAGGAGTAGGAGGAGGAAGGGCAGGAACAGTAGGAGGAAGGGCATGAAGAGGGGGAGGAAGGGGAGAAAGATGAGGAGAAGAAGGAGGAGGAGGAGGAGCAAGGGGAAGAAGAGGAGGAGGAAGGGGAGGAAGATGAGGAGGAGGAGGTGGAAGGGGTTGAGGAGGAGGAGGAGGATGAGGTGGAAGAGGAGGAGGAGAAAGGCGAGGAAAAGGAACAGGAGGAGGAAGGAGAGGAAGAGGAGGAGGAAGGAGAGGAAGAGGAGGAAGAGGAGGAGGAGGAAGGGGAGGAAGCGGAGGAGTAGGAGGAAGGGGAGGAATGGGAGGATGAGGAGGAGTAGGAGGTGGGAGGGGTAGAAGAGGAGGAGGAGCAGGATGAAGGGGAGGAAGAGGAGGAGGAAGGGGAGGAATTGGAGGATGAGGAGCTGGAACAGGAGGAGGAGGAGGGTGAGGAAGAGGAGGAGGAGGAGGACGGAGATGAAGAGGAGGAGGTGAAGGAGAAGTAGGAGGAAGGGGATGAAGAGGAGGAGGAGGAAGCGGTCAAGAAGAGGAAGAGGAGGAGCAGGAAGAGGAGGAAAAGAGGGAGGTGGACGAGGAGGAAGTCGAGGAAGAGGAGGAGCAGGATGAAGGGGAGGAAGAGGAAGAAGAGGGGAAGGAAGAGGAGGAAGAGGAGGAGGAGGAGGAGGAAGAGCAGGAGAAAGGGGAGGTAGTGGAGTAAGAGGAGGAGGAGCAGGAGGATGTGGTGGAGGAGGAAGGGGAGGATGAGGAGGGCAAGAGTAGGAGGAGGAGGAAAGGGAGGAAGAAGAGTAGGAGGAGAAGGAAGGGGAGAAGATGAGGAGGAGGAGGAAAAGAAAGGGGAGAAGGTGCTTAAAGAGGAGGAGGAAGGGGGAAGAGGAGGATGAGGAGGAGTGGGGAAGAGGAGGAGGAGGAGGAGGAGGAGGAAGTCAAGGAAGTAAAGGAGGAGTAAGAGCAGGAGGAGGAGGAAGAGGAGGTGGAGGAGGAACGGGTAGAGGAGGTGGAAGAGGAGGCGGAGGAGGAGGAAGAGGAGCAGGAGGTGGAGAAAAGTGAGGAAGAGGAGAAGGAGGAGGTGGAAGGGGAGGAAGATGAGGTGGAGGTGTAAGGGGAAGAGAAGGAGGAGGAGGACGATGAGGAGAAAGAGGAGTAGGAGGAGGAGAAAGGTGAGGAAGAGGAGGACGAGGAGGAAGAGGAGGAGGAGGAGGAGGAGAAAGTGTAGGAAGAGGAGGAAGAGGAGGAGGAGAAAGGGACAAGAGGAGAAAGAGGAGGAGCAGGAAGAAGAAGAGGAGGAGTTGTACAAGGAGAAAGGTGCAGAAGAGGAGGAGGAGGAGGATGAAGGGGAGGAAGTGGGGAAGGAGGAGGAGAAAGGGGTGGAGGGGGAGGAGGGAGGGGAGGAAGGTGAGGAGGAAGGGGAGGAATAAGAGGAGGTGGAGGAGGAAGTAGCGTAAGAGGAGGGGAAGGAAGATGAGGAGGAGAAAGGTGAGAAAGAGGAGGTGGAGGAGAAGGAAGTGGAGGAAGAGGAGGAGGAGGAGGAATGGGAGTAAGAGGAGGAGCAGGAGGAAGGGGAGGGAAAGGAGGAGGAGGCAGAAGAGGAGGAAGGGGAGGAAGAGGAGGAGAATGAGGAAGAGAAAGGGGAGCAGGTGGACCAGGAGGAAGGTGAGGAAGATGAGGAGGAGAAGGGGATGAAGGGGAGGAAGTGGAAGTGGATGAGGATGAGGAAGGGTTGGAAGAGGAGGAGGTAGAGAATGAGGAAGGGGTGGAAGAGGATGAGGAGGAGGAAGGGGAGGAGGAGGTTGAAGAGGAGGAGGAGGAGGAGCAAGGGGAAGAAGAGGAGGAGGAAGGGGAGGAAGATGAGGAGGAGGAGGTGGAAGGGGTTGAGGAGGAGGAGGAGGATGAGGTGGAAGAGGAGGAGGAGAAAGGCGAGGAAAAGGAACAGGAGGAGGAAGGAGAGGAAGAGGAGGAGGAAGGAGAGGAAGAGGAGGAAGAGGAGGAGGAGGAAGGGGAGGAAGCGGAGGAGTAGGAGGAAGGGGAGGAATGGGAGGATGAGGAGGAGTAGGAGGTGGGAGGGGTAGAAGAGGAGGAGGAGCAGGATGAAGGGGAGGAAGAGGAGGAGGAAGGGGAGGAATTGGAGGATGAGGAGCTGGAACAGGAGGAGGAGGAGGGTGAGGAAGAGGAGGAGGAGGAGGACGGAGATGAAGAGGAGGAGGTGAAGGAGAAGTAGGAGGAAGGGGATGAAGAGGAGGAGGAGGAAGCGGTCAAGAAGAGGAAGAGGAGGAGCAGGAAGAGGAGGAAAAGAGGGAGGTGGACGAGGAGGAAGTCGAGGAAGAGGAGGAGCAGGATGAAGGGGAGGAAGAGGAAGAAGAGGGGAAGGAAGAGGAGGAAGAGGAGGAGGAAGGGGAGGAAGAGGATGAGGAGCAAGATGAGGTGGAAGAGGAGGAGGAGGAGGAGGAGTAAGGGGAGGAAGAGGAGGAAGAGGAGGTGGAGGAAGGGCAGGAAGAGCAAGAGGAAGGGGTAAGAGGAGGAGGAGGTGGAGGAAGAGGAATGGGAGGAAGGGGAGGAAGAGAGGGGGGAGGTGGGGGAAGTTGTGAAAGAGGAGGAGGAGAAAGGGGAGGAGGAGTAGGAGGAATTCGAGGAAGAGGGGGTGGAGGAGGAGGAAGGGGAAGAAGGGGAGGAAGAGGAGGATGAGGGGAGGAAGAGGAGGGGGAGCAGGAGTAGGAGGAGGAGGAGGAAAGCGAGGAGGAGGAAGAGGACGGGGAAGAAGAGGCAGAGGAGCAGGAGTAGGAGGAAGGGGAGGAAGAGGAGGAGGAGGAAGGGGAGGAAACAGAGGAGTAGGAGGAAGGGGAGGAATGGGAGGAAGAGGAGGAGTAGGAGGTGGGAGGGGTAGAAGAGGAGGAGGAGGAGTGTGAAGGGAAGGAAGAGGAGGAGGAATGGGAGGAAGTGGAGGATGAGGAGCTGGAACAGGAGGAGATGGCGGGTGAGGAAGAGGTGGAGGCGGGCGAGTAAGAGAAGGAGGAAGGGGAAGAAGAGGAGCATGAGGAAGGTGAGGAAGATGAGGGGGAGGAGCACAGGGAGGAAGAGGAGGAGGAGGAAGCAGTCAAGAGGGTGAAGAGGAGGAGCAGGAAGAGGAGGAAGGGGGTAGGTATATAAGGAGGAAGTCGAGGAAGAGGAGGAGCAGGAGTATGATGAAGGGGAGGAAGAGAAGGAAGAGGAGGAAGAGGAGGAGGAAGAAGGTGAGGAAGAGGAGGAGGAGGAGGAAGATGAGGAGGAGAAGGAGGAGGAGGTGGTGCAAGGGGAGGAAGAGGAGGAGGAAGGGGAGGAAGGGGAGAAGGAAGGGGAGGAAGAAGAGGAGTAATGGGAGAACTGGACGGAAGAGGAGGAGGAGGAGGAGCAAGGGAAGGAATAGGAGGAGGAAGGCGAGTAAGAGGAGGAGGAGGAAGAGGAAGAGGAGGAGGAGGAGGAAGGGGAGGAGGAGGTGGAGGAGGAGGATGAGAAAGGAGAGGAAGAGGAGGAGGAGGAGAAATGTGAGGAAGAATAGGAGGAGGAGGAGGGAGGGGAGGAGGAGGTGAAAGAGGATCATGAGGAGGTAGAGCTGGAGGAGGAGGAGGAGGAAGGGGAAGGAAAGGAGGAGGAAGAGGAAGGGAAGGAAGAGAAGGAAGTGGTGGAGGAGGATGAGGAGGATGAGGAGGAAGAGGAGGAAGGGGAGGAAGAGGAGGAGAAAGGGGATGAAGAGGAGGAGGAGGATTTGGCGAAGGAGAACAAAGAGGATGAAGAGGAGGAGGAGCAGGAGGAAGGGGAGGATGTGGAGGAAGAGGAGGAGGAGGAGGAGAAAGGTGAGGAAGAGGAGGTGGAGGATGAGGAATGGGAGGAAGAGGAGGAAGAAGAGGAGGAGGTGGCGGAGGTGAAGGAAGATGAGGAGGAAGTAGACGTGGAGGAGGGCGAGGAAGAGGAGGATAAGGACGTCAAGGAAGAGGAGAAAGGGGAGGAACAGGAGGAAAAGGAGGAGGAGGAGGAGGAAGGGGAGGAAGAGGAGGATGAGCAGGAGGAGGAGGAGAAGGGAGGGGAGGAGGAGGAGGTGGAGGAAGGGGAGGAAGATGAGTAGGAGGAAGGGGAGGATGAGGAGGAGGAGGAGGAGGAGGAAGGGAGGAAGTTTTGGAGGAGGTGGAGGAGGCGGAAAGGGGAGGAGGAGGCAGAGGAGGAGGAAGGGGGAGGAGGAGGCAGTGGAGGAGTAAGGGGAGGAAGTGGAGATGGAGGACGAAGGGGAGGAGGAGGAGATGGAAGAGGGGGAGGAGGTGGAGGAAGGGGAGGAAGAGGAGGAGGAGGAGGAGGAGGAAGGTGGTGGTGCATTCAGAACCACATGCAAAAACCACTTTTGCCCACTGCGCCACCGCCCCCCACCCAATGCCACCAGCACAAAGCAGTCCTGTAAAGAACCAAACCGCCCTTCACAGCCCCCCATTACTCACTGTCAATTCATGTCTTCCCATTCATCATCACACGACTGAAAAGGCCACTTGCCAGCCAGCAACCAAGAATGGGCAAGGCGAGAAAGTGGCGAAAAAAGAATAATGGCCCAGAAATTCGGGTCCCCACGGGTGAGTACGTGCTGGGTACTCACGTGTAGGCCCAACGAAAGTGCCGGTTTCATGCATGCACTGCACACGCGCGGGAAACCGGAACTTCCGTTACCTTAAAGGAAGGGGTTCACAAGTCGAACGCATGTGCTGGAGAGGCAGCGTGTACGCCTGGAACTTCTGTTTTTTTTCCAGGTTTCTCCGGGAGGGTAAGTCTCCAGCAACTATGCTTATCAAAAGCAGTCGCAAAGCCTGCTTTTAACAAGGTAAGTGTTGAATTAAGTAAAATTAAAACATCTTTTCCACAGGTTTATTATTTTTAAATACCTTAAAGAAAGGTAAGTTTATTTTTAGCCCCGTTAGAAACTGTAATTAATTTTTTCAAAAATTTAAATTATTGCTTAAAATAGTTAATTTATGTAATTTATAGTTATTTTAAAAATGTGATTTTTAAAAAATGTATTCTGAAGTTTTAGTTATGTTTTGGGGCTGAATTGTATTCATAGATTTGACGGGTCTTCCTGTCAAATCTATGAATGTAGATTCCCTGCTACTATTGGCTCTCCATGGCCCACGTGGTCCCAGGGGACGCTTCGAACTAACTGCGCCCCTGGGATACACAAGCACTGCGCGCCGGCAGTTGGAGCAGGCCCTGGATCGAAATCCCACACGGGCCCACAGCACAACGGCCGGCGCGCTAGGTAAGTGCAAGTCGGAGGCTTGCGCCCGCAGGAAGCCTCCGAGCCAATTTTCTGGGCTATTAATATTTATGTGGCTTACATATAAAACAGAGACTTAACAATCTAATATTGTGTAACACACCCATCTACATAACCCTTGTGCAACTACGAATCTTTACTCTTCCTTTTCCTAGCACTCCTACATGGCGCAACTCCTGTGGCTTCAGCAGAGGTAGAGGTAGGCTGCTCACATCCCTGCTCTGACTGCCCAGATGCTCTTGGCCAACAGCCTCTGGGCTTTGGAGCCCATGAGTGCCCCGCCAAAGACTGCTCCACCTGCACCTGTGCAGGGGCAGACTCGGCCATCGGGACACGAGGCAGAATGTGGGGCTCTGACTGAGGGAGGGGGGGCTGCAATGGGGGAGCAGTGGAAGCACTTTGAACCGAGTCTCCACTTCCATGTTCACTTTCACCATCATCCCTCTAATGGCCCACCCGCACCTCCCTGCTGGCAATGAGCTGGAGAGCACTTTGCTCCAGATTAGTGGGGCGATGAACAGCCAAGGCTAGAGTTTCAGCAATCCTTGTTCAGGTGGAATTCACAGTGTGCAAGCCATTGATGTGGGCTGCATGCATTCATTTGATTGCCGTGTTTGATGCTCCATGCGGGAGGTCACTCTTTTCATGAACGAAGAGATCATTGCAAACGCTTGTGACATCATGCCACTCATGCTTGAGACCAACTTCTCCAATCTCTCTGCACAGTGCGGCTGGAAAGCCGGCCAGTACATCGCACATTCTCTGCTGCTGCTCCAGAAGTATTCTGTTCGTCAACGGCCCCCAAGGTTCAGCATCTGTGTCCAGCTGAGCAGAGCTTGGAGCCTCCGACGTGAACTCTCCACTGTTGTCCCTGTCTCCACCATCTGCTCTTGCTCACTTGTGATGTGTGAGTCACCAGGTGAAAACCCAACTATCTGCCTTACCAGTCCCACTGAAGTGTAAGTATCTGAGCTGGTGCATGGTCTGCATGAGTCCTGTGACTGTCCACCCTCAGAGTGACCGCCTCTGAGGAGTCATCGTCGTCCTCCAGCGGGACATGTGAAGGCCCCGTGGGAGATTAAAGACCTGAATCAGTTCTGTCAAGGTAAGAATCTTTGATGTTATCATTATGCCCATGATCATATTTCACCCGCTACTGACAACAAGTCAACATGAGTGAGTGTTGTAGGCCGTGTGGCTCTCTGATATTTCATTCTGTCACCAGGTAGCTGGGAGGCCCCCATCTCCCTATCTCTGATGGCCAGGCACGCCGAGACTCCACCGATGGCCAGCACCTCATTCTCTGCACTTGTTAGCTGTGAGATGGCTGGAGGGGGGGTTCTGTTACTTGGGGTGGAGGGTGTCTGTTATTAGTTGGGGTCTGTTACTGGGGCGGGAGGGGGCATCTGCCTCTCCATGGTGTTCTATGCTTTCTTCTCTTAAGGAGGGAAAGAAGAGACCTATGAGTGAGAGTAATGGCATGTGTTGAACGGATGGATAGACAGCACTTATTGAGGGTGACTATGAGGGAGAGGCATGACACTGCATAAGGATGAAAGGATGAGGGTGAGTGTCAGTGGTGGATGGACAGATGGGGATGTGAGGAAGTGCATAGACAGAGAGGGATCGGTGCACCCGCAAGGTAAGCTGGTGTGAGGAGTCATAAGAACATAAGAAATAGGACCATTCGGCCTCTCAAGCCTACTCCACCATTCAATAAGATCATGGCTGATATTCTACCTCATCTCCACTTTCGTGCACTATCCCCATATCCCTTGATTCCCTTAATATCCAAAAATCTATCGATCTCTGTCTTGAATATACTCAATGACTGAATCTCCACAGCCCTCTGGGGTAGAGAATTCCAAAGATTCATCACCCTCTGAGTGAAGAAATGTCTCCTCATCTCAGTCCTTAATGGCTGACCCCTTATTCCAAGACTGTGACCCCCTGGTTCTAGACTCCCCAGCCAGGGGAAACATCCTCGCTGCATCTACCCTGTTAAGCCCTGTAAGAATTTTATGTTTCAATGAGATCACCTCTCATTCTTCTAAACTCTAGAGAACATAGGCCTAGTCTACACAATCTCTCCTCATAGGACAATCCCTCTATCCCAGGAACCAGTCTGGTGAATCTTCGTTGCACTCCCTCTATGGCAAGAATATCTTTCCTTAGGTAAGGAGAGCAAAACTGTACACAATGCTCCAGGTGTGGTCTCACCAGGGCCCTATACAATTGCAGTAAGACATCTTTACTCTTATACTCAAATCCTCTTGTAATAAAGGCCAACATATCATTTGTTTTCCTAATTGCTTGCTGTACCTGCATGTTAACATTTAGTGATTCGTGTACAAGAACACCCAGGTCCCTCTGAACATCAACATTTCCCAATCTCTCACCATGTGCTGGAATAGGCTTGACAAAGCAGAGTGAGGGTGCTGGGGTGATACACACATCAGGATGTCGGTGAATGTACCATTACTTCTACCTTTCCTGCCCTGCTGAGGTCATTGAACCGCTTCCTGCATTGTATCCAGGAGCGTGGCATCATGCTCCAGCTGCTGACCTCCCCCGCTACTTCCAACCACGCCTTCTTGGTGTCCCCAGCCGGCTTTTTCCGCCCGTCGCTTGGGAACAGTAGACCCCTGCGGGTCCACAGCCCCCAGCAGCAGGGAGGCGTCACTGAACCGAGGCGCAGCCTTTGACCGTCCAGATTCCATTCTGCCACTTCCTGCTCTTTGGCTCCCAACTCCAAACTCCATCAAATTGCATATTTGCAGTTTCCCCTTAAATACTGGAGTTGAAATCACCTCATGCGGGCCGTCATCACGCCCGCTGATGCTAATTGGCCGGGAAACCTACAAATGATATGGTCATACAGAGGCTGGGTTAAAAAGTCACTAACAGACACGGTACATTGACTTCCGGGTTTTCCGTGTGTTACCAGAACCCCAACTTCTCCCAACGTGTTCCGAACTTAATATCCAGCCCAAAGTATTTAAGGCTTTCATTCAGAGAGTGTGATTTGAACCTTGTGTCAGATTTGCGATATCAATGAATTTGTATACAGTTCCCATGCTCCATTACTTTTCATGTTGAGTTCATCCAGTCACATTATATTACACAGACATCGCTAATATCTCAGTAACTGGGCAAGAGAGCTAACAGTTAATGGAGTTATTACAATCTGGGATGCACTGCCTGAAAGGGTGGTGGAAGCAGATTCAATAATAACTTTCAAAGGGGAATTGGATAAATACTTGAAATGTGCAGCTCTATGGGGAAAGAGCAGGGGGGAGTGGGGCTAATTGGATCGCTCTCCCAAAGAGCCGGCACAAGCACAATGGGCTGACTGCCCTCCTGTGCTGTAAGATTGCATGAGGTCAGAGCCAGCTTGTGATCAGTGCGGTGAAGCCCCCTCGCTCGTCTGACTGTTGCTGACAAAGGAGAATCAGCCTGCGCCCCGCCGTCTGACTGCATATCCCGGTTCCAAGTTGTCCCGAGCACTCGGGGCTCCCAGGGGTCTGACTGGGACATTCAGAGACCGCGACAACAATGTACCATTACTTGAACCACCAGCTCTCGGCTGAGCTGAAGTAAACAGGAAGATGGTGAAGCACACAGCTCCCACGGGGTCGGGGCGGGGGAGGGGCTGCGGTTTGTACCAGCTCCGTGTGTGTCCCAAAAATTACACAAAATGGCTGGAAATTATCCAGCAGAATTGTTTCCTTGCCCTGGGAAGTACCTGCTGTTGTTAACGGTCAGCAAGTAGCTCTGGGAGAATGTCTCAGCTGATTGGGGATGAGAAACATCTGTCGTAGTCTGGCCATTTCTGTTATTTTGCAAGCACTGCTCAGGCAGTTTTTCATTCTCTATCTCTCTCCAACTTTCTGCCCTGCTCTTCTGAAGGTATCAACACTCAGGATCCAGGCGACCGCCAGTGCCTCACCCAACTCAGCCATTATTCGTGTGTGCGTGTCAGCAGGCTATTCGACCACAGTGGTCATCACTGCCCCGCCCGCTCCAGCCCTCGCCTGAATTACAATGCACATGGGCCGTCCAGTGGGAGGCACAAGATCGCAAACTCCCAGTATTGGAAGGAAGTGAATGAGAAGTGCGTAAGATAGCAGGTGGAATAGAAAAGGTAAATTCTGAATCACTCTTTATGTTAAACCATGACTGCAGGACGAGGGGAGGGAGCAGGGGCACAGGGGCACACTGGGAAACTGCAAAGTCAGGAAACATCCTTCATGCAAAGAGTGCTGAAGATCTGCAATGGGTTCTGGGCAGGAGAATGGAGCCACAAACTATGGTGCCATTCAAAGGCAGTTAGAGACTGTGATGGGGAATTTTGGGCTTCTATGGAGGTAGATGGGCTGAATGGCCTCCCTCATCTGTACTTACCTTCCTGATCTGTCCTGAACCTAAGATCCAAAGCCCAGTGCTCCCTCATTCTACACTCTGATTTGATGCACAATCTGCCATTTTCGATGTCGCTGCTCCATTTACCACCCTCTCCTAACCACGACCCAGCTGACCATGTGTTCAGCAGCAGGAAGGACCCCGCCAGCAGAACTAACTAAAGGGATCAGCAACAATTTGCAGCTGACCTGTTTTTTCAGTTCTGTTGGCTCTGTGTATGTTGGTGCAACAGTGTGGAGCTTTCTACAGTTTTTTAAAGTTGGTGAGGTGACAGGGAATGCTGCTGCAAGTGGAGAAGGCCTTGCTTCTGATTTAAAGGGTTCTGCTGAAACCGCTTGCTTCCAGTCGTGGGGGATCAGCTTGCAGTCCCCCTTGTGCTCGCGTATGACAGGGAGATGGAGCAGGGGCAGTGAAGAAGAGGACAAGCTGCTTGCAGAGGGAGGAGGTGGAGGGGCAGGAGGGCTCTCAGCAGGAGGCCTTACCCACCTAGGGTCTTCTGAAGGCACTTCTACCTGCACCTAAGCCAGGAGCAGTGTATTCAGAGGCTCCACTTTACCAAGGAGGTGGCCACAGAACTCTCCCTCCTCCTGCAACCTGACCTGCAGCCTGAAAGCAGGGTGACCATGGGTCTCTTAGTAGACCTCAAGATCACCATGCCCCTCAATTTTTTCACCACCAGATCCTTCCAGTCTGGAGCAGGAGACATAGCTAACATCTCCCAGTTCGCCGTCCATCGCTGCATCCGGGAGGTCACAGCGGCTCTCGACTCCAGGAGAAGGGATTTCATTGTCTTCTCTTTCAACAGGAGGAGGGCAAATGTGGCTTTGCCAGGATAGCGGGCTTCCCCATGGTGCAGGACACCATCGACTGCACACATGTGGCACCGCATATCAATTCTGAGATGTACTGCAACCGCAAAGGCTACCGCTCTGTTAATGTGCAGTTGGTGTGCGGCCAGGCCCAGCACAACATGGTGGCAAATACCCGGTATCCTGGCAGCAGTCATGATGCCTTCATCCTGCGCCAGTCCGGTGTGCCAGCAATCTTCCAGCCTCCATGTCAAACCCGAGGGTGTCTGCTCAGAGACAAGGGCTATTCATTCTGCGGCTGGCCGATGACTCCCCTCCGCAACCCCACCACTGAGATGTCCACTTGTGCTGCAATGGAAACTGCGACATCGCCCGTCACACCCAGCAGCATGGTTGGGCCTACAAGCGCTCCAATGGAGTTGCCCATCATTTCCATCCTGGAAATCATGGGCTCCAAGCTCTGTGCAAACCCCGGGCAATGTTGGAGCCTCCTTAACACTGACAAGAGGCTCTCTGGCAGGCTTGCCATTGCACCAAACATTTCTGTGTGCAAGCACATCACCCTTATTCTGAAGGCCGCCCCATCGTGAATTCACCCTCCGGGAAGCTTTTCCCCGGTTGCAGCCCACTCGTGTCCGGTGACTCACCACATGCAGATCCCGCTTCGATACTGTAATGTATGTACCTTTAAGGGGAGAACTACTTTTTACAGCTCCTGTATGTAATGATATCAGCAAATAGTGATGGTATTTGTCTGTTTGATTATGATGCCTTACCAGCATATTTGCCTGTTTGATTATTTATGCCTTACCAGCAGAGGGCATGTGAGAGAGGCAGAGTTTAGTTTTAGTTTCATTTTAGATGGATCTCTAAGATGGTGTCTCCTGTAATGCTGTTGACTGAGTTGAACAAACTTTAGATTAAAAGACATTCTCTTTCATCAATGTGACGTCATGGAACCCACATACAAACCAATACATGGTGTCAGAAGAAGTGATTGAAAGAGATGAAGAGGAAAAATCTGAAGTTAAATCAGCTCTCCACATATTAGCAAGCCAAAAGAGAACATTGTTACTTACCTTTGGAGAATAGCTAACGAAGTGAAAAATGGAAGGTTTGCACCCACCGGCGAAGCTTCAGTTGACAGGTAATGTGGCTGAAAATTGGAGGAGATTCAAACAACGTTTGGAGTTGTGTTTAGCGGCAATCGGAGACTGACGAGAAAAGTGATAAAATGAAAGCGTCAGTGTTCTTACATGTCGTGGGTGATGAAGCGCTGGAGGTGTATAATAACTTCATATTCGCTGCTGATGGAGACAAAATGAAGCTGGATAAAATAATGGAACAGTTTGAGGCCTACTGCATACCTAAATGTAACGTGACGTTTGAGAGGCACAGATTTTTCACATGTGTACAGAAAACGGGAGAGACTATTGATCAGTATGTGACTGAACTGAGAAACAGAAGCAAAGCGTGTGAATTTGGGGGACTGACAGACTCGCTGATAAAAGACAGACTGGTGTGTGGTATTCCAGATAATGGTCTAAGGGAAAGACTGCTAAGAAAGCAAGATCTAGACCTGGGAAAAGCCATAGCGCTGTGTAGGGCTGCAGAAACTGTGAAGTCGCAGGCAAAGGAGCTGTTCAGTGACAGTAGCTGCAACGTGGATGCAGTGAGTAAGAACGGACACAAACCGTTTAACAAAAAGAGCGCCAATGTGAAAAAAGAGGCATGGCCAGCGAACAAAAATGAAAGGGGCACTCGAAAGTCATGTAGTCGATGCGGTACACAGCATCCACCAAAAAAGTGTCCAGCATATGGTAAAAAATGCAATAGTTGCAACAAAAACAACCATTATGCCCGTTGCTGTAAGAACCAAGCGCAACAAAGCAAATTCCATGCAGTAGATGAAAGCAAGATAGAGGAGTTCTATGTGGATGTTGTGTCTGAAAACAAAAAAGAAAAAAGAGACTGGATGTTGACACTAAAAGTGAATGACATACACATTCCATTTAAATTGGATACTGGAGCACAAGTTAATGTGATATCAGAGACTGATTTTAAGAAAATTAGACCCAGACCAAAGATACATGGAATAAAAGTGAAAGTGACAGGATACTCAGGTACTAATATACCAGTGAAAGGAAGATGCATTGTCAAAGTGACACACAAGGACAGAGAGCACACGTTAGCATTAATCGTGGTGCCAAAGGATGTGCAAGCCATTCTAGGTTTAAAAGCCTGTGAGAGACTGAACCTGGTAAAGAGAGTCCTCGTTGTGGAAAGCAAAGGAGAGACAGTCTATGATGAACTTTTGAAAGAGTACAACGACCTATTTCAGGGTCTAGGCTGCCTTCCAGGAGAACACACAATCAGAGTAGATAAAAGTATGCCAACGGTCATACATCCATGCAGAAAAGTTCCGTTTGCTCTTCAAAAGCAACTGAAGGCAGAGTTGGACAGGATGGAAAGCCTGAACGTGATTCAGAAGATAGATGAGCCAACTGAGTGGGTGAGTTCCCTCGTCGTTGTGGACAAAAAGAATGGAAAGCTCAGAATTTGCCTGGATCCAAGAGATCTAAACAGAGCAATAAAGAGAGAGCACTTTAAGCTTCCTACACGTGAGGAAATCATGTCGCAGTTTGCAAATGCAAAGTATTTCAGCAAGTTAGATGCATCATCAGGATTTTGGCAGATGAAACTGGACGAGGCAAGTTCAAGACTGTGCACGTTCAACAGTCCATTTGGCAGATACAGATTCCTAAGGTTACCATTTGGCATTGCCTCAGCTCCTGAAGTGTATCACAAAACTATCCATATGCTCTATGAGCACCTGGAGGGAGTTGATACATCAATGGATGACATCATAGTATGGGGAACCATAAGAACTGAGCATGACGAGAGACTGAAAAATGTGCTGGAAGCAACAAGGAAAACAAACCTGAAGCTGAATAGAGAGAAATGCCAGCTCGGGGTGACAGAACTGACATTCGTGGGAGATATCCTTAGCAGTGAGGGCATCAGACCAGATCCCAGAAAGGTGTCCGCCATTGAGAATATGCCAAAGCCACAATGCAAAAAGGACGTGCAGAGGTTTAATGGAATAATCAACTACATGGGGAAATTCATATCCAACCTCTCAGAAAAGATGGCGCCACTGAGACGACTAACTGAAAAGAACATAGAATGGGAATGGAATCATGAGCATGAGAAGTCATGGAGCGATCTAAAGAAACTTCTCACAGAGGAACCAGTTCTGAGGTTTTATGACCCAGCGAGACCCATCAAGATATCTTCAGATGCATCACAGAGTGGGCTCGGTGCCGTTCTTCTGCAAAAATATGACGACTGGCAACCTATTGCATATGCATCGCGCTCAATGACAGACGCGGAGACGCGATATGCTCAAATAGGAAAGGAGCTGCTCAGCATCACATACGCCTGTGAAAGATTTCACCAGTTTGTGGCAGGACAAGCAATCAGTGTAGAGACTGACCATAAGCCCTTGATTGCATTGTTCCAAAAGCCACTAAATAGCTGTCCGCTTAGAATACAAAGAATGATGATCAGGTTGCAACGCTATACACTGAATGTTGCGTACACACCGGGTATACTGATGTATACAGCAGACACGTTGTCCAGAGCTGTTGACCCAAGTGAGCCCGCAAACACCAAAATGGATGAAAAAGTGAACACCTACATGGACATGATCACAAGTACACTGCCCATAGCAGATGCAAAAATGGAGCTCATAAAGACTGAGACAAACAAAGATGAAACACTGAGACGACTGAGGAAAAGCATCTTGGATGGATGGCCCAACATGAAGCAAGACTGCTCACCTGACATGGCAGAGTACTGGAACTGCAGGGCAGAACTACCAGTGGTCAAAGACATCATCTACAAAGGAAGTAAAATAGTTATCCCAAAGAGTCTGAGAAAAGAGATGCTAAAAAGGATCCATGGAGGACATCTGGGAATTGAAAAATGTAAGAAAAGGGCACGAGAGGTGATGTACTGGCCACGAATCAACCAAGATGTGACAAATGAGGTGTCAAACTGCACAATATGCCTGAAATATCGAGCAAGCAATCTGGTAGAACCACTAAAGCCACACCCAGCGCCAGACAGACCTTACCAGAAGGTAGGCGCTGACCTATTTGTATGTCAAGGGAAGGACTATCTTGTAGTCACAGACTATTACTCCCTGTATCCAGAGGTTTGTAGACTGCACACCACCACTGCAGATGCTGTGATAACATGTATGAAAGCCATATTCTCCAGACATGGCGTGGCAAGTGAGGTCTTCACAGACAACAGACCCCAGTTTTACAATGCAAGTTTCCGACACTTTGCCAAAGAGTGGGACTTTGTCCACACAACGTCAAGTTCTCACTTTCCACAGTCCAATGGACTAGTGGAAAAATCGGTCCAGACAGTGAAAAGACTGATGTACAAGGCAAAAGACAGTGGAACTGACTTCTACCAGAGCATGCTTGTATACCGCACAACGCCGCTCGAGTGTGGTATGTCACCAGCCCAACTCCTTATGGGACGTCTGCTAAGGTCAAACCTACCCATCCCGGAGAACCTCCTGAAAACAAAAGAGGGGGAGAAAGTGAGGAAGTTCAAAGAACAACAGAAAGAAAAGCAAAAGTACTACTATGACAGAGGAACACAAAACCTACCTGAACTCCACACTGGTGACCAAGTAAGGTTCAAAGACAAAACAAACATATGGACTCAGAAGGGAACTGTCCTGAGTGAAGTTCAACCAAGATCATACACCATTCAGACAAATGAGGGTGCTGTTCTGCGAAGAAATCATCGGGATCTTCTCATGGGACCAGCCACAGCAGGTCAAAAGACTGATACTGTTGAACAACCTGATCACACAGCAGGTCAAAAGACTGATACTGTTAAACAACCTGATCACACAGCTGAGAAATCATCATCTGAAGCAACAACTCAGATTCAAGGACAATCAATCAGAAAATCCTCAAGACACATGAAGCCTCCTGAGAGACTCATTGAGCAAGTTTAAGGACTCTTGTTATAGAAGGAAGTAATGTTATCTTATTCTCTCTTCAAGTTCTAGTGTATTTACATATTTCATGTGAACACACAAAACAAGGTTAAAAAACCTTGATAATGATAATGATAATGTAAGTTCATTAAGTGTTACAGTTAAAATGCAGAGTAATACAAAGAAAACATGTTGTTAGATAAAAGTAAAATACTTTTGTTTTAAGAAAGGGAGATGTAATGATATCAGCAAATAGTGATGGTATTTGCCTGTTTGATTATGATGCCTTACCAGCATATTTGCTTGTTTGATTATTTATGCCTTACCAGCAGAGGGCATGTGAGAGAGGCAGAGTTTAGTTTTAGTTTCGTTTTAGATGGATGTCTAAGATGGTGTCTCCTGTAATGCTGTTAACTGAGTTGAAGAAACTTTAGATTAAAAGACATTGGCCTAGAAATTGGGTTTTGGCGCAGCAACGGCTTTAGCGCCGGAAGTTAGTGCCGGAGTTAAGTCGCGCTGGTCGGGCCAAAAATTCATTACTTCTGCGCCCAAACGGCTGCCGGCGCTGCTGAAAGCTGTTAGCGCCTGAAAACTGGCGCTATGCGCTGAATTTCGGCGCTATTCCGGTGCTGCGGCGCCCGCTGCGGTGCGGCAGGTTCGGGAAGTGCAGGCCTCCTCCTTCCCTTAAGGAGGACCTGCCTGCACCCGGCCGCGGCCCGCGATAATCTTATTAAAAATGAGCCCGGCACCTCGGACAAGTGCCGGGCTTGCTTCTGTTCCGGGGGGGGGGGTGGGGGGAAGTCCGGGGAGGGAGCTGCGGCCAGGCGGCCGGCGGGAAAGCGGCCGCCGCGGGGCCTTTAATGCGCCGGCGCAAACTTGTGCAAGGCACCTCTGCCAGAACGTTGCTTGCGGCTGCCACGGGCGAGGCGGCCGCAAGTCAATTTCCCAGTTCGGGCGGGTTACCATGGCAACCGGGACGCTGCGCACACCGATGACGTCATCGGTGCCGGCGCAGCGCTACCGGTCTACCGCGGCGGAAGGGCCCCAGGCAATTTAGGCGCCAGCGCCAATTGCAGCGCTAGGCCCTCTAGCGCCGCAAAATCGGCGCTAAGGGCACTGAATTTCTAGGCCATTCTCTTTCATCAATGTGTCGTCATTGAACCCACATACAAACCAATACACTATATACTGTAGTACCGGCAGTGACCACACCTGTATATAAACCCTGAGTAGGGATCTGTATAGTAAGTTCTAGAGTAACCCTCATTCAGTAAACACCTGTTGATTGTTCCCTGCAGTCTCTTGTCTAATTATTGAAGGACACAACATCAAGATACATGGATCTAACAGATACTACCCTCTAAAGTTTGTGCAGCACCAGTATCTAAGCTGGTGGCTGCAAGCGTCAGAAGCAATGCCAGTGTGTCGTCTTCTTCTCCATCACCTCAGGGACAGGCTGGGCTGCTGGCAGTTCTTGGGTGTCTGAAAGGAGAAATGCACAAGGGTCGGGTTATGGTGAGGGGAGGGAGGGGGAAGCAAGGTATCCATGTTTACACCATCAGCAGCTTGTAAGTGAGAAGAGATTGTGGGATGAGGGGGAAGTGTAATGTGAGAAGAAGGCTTAGGTATGAGCATACCGTCATCATCAGCAATGCTTTCCTGTTCCCCGCTTGCCACGGACCTGGTGACTGCCCCTTCCATTACTGCGAGCATTGCTTCCTCCAGGTCTGTGAGCTTCTCAATTGCCCTCCGCCCGTCTGCTGCTGCTCGCGGCGGTTGTGAGCCACTTTGTCCTGCAAAAGAAAGGGAAGTGTGTCAGTGAGTCTTGCAGCAGTGGAAAGCGTGTAAGGGTGAAATGAAGCTATGATTGTGAGGTATGAGTGGTGATTGCCAGAGATTGTTGGTAGGTGAGTGATGGGGGTGTGGTGTATTGAGCAGTGTGTGAAGCTCGTGGTGCAGATGGTGGGATATGACACTTGATGATCCATTCACTCACATTGACCACGAGTGTGAGTTCATTACACTTTTTGTGGCCCTGGACCCAGGTCCTGGGGACTACACTCGTCGCAGTGACGGATTGAGCAATCTCCTCCCAGATCCTTATTCTGCTCAGCCTTGAAGGCCTCCTGTCCCCCCTGCGGGTAGAGGGCCTCACGGCATCTTTGTACCCCCAGGACCAAGGATTCCAGTGCCGCATCAGAAAATCTTCTCACCCTTTGGCTCTGTTCAGACTTACAATGAGGTGCTTCTGCAACAAAGCACCTCCCCTTTAAATGGTGCAGCGAGCCTAAGCCAAACTTTATTGGCCAGGAGACTGCATCCGATATTGGCTCCCCTTGTTCAATGCTAAGCCAATCAGCAGCGTGTTTAGCGCTGCGCTCAGCGCTGCGCTCATTATAATGAGCAAGCAGCGACAATTTTGCGTGCTGCCTGCACCACTTTGAACCGACGCAGTCACATAGCGCTGGGCGCTGTCCCCGCCCATTTTTGGACCTTACTCCAATTTCTTGGCCAAAGTCTGGGTAATTCCTGGGCACTGCTCCTGATAAGGTCGCCCGGCCACAGTGGCAGCAAGGAACCAGGACATGCATTGTGACCTAAGAGGTAGAGTGGAGGTACGGCTGCACTGGTCTGGGGAGGAGATTTAGAAAGGTGAGTGCTGTTTACTGAGGCCTCCATCACTACAACGCCATCCCTTGCACCTTTGCGTCCTGTGGGTGAATCGAGCACAGGGCAGTAATGGAGCAACACTCCCCTCTACTGGCTCTCAGTGGCTCTGCAAGAGAAATGTATTTGGACAATTTCAATCAACCATTGCCCAGAATTTGAAAGAACTGTAAGCTCACTTTTAAAAATCCCCAATCAATGTATTGTAGGAACGTGGGTTCCTAACTAAAAGACTGAGTTCTACTCAGGCGATTAAACAAAACGAACTTTAATGAAACAAACAGGTTTTAACAAGAAACTGCAGGATAACATCGAATGTTGGTCTGCTCTCTCTGGAGGCTCCACGAGGACTGCCCCTGCAGTCCCGTGGCTGACGTCATGACGTCATCATGTTTTCCCGCCAGTGGGGAATCACGTGATGAACGGCGTGACGTCATCACGTTTTAGCCGCGTTGTTAAAGTAACCACGCTCTGTACAGTTAAACAGCATAAATAAAGATACAGACTCAGGCTGTAGCTAACATGTTGTTAAAGGAATTATATACAAACGATCTGAGTCCTTTGGTGGCTCTGCCACATGCGCCCCCCCAGAATTGTCTTTAACAGCAAAAGTGAGGCATCGAGGAGGCCTGACAAATCTGCCTGAGCGACTTCGGTAACCCTGCAGAGGAAGCTGATGGACGGTGGTCGAGCTGGCGGGCGGTTGTGGTTCAGCTGGCGCGGCGAGTGTGGTCGAGCTGGCGGGCAGCTGTGGTTGATCTGGCACGGCGGCTGCGGGCGGTTGGCCACGTTTTGGCGGCTGAGCGACGACGACTGGGCGGTCCAGGTCCAAGTGAGCCAGCTTGAACCGGTCCACCGAAATGTGATCCGGCTTTCCTCCGATGTCGACCGAAAATAATTTGTCTCCTGATTCGATGACGCGGAAAGGACCAGTGTAAGGGGGCTTGAGCAGATCCCGGTGAGCGTCGTGGCAGATAAATACGTACTTGGCGTTCTTCAGCTCCGCCTGTATGTGGGAGCTCTGTAGGCCGTGATTTGGTGTAGGCACCGGTGCGAAGCATCTGGCCACTTCCTGGTGGCTGACGAGTTGCTGGGAGGTGGACCACGGCTCTGTGGGAGAAGATAGGAAATCCACTGGAACTCGGAGCGGCTGCCAATAAACGAGTTCTGCCGAGGACGATTGCAGGTCTTATTTGGGTGTCGTATGAAGACCCAAAAGGACCCATGGGAGTCTGTCCACCCATCCCGCACCTTGAAGACTGGCCCATAAGGCGGCTTTAAGCGACCTGTGGAATCACTCGCACAGGCCGTTCGCCTGTGCATGATAGGCGGTGGTGCGATGAAGTTTGGTGCCGAGCCCCTGAGCTACAGCGTTCCAGAGCTCCGAGGAAAATTGTGGCCCACGATCGGAGGAGATGTCCACCGGTACCCCGAAACGAGCAACCCAACAGGAGATGAAAGCTCTCGCGACGTCTGCCGAAGTGGTGGAAACCAAAGGAATTGCCTCTGGCCACCTAGTGGTGCGGTCCACCATGGTGAGGAGATGCGTATAACCATGGGAAGGCAGAAGTGGCCCCACAAGGCCCACATGCATGTGGTCGAAACAACGCTCCGGAACAGCGAACGTAGCCACCGGAGCTTTTACATGACGCTGGACCTTGGCCTTCTGGCAGACTACGCAGGTGTTGGCCCAGTCACGGACATCGAGGTGCATACCCTTCCAGACGAACTTCGCCGACATTAGCCGTTGTGAAGCCTTCATACCAGGGTGCGACAACCCGTGTATGGCGTCAAACACCTTCCGGTGCCATGCGACTGGGACGATAGGTCGGGGAACGCCCATGGAGACTTCACAAAGGAGCGTGGTGACTGCGGCCTGGAAACTGACGTTGGTCGCTTGGAAGCTTGAGGGGGCGGTTCTGTATGATTGGACCTCTGGGTCCGAGGCCTGATCCGCAGCCATGAGGGTGTAGTCAATCCCCAGGTGAACCACATGGACCGTCACGCGGGAGAGGCAATCCGCCACCAGGTTGTCTTTACCAGACACATGTTGACTGTCCATGGTAAATTCAGAAATAAACGTCCGGTGACGTTGTTGACGAGCTGACCACGGTTCGGCGGTCTTGGCCATGGCGAACTTTAGAGGCTTGTGGTCGACAAAAGCGTGAAGGGACGTCCTTCTAATAAGAACCGGAAATGGCGAATGGCTAGAAAAAGGGCCAGCAACTCCCGATCGAAGGTGCTGTATTTTTTTTCATTTTTCCGTAGTTGATGGCTGAAAAACGCCAGCGGTTGCCATGTGCCATTCACCCACTGCTCCTGCACTGCGCCGATGGCGTAGTCTGATGCGTCTGTGGTAAGGGCGATGGTGGCACCTGGAAGTGGGTGCGCCAGCATGGTTGCGTTGGCCAAAGCGCTCTTGGTGTTGACGAACGCCTGGTCCATGTCGGCTGTCCAGCTGATTGGATCCTTACCGGACTTGCCCTTGAGGGCCCTGTAAAAAGGCTGCATAAGCTGAGCCGCCTTAGGGACGAATCAATGATAGAAATTGACCATCCCCAGGAACTCTTGCAGGGCCTTGATGGTTGGCGGGCGCGGGAAAGAGGTAACAGCTTCCACCTTCGTCAGTAAGGGGATGGCGCCATCTGATGTTATGCGGTGTCCCAAGAAATCGATCCGCTGCAGGCCGAACTGGCACTTGGCTGGGTTGATGATCAAACCGTGCTGACTGAGGCGTGTCAAGAGGGTACGCAAATGGCAGATGTGCTCTTCCTTGCTAGCACTGGCGATGAGAATGTCGTCTAGGTAGACGAAGATGAAGTTTAGGTCTCGGAGCACGGAGTCCATCAAGCGCTGGAAAGCCTGTGCCACGTTCTTCAAGCCAAACGGCATCCGCAGGAACTCAAAAAGGCCGAAAGGGGTGATGACTGCAGTTTTTGGGACATCTTGCAGGTGCACGGGAACCTGGTGATACCCCCGGATGAGGTCGACTTTAGAAAAGATAGAATTTCCCGCCAAATGGGCCGAGAAATCCTGAATATGCGGGATCGGGTACCGATCAGGAGTAGTGGCATCGTTCAGGCGTCGATAGTCACCGCATGGCCGCCAGCCGCCGCCCGGTTTTGGAACAATGTGGAGAGGCGAAGACCAGGGACTATTCAACCGGCGAATAATCCCCAGCCGCTCCATCATGTCGAACTCCGCTTTCGCAGCCGCGAGCTTACTGGGTTCAAGCCTTCTAGCCCGTGCATAAACCGGGGAGCCAGTAGTGGTGATATGATGTTCAACACCATGCTTCGCGGCCGAGGAGGAGAAAGTGGGCCTGGTCAGCTGCGGGAACTCTCCGAGGAGCCTAGTGAAGTCATCCGGAGAAGGGAACATGCAGGCGATAGAGCGCGCCATGGTGGTACCGTGGTGGCACGGAATCGAGTGGAAGGTGGCCGCGTTGATCAACCGGCGGTGCCGGACATCGACGGGGAGGCTGATGGCACACAGAAAATCTGACCCTAGGATGGCCTGCGAGACTGTGGCCATGACGAATTCCCAATGGAAGCGCCGACCGCCGAAACAGACTTGGACCCGCCGCTTTCGGAAAGTTCGAATGGCTGCGCCATTAGCCGCCATGAGGGAAAAGCCGTGGTCCCTAGGTTGCATATCGAGATTCGACGCAGGTAGGATGCTACACTGCGCCCCGGTGTCAAAAAGAAAACGTCGACCCGATAGGGAATCGGTGATGTAAAGAAGTTTCCCCGAAGATCCGATGGCCATCGCAGCCACGGAGCGCCCGTTAAACCCGGTCCTCTTTCGCCAGGAACGCTGCAGGAGTTTTTTTTTTTTTGGGGGGGCGAAAAGCTGCAGGGAGAGCGGCAGCGCCGTGCTTTCACGCCAAAACGGGCATGGTAGGATCACCAGGCCGCTGCAAGAGGAGCTGGAGCCGCGTCTGTGGGGGATGGGCACCTCGTGGCAGCGCAGCACTGCTGGGTTACTGTGAAAATCTTATCTGCTTTGGCAGCAAGCTTGGTGCAGTCTGTGACCTCGGACCTGGCTAGGACAGCCTGCACCTGCTCCGGCAGTTGGCAGAGGAATAGCTCCCGGAAGAGGAAGCATTCCGGTTCGGCACCTAAGAGCGTGAGCATTTGGCTCATGAGCTCAGACGGTTTGGAGTCCCCGAGGCCGGGCATAGTGAGGAGCCGGCGAGCGCGTTCTGACTTCGAGAGCCCAAAGACTTGTAGCAACCGCGCCTTTAACGTATCATACTTGCGGTCAGTACGAGGACTACCGAGGAGGCTGACGATCCGCGAGGCAGTGGCGCTATCGAGGGCGGAGAACACGTAGTAATAACGGGTCTGATCCGCGACGATGTTCCTGATGGCGAACTGGGCTTCAGCCTGGATAAACCACGTGGCTGGTTGTTGCTCCCAGAACTGTGGCAGTTTCAGAGTCACGGCGTTCGTGTTCATGCTGAAGATCTTCCGCGAAAACCATTCACGAAAGTCAGGGTCACCAATGTAGGAACGTGGGTTCCTAACTTCTTCTTCTTATCGTGTCTACACACTGTTCCCTTTGGGGAACAGTATGAAGTAGTGGAAGGATTTCTGGCCACGTTAAACGCTCCTTCCGTGACCGTAACCATCTTCATACCAGCCATTAGGGTGGTTAGTCCTATGGCGGGAGGGTTTTACGGGCTCCCACAACCCATACGAGGGGGGGGCCACCCACACCCATGGACGCAAGTATCCCGCTGGATGTCAACCCAGAATTTAGAGCAGGAGCTCCGAATCTACTTGCTGGGACTGTCTGGAGAGGGATTTGAAACCCTACACCTTCTGGCCCAGCGGCGGGGATGCTTACCGCTACGCCAAAGGCCCAATCCGGTTCCTAACTAAAAGACTGAGTTCTACTCAGGCGATCAAACAAAACGAACATTAATGAAACAAACAGGTTTTAACAAGATACTGCAGGATAACATCGAATGTAGGTCTGCTCTCTCTGGAGGCTCCACGAGGACTGCCCCTGCAGTCCCGTGGCTGACGTCATGATGTCATCACGTTTTCCTGCCAGTCGGGAATCATGTGATGAACGGCGTGATATCATCACGTTTTAGCCGCGTTGTTAAAGTAACCACGCTCTGTACAGTTAAACAGCATAAATAAAGATACAGACTCAGGCTGTAGCTAATATGTTTTTAAAGGAATTATATACAAACGATCTGAGCCCTTTGGTGGCTCCGCCACAGTATAATGCATTCCAAACACAATCTTCAATAGACCAAAGCAATTCCCATTTGTTTGTATTGTGAGACAGTCAATCAGCTGTGGCTCAGTTGGGCAGCACCCTCGCCTTTGAGTCAGAAGGTTGTGGGTTCAAGTCCCACTCTTGAGACTTGAGCACAAAATCCAGGCTGACACTCCAGTGCAGTGCTGAGGGAGTGCTGCACTGTTGGATGTGCCGTCTTTCAGTTGAGGCATTAAACCAAGGCTCTGTCTGCCCTTGTCTTCGGTCCCCGCCACAATCTCAGCTCCCTAGCCACCAACTGCATCACATCTCTTTCCCTGGCACTGTCTGACTGTTTGCAACCTTGGTGTCATGTTTGACCCCGAGTTGAGCTTGCAACCACATATCCGTGCCATCACCAAGACCGCCTCTGTAACATCGCCCGACTCTGCCCCCGCTTCAACTAATGTGCTGTTGAAACCCTCATCCAAGCCTTTCTTACCTCCAGACTTGACTATTCCAAGGCTCTCCGGGCCGGCCTCCCATCTTCCACCTTCCATAAACTTAAGCTCATCCAAAACTCTGCTGCGCGTATCCTGACATGCACCAAGTCCCGTTCACCCATCACCCCTGTACTGTGTGAGAGACATACAGGCCACGAAATTCAGTAGGTTTGCGCCTGGCAGGGGCGGGGTAAAGGATTAGAGCCCGGCCGCAGCGAATCCAACGGCGCACATGACCTTCAGTGGTGAATTAGCGCTGGTGCTAACCGTTAGCGCCTAGGCCTCTAGTGCCTCTCACATGGTGACGTCACTGGGTGTGCAACGCCCCATTGACGCCAAGACCTCTAGTGCCTCTCACATGGTGATGACACTGTGTGTGCAACACCCCGTTAATGCCTAGGTCTCTAGCGCCTCTCACATGGTGATGTCACTGCGTGTGCAATGCCCCGTTAGCGCCTAGGCCTCTAGTGCCTCTCACACGGTGATGTCAATGTGTGTGCAATGCCCCGTTAATGCCGAGGCCTGCAGCGCCTCTCACATGGTGACGTCAATGCCTGTGCAACACCCCGTTAATGACCCCGATGCAAAATTGCCTTTCACCCCCTGCTTTAGCACCTCGCGCCGACAGCGCCAGTAAGAGGAGGCGTTGTGCACTCGGAGGTGCACTGCAGGAGCATTAATTAAAGGGAATGCTTCCATGTTACCTGAACATCGTGAGAAAGGGGCTTTCAGTGATTGCACCATTTATTACTGGCACCAGTCTGCTGCCTGCGCAAAATTTTTTACACCTTTTCCTCAAACATCTCCAAATGCTGCACTTGCTGAAAGTGATGGGGGCTGCAATGGCAGTCGCCCAGGTCATGTTGAAAAACACCACTGATGACTGAGGTTCTATAGCGTGCTTGGCCCCTCCCTTTCAGAGATGGAACCAGCCTGTGTGATTAAAGAGTGCCATTTGGACTGCGCATTACCACCTTTATCGCTCTGCCGGAAACACCCCGCTCTCAGAGGTTAGCGCCCTAAGTTAGGAGTGTAGCGATTGATTTAGTGCTCCACTTCCCTCTTGGACGCTAACAATGAATTTCGCGGAGTCAACAATGATTAGCACCTGGCGCTAATTCTTCAACTTTTAGGGGGAAAAATTCAGTTGGTTAACGCCTCTGGTTAACGCCTCCGGGGGCCGCTAATGACTTACCGCCGGAGCGCGGCGAATGTAGTGCTGCCTGCGAAATTGACCTGGCAGTTTGCAGTGATGCTAAACACTACTGCCACGATCTCCTTCACCCGGAAATTGTGAGGTCATCGAAGCGCGCATCGCCCCGGTAGCGCCCTGGACCGGAAAGGACAGGTAGAGGGGGACTGTTTGCAGTCGACTGTTTAAAGGCGGACCCTTCCTGCTTTTTCCTGTCAGCAAAATATTCTGCATACGCAGATTGAGAGAGGGAGAGAGGCATCTGGAGACATTTAACACTGTCCTACAAGGAGTTTTGTTCCTCAACAACACTTTTCAGGTTTCCTTTTCTGTCAGCTTTATTACTACCATATTTAGAAGATTTAATGGGGGCTGTACTAACTTGGGGGCCTCATCCTCCAGGTTCAACTTCGGAGGCGGCGGAGGTGGAGAGAGAGAGTGGAAAACATGGCCAGAGGGAGGACGGCCAACAGGGCTCTGCACAGGAGGCCTTACCCTCCCAGGGTATTCCCGGAGCAATTCTCAAATATCCATCTGTCTGAGCAGCAGTGTTCCTGAAGGTTGCTTTTCAGCAAGGAGGTGGTCACAGAGCTCTGCCACCTCCTGCAGCCAGAGCTCCAGCCTCAGCTCAGGACCAGGACGTCTCTGTAGGTGGCAGTGAAGGTGACGGTGGCTCTAAATTTCTACACTAGCGGCTCCTTCCATGCTTCAACAGGGGATATTGCGAATATCTCCAGTTCGCTGTCCATTGTTGCATTCGGGAGGTCACAAATGCTCTGTACAAAAGGAGAAGGGAGTACATCTCATTCTCCATGACCCGAAACAAACAGTGTGAACGCGCATGTGGCTTCGCTAGGATAGCAGGCTTCCCCATGGTTCAGGGCACCATTGACTGCACGCACGTGGTATTGCTGGCACCTCATGAAAATGCAGAGGTTTTCCGCAACCGCAAAGGCTTCCACTCTCTCAACGTCCAGTTGGTGTGTGACCACAGGCACCACATCCTCGTCCCCAATGCCCACTATCCTGGCAGCTGCCACGATGCTTTCATCCTGCGCCAGACTGGTGTTGCCGACCTGTTCCAACCATCGCGTCAACCCCGTGGCTGGCTCCTCAGGGACAAGGTTTATCCACTCTGCTGATGACACCGCTCCATAATCCCAACACTCCTGCTGAGCTTGCCTACAGTGAGAGCCATAGTGCCACCAGGAACCTCATTGAACAAACTTTCGGCGTCTTGAAGCAACGGTTCCGGTGTCTTGACAACTCTGGAGGAGCCCTGCAGTACTCCCCTGATCGAGTCTTGCTTTTCATTGTTGTGTGCTGCATGCTTCACAACCTTGCCATTTTGAGGACACAGCCATTGTCACCAGGGATTTGTGAGCCACCTCACGAGTAGGAAGAAGAGGAAGCCGGAGGAGGAGGATAAGGAGGAGGATGAGCAGCAACAACATGGGAGGGAGGCACTCAATGTTGCCTCTGCAAGGACTGTTCGTGAACACCTGATAAGACGTCACTTCAGATGAATGACAGAGAAGTGGCTTCTGGGATGAACAAGCTCATCATTACAACCATCCTGCAGCCCCTATTGCCGGGCAAAACTCCAATGAGTCAAATGAGCAAAGTTGTCAAGTTTCAATAAAAGAAATTATTTTTGTGACAAACTTTCTTATTTATTCAGCACAACCAATAACAAACAACCACAACAATTCATTAACTAAAAAACTGGTTCTTACCACATCGAGATAAGCGTTAATAGAGTGAACAATATATTAACATATACACATCCAACTTTGGGGCAAACATTCCCCCTATTTGTTGGAGAATTTTTAGTTATTCGCCCTTCGAGGATGATCTCCCTCCCCTTTGCACTTCCCCCCTTCCCACCCTACTGCTCCTCCGTAATGTGGCCCTAGTGGCTGCAGCAAGGCTGGCGAAAGGCTGCTGAATATCGGATCCAGAGACAGCAGACGACCTTGCAGGATGCCTTTGACCAGCTCTGGGCCTGGAGGGCCCAACTGCAGACTCTGCATGGGCGGCTGCAGTCTGGGCTGGCTGTGTTACAGGCTGTGGCAAGTGCAATGGCGGAGCGACAGTTGTGGCAGCAGGAATGCTGTCATCCTGAGAGGGGACAGCACCTTCCTGCTCGAACGACACACTACTACTCCCCCGGGGCAGTACCTCAGCATCCGGAGCAATCTGCTCGAGCACAGATTGCTGGCCTGCTGCGGCACTGTGAGATCCCTGGTGGACGACCCAGCGACAATGGCAGCAGTCAATGCTTGTGTGGCATCAATCTGAGAGTGTATCAGAGCAGTCTGACATTGGATGGCACCAGTCAATGACTCCATTCCAGCACTAAGCCGTTGCGTTGCCTCGGCCTGTGCTGCAATAGATGCTGCCACCTCACCCGTTACACACGGCATGGGGTCTGTGTCCCCATGGTCTCCCTGCAATTCAACCATCCTCTGCAATGAGGCAATGTTGGGTTCGAGGGTTTGCGCACAGATGACAGCTGTGTTGGCGGCGGACTCCTCCACGCTCCTAGCCAGTGCAACCATGCTGCTTGGCACCCTTGACATTGCACCCATGAGCTCAGTATGCATGCTCATTGCCTGAGTATTCATTGCCGCGATATTGAGGTCCTCATCCAAGTCCTGTGCAGCAGAACGCGTGCATGCACTCATCCTCCAGGGAGATGGCCCCGAGCTTCCCTTCCTCCGTTGTGTTGCTGCAGCCCACTGGGTTCCAGAGCTTCACCCACATCAGATCCAAACCCCCTACTCCCCTCCAGTGAAAGCATGGCCCCAGTGTCGGATGACTCGCCCTCAGGAGGCGCAGGCGGTGAGGCTCTGGCTTCGTGTTCCTCCTCCTCTCCCACGGCGCTGTCACTGGGAGGCTGAGGGACAGGCTGGTCAGCTGGTGGTTCACTATCTGAAAACAGGAAGGTACAAGAATGGCTTTACTGTGAGAGCAGGGGGGCAGGAAGGGAGCAAGGAATGGAGACAGTATAGTTAGATGGAAAGTGGGAAAGGCTGGTGTTGTGAGGGGAAGTGGTATGAGACAGGAGAGAGAGATGATGAACATACCGTTGCTGTCCCCGAGGGGGTCGACCTCTCCAAAGGCCACAGCACCAACGACATGACTCGCGATGAGTCTGTGAACTCACTCCTCCAGCTGTGTGAGGGGGTGCAGCTCCACCTGACCTCCTCCCGTGCATTGTTGCTCCCTCCTGTTATGTGAAAGCTTGGCCTGGAATAAAAAGGACAGCGTGTGAGTGAGTTTGCAGCCATATGTTTGGCAGATGTGCCTACCATAGCTGAATAGCCGTTAATGTCTGCAAGGTGTGGGATGTACATGTGACTTTTAGTAGATGGGCATAGTGTTGGGTGAGTTTTGGGGATTTGGCACGTTATACCGTCTGTGCACAGAGTGAGGTTGAGATGGTGGGATGTAAAGGTTTTTCAAGCATCTACTCACCCTGACCACCCGAGTGAGGTCATTGAACTTCTTGTGGCACTGAGTGTGAGTCCTTTGGACCAGGCTCCTGGATGAAACATGCTGGGCAATCTCGCTCCACATCCTTGTAAACTCCCGGGGCAATGGCCTCCTGCCAGTGTCTGGAAACAGCACTGCCCATCGGTGTTTCACAGCGACAACCAGAGCCACTAATGCCTGGTCGCTAAACCGGCGAGCTCTCTCCCTGGGCCTCTGAGTAACCACCATGAATCTCTGCTGAAGATTGACACCTCCTTGCAGACCCAGGACAAATGCAGCAATGAGCAGAGTTCAGCATTATGGCTCCTCCCCTTTAAGAATTGGACGGCATTAGTCTGTCTGAGTACAAGGTGATTGACAGCGCCGGAACTTGAGTAGTGCTCTGAGTTAGCGCCTCGTTCCCTGACGTTAGCGCCCTATGAGAGGTGTGTAGCACTTGATGTAGTGCTCAAATCACCTCCAGGTGCCCGGCCGATATTAGTGCCCCAAATGAGGCTATACCGAATTTCTCCCCCACGGACTCAAAGAGAGAGAGAGAAGCAGTTAGAAAGAGGAGCTAGAGAGTGAAGGAGTTAAAAAGAGTGAGGGATTTGAGAGAGAGAAGGAGAGGAGTTAGAGAGAGAGTGAAGCAGTTAGAAATAAGAAATCGATAGATTTTTGTTAGTGTATCAAGGGATATGGAGCAAAGGCAGGTAAATGGAATTGAGATACAGGTCAGCCATGATCTAAGTGAAATGCGGAGCAGGCTCGAGGGGCTGAATGGCCTCCTCCTGTTCCTAATGTTCCTATGTTCCTAATAAAAAAGAACAAATGAAAGTGCCCATGAGGAGATGGGGTGGGTGCTGTGCAAGCCCTTTGCCCGTATATTTAACAGTTCACTGGAATCGGGGACTGTTCCCTCAGACTGGAAGGATGCTAATGGAGTTCCAAATATTATAAAGTATTATAAAGGGGGATAAGGCAGAACCGGTTAACGATAGGCCCATTAGCTTGACTTCAGTAATAGGTAAGAGACTCGAGGGAATCATTAAGGATGTCCTATAAACCTACACACAGAGAGAAGGCCATACAAGGGACACTCAACACAGCTTCCAGAAAAGACAGTCGTGTCTCAGTGGTAATCCCCTGCAAAGGATTGAGAATTGGTTGAGCGCCCGTAGGCAGATTTGGATCTGGTTGGAGACCAGTTACGAACGGTGACCCTCAGGGATCAGAGCTAGGGCCTTTGCTCTTTACTATTTTTATTAATCATTCAGATGTAGTTGTTGGGGGAATGATTTGTAAGTTTGCAGATGACACCAAGAACTTTGCGAGAGTCAAGACTGTCGACAATGCTCGACTACGCAAGCAGATCTTGATGGGCTTGTGACTGGTAAATGATTTTTAACTGAGAAAAGTGCAATGTTTTGCGTGTAGGCAGATCAAATGCCAAACATACTTACACCCTACAGGGAACGGTTTGTTTACCTCATTGGAACAGAGGAATTGCTGGATGAGAAAAGACCGAGGTCCGTCTAATTTACCTTCTACCTTATGGTAATCACATGACAAAACATAATGGAGCTGTTGACTATTATCAGTCTCTATCAATGGGGTTGATTTTCAATCTCTTCAGGGTGAGAATATGTCAGGGGGCAATTTGGCCATGGAAGCCATCACCACTGCGACTGATCCTGCCCTCATCTGATGAGCACACAAGACTCACTGGAGCCTTTTGGGAATACAAACCCGTGCCGATTGTTCTCTTCCCTACCAAAGATACTGAGGCCAATTCCAGCTCCATCCAACCACCATCCCAGCTGAGCCCAGCCAACTCAGCATAGAGGATTGAGCACAGGCCCCCCCTGGTGTATACGGCTCAGCAAGTGTAATAATAAATAATACTGGCATGTTGGCACCTCCTTATCACATCAAAATGCTTCATACAGTACAGTCACAGGTCTTACACAGGCAAATACATGTCCTGGGGTGAGAGGGTTGTCCTATGAGGAGAGATTGAGTAGTTTGGGCCTAGACTCTCTGGAGCTTAGAAGAATGCAACATATAAGATTCCACGTGGGATCGGCCGGATAGATGCTGAGAGGCTGTTTCCCCTGGCTGGAGTGTCTAGAACTAGGGGGCATAGGCTCAGGATAAGGGATCAGCCATTTAAGACTGAGATGAGGAGGAATTTCTTCACTCAGAGGGTTGTGAATCCTTGGAATTCTCTACCACAGAGGGCTGTGGATACTGAATCATGAAGCATATTCAAGGCTGAGATCGATAGATTTTGTACTCTAGGAGAATCAAGGGATATGGAGATCAGGTGGGAAAGTGGAGTTGAGGTAGGAGATCAGCCATGATCTTATTGAATGGCGGAGTAGGCTCAAGGGGCCGTATGGCCTACTTCTGCTCCTAATTCTTATGTTATCATGTTCTTATGTGTCAGCAAGGTCCCTGAGTGATCAACTAATCTGTGGTTTGGTGGTGTGAGTTGAGGGAAGAATGTTGACCAAAGGAAGTTTGAATAGTGCCATGGGACAGGCAGGGTGCAATAAGCAATAAGTGGTTATGGTACTGGACCAGCAATACAGAGGTTGTGAGTTCAAATTGATGTTCAAGAATTTGGATCTAGGAAGATTGACCATGAAAGCTGTCGATTGTTGTAAAAATCCAACTGGTTCACTAATGTCCTTCAGGAAAGGAACCTGCCATCCTTACCTAGGCCTACATGTGACTCCAGTCCCACACAAATGGCTGGCTCTTAAGGCCTTCAGGGTAACTAGGGATGGGCAATAAATGCCACCTTGTCAGTGTCACCCACATCCCATGAACAAATGTAAACTAAGGCTGGAGGCTCGGCACAACAGTCTCATCCAGAATAAGGCACCTGCAACAGTGCAGCACTCCCTCAGAACTGGTCGCAAACCCTGCTACTCAGCGCTAACCCGCAATGTTCTGATTCAGAGACAAGAGCGAGAGCATCTGAACTATCTGGGTGGGGCGGATTAACATAACAGTCATGGGGAAAGGCACCCCAGAGCCTCGTATCATCATGCAGCTTGTGGCTGATCATCTGGTTTAAGGATAAGAAGGGACAACTCCTTTCCAATGGAGATGAGACCTGACCAGTTCCTGGAAAGCTGAATATGTGAAGCCTTATTTTTTTGTTTAGTCTTTTACTAGCGACAGGGGCTGGGGTCTTAATGAGATTGGGAGCCAGTTCTCCGCAGGACAGTTTTTATAGGCTGCCAGCTCCTGTGTTTGTGCAGCCCCGATGACCCCTTGGCAGCTGATTTAAATTGACTGTTTCCATTGGAGTGAGCAATCAGACAAATGAAAAACGAAAGTAGATGTGGTTGTGTCTTTATAGTGTTGCTTTCAACACTCACATTCTGCTAATACACAAGGTTGCACATCTCAGCATCAATGTTATTACTGGTTTGACCCTCAGAGCAGAAACAGATGTCAACACCCGTGACCTTTGGAGGCTTTCTTGGCCCTCGCAAATCAGCTCAATGCAGAGAGCTCTTTCCGTTGTCAGATATCTCTTCCCATCTCTCTCTCTTAAACACGTCCCCTTCACCCACGTCAAACTCCTCTTCAACACAGGGAGGAAATCCCCCAACTTTCAGTAGGTACCAGTGAAGTTAAAACAGCCTCGGCATTTGCATAGGTGCCACTTAGGCCTGGCGAGCCCACGACTGATGGCTGACAACCAAGTGGGGCCTGACTACCGAGTGAGGTCTGACTACCGAGTGAGGCCTGATTACTGAGTGAGGCCTGACTACCGAGTGAGGCCTGATTACGGAGTGAGGCCTGATTACTGAGTGAAGCCTGATTACCGAGTGAGGCCTGACTACCGAGTGAGGCCTGATTACTGAGTGAGGCCTGACTACCGAGTGAGGCCTGATTACTGAGTGAGGCCTGACTACCGAGTGAGGCATGATTACTGAGTGAGGCCTGATTACTGAGTGAGGCCTGATTACTGAGTGAGGCCTGATTACTGAGTGAGGCCTGACTACCGAGTGAGGCCTGACTACCGAGTGAGGCCTGATTACTGAGTGAGGCCTGATTACTGAGTGAGGCCTGATTACTGAGTGACGCCTGATTACTGAGTGAGGCCTGACTACCGAGTGAGGCCTGATTACTGAGTGAGGCCTGACTACCGAGTGAGGCCTGAAAACTGAGTGAGGCCTGATTACTGAGTGAGGCCTGATTACTGAGTGAGGCCTGATTACGGAGTGAGGCCTGATTACTGAGTGAGGCCTGATTACTGAGTGAGGTCTGATTACGGAGTGAGGCCTGATTACTGAGTGAGGCATGATTACCGAGTGAGGCCTGATTTCCGGGTGAGGCCTGATTACCAAGTGAGGCCTGATTACCGAGTGAGGCCTGATTACTGAGTGAGGCCAGATTACCGAGTGAGGCATGATTACAAAGTAAGGCCTGATTATCGAGTGAGGCCTGATTACCGAGTGAGGCCTGATTACTGAGTGAAGCTTGACAACTGAATTAGGCCTGACTACCGAGTGTGGCCTGATTTCCAAGTGAGTCCTGATTTCCATGTGAGGCCTGACTACCGAGTGAGGCCTGATTACCAAGTGAGGCCTGATTACCTGTGAGGCCTGATTACCTGTGAGGTCTGATTACCGAGTGAGGCCTGATTTCCAAGTGAGACGTGATTTCCGAGTGAGGACTGATTGCCGAGTGAAGCCTGATTTCTGAGTGAGGCCTGACTACCGAGTGAGGCCTGATTACCAAGTGAGGCCTGAATACCAAGTGAGGTCTGATTACTGAGTGAGGCCTGATTTCTGAGTGAGGCCTGACTACCGAGTGAGGCCTGATTACCGAGTGAAGTCTGATTACCGAGTGAGGTCTGATTACCGAGTGAGGCCTGATTATCGAGTGAGGCCTGACTACCGAGTGAGGCCTGATTACCGAGTGAGGTCTGATTACCGAGTGAGGCCTAATTACCGAGTGAGGCCTGACTACCGAGTGAGGCCTGACTACCGAGTGAGGCCTGACTACCGAGTGAGGCCTGATTACTGAGTGAGGCTTGACTACCGACTGAGGCCTGACTACTGAGTGAGACCCGATTTCAGAGTGAGGCCTGATTACTGAGTGAGGCCTGACTACCAAGTGAGGCCTGACTGCTGAGTGAGGCCTGACTACCGAGTGAGGGTTGACTACTGAGTGAGGCCTGATTAGTGAATGAGGCCTGATTACTGAGTGAGGCCTGATTACCAAGTGAGGCCTGACTACCAAGTGAGGCCTGATTACCAAGTGTGGCCTGATTACCAAGTGAGGCCTGACTACCAAGTGAGGCCTGACTACCAAGTGAGGCCTGATTACTGCATGAGGCCTGATTACCGAGTGAGGTCTGACTACTGAGTGAGGCCTGATTACTGAGTGAGGCCTGACTACTGAGTGAGGCCTGACTTCTGAGTGAGGCCTGACTACTGAGTTAAGCCTGATTACTGAGTGAGGCCTGATTACCGAGTGAGACCTGATTTCGGATTGAGGCCTGATTACTGAGTGAGGCCTGACTACCGAGTGAGGCCTGACTGCCGAGTGAGGCCTGACTACCGAGTGAGGCCTGACTACTGAGTGAGGCCTGATTGCCGAATGAGGCCTGATTACTGAGTGAGGCCTGATTACCAAGTGAGGCCTGATTAACTAGTGAGGCCTGACTACTGAGTTAAGCCTGATTACTGATTGAGGCCTGATTACCGAGTGAAACCTGACTACCGAATGCAGCTAATTACCGAGTGAGGTCTGACTACCAAATGTGGCTTCATTATCGACTGAAGCCTGACTACTGACTAAGGCTGTTAATGAGTGAGGCCTGACTACCGAGTGAAGCCTGATTACCGGTTGAAGTCTGATTTCCGAGTGTAGCCCGATTACCAATTGAGGCCTGATTACTGAGTGAAGCCCGATTACTGAGTGAGGCCTGATTACCAAGTGAGGCCTGACTAGCGAGTGAGGCCTGATTACCGAGTGAGGTCTGATTACAGAGTGAGGCCTGATTACTGAGTGAGGCCTGATTACCGAGTGAGGCCTGATTACCGGGTGAGGCCTGATTTCCCAATGAAGCCTGATTACCAAGTGAGGCCTGTTTTCCGAGTGAAGCCCGATTACCAAGTGAGGCCTAATTATCAAGTGAGGCCTGACTACCGAGTGAGGCCAGATTACCGAGTGAGGTCTGATTACCGAGTGAGGCCTCATTTCTAAGTGAAGGCCTGATTACCGAGTGAAGGCCTGATTACTGAGTGAGGCCTGATTACCGAGCGAGATCTGATTACCGAGTGAGGCCTGATTTCTGAGTGAAGCCTGATTACTGAGTGAGGTCTGATTACCAAAAGGCCTGACTACCAAGTGAGGCCTGATTGCTGAGCTGAGGCCTGATTTCTGGCTGATGCCTGACTACCAAGTGAGGCCTGATTATTGAGTGAGGCCTGATTTCTGAGTGAGGACTGATTACCGAGTGAGGCCTGATTACCGAAAGGCCTGACTACTAAGTGAGGCCTGATTTCCGAGTGAGGCCTGATTTCCGACTGTGGCCTGACTACCAAGTGAGGCCTGATTTCTGAGTGAGCCCTGATTTCCGAGTGAGGCCTGACTACCAAGTGAGGCCTGATTACCGAGTGAGGCCTGATTTCCGAGTGAGGCCTGTAGGGGGATTTGCACAGGCGTGTTCAGGTCAGTCAGCTTTGCCTCTGACTACCTTCCTTGAGCGGTTCGAATCGCTCACCCCCTGGGTTCTGGACAACAGACTTAGATACAGGCAGCGATACAGAGAAGACTCGAGTAGACAGGTGGTTGGATGCAAACAAAATCAAGATTTTTATTGCAGTGGAAAACTTGATACAATCCTGTTATATCTGAGTGGTAGGTCCAATAACTGATATAAGTGAGACTTCAGGAACCCAAAACTTATCTTTTTAATTACACAGTTTAGGAGAGAACATAGCTCTTACAGCTACAGGCATGCACTTCTAATTCTTACTGCACGGTGCATCCAAGATGGAGGATCCTATGAGTCATACCCACAATGCAACATTACCTTAAAACACTGGTAAATGAACCCTTAATATTTGTCTCCCTCTGGTGGATAACTTAAGCATTACATCCGAGATTACTATATCCCCCCCTTAAGTTACAATAATTCTTAACAACATTCTTAAAAGTCCATAAGATAACTCCTTTTATGATAGTCCATCCTGAACGAATCTAGCAGGTCATGATCAATCTCTCTGGTGGCTTGTGAGTCCTTGTTGAACGTCTTACAGTCAAGTCCCTGCTTGGTTGTGGTAGAGCCATCTGCTGCTCCTGAGCAGTACTCAGAGTATCTGACACTGCTACGATGGTTTCCTCTTGATTAAGGGGTCCAGGTATAACTGTCTCTGTGGGGACCAACCTGTCCTCCAACATTTCCTCTGGAACCTCCAGTTCGATTTCCCTTTGTCTGGTCAGTATCTGATCCACATGTCTGCGTACTACCTGACCAGTTCCCAACATGACCGTATATGAAACTGGACCGGTCATTGAGTCTATGACACCAGGAATCCATTTTGGACCATAACTGAAATTTCTGGTAAGACCACATCTCCTTCTCCAAAACTGCGACTCTTGGTCCTTTTGTCATGGTTCTCCTTTTGTTTGATTTGTCGGTTTTCCACCTTCCTTTTTAGATCTGGGTGAACCAGGTCAAGAGTGGAGCGTAGTCGACGTCCTAACAATAACTCAGCAGGACAAAGTCCTGTGGCAGATTGAGGTGTTATTCTGTAGCTGAACAGAACTCGTGACAGCTTTGCTGTCAAACTCCCTTCCGCACTTTTTTTCATCATCTCCTTAAATGTTTGTATGGCTCTCTCCGCAAGTCCATTTGAAGACGGATGATATTGAGCTGAAGTTGCGTGCACTATGCCATTGTTTCTCATGAACTCTTTTGTTTCTGTACTCACAAAACATGTGGCATTGTCACTTACTATGATCTCCGGTATCCCTTGATTACTAAAACTCCTACGCAGGCAGCCTATAGTAACAGTAGATGAAGCAAAATTTTCAGGATACACATCCATCCATTTGGAATGTGCATCAATGATTATGAGGAACATCTTTCCCATGAATGGACCCACATAATCTACATGTAATCTCCTCCATGGTTTATCCGGCCACTCCCAGGGGTGGAGTGGAGCCGCTGCCGGTGCCTTCCTGTGTTCTTGACAAGTGCTGCATGTCTTGACTAGATGTTCTATCTCCTCATCTAGCTTTGGTCACCACAAGTAACTCCTTGCCAATGCTTTCATACGCAAAACTCCAGGATGACACTGATGTAGTTGCACTAGGATAGACTGTCATGCTGGCTGTGGAATAATCACTCGAGCTCCCCACAACACGCAACCATCCTGCACACTCAGCTCTGTTTTCCTGACACTGTAAGGTGTGAAATCAGTCCCTTCCAGATGTTGTGGCCAATCCCTCATTACATATTCTCGGACTCTAGACAGTGCTGGATCCTTACCAGTCCAAGTCCTTACTTGTTCTGCGGTCACAATTGCCATGTCCATGTCCTCCTTGTCGACATAAATCTTAGCTGGGGGGCCATTAAATGTTCCAAGTTCTTCCTTGAACACATTCTCATGTTCAATCAACACGTCTTGCAAAGACAACTGTTTGCCTCTCTCCATTTGATTTATTGCTCCCCAATCTAATTTAAATTCTCTTATCCAGCCCCAACCTAACAAGTTTGGTCCAGAACCCGATACTACAACTACAGGTAGCTGTTCCACGGTGTCCCTGTGTTTCACAGTTACAATAGCTGTACCCAATGTTGCCACTCGTTCACCGGTATAGGTTTTAAGCTTCATAGAGCAAGACTTTAACTCTGGTACTTTTGCACGGTTCCACAATTTTGAGTACTCCTCCCTGTTCATTATGGTAATGCCACATCCAGTATCCACCTCAAAGTTGACTTTAGTGTCATTTACTATCAGTTGCAACGTGATAGGATCCACTTTAGGAATGTCCTCTACCATACTATTCATTATGAACACATCGTCTTCTTTCTCAGTTTCTCCACTGATGTGATGTGCTCCCTGTTTTTTCACTTCTCTTACTAGGTTTTGCTTTTCTCCCCCTTTTGGTTTGTATTCCTTTTCCGGGGCTTTTGCCCTGCATGCACATTTTATATGTCCTTTTTTCCCACACTTGTGGCACTTTTCCTCCAGAAACCTGCATTCCCTTGCCAGGTGATCTCCATTGCATCTATAACATGCTTTTATATGCTCATGTTGTGATTTCGGACCCATATTTAACTTGTGCACAATAAACTGACTTCCAACTTGCTTTGTAGTAGACCAGTCTGAACCTTGTATTTCTTGTACATCATGGTTAGCTGTCTCTATTAATTGAGCAAGTTCCAATGCTTTTTCATACGTAAGCCCAGTCTCGGACAATAATCTCCTCTGCATTCGAGCATCCATTATTCCGCAAACCAGCCTATCTCTCAGCATGTCTTTCAAACTGTTCCCGTAATTGCAATCATGTGCCAGTTTTCTCAACACTGCAACATAATCCAATACAGACTCTCCCAGGTTCCTGTTCCGTGAATTAAATTTGAAACACTGTACAATCTCACTCGGTCTGGGATTGAAATAGTCTTTCAGCAAGGCCACTCAGTTAGCAAATGTAATGTCTCCAGGCTTCTCAGGACTGCATAAGTTTCTCAGTAAACTATATGTCTGACTCCCCATGGAAGTGAGCAAAATAGCTCTCCTTTTTCCCACATCAACTATATCATTTGCCACAAAGAAATGCTCTAGTAACTCACAGTATTCGATCCATGTTTGTTTTTGAACCTCAAAAGCAGAAATCTCTCCTACTCGAGTAGCCATGATTCAGATGCAGTGATCTTGTATTTTTCCTTCTTCAAGTTGAGATCTGTTAATCCTCCTCGCCAAATGTTATATCCGAGTGGTAGGTCCAATAACTGATATAAGTGAGACTTCAGGAACCCAAAACTTATCTTTTTAATTACACAGTTTAGGAGAGAACATAGCTCTTACAGCTAAAGGCATGCACTTCTAATTCTTACTGCACGATGCATCTGTAGGGGGTTTCTCTTGCTCGTTCTGGTCTCCTACCAGGCTTCATGCAATAATTACCCTTGAGTGGTTCGACCCACTCCTCCCTACGGTTCTAGACCTTGGACTTAGGTGCAGGGAACTGTAGTGCAGAGAAAAACTCAATAGACCAGGTTGAATAACACGAAATGGAGGCTTTTATTATAAAACAGTTTGCAGCCTTGTAAAATACATGGCATAAGCACAGATCAAAATAACTACAATCATGCACATATCTATAAACTTAACTCTATAGAAATGGGGAACACACGGCACGTCGTAAAAGGGGAAACACATTACGATTTCCCTCAACCCCCCCCCCAGACCTAAACTAAGTTTCGACTTGAGGAACTCGGAATCATGCTCACCACTTTCAGATTCGCAAAAGAGGGGGTTCGCAGCCTTTTGGCACAGCTTCCCGTCGTCACGCGGATTTGGAAGCTTCTGGCGCAGTTTGTTTTTCTCTCAGGCGATGGAGCAGCAGATACAGTCTCGATGAGCGCTCATCATGGCTGAATCTGTTACCGAAGTGCCTTTTAAGAACTGGATGCCCATGGAAGACTCAGTCACTGATGTGATGTTGCAGAACTGGACAGGGAAAGTTCCTGGTTGAATGGTATGTTGAGGCCCTGGAGGGCTAGGCCCGGAGTGTCCTTTTATTTCTTCCTCCGGCCTGGCTCGTCGGTTTTCCTGAGGGTGTCTTCTCCTTCGGCCTGGGGCGTCGATGATCTCCCGACAAAAGTACCCGGGCCACCCTCGTCGTCTTCCCGTCATCGCCGAACCTTTCCTGGCCGAACACCGACCACGCTGCCTTAACCGAAGAGTCCGTCCCGAAACGTCCTACTCGAATTCCGAAGCTACCGAGGCAGAAGAAGCGTGGCCCGAAGCGTGAATCTGAAGCGAAGCTGAAGTCAAGCCCAAGCGAACCCCCGATGGACTTTTCAATCCACAGTTATACCTTTTTGGGACAGTCTTATCTCCCGCCAAATCATAGTCCTGTCTTTGTAATATTTTTGGTGGGCAGAAATCTCTGCAGGGGCGCTTTGTCTTACAATGGGAGCCGGTGATAGCTTAACTGGCCTTCCTGGCCGATAATGTCTTTTACTTTGTCACCGTAACTCAGTTCGTATATTGATCGGTCTGGAGATTGCCCTTGATGGCTGTTAAACGTTTTTCCTTTGTACATTAAATGGGTTTAAGTGATCATTCAAAAGTCCGCCCATTTCTTGATGGGCCCCATCCTGTTACCTGAAACTTTCTTGTACTTAGACTCCAATTAATATGTATGCTCAGTTCCCTGAGTTTCTTTTTCCCGATATTGGCTTTCGCGGGCTTACTGTCCTCAATCCACAAGCCTGTCTGGCTTGCAGTAACAGAAATCAAATGGTCCCAGAAATTGAGCATGAGGTCCGGCGGCCATTTTGTATGCCCTTTTTATCAAAGTTTTTTCTGTACAAGCTTCTTTTGGTCAATAAAACTGTTTTATTAACCCTGTTTTCTTGCGTGATTAAATAACTGAAAATTTCAAATCTTACACATCCAAGATGGAGGATCCTATGAGTCATACCCACAATGCAACATTACCTTAAAACACTGGTAAATGAACCCTTTATATTTGTCTCCCTCTGGTGGATAACTTAAGCATTACATCTGAGATTACTATAAATCCTATGGAAAATCACTAGTGTACACTTCTACAGGCAAAAATTACAAGAGAGTCACAATAATGCTATATACAGGGAAATGGGGAACACACGGCACGTCGAGGAATAACAATTATCTTAACAATCCCCTTATCCTTATCCCACCCCCTATAACTAACTAGGTTAAGCTATGAGGGGTCAGAATTCATGCTCACCAATCAAAAGGGTTTGTGAGACTCAAAACAGCGGTTGGGTTCAGGGTTCACTCTTGATGCTCTCTGGAGCCTGCCATCATCACGTGGGCTCCAGGTGTTGCAAGGGCATTGTCCAGGTTCGAGTACCCCAAAGTTAAAGTCTCTGCTTGGGTACTTTACCTTGCAGGGATGGCCCTTCGTCGACAGCTTGAGTTTGCATGAAGGTTGTGGTGTATGTAATCTGTTCCACCTTAAGAGAACTTAAGCCTGTTCCACCTTAAGAGATGTACTACTTTCTCTGGCTGCTGTATACGTAATACCGGTGGTGACCACACCGGTATATAAGCACTGTGTAGTAATATTGTATTCAGTAAAGTCCCGACCTCCAACCAGTAAAGACCTGTTGAATTTACTCTTGTAGTCTGTGTAGTAATTATCACTATAACACACAGACTCAACAGTGGCGACGAGTCCGATTCTTACCCTGCGGCAGTTATTTCCACGGCGGCTTCGTCCACAGACAGGACGTCGAAGAGAGGCTTCCACCCTCATCACCCTACTGGAAGACACATCGAGTGGCAGGCATCGAGAAACCGGAGTGCAGGAGACATCCTGACCTGGAAGCCTCCATCAGCGACTGTCAGCTTCTTCTTTCTACCTCGGTGGTGGGTAAGCCAGGCAGCGACGCGACAGAAAGTCAACCGTGTTGGCTGTACAGACGGGGCTGGGAAGACGGAGGAATAAGGGCGGTGAGATCGATCGCGACCGGAGATAAGGGCCGGGCCGCTTTCGAGCAAGAGGCGCAGCGCGGGGACATCGATCGCGACCGGAGATAAGGGCCGCATTCGGGCTAAAAGGCGCAGCGTCTGGGGAAACTGAAGGCACGAGAGCAGCGGTGAAGCGGAGACAGCGTCGGGGGATGGTTGAAGACAGCCAAGCGTGGGAAAACCACCATTTTGTGGGCGGAGGACGACGACAAGAGCGGGAAGCCGCCATCTTGGATAACATAAAAATACAATAAATTGCAACGATGCCTAAACATGGGAACATTAATACCTTTGATAGTGACATCGAAGATTGGGCCATGTATGTAGAACGCATACAAAATTATTGTAAGGCAAATAAAATTCCTGATGCAGATAAAGCACTAACATTATTAAATTTAATGGGTGCGAAGACATACGGGCAATTGAAACACCTGTTATCACCAGATGAACCAGCGGATAAGACGTTCGATGAGATTGTTACTGTCCTGAAAAATCATCTAAACCCCACGCCGCTGATGCTAGCGGAATGATTTAAATTTTACGACAGAAGGCAGCTGCAGAATGAAAGCAATGCTGAATATTTGATGGAATTACGTAAGCTAGCAAAATATTGTCAGTTTGGAACGGGACTGACAGAGGCACTACGAGATAAATTTGTGTGTGGTTTATTTAAACAGGATACACAAAAGCGACTGCTCGAGGAGAATGAGCTGACGCTTGAGAAGGCGGTCACTATGGCAGCAGCACACGAAGCCGCAGCGAGAGGCACGGCAGTAATGCAGCTACGGTCACCGAACTCGGTACAAACAAATTGGGTTTGAGTTCTGTCAAATGTTATCGTTGTGGAAAGACAACGCACGATCAGAACCAGTGTTGGTTTAAAAACCAAGAATGCAGAACATGTGGCAGGCTTGGCCACATAGCTAAAGTATGCCGGTCAGGAAAGAAGACCAGCAACAAAAAGTCACCGCAAGGAAATTACGCAAAGGTACACAAGGTGACAAAGAACAGTTTGACTGAACAGAAGTCAGATTCAGATGCTAGCAGTAATGAACTGGATAGCTTAAGAGTACACAATGTTGGTAAGGATGCAGATCTCCAGACAATTTGGGTCACTCTTCAGATAGCAGGAGTCCAAGTAAAAATGGAATTGGACACTGGATCGGCATTGACGGTCATGAATAAGAAAGATTACAGAAGGTTATTCCAACATATTCCCCTACAGGATGCGGAGATTATATTGAAAACATACACGGGGCAAAGAGTGTACCCCATCGGAAAAATAGAGGTAGAAGTGGTCCACAAGGGCGAAGAAAGCCAAGTAATGGGCTGATATGTGCTACCTGAAGGAGGTCCACCACTACTAGGACGGGAGTGGATTAGGAAAATGAATATGGACTGGCACTCCTTGAAGGCACTAACGGTAGATTCCGGGGAAACAGATGTCAAACCTAAACGATTGTCCAGTGATATACCTATCAATTCGTCCAATGAAAAGCGACGAGTTAAGAAAGTAACTATAGGTTTTTATTGACTAAATAACAGAGCCCACCCTCGTGGGTGATCTGATCCAAGAAGGAGGAATACCAGCCAGTCGACCACCTTTATACCCGGGCAGGTAGGCGGAGCCATGGGCGGAGTCGGCAGTGGTCAGCCCAGGTATAGCAGCGTGACAAGAGGCGACCTCGTACAATGATACAACAATGTGAACAGTGATAACTATAGGGAAACGATCTAACAGTGATAACTATAGTGTAACGATAGTGAACGGTAAAAGTGGTTTACCACATCCAGAATATTGGATGATGCTAAAGAGGTGTTCCAGCAGGGACTGGGAATACTGAGAGGAATTACGGCAAACATCAAGATTGATGAACATGCACAACCAAAATTTTTTAAAGCCAGACCGGTACCCTATGCAATACGACCTACTGTTGAAGCGGAACTGGAAGCACTAGAACGTTCAGGTGTACTGTCTAAGGTAGATTGGAGTGAGTGGGCTACGCCCATTGTTCCCGTTATCAAACGTCCTGCGAGCAACAAGCCAGGAGATCCAGGGAAGGTTCGCATCTGTGGAGATTTCAAAATCACCGTTAATCCGGTGCTTCACACGGTGCAGTATCCGCTTCCACGGATTGAGGATATTTTCGCTTCATTGTCTGGCGGGAAACACTTCACCAAGATAGACCTGGCGCAGGCGTACTTGCAGATGGAGGTTGAGGAAGAGTCACGCCAATACCTCACGATCAACACGCATCGAGGGTTGTACCGGTACAATAGGCTGGTTTTTGGAGTGGCATCAGCTCCAGCAATTTGGCAGAGGGCCATGGAGCAGGTATTACAGGGAATTCCAGGCACACAATGTTACCTGGACGATATTCTGATCACAGGTGATGGTGATGAACAACATCTCGCAAACTTGGAACTGGTGCTCAACAGATTGAAAGAGTATGGACTTAGAGTAAATCGGCAGAAATGTGAGTTCTTCCAGAAGCGGATCTCGTACTGTGGCCATGTCATTGACCGGGAGGGGCTTCATAAGTCTCCTGACAAGATTGAGGCAGTTGTAAAGGCTCCCGCTCTGGAGAATGTCTCTCAGTTGAGGTCGTTTCTAGGATTAATTAACTATTACCATAAATTTCTGCCAAATCTATCCACGGTACTGCACCCGTTAAACGCTCTTTTACAGAAAGGGGTACCATGGGAATGGGGCAAAAACTGTAAGAAGGCATTTCGCAAAAGCAAAGAATTGATCACCTCAGAGGAAGTGTTGGCTCACTTCAACCCGACACTGCCTATTCGGTTGGCTTGTGATGCTTCTCCATATGGTATTGGGGCAGTACTCTCACACAAGTTGCCAAATGGCACGGAAAGGCCAGTCGCGTTTGCATCCAGATCATTGACCTCCGCTGAGCGCAACTATGCGCAGATCGATAGGGAGGCTCTTAGCCTTGTATGGGGAGTGAAGAAGTTTAATCATTACCTGCAGGGCCAAAAATTCACACTTCTGACAGACCATCAACCGTTGGTATCCATTTTTAACCCTAAGAAGGGTGTTTCGGTGATGACAGCGCAGCGTCTCCAGAGATGGTCTCTTTTCCTAGGGGCACATCAATATCAAATAGAATTCAAAGGTACGAAACAGCATGGCAATGCTGATGGGCTGTCACGCCTGCCACTACCTGAAGAAGAAGACACGACGAAAGTTGACCCTGTTGAGTTATTTCATTCGACCATCATCGAGTGTTTACCAGTCACCAATGCAAGTATTGAAAGAGAAACCAGGAATGACCCGACACTGTCCAGAGTCTACGAGGTGACAGTGAAAGGATGGCCAACACGGGGTGATCCTCTGTTACCGGCATTTTTGGCAAGGCGAGACCAGCTGTCCGTCTGCCATGGTACCTTGATGTACGGGACAAGAGTGATTATTCCTCCCAAGTTAAGGGAAAGAGTTTTAAACGAACTGCATGAAGGTCATCTGGGGGGAGTTAAAATGAAAAGTCTTGCTAGGGCTTATGTATGGTGGCCGGGTATTGACCAACAGATTGAGGAGTTAACGAAAAGCTGCGCTGGGTGCCAAAAAGTGCAAAATGCACCTCCTATAGCACCGCTACACCCATGGGAATGGCCTTCAGCCCCATGCCAACGCATACACATTGACTTTGCTGATCCATTCATGGACTCCATGTTCCTAATCGCGGTGGACGCACATTCCAAATGACCAGAAGTCATCAAGATGAATACCACTACTTCAGAAAAGACAATTGCGGTGTTAAGAACAATGTGATAAAAATGATAACTTCCGGGAAGTTATGTCATCACTTCCTGTGAACTATGAACTATGAACTATGAACTGTGTACATACCTCACTTCCTGTCATATGTCACTTCCTGTTGGACTGGTATAAATACTGGTCTGTTCAGTATTGTAAGAGGCTTCTACCAGAGGCATGGTAAAGACCTCTCTTGTGTATATAGTGTGTTTATAAGTTACTTAAAGCTTACTTTAAAGTTACTTGATGGTAAGTCTCCTTTTTCTTACATCAAACAATATTCGCAAGGAACGGATTGCCAGAACAGATTTGTTCGGACAACGGACCACAGTTTGTATCGGAAGAATTCCGACAATTCTTAAAGAAGAATGGAGTAAAACATTATACCTCTGCCCCATATCATCCGGCGACAAACGGGTTGGCTGAAGGATTTGTCCAGACATTCAAAAAGGCAATTAAGGCCATGAACGATGATCAGATTCCGCTGCAACACAAGGTCGACAAGTTCCTGATGTCATATCGAAACGCCGATCATGCAGTGACTAACCAAAGTCCTGCCATGATGTTTTATAACAGGAGGTTGCGGTCCAAGTTGGACTTGTTAAAACCAAATGTGCGGAGGGAAGTGGAAAACAAACAGTTTCGGCATATTAACAAGACCACTCGAACTTTCGACGTAGGACAACCAGTGTTGGCAAGGGGCTATGGAAACGAAAAATGGCAGTCCGGAACAATTCGGGCCAGACAAGGACCTCTGATGTACACAGTAGATATTGGTCATAATGTGATAAGGCGTCATGCGGATCAACTGGTAGAGTCGAGAGCAAGGGTCGAACCCATGGTTGTGACAGAGACAACTGTGGAAGACGTTAATGAACCTGAAGCATCTACCTCGGCAGGGAATGTACTTGATGATGATGACACCCAATACATTGGAAACCAAATAGAGGAGGCACCTCAACAACAAGAATTAGAGACTACTGAGAGGCGTTATCCAAGCCGCATCAGAAAGCCTCCTGAGAGACTGAACCTTTGAACGGTTATACCTGAAGTTATATATGTATATATGTTATTATGTTATTTTAAATGGGGATATGACTGTTAAGCTAAAAAGGGAGGATTGTGGTGTATGTAACCTGTTCCACCTTAAGAGAACTTAAGCCTGTTCCACCTTAAGAGATGTACTACTTTCTCTGGCTGCTGTATACGTAATACCGGTGGTGACCACACCGGTATATAAGCACTGTGTAGTAATATTGTATTCAGTAAAGTCCCGACCTCCAACCAGTAAAGACCTGTTGAATTTAATCTTGTAGTCTGTGTAGTAATTATCACTATAACACACAGACTTAACAAAGGTAGTCGCAGGTCAGCTGGGGCTGAAGGCCCGCTGATTCGAAGCCTACCCTCAGTTGGCCTTCCCTCCAGTGGTCTTCCCTCCTCCTCCCCTTGTCGCATCCCGCTTCACCTGGCCTGAATTGCCCGTGTTCGCCCGACCCGGTGCTGGGGCGAGTCCAGATAGAGTGGGAGGGGGCATGGGCAAAGGCCAGGGGGTAATCGCGGGATGGGGGAAGAGCGGCAGCCACGAGGGCGAGGGGCCAAAGAGCCAGGGAGCGGCAGCTCCAGCACCAGCACAGCAGCGGAGCAGCAGGAGAGCAGAGCAGGAGTTCACCGATTGCTACCTGGGGGCCTTCAATCATACCTTCGTCGAAAAACCCTTATCTGCGCACCAAATCAGGTTAGTTCTTTGTTTTAATTTTGGTGGGCTAGTTAAAATAATGGTAGCAATCTATACTGATGGTTTTTAGATGGCCGGTAATTGCATCTATCGGCCCGATAATTGACTCATATTGTCCTGAAAGTCCTTGATGGGCTTGTCCAGCCTCGCTGGATGTGCTTAATCTGTTTCTGATTATGTATGCAGACTGTTTGATGGCTTTAACTGTAGGCCTCATTGAATTTAGATCTGTCTCCAATTCGGTCTAATACATAATTCACAGTTCTGTCTGGGTCCCAAAACACAAAGTTCTTTCCACAGAAAGCCTGCAGCCTTAGTTTTGATTTCCCCCAAGCTGTCTGTGCTGCAGAATTCATTTTGGAGACCCGTAAGCTTTCTGCCACGAGGCACGGACGCCATCTTGGGTACCCTTTTTAGTTCAAATATGTCCACGCAGGGTCCCTTTTATCGATAATAACCTTCGGGGAGATGCAGAAATTTTGCAAATCTTACACTCCTCCCTGTGATACTAAAACTTGCTTGAAGTATCATACCTTTTAATGTGAGCAAAATTTTTCTGACCCTCCATAGTCAGCCTTCCCCTGTAATTATCTATCTAACATACCCACGATACATGCACTTCCCATTCCACGAAAATGTAGTGTACATCAGCATACAAAGAGTAAAATTACAGACTTTACACACACATCCAAGCATGGAGGGGTCCTACACCCCTGCACCACTTGGTACACATATCTTTATTAAACCGCGTCGCAAATGAAAACAACAAAAGAAAAAAACCTTTAATTGAAAATAACAAACACAAAGAAACAACAATTCTTCAATTGAAAACTGAGAGAAACTTAAACCGGCATATCTTCATCCACCTTTACATAATGTTCTTTCCAAAAGCTCTGGTTTCGGAATTCTGACCACCGATCTTTTCCCTTACACTGAATGCAAACTAAATACAGCACTATTCCTAGCTGGCAAACCACGAGAATGTGAGAAGCCAGTCTGATCCACGAACGGACTTCTATATTATCGAAAAGGTTCCACCAGGGTGGAGTCACAATATCCAATATCTTAGTCCCTATCTCTACCGTTTTCTGCTTGAGAGTGCAGAAATGTTTCTGTGAAACTATGACGGCTTTTAGAATTTCGGTCAAATGTTCAGGGAGAGGGGCAATTTCATTGCCAAAGTGCTCTAGGTACTTCTGCAAGTTCGTAAAATTCTCCTTCACAGTGAGGTGAACAGTGGAGGGTTCAGGGATGGGGACAATTCGCTCCTGGGCCACTCGAACTTCTGCCTCGGGTTTAAAACAGAAACTGCTGTCACTAACTGGGCACCAGCTGTGCTGTCCGTGCTGGTAGTGGGACACGCCGGTGGTGACACAATATGTCCCACCCCCATATATGCTACCTGTGGGGGAACATGGGCTTGTGCCATTGCCTCCATGGTGCAATTTATAGGCTTCGCGTCAGCAGCTCTGAACCCACACTGCGGTCTTGAGAAGGCATTCAAGTGCTGGGGGCACAGGATTATGTGTGCTCCCCGGCTCCGGCACCCTGAGAGGTCAATACCTGTCATAGTGTGCTCCCACTTAATGATGTAAGGCGGGACCGCTGTGAACCAAATGTGTGTACCCCCTTGAATGACTCCAATGTTCTCAACCCTGTATACCGGCGCGGGTCGGGCTGTCCTACCCATGACCGGCATCCTAACTACTACTCCCATGATTGTGTGGTTGGACCGCCCACAATCCACGGGGACTGGGTAGGCTTCGGAGGCTAGCCGGAGTTGGCACGGGCTCAATGTGTTCTCAAAAGGGTGGAGGGCTGCGAGGTGCTTGTTGCTAATCCAGGAGGGGACCAAACCTTGTTTTAAATCCTCCAGGTTATTGTGGCCCTCACCCAGTAATCATGCCCCGTATAACACGCACACCTCATTCTGCGCAGCTTGGTCAGAAGCATTTATGTCCTCCCTTATGAGAGCATTTACTGTCTTTGCATGCTTTTCCAACTCGGCTATGACCTCTTTAAAATGGACCATCATGGCCTGGTCCTCATGCAACTCCGAGCCCACTACCTTGTTCTCATCCAGTAAATCCCTTTTAACTGTGTTTTTAAACCATTTATCTGGGTCTGCAGCTCTATGTCATCCAAGCTGTTGATGACAGAGGACCCAGTGTTAAACGCAGTAAAAACATCATTCCATACACCCCTTCTTTGTCTCCCTGGGTTACCCAAAAATTCCCAACATGTGGTGTAGAGTTCGGTCTTGTCCACGTGGGCAAAATCGAACTCGTAAAATTTCTTGAAGATGTCTTTTAATAGGGCCTGGTATAACTGCTCTGTTTCTTTGGGGCACCACTCCGGTAAATGTACCTCCGTGAGATTTAAAATCACGGAGGCAACCACGTAGTGTACCCCCTGGTACAGCATCTGATCGGTGGGGACTAGTACCAATCCATTCCCTGGTCCCTTGGTGGTGGTGAGGCAATCTCCTCTGGATAACCTCGCCGCCTGCGCCGTGGGCGGGGGCTTACGGGGACGGGTTACCAGCTCAGTGGCATTGACTGGGATCTGGGACTACGGGACCACACACACATTCCAGCTGGCATCCCACCTTATCCCCTTCCCGGTGTCGTGCCACTGCCGGTGGAACATAATGGATATGCCTGTGGGGCAGACCTTCTCTGACCCCCACATACAGATGTAAATCCCTTGGTCCGGTTCCCACCACTTGTCCCAGCATACACTCAGTCCTCCATGAGTCCCGGTAATTGTCCGATGGGTGTTGTTACCCAAACGCTCCCATTCAACTTCGGGGTTCCTCATGTCCTTGCTCAACTTTCTGAGCCACCACCATCTGTCCAGTGGAATGTGTCCTTTGCATGTTAAACATATTCGCTTTCCAACAGTGATGCTGACCCTTGTGGAAACGACTCGCACCCGGGGGCACAGGAGGGAGGCTTCCCCGTACGTGAATCCGGTCTGGCTGGAGTACTGAGACAAATTGGACCCCAACCATCCTGGCCACCTTCCCTCGTGGAAGTAGACAGCGGTCTCCTCCGCATCCCGTTCACCGCTCCCATCGATCGCCAGGGGCGCCTTGTCTCCCGAACACCCATAGATGTAGCAGTCTTGGACGTTGCCCCTCCTCTCCTTACTCATCCCGATTAGGGCAAATAGGACCATGATCCATTCCATCCCAAACATCTTTCTGCAAAAAGATGTAAAAAAAACATGCAGCCAGGTCCCCAAGAGATTCTCTGGCTTGGTGAGGCATGATCGGGTCTCGCGACCTCGACTCAAAGATACTCTCTTAACAGACTGCTTAACTTAAAACTACCCATCACCCTATTTAACTTAAATTACAAACACCCAAGCTTAAGCTAAACAACTACACCTTACTTAAAACTTAAAACAACTATATACATCCGCCGCCCGTCTCCAGGCGGCCAGGCTAATTCCTGGTTGGACTGCGGCTCGCCGCTATCCCCGGCGTGACCGCACCATCCTTCACGGTTGGTCCCTCACAGCCCGAAGCTGCTGGCTGAGGACCTCTGTCCTTGGACCTCTCCCTGGCTCGAGGGGCTGCCCTTGGTAACTGGAGGGCTGGTGACCATGGCTTTCTCAGCTGGGGCGTCCATGGGGACCTGCTAGCGACTTTGGCGGTTGGGGCTTTTCTGGCCGCTGGGCCTTTTACCCGAACCGCTGCTCCATCAGGCTTCACCTCTCCCGAACTTGGGCTAGGGGCAGGTAACTCTTCGCAGCCTGCTGCTGCGAGCTCAGAGTCTCCGCCCCCAGGTCCCATGGCTGCGTCCGGGGCGGGATTTTCGACCTCAGGTCCCTCCCTCTCTAAACCTGGGTTAGGGGTGGGGTTTGCGCCCTCAAGTCCCTCCCTCTCGTCTGGATCCCAGAAGAGTGGGGGCATGTCTCAATCGATGGGCTGGATGGCCCCTCCCTTCAAGCAAGTCACAGCGCCTGCTTGTGTGGTCTGTGAACTCGCTCGTGCTGCAGGCTGAGGAAGACCTTACCCCAACTGGCTGTTTTCCCCTTTCAGGCTGGAACAGTTTGCACTGGTTGATGTAACCAGCAGCCTGTTTTAAAACCTGTGTTGAGGGCTCGCCCGCTGCCCCGAGTGGACCTTCTAGGGGCTGTCTTTTCTCCTTTCTCACCGGGACGGTCTTGCAGACGGGATCCTGGATACGGACCCGCTTTGGGTCCAGGGCCAAAACTACCCCCCGTGTGCCTCCCTTGTCCCGGACTGCGGATTCCGGACCTGCCCGATAGGGGTCCCGGGATTCTCCTTCCCCAATCCTATCTATGGCCCTTTCTCCAGCGCGCACGGTCAGACCGAGGAATTTCACCTCCTGCTGGCTGATCTGCGCCTTCTTGGGATTCACTTTGAAACCCTTCTGCTCTAACAGCTCCAGCAGTTCGGCCAATAGTGGGCCATGCTCCTCTTTCGAATCAGTGAACAGGAGCAGGTCATCCACATATTGTACCAACTGTCCGGGCTGACTAAAGTCCTTCAAACTGTCTGCCATGCACTGGTGGAAGATGCTGGGGCTATTATGGAAGCCCTGAGGCAAGCAGTTCCACGTGTACTGTTGCCCTTTAAACGTAAAGGCAAACTTGTACTGAGCCTCCCTCCTTACAGGAATTGACCAAAACCCATTGGAAATATCCAGCACCGTGAAAGTGGTCGCGGATGCTGGGATACTCCCTATCACATCGGCAACTGCTGCCACTGTAGGTGCACAGGCTGGGATGTTACTATTGAGCACCCGATAGTCCACCGTGGCCCTCCAGGAATTGTCCGGTTTTCTAACCGGCCACAACGGAGAGTTCACATGGGTGGCTATCGGCTTCAGAACTCCCTGCTGTACTAACGAGGACATGGCTGCTTACATATCCGGCTCTGCTTCCCTGGAGAAGTTATACTGGCCCAGTAATTCGGGTCCCAACGCGTGAGTACGGACAGCGTACTCACGCGTGAGTCCGATGGAAGTGTCGGTTTTCAGCATGCGCGGAAAACCGGCATTTCCTTTCCTCTGAACCAAGGGGTTCAGAGGTCGAACGCGTGCACACAGGAGCCTGTGCGTGCGCGCTGAAATTCCTTTTTTTTTAAAGGTTTGCCCGTGCGTGAAGGCCTCAACTTTTTACGAATGAAAAAAGCAGACGTAAGGACTTAGTTTTAAAAGGTAACTGGTCTAATAATTAAAGTTAGAAATTTTTTTCCACAGGTTTATTATTTTTAAAGACTTTACAGTAAGGTAAGTGTATTTTAGACCCGAATTCGTAAAAAAAAATTTTTCAGAAATTTGAATAATTGTTTAAAATAGTTTTTTACAGTTATTATTAGTTCATTTAATTTTGGGATTTTTTAAAACTTTTATTTGAAGTTTAAGTACTGTTTTGGGCGCCCAGAGTTTTCATGAGTTTGACAGTTCTTACTATCAAACTCATGAATGAACTTTTGCAACCTCCGATTGGTTGCCCAGTGCTCACATGATCCCAGCCGACTCATCGAACTAACTACGCCGCTGGATCACGCAAGCACAGCGTGGCGGGAGCTGAACCGGGCCACTGACAGGAAATCCACGCAGGGCCAGGCTTCAACTGTCGGCGCGCTATGTAAGTGTAGGTCGGGGGCTTGCACCCGCGGGACGCCCCCGACACCAATTTCTGGGCCCATACTGTTTCTGTGGTCGGGTCATGGGGTCCCCGTCTACTCTGACCTCAAACCCTGTGACCCTCCCACCGTCGTGTTTGTGAGTGACAAATGTGGCCAGGTGGGCCTGCACAAATGTCTGGAACTCTGGTGGGGTGTTGCTGACCATGAGCCCGAGGTTATAATCCTCTTTGGGTTTCATGGTGCAGAGGGTCCCTTTCCCTTCCTTACCTGGCATAACTACGATCTCACCGTTCATTACCTTTCCGGCCTACCAGAGGCAGTGATTCCTTAAATCCAACAGGATCCCGTGACCTATGATAAAATCGGCCCCCAGGACCCCTCTTCCACCCTCCACTTCCCAATTCATCAGGACACACGTCCACTTGGAGCGGAGCGGTCCTATCTGAATGGCGAGCGGGAAAGAGACCGAGCCAGCCTGTTCCTTACCCGTGAACCCCGATAGACTGTATGGGACCCCGCTAGAGAGAGGTGAGGTGGTGGGGTTAGCTGAGTAGATCACGGTGCGTGATGCCCCCGTGTCCAACAGATAGGTCCCCACTACCTTTTCCACCTCCATCTCCATCATGGGTCTCCTCCACTCATCATATCGGAGCGAACACAGATACACAGGCTGCGCCGGCTCTAGTCACGGTTGTGGGTTGGATGGGGCTGACGGGGTGAGAGCACCGGTGGCGGCTGCTGCTCTCCCCTGGCCAGTCAGTAAGGACCTCATGGCATCCAAAAGTGACTCAACATCTGTGGAAGGGGTCCCTACCCCGCCTTTTGGGCTGGGGCTGTGGGATGCTTTCCCTTGTTATCCTTCCAAGGGTTCTTACATTCCTTCCACCAGTGACCATCCTTCCCACACCTGTAACAATTGGTCTTTGTGCTGGGGGTGTTACTTCATTCCTGGTGCCACTCTTTCCTACCCGGTCCGGGTTTAACCTCATGCAGCTTACCCTTAGGTGGGTGTGCATCGGCTCCCCTACCGTTTTTATAGGCCAGCGTGAGCTGTCTAATTACCGTGATCTCTGTGGTCTGGGGATCTTTGGGGTCGAAACAGGCTTCTGCCTTGGCCCAGATCTGTGGCAAGCTGTTCGCCACTAGACAACGGAGCCAATGCGTCAGAGAATCCCCATTCAGGAATCCCCGGTCCCGCGTCCCCGGGCAGGCTTTCCGGTACACTGGCCACAACCGGTCCGCAAAAGCCTGCGGGGTCTCCCTTGAGAGCTGTACCGTCTTCTCCACGCGGGAGAAAGGACTTCCCTCATCCATCCCCATGGCCTCCAGAACCGCGTCTCTAAGCTCCTCGTACCCGCTCTGTCCCCTGTTATACTCTTCAGAGAGGGATTGGAGGAGATTACTCTCCAGGGAGAATAGCAGCATCTTGGTCTTTTCAGCATCATCGCAGTCGTTGACGCTGGCGGCCTGCTCTATTTCCCTGAAGTGGATCGCGGGGTCTCCCTTGGCGGAAAGCTTTGGGACATGGTGGACCATAACCCTAAGCTGTTGGGTGCTAAAGGGTAATATGAACTGATTAATGAGTGAGGCCTGATTACTGTGTGAGGCCTGACTACCGAGTGAGACCTGATTACCGAGTGAGGCCTGACTACCGAGTGAGGCCTGATTACTGAGTGAGGCCTGATTACTGAGTGAGACCTGATTACCGAGTGAGGCCTGACTACCGAGTGAGGTCTGATTACTGAGTGAGGCCTGATGACTGAGTGAGGCCTGACTACCGAGTGAGGCCAGATTACCGAGTGATGTCTGATAACCAAGTGAGACCTGATTACTGAGTGAGGCCTGATTACTGAGTGAAGCCTGACTACCGAGAGAGGCCTGACTACCGAGTGAGGCCTGACTACTGAGTGAGGCCTGATTAAAGAGTGAGGCCTGATTACTGAGTGAGGCCTGATTACTGAGTGAGGTATGATTAACGAGTGAGGTCTGACTACCATTTGAAGCCTGATTACTGCGTGAGGCCTGATTAACGAGTGAGGTCTGACTACCGAGTGAGGCCTGATTAATGAGTGAGGCCTGACTACCGAGTGAGATCTGATTACTGAGTGAGGCCTGATTACCGTGTGGGGCCTGACTACTGAGTAAACCCTGATTACCAAGTTAGGCCTGACTACCAAGTGAAACCTGACTAGCGAATGCAGCTGATTACTGAGTGAGGCCTGATTACTGACTGAGGCCTGACTACCAAATGGGGCTTCATTATTGAGTGAAGCCTGACTACTGAGTGAAGCCTGATAATGAGTGAGGCCTGATTACTGCGTGAGGCCTGATTACCAAGTGAGGTCTGGTTAACGAGTGAGGCCTGATTACTGAGTGAGGCCTGATTACTGAGTGAGGTCTGATTAATGAGTGAGGCCTGATTACTGAGTGAGGCCTGATTACTGAGTGAGGCCTGATTACTGAGTGAGGACTGATTACTGATGAGGTCTGACTACCGAGTGATGCCTGACTACCGAGTGAGGCCTGATTACCGGGTGAGGCCCGATTACTGAGTGAAGCCTGACAACTGAGTGAGGCTTGACTACCGAGTGAGGCCTGATTTCCAAGTGAGTCCTGATTTCCTTATGAGGCCTGTTTACCGAGTGAAGCCTGATTTCAGAGTGAGGCCTGACTACCGAGTGAGGCCTGATTACCGAGTGAGGCCTGACTACCAAGTGAGGTCTGATTACCGAGTGAGGCCTGATTTCCAAGTGAGACCTGATTTCAGAGTGAGGCCTGATTTCCTAGTGAGACCTGATTTCAGAGTGAGACCTCTTTTCCAACTGAGGCCTGATTACTGAGTGAAGCCTGACAACTGAGTGAGGCTTGACTACCGAGTGAGGCCTGATTTCCAAGTGAGTCCTGATTTCCGTGTGAGGCCTGTTTACCGAGCGAAGCCTGATTTCTGAGTGAGGCCTGACTACCAAGTGAGGCCTGACTACCAAGTGAGGTCTGATTACTGAGTGAGGCCTGATTACTGAGTGAGGCCTGACTACCAAATGAAGCCTGATTACCAAGTGAGGCCTGATTACCGAGTGAGGCTTGACTACCAAGTGAGGCCTGATTACCAAGTGAGGCCTGATTACCTGTGAGATCTGATTACCGAGTGAGGTCTGACTTCCAAGTGAGACCTGATTTCAGAGTGAGGTCTGATTTCCAAGTGAGACCTGATTTCAGTTTGAGGCCTGATTTCCAAGTTAGACCTCATTTCCAAGTGAGGACTGATTACTGAGTGAAGCCTGATTTCTGAGTGAGGCCTGACTACCGAGTGAGGCCTGATTACCAAGTGAGGTCTGATTACTGAGTGACGCCTGATTTCTGAGTGAGGTCTGACTACCAAGTGAGGCCTGATTACCAAGTGAGGTCTGATTACTGAGTGAGGCCTGATTTCTGAGTGAGGCCTGACTACCGAGTGAGGCCTGATTACCGAGTGAGGTCTGATTACCGAGTGAGGACTGATTACTGAGTGAGGCCTGACTACCGAGTGAAACCTGATTACCGAGTGAGGTCTGATTACTGAGTGAGGCCTGACTACCGAGTGAGGCCTGACCACCGAGTGAGGCCTGATTATTGAGTGAGGCCTGACTACCGACTGAGGCCTGACTACTGAGTGAGACCTGATTTCAGAGTGAGGCCTGACTGCCGAGTGAGGCCTGACTACTGAGTCAGGCTTGACAACTGAGTGAGGCCTGATTAGCGAATGAGGCCCTATTACTGAGTGAGGCCTGATTACCAAGTGAGGCTTGACTACAAAGTGAGGCCTGACTACCAAGTGAGGCCTGACTACCAAGTGAGGCCAGATTACTGCATGAGGCCTGATTACCGAGTGAGGTCTGACCACCAAATGAGGCCTGACTACCGAGTGAAGCCTGACTACTGAGTTAAGCCTGATTACCGAGTGAGGCCTGATTACCGATTGAGACATGATTTCAGAGTGAGGCCTGATTACTGAGTGAGGCCTGACTACCGATTGAGGCCTGACTGCTGAGTGAGGCCTGACTACCGAGTGAGGCCTGATTACCGAGTGAGGCCTGACTACCGAGTGAGGCCTGACTACTGAGTGAGGCCTGATTATCGAATGAGGCCTGACTACCAAGTGAGGTCTGATTAACAAGTGAGGCCTGACTACTGAGTGAGACCTGATTTCAGAGTGAGACCTGATTAATGTGTGAGGCCTGACTACCGAGTGAGGCCTGACTGCCGAGTGAGGCCTGATTACGCAGTGAGGCCTGACTACTGAGGTAAGCCTGATTACCGATTGAGGCCTGATTACCGAGTGAAACCTGACTACCAAATGGGGCTTCTTTATCGACTGAAGCCTGACTACTGACTAAGCCTGATAATGAGTGAGGCCTGACGACCGAGTGAAGCCTGATTACCGGGTGAAGCCTGGTTTCCGAGTGTAGCCCGATTACTGAGTGAGGCCTCATTACTGAGTGAGGCCTGATTACCGAGTGAGACCTGATTACCGAGTGAGACCTGATTACTGAGTGAGGCCTGATTACCGAGTGAGACCTGATTTCTGAATGAAGCCTGATTGCCGAGAGAGGCCTGATTACTGAGTGAAGCCCGATTACCAAGTGAGGCCTGACTACCGAGTGAGGCGTGATTACCGAGTGAGGTCTGATTATTGAGTGAGGCCTGATTTCCGAGTGAAGCCTGATTACAGAGCGAGGCCTGATTACTGAATGAGGCCCAATTACCGAGTGAGGCCTGATTACCGGGTGTGGCCTGATTTCCGAGTGAAACCTGATTACCAAGTGAGGCCTGATTTCCGAGTGAGGCCCGATGACCGAGTGAGGCCTGATTATCAAGTGAGTGTTGACTAGGAAGTGAGGCGTGATTACTGAGTTTGGCCTGATTACTGAATGAGGCCTGATTACTGAGTGAGGCCTGATTACCGGGTGAGGCCTGATTTCTGAGTGAAACCTGATTATCAAGTGAGGCCTGATTTCCGAGTGAAGCCCGATTACCGAGTGAGGCCTGATTATCAAGTGAGGCCTGATTACCAAGTGAGGCCTGATTACCGAGTGAGGTCTGATTACTGAGTGAGGCCTGATTTCTGAGTGAAGCCTGATTATCGAGTGAGGCCTGATTACCGAAAGGCCTGACTACCAAGTGAGGCCTGCTTGCCGAGTGTGGCCTGATTTCCGACTGAGGCCTGACTGCCAAGTGAGGCCTGATATCTGAGTGAGGCCTGATTACCAAGTGATGCCTGAATTCCGAGTGTGGCCTGATTACCGAGTGGAGCCTGATTACCGAGTGAAGCCTGATTTCTGAGTGAGGCCTGACTACCAAGTGAGGCCTGACTACCGAGTGAGGCCTGAATACCGAGTGAGGCCTGATTTCCAAGTGAGACCTGATTTCAGAGAGAGGCCTGATTTCCGAGTGAGGCCTGATTACCGAGTGAAGCCTGATTTCTGAGTGAGGCCTGACTACCGAGTGAGGCCTTATTACCAAGTGAGTTCTAATTAACGAGTGAGGCCTGATTACTGAGTGAGGCCTGATTACTGATGAGGTCTGACTACCGAGTGATGCCTGACTACCGAGTGAGGGCTGATTACTGGGTGAGGCCTGATTACTGAGTGAGGCCTGACTACCGAGCAAGACCTGATTACTGAGTGAGGCTTGATTACTGAGTGAGGCCTGACTACCGAGTGAGGCCTGACTACTGAGTAAGGCCTGGTTACTAAGTTATGCCTGATTACTGAGTGAGGCCTGATTACTGTGTGAGGCCTGACTACCGAGCAAGACCTGATTACTGAGTGAGGCTTGATTACTGAGTGAGGCCTGACTACCGAGTGAGGCCTGATTACCGAGTGATGTCTGATTACTGAGTGAGGCCTGATTACAGAGTGAGGCCTGGCTACTGAGTGAGGCCTGATTACCATGTTAGGCCTGACTACCAAGTGAAACCTGACTACCGCATGCTGCTGATTACTGAGTGAGGCCTGCTTACTGAGTGAGGCATGACTACCGAGAGAGGCCTGACTACCGAGGGAGTCCTGACTACCGAGTGAGGCCTGACTACTGAGTGTGGCCTGATTACCGAATGAGGCCTGATTGCTGAGTGAGGCCTGATTTCTGAGTGAGGTATGATTACCAAGTGAGGCCTGTCTACCATTTGAAGCCTGATTACTGCGTGAGGTCTGATTACCGAGTGAGGTCTGAGTACCGAGTGAGGCCTGATTACTGAGTGAGGCCTGACTACCGAGTGAGATCTGATTACTGAGTGAGGCCTGACTACCGAGTGAGTCCTGATTACTGAGTGAGGCCTGATTACCATGTTAGGCCTGACTACCAAGTGAAACCTGACTACCGCATGCTGCTGATTACTGAGTGAGGCCTGACTACTGAGTGGGGCCTGACTACTGAGTGAGGCCTGATTACCGAGTGAAACCTGACTACTGAATGCAGCTGATTACTGAGTGAGGCCTGATTACTGACTGAGGCCTGACTACCAAATGGGGCTTCATTATTGAGTGAAGCCTGACTACTGAGTGAAGCCTGATAATGAGTGAGGCCTGATTACTGAGTGAGGCCTGACTACCGAGTGAGATCTGATTACTGAGTGAGGCCTGACTACCGAGTGAGTCCTGATTACTGAGTGAGGCCTGTCTACCAAATGAGGCCTGATTACTGAGTGAGGCCTGATTACCATGTTAGCCCTGACTACCAAGTGAAACCTGACTACCGCATGCAGCTGATTACTGAGTGAGGCCTGATTACTGAGTGAGGCCTGATTACCAAGTGAGGCCTGTCTACCAAATGAGGCCTGATTACTGCGTGAGGCCTGATTACCGAGTAAGGCCTGATTACTGAGTGAGGCCTGACTACCGAGTGAGTTCTGATTACTGAGTGAGGCCTGACTACTGAGTGAGGCCTGACTACTGAGTGAGGCCTGAATATTGAGTGAGGCCTGATTACCGGGTGAGGCCTGACAACTGAGTGAAGCCTAATAATGAGTGAGGCCTGAATACCAAGTGAAGCCTGATTACCGAGAGAGGCCTGATTAACGAATGTGGCCTGATTTCTGAATGAAGCCTGATTACCGAGTGAGGCCTGATTACTGAAAGGCCTAACTACCAAGTGAGGCCTGATTGCTGAGTGAGGCCTGACTACCGAGTGAGGCCTGGTTACCAAAAGGCATGACTACCAAGTGAGGCCTGATTTCTGAGTGAGGCCTGATTTCTGACTGAGGCCTGACTACCAACTGTGGCCTGATTTCTGAGTGAGACCTGATTTCCGAGTGAAGCCTGACTACCAAGTGAGGCCTGATTGCCGAGTGAGGCTTGATTTCCGACTGAGGCCTGATTACCGAGTGAGGTCTAATTACCGAGTGAGGCCTGATTATCACGTAAAGCCTGATTACTGAGTGAGTTCTTAGGGCGCTAACGTTGGAGACCAGGGCAGAGACTTCAACAATGCTGCACACTGGGCCATGCACGTTGCTGCTTTCAAAGGCTCCTTCCCTCCCTTAAATGGAAGGGCTATTGCTGCAGGCTCTGCAAAATAAAAAAGCACCTGCCTGCACCACCAAGGCAGCCGCGATCCCGTACGAGCCCAGCACTCAAGCAGGATCCCGCAATAAAATCTAGATCAAGAAAGGTAGCATTTTTCCACTTACCTCGGCCGCCTCGCCTTTAATCATCACCCCTGAAGCGGCTGGCTGCCCGATACACGCCTCTTGCAGCTGTCGGCATTTTCGACCGGTGCTGCTGCAGTGGCGGAAGTCAATTTCGGGTCCAGAGCGCTACCGGGTGATGCGCACAGTGATGACGTCATGATTTCTAGGCGAAGGCAATCGGGGCATAATGCCATTTGCACCCCGTTAGCGCCCCCTGGGGCAAAGGCACCCTATTTCACCCCCTTTGTGTGGTGTATGTGCCTTTAAAAGCAATTGTGGTGTATGTGCCTTTAAGAGCCCCAGGTGTGCGCAATGCCGGTAATTGCCACTTGGGCTATATAAGCCTGTGTATTGTGTATATCCTTTAGAACCCCCCCCAGACTTGCTTAGTAAATACTTATGAACCAACTCCTGTCTTCAGTGTCTTTATCTACACACGGACACTACAGTGGCGACGAAGTGGAAACGGGCTTACCTGCAATTCGGCAGCACTTCAAGGACATCGATTCCTCCAGCGTCCAGAAGACTCAAGGAAGTAATAGAAACTGTGGTTTCACCAGCTGGCCAAGCTGGTGGCAGGTACTGCGCTAATCCTTCCTGGGCGTCAGCCTGGGGCTCCAGCGGCGGGCTCTACAGCTGAGACAGGCAGCGAAATCGGAGGCAAGCAATAACGGACTGGGAGGGTGCACTCGGGAGACGGCCGGCGCGGCAAGCAGGTCAGCGTTTAGACCTCCGTCGGGAACGAGTCTCCAACAGTGAATAAACGGAAACCACAGTAAAACAGCATTGTTATCGGTAGCAGCGGCGGGAAAGCGCAGGAAGCGCCATATCGTTGCTACAGAGAGAAAAAGAAAAAGCGCGGGAAGCGCCATATCTTTTTTTGAAATGCCTAAGTCTGGCAATATTGATGCTTTTGATAACGAAACAGAGCCTAACTTTGGCAATATTGATGTTTTTGATAACAAGATAGAGGATTGGACCACATATGTAGAAAGAGTGGAGGTGTTTTGCACCGCAAATGGAATAGAAGATGAAAAAAAAGCTTCAGTGCTTCTGGATCTAATGGGCACAGAAACATACAAGCTGTTACGCAACTTAATCACTCAAGCCGAACCGATGGACAAGAATTTTGAGGAGATTGTTGATACCCTACACTGCCAATTCGAGGCAGGACTGGCAGATTCTCTGCAAGACAAATTCATCTGCGATCCCCTAAGTGTAGAAACACAAAAAAAGGTATCTTCTGGAAAAGATTTAACACTGGACAAGGCTTTCAGTGCAATAGGAGCGGCAAAGATACAGCAAAGGCCACAGGACTTCGGCACCCATGAAATGACACGGGGTTTCAAGAGATGTTATCGCTGCGGCAGATCCAACCATGACCAGAGGGATTGCTGGTTCAAAGAAAAAGCATGCAGGCGATGCGGAAAGATGGGACACATTCCACGTGTATGCCGATCTGAAAATAAAAAATCCACTAATGGGAAAAGAGTCAATAAGGAAAAGCACAGAAAGGTACAAATGATGACGGACAGTAGCTCCAAAGACCAGAAGAGCGATAGCGACTCCGGGAACAAGAGACTAAGCTCTCTCAAATTACATAATGTAATTGCCAATGAAGATTACCAGACCATTTGGGTTACCCTCATAATAGCAGGGTCCCCAGTTAAAATGGAGCTAGATACAGGATCAGCTCTAACCGTAATAAATCGACGGGATTACGAGAGGCTATTTTCGCATAAACCTCTAAAAGACACATCCATTATCTTAAAAACATATACGGGGCAGAAAGTATACCCCAAAGGAAAAATAAAGGTGCCTGTGGTATACAACGGCAAAGAAATACAAAAGTTGTATTTATACATTCTACAAGATGGTGGTCCACCGTTGTTGGGACGTGAATGGATAAGGAAGATAGGTTTAGACTGGCACTCCATTCAGGCACTGACGGTGACCAGTAAGGAAAAAAACAATGATGACATCATACCTGAACAATTAAAAGACATCTTGGCCAACGCCAAAGAAGTGTTTCAAGAGAAACTAGGAACCTTGAAAGGCATCACCGCCTCAATAAAAGTGGAAGATGCAGCAATACCAAAATTTTTTAAGGCAAGAGCGGTGCCATACGCAATACGTCCGGCAGTCGAGGCAGAGCTGGAGAATTTGGAAAAGGCAGGCGTATTATCCAAAATAGATTGGAGCGAATGGGCAACGCCCATCGTTCCAGTCATGAAAAAAGCATTGAAAAATAACTCTGAGGAACAGAGAAAAATTCGCATCTGTGGGGACTTTAAGGTGACTGTAAACCCGGTCCTTCACACGGTACAGTATCCTCTTCCGAGGATAGAAGATATTTTCGCCTCACTATCCGGAGGAAAACGTTTCACAAAAATTGACTTGGCCCAGGCATATCTACAGATGGAGGTTGAGGAGACCTCTAAAAAGTATCTCACAATAAACACACACAAAGGCCTGTACCAGTACAATCGACTGGTTTTTGGAGTAGCATCAGCTCCAGCTATCTGGCAAAGAGCTATGGAGCAAGTCCTGCAAGGGATTCCGGGGACTCAGTGTTACCTAGACGACATCCTTATAACAGGAGAAAACGACAACGAGCACCTTGCCAATTTGGAGCAGGTGCTCACTAGGCTGAAAGAACGGGGCCTACGAGCAAATCGCCCCAAGTGCGAATTTTTCCAAAATCAGATATCATATTGTGGCCACATAATTAATAAGGAAGGGTTGCATAAGTCACCTGAAAAAATTGAAGCAGTTATAAAAGCCCCAGCACCTGAAAATGTTTCACAATTGAGGTCATTCCTGGGATTAATAAATTACTATCATAAATTTTTACCGAACTTATCAACTATTCTACACCCTCTTAATGATCTTCTACGCACAGGAGTGATTTGGAAATGGAACGAAGACTGTAAATGTGCCTTCCATAAATGTAAAGACTTAATCACATCCGAGAAAGTTTTGGCTCATTACAACCCATCACTACCAATCAGACTGGTGTGCGATGCATCCCCTTACGGCATAGGAGCGGTATTGTCCCATAGATTCCCTGATGGCTCGGAACGGCCGATAGCTTTTGCGTCACGCTCATTGAACTCAGCTGAGCGTAACTATTCCCAGATAGACAGGGAAGCCCTCAGCCTGGTATGGGGAGTGAAGAAATTCAACCATTACCTACACGGACAAAAATTTACCTTGCTGACTGACCATCAACCCCTCATCTCCATATTCAACCCTAAGAAAGGTGTCCCCATTATGACGGCACAAAGACTACAGAGGTGGTCCCTTTTTCTAGGGGCACACCAATACAACATTGAATACAAAGGGTCAAAACAGCATGGGAATGCTGACGGTTTATCGCGCCTGCCGTTGCCAACGATAGAAGAGGCACCTACAGTAGACCCAGTAGAGATATTCCACTCTACCATAGTGGAATGTCTACCGGTGACAAATTCTGCCATTGAAAGGGAGACCAGAAATGACCCTACTCTCTCACGGGTCTACGATTTAACAATGAAGGGATGGCCAGCACACGGCGAACCACTGTTGCCAGCATTCTCGCAAAGAAAAGAACAGCTGTCAGTGTGCCGAGAAACCTTGATGTGTGGATCCAGAGTGGTGATTCCACCCAAACTCCAGGATAAAGTGCTAAAGGAGCTTCACGAGGGGCATCTGGGTGGAGTGAAAATGAAGAACCTAGCTAGGGCGTTTGTATGGTGGCCAGGTATCGATGGAGACATCGAAGACATGACCAAGAGCTGCCTAGGATGCCAGAAGGTCCAAAATGCTCCGCCACAGGCCCCTCTACATCCATGGGAGTGGCCCTCATCTCCCTGGCAAAGGGTGCACATCGACTTTGCTGGTCCATTTATGGATTCAATGTTCTTAATCGCAGTTGATGCACACTCCAAGTGGCCAGAGGTAATAAAGATGTCCTCCACCACCACGGAAAAAACCATCACAGTATTAAGGACCATATTTGCCAGGAATGGGCTGCCGGAACAGATATGTTCTGATAATGGACCGCAATTTGTGTCCGAAGAATTCAGAAAGTTCTTAAAGAACAATGGGGTAAAGCACTACACGTCCGCCCCATACCATCCCGCCACCAATGGATTGGCTGAAAGGTTTGTCCAGACCTTTAAGAAGGCCATAAAGGCCATGGGTAATGAAAACATAAAACTTCAGCACAAGGTGGATAACTTCTTATTTGCATATAGGAATGCAACACATATGGTTACAAACCAAACTCCCGCCATGATGTTCTACAATAGAAACCTAAGATGCCGGCTGGATTTGGTCAAGCCCAACATCCGAAGGGACGTGGAGAACCGGCAGTTTCAGGGCATGAATGAAAGGCCAACTAGGGCCTTCCAGATAGGCCAACCGGTTTTGGCCCGGGACTACCGTACCGAGAAATGGCAGCCTGGAACTATCTGCACACGACTAGGACCACTGATGTATACCGTGGACATCGGAGAAAGCATAATAAGGCGCCATGCTGACCAAATCATCAAATCATCCGAAAAGGGACAACCTACACCACCACGCTATACATCTAACGATGAAGTAGAGATACCCATATCTACCTCCGATCCGGTGATACTGGAACCCGATGAACCCGACACTGGCCTTCAAGCTGAATCAGCCTTACCAGAAGAACCTACTACACCACCAGAAACTACTACACCCCCGAGGCGTTATCCGGACCGAGTCAGGAAGCCTCCTGAGAGACTAACTTATAATTAATTAATACAGCAATGTATATTATTTTGCATATAACATGTAATTAATAATTACTTAAAATATGATGTCCTAGTTAGCTAGAAGGGGAGGAATTGTGGTGTATGTGCCTTTAAAAGCAATTGTGGTGTATGTGCCTTTAAGAGCCCCAGGTGTGCGCAATGCCGGTAATTGCCACTTGGGCTATATAAGCCTGTGTATTGTGTATATCCTTTAGAACCCCCCCCAGACTTGCTTAGTAAATACCTATGAACCAACTCCTGTCTTCAGTGTCTTTATCTACACACGGACACTACACTTTGTATATTAAATATGTTTTTAATATTTAAAAACTTTTAAATTGTGACTGCTAGTGCCTGTGCACCTAAATAAATGAGCTCCATTGAAGAGCCTACTTGAAGGGCTGCAAACGGGTGCCATCGGCGGAAACTCACCAGGCTCATTATTTCAATCTGGGGACGTGGCCAGGTTGGCGGGCGGGTCCGACTTCCAGCACAATGTTTTTTAAACCAACATTAAAGATAGCAGAAAAGATCACGGAAGCTAGGTTTATACTGGCCGTAACTTACGTTTAAAATTCTGTTGTGGCAGAACCACTGAATGACTCTGGCTAACTGTATATAATTCTCTTTAATGATGTTCTAACACCAGCCTAAACCTGTACCATTGTGTAAGGCATTACTGTGTTTTGTATATAGAGTTTGCATGTACGGGGCGTGGCCCCTTTAAGAGCGTGGGAAAACGCGGGCAAAAGCGATGACGTCACGTCGCAAACCACGGGGCTGCCCAGGCAGTCCTTGTGGCATCTCCGTTGAGTAAAGACCTGTTTAGTTGTTCTCTTGTGTCGATCTCCGTTATTCGTTGGAATTCTTTAATTCCTACACTGTGATCTTTTAGGCTGCTTTGGCCAATTTCACCCGGATTACGCTGAAAGAACCAGCACAAACTAACGGAAATGCTACTCCGCAATTTTTATACGTTTCTCTTACTCCCTCCACAATTCTGTTTTAGATAATTATATAAAAGTTAAAATACAACTCCATATAAGGAAAATTTGAAAAGCTGACTATACCCAGATCTTTTCCTTTGCAGAACCAACTGTTTTTCCTGCATTTGCTGTCCACTGATTAAATATATGAATCAGTATGTACTGGCACGTCTTTTAATTACTTTCACAGAAGTGACTAAACTGACCATTGCTTCAAGGTCACTGCTGGCTCAATAGACACTTTAAATTGACTTAAATTTATCTGCTTAACAGGCAAAGACTAAAGGTTAGTGTTACTGCAAGAAAGAGAAATCAGCAGCAGAATGACATTAGCAGACATCAGGACAGTCTGATTAACCCTTTCCTTACACCTCCTCAGCACGGTGCGATTTCTTTGCTTCGTTGCGATCTTCCCAACTGGTCACTACGGCGGTAGATAGAACTTTCGAAACGCCGACTGTTCCAGAAACTTCCGCCCAAAAAAGGACAGCAATGGCTCTTCAGGGATGAGGAGAATTCAGATCAGTCATACAGAGTAGCTGGCCACCCTGCTGGACAGTGGACATGTGTGGACGTCAGCTGAAGACACACGGTCTGGCTTGGCTGTGATGCCTTCCACGGTTGGATAGGCTCACATGCGATGATCGGCAGATGGGTGAGGCACCAGAGGACCACCAGCACACATGGAACTGTGGACCCTGCACAGGAAGCAGCCTCCAGGAGAGAAGGGAACAAACTGTCAGATCACCATCTTTCTCCCTCTCTGATCTGCCCACAGGGTGCAGCCATGGTCATTATTATGGCCCGTGCTGTACCTGCCCTGGGAGTGTTTGATGGGGCAGTGTAGAGGGATCTTTACCCTGTATCTAACCCGTGCTGTACCTGCCCTGAGAGTGTTCGACGGGACAGTGTAGAGGGATTTTTACTCTGTATCTAACCTGTGCTGTACCCGCCCTGGCAGTGTTTGATGGGAGAGTGTAGAGGGATTTTTACTCTGTATCTAACCCGTGCTGTATCTGTCCTGGGAGTGTTTGATGGGACAGTGCAGAGGGATCTTTACTCTGTATCTAACCCGTGCTGTACCTGCCCCTGGAATGTTTGATGGGACAGTGTAGAGGGATCTTTACTCTGTATTTAACCCATGCTGTGTAATGATATCAGCAAATAGTGATGATATTTGTCTGTGTTTGATTACTTATGCCTTATAGCATGTTTGTCTGTGTTCGATTGCTTGTGTCTGAGCAGCAGAGGTCATGTGACGCAGACAAGCAGGCTGAGCTTTTAGTTTCACTTTAGCTGCAGCTCAAGCATGGTGTGTCCTGAAAAGCTGTATGAATTCTTGAACAAACCTTAGATTAAAAGTCATTGGGCTGGATTTTCAGTTGCTTGCGCCAGCAGTTAGCGCCTTAAGAGAAGTGAATTTCGGGCGCTATGCGTGTAGCGCCTGGGCGCAACGCAGTTTGCGCCTCGCCCCAAATTAAGTTGTCCGTTAGCGCCAGCGCAAAGTTTAGCGCCCGCCCGGATGCGCGCGCAGAAAATGACGTCGCATCCTCGTGCAACGCCCTTTGGCCGCCCCGATTCCAAACTTCAGTCGGACCGCCCCATTGTGCGGCTGGCAGCCGGAGCGTTTGAAAAAAGGAACGCAACACAACCAGCGCGGGCCCCGGGGGGCGCAAATTAAAGGGGACGTACCCTCCAGTATAAAGCCCAGCCATTTTTCAGCAAACACTCTTATGCAACGCATTTCTGGACACACAACAAGGAGGATAGCTAACTGGTTTCAAGCAGCAACAGCTCAGGTATTTTTGGACTCAGGCCAGAGCGCTGCAAGTGGCCTTTTGGATATTTGACTGTTTGCCAGGATTTGATGGGGGTTGCATGGGGTGCCAACGCGGAGCTGCAGCGCCATGTCCGTAGGGCTCGCAGACACATTGTGAGAGGGGCAGCCCTGGCTAGAGGCAGAGGGGGCTACAGGCATCGGCCACGTAGGCCTTACCCAGTCAGGCTATACCGCCAGCAGCGCTCCTACCTAAACATGAGTGCCGCGCGATGTGTTAGAAGGCTCCGATTCCGAAAGGAGGTGATTGCAGAGATCTGCCACCTGCTTCGCAGAGATCTGCGTCCAAAGCTCAGGTGCAGGACGTCTCTGTCGGTGGAAGTGAAGGTGACGGTGGCATTGAACTTCTATGCCACCGGCTCCTTCCAATCCGCTGCTGGGGACATAGCAAACATCTTCCAGTACGGCGCGCATCGCTGCATCCGCCAGGCGACCGAAGCACTGTTCAGAAGGAGAAGCCAATTCATCTCCTTCCCCATGGCCCTGCAGAGCCAGCATCAGCGCGCCTTGGGATTTGCAAGACTCGGGGACTTCCCCTTGGTGCAGGGCGCCATTGACTGTACGCATGTGGCTTTGCGGGCCCCTCTGGAGCATGGCGAGCAGTATCGCAACAGGAAGGGCTACCATTCTCTGAATGTGCAGCTGGTGTGTGACCACAAGCAGCGCATCATGGCTGTCAATGCCAGCTTCCCAGACAGCAGCCACGATGCGTTTATCCTGCGGCAGAGTACTGTGCATGACATGTTCGTGGCACAGCCTCCCCCAAGAGGATGGCTACTCGGGGACAAAGGCTATCCTTTGTGTACCTGGCTCATGACCCCGCTCCGCGCGCCCAGGACCGCTGCTGAAGAGGCCTACAACGAGAGCCATCAAACCACCCGCAACATCATCGAGCAAACTATTGGGGTCCTCAAGCAGCGGTTCCGCTGCCTTGATCGCTCCGGAGGAGCTCTGCAGTATTCGCCGGACCGGGTCTCCCAATTTGTGGTAGTTTGCTGCATGCTACACAACCTGGCTATCCGCAGGACTCAGGCACTGCCACCTGACGTTGGAGCAGCACCTCAGGAGGAGGAGCAGGAGGAGGAGGAGGAGGAGCAGGAGTACGTTCCCAGGAGGGAGCGACCAGGGCCAAGGGCCGCGCGACGCCACCTTATTACACGTTACTTCTAAGCCCCCTGTCAGGGAATGCCTTGTGGCCATGAGGGAAGATGAATGCAGCCGCTCCGCAAGCCCTCAGCCGGCGAAGCCACCAAACACTAACAAGAACAACCATGGAGACTGTATGAATAAAGATAATTATTTATTACACAAAAATGAAAACCCCTTCCCACATGAATCCCCAAAAACAATCAACGGGCCCCACAAAAAGCCCAACAAACGACTCACTCCCACAAACTGGGGAGGAGTCACTCCACATTTGTACAAACCTGGCCTCAACCTCGGCCTTAACACAAAAAATAAGCCCACGAACCAAACAACCATGGGCAAAAGAAAGATGGCCACCGCCATATAAAACGAAAGCTGGCCACATCCTCTACTGAGTGGCCCGCGAGGGCGAGACCTTGTCCAGCCTTTTGCCTCCCCTGCCCGGCCTGCTGCTCCTTCACAAGCTCTGCCCAGTGGCTGCTGCGAGGCTGGGGGAAGGCGCCTGAGGCTCAGATGTCCTTCCGCCAGATGCCACTGGGGGGCGGCCTACACGGCCTTTGGCCATCGAGGGGCCGGCTGCTGAGTGGCGCACCTGAGCCTGGCCAACATCAGCTCCAGCCGCTTGCCCTTGATGCCCCAGTGGGGGAGTGGCGGCGACGGATGGCGCAATGTGGGCAAGCTGGTGTCTGGGATGCGCTGGCTGGTGCTGTGGCACACTGGCACTCGGCCGGGCCCGCACTGCAGGATCCGCAACAATCAGCCGAGGGGCGGCTCGCTGGGATGCTCCAGCGCGGCGGCTGCCCTGGCGATGCCTGCCTGAGACAGCGCGTGTGGCAGCAGTGAGTGCCCCTGTTGTCCTGGTGTGCGCCCGCATCACACCTGCCAGGGTCTTGATGGCATCAGTGAGCATGCGGCCACTCGCGGCAGTTGATGCCCCGAACTCGCGCACACTGGTCGCCAGCGACTCGATGGCCTCAGGCATGCGCCCCACCACGCTCATGAGCTCCGTGTGGCGCCGGTCTGAATCCTCGGCCATCTTGTCCAGCTTCCGCGCCTCCTCCGAGGTGAAGGTGTCCGGACTGGAGTCGGGACTCTCCCGCTGGGGAGCAGGGGACCGAACTAGGGGAACCTTGCCACGTTGGTGGCGGCGAGTGTCCCGATCAACTGCACTCCCCTCTGATCCTTCCCCCCTTTGGGGGGAAGGCCGCGGCCCACGCGCACGGCTCCTGGGTGGCTGGACGCCACTGGTCCCAGAAGCTGCAATCCGCTGCGACAGTTGGTCCAGGCACTCGTCCAGTGAGGATGTGTCAATCATTTTGTCCTCTCCTGCGGGACCTGAGTGTTCCCCTGATGGTCCGGCTTGCTCTTGCTCCTCCTCCTCCTCCTCCTCCTCCTCCTCCTGCTTGGAGGGGCTGTCACTGGCAGCTTCAGGGACCTGGTCGTCGCCAGCTGAAAGCAGGAATGCACAAGAGTAGCTTCGGAGTGAGGAGACAGCGTCAACGAGGGAGTTAGGACTGGTGGCATTCAGCGCATTGGTGGGACAGTGGCAAAGGAGGTAGCTCGGATGCGCAAGTGCGACGCAAGAGGGCCAAAAGGCGAGGTCCTTACCATTGCCGGACAGTGGAGGGTCGGCTACTCCGCACGCTGTGGGCACGATCAGCCGGGCTCCCGTGAGCCCAAACACGCGCTCCTCCAGGCGAGTGAGCTTCTGCAGCTTGGCGCAGCCTCCCCTGGTCCTGGCATGGGCCTGGCGATTATAGGCAACTTTAGCCTGCAAGAGAAAGGACGGGCTGTAAGTACGGAGTGTAGCCCTGATGTAGTGTGCACTGCCTCCCATGGTGGAATAGCTTGGCCAGAGTGTAGCCCTGATGTAGTGTGCACTGCCTCCCATGGTGGAATAGCTTGGCCAGAGTGTAGCCCTGATGTAGTGTGCACTGCCTCCCATGGTGGAATAGCTTGGCCAGAGTGTAGCCCTGATGTAGTGTGCACTGCCTCCCATGGTGGAATAGCTTGGCCAGAGTGTAGCCCTGATGTAGTGTGCACTGCCTCCCATGGTGGAATGGCTTGGCCAGAGTGTAGCCCTGATGTACTGTGCACTGCCTCCCATGGTGGAATAGCTTGGCCAGAGTGTAGCCCTGATGTACTGTGCACTGCCTCCCATGGTGGAATAGCTTGGCCAGAGTGTAGCCCTGAGGTACTGTGCACTGCCTCCCGTGGTGGAATAGCTTGGCCAGAGTGTAGAGTGCAGAATGGGCAATTGATGCTCATGACTGTCCCAAAGCTGCTGGCTGAGGGCTGGCCATTAAGACTTTCAGCTCCCTTTGCCCATCATGTCAGGTGTACATGCAAGAATGAGGAGGAGACTGGAAAGGGTACTCACCCTGACAATTCTGGTCAGGCGTTGTATTTTTTACGACATTGTTTGTGGGTCCTGGGGGCATCGCCGCTGAACGTCACCCTGTTGGCGATCTGCTTCCAGGCTCTGGTGTAATCTTGGTGGTTCGGATTCCTCCCAGTCTCTGGGAACAAGATCCTGCGCCTCTTCTCCAGAGCTGTCACCATTATTTCCAGATCACCCTCTGAGAAGCGCAGGGCATGCTCACGGGCCTTCTCTGGCGTTGCCATGACTCCCTGGGGCTGAGCAGCAGTGTTGAGGCCTATTTGCAAAGCTGCAGTGTGCAGGGCGTGGCAGCAGAACAAATCGTTCCTTCCCCCTTTAAGAGCTGGTCGGCGCCACGGGGTCTGCTGTCAATCAAAAAATGACCGCACCCGCGCTGCGCCCCGCCTCGGCGCTATCCCTCTGCACCGCCGGCTTAGCGCCTAAAGATAGTAGTGGAACGCCTCTTTTAGCGCTCCACCAACCTCTTAGGGCGAGGCCACTGAATTTCCGGCAAGGGGGCGCAACTTTGGGGCGGGCGCTAACTTCGGACGGGCGCTAAAGTTAGCGCCCCAAAACTGGCTATACTGAAATTCTAGGCCATTCTCTTTTAGAAATGTCTCATCATTGAACCCACAAAGAAATCAATACATGGTGTCAGAAGTGGATGAAAGAGAATCGGAAAAAAAAAACCGAGAGAAAAAAAAACGAGAAAAAAAAACGGAAGTTGAATCAGCTCTCCACAGATTAGCAAGCCAAAAGAGAAAACCGTTACTTACCTTGGAGAATAGCTAACAAAGTGAAAAAATGGAAGGATTACACCCACCAGCGACGCTTAAGTTGTCAGGTAATGTGGCTGAAAATTGGAGAAAGTTCAAACAGCGTTTGGGGTTGTATTTAGCAGCAATCGGAGCTGACGAGAAAAGTGTTAAACAGAAATCGTCCGTGTTCTTACATGTCGTCGGTGATGAAGCGCTCGAGGTGTATAATAACTTCAGATTTGATGTTGATGGAGACAAAATGAAGCTAGATAAAATAATGGAATAGTTTGAGGCCTACTGCATACCTAAACACAACGTGACCTTTGAGAGGCACAAATTTTTCACATGTGTACAGAATATCGGCGAGACTATTGATCAGTATGTGACTGAACTGAGAAACCGAAGCAAATTGTGTGAATTTAGGGGACTGACAGACTCGCTGATAAAAGACAGACTGGTGTGTGGTATTCCAGATAATGGTCTAAGGGAAAGACTGCTAAGAGAGCAAGATCTAGACCTGGGAAAAGCCATAGCACTGTGTAGGGCTACAGAGACTGTGAAGTTGCAGGCAAAGGAGCTGTTCAGTGACAGTAGCTGCAACGTGGATGCAGTGAGAAAGAACGGATACAAACCATTTAACAAAGAGAGCGCCAATGTGAAAAAAGAGGCGTGGCCAGCAAACGAAAATGAAAGGGTCAATCGGAAGTCATGTAGTCGATGCGGTACACAGCATCCACCAAGAAAGTGTCCAGCATATGGTAAAACATGCAATAGATGCAACAAAAACAACCATTATGCCCGTTGCTGTAAGAACCAAGCGCAACAAAGCAAGGTCCATACAGTAGATGAAAGCGAGATAGAGGAATTCTATGTAGATGTTGTGCCTGAAAACAAAAAAGAAGAAAGAGACTGGATGTTGACACTAAAAGTGAATGACATACACATTCCATTTAAATTGGATACTGGAGCACAAGTTAATGTGATATCAGAGACCGATTTTAAGAGAATTAGACCCAGACCAAAGTTACATGGAATACAAGTGAAAGTGACCGGATACTCAGGTACTGATATACCAGTGAAAGGAAAATGCATTGTCAAAGTAACACACAAGGACAGAGAGCACACGCTAGCATTAATCGTGGTGCCAAAGGATGTGCAAGCCATACTAGATTTAAAAGCCTGTGAGAGACTGAACCTGGTAAAGAGAGTCCTCATTGTGGAAAGCGAAGGAGAGACAGTCTATGATGAACTCATGAAAGAGTACAAAGACCTATTTAAGGGTCTAGGCTGCATTCCAGCAGCACACACGATCAGAGTAGATAAAAGTATGACACCAGTCATACATCCATGCAGAAAAGTTCCGTTTGCTCTTCAAAAGCAACTGAAGGCAGAGTTGGACAGGATGGAAACCGGAACGTGATTCAAAAGATAGATAAGCCAACTGAGTGGGTGAGTTCCCTCGTCGTAGTGGACAAAAAGAATGGAAAGCTTAGAATTTGCCTGGATCCAAGAGATCTAAACAGAGCAATAAAGAGAGAGCACTTCAAGCTTCCTACACATGAGGAAATCATGGCACAGTTTGCAAATGTAAAATATTTCAGCAAGTTAGATGCATCCTCAGGATTTTGGCAGATGAAATTGGACGAAGCAAGTTCAAGACTGTGCACGTTCAACAGTCCATTTGGCAGATACAGATTCCTAAGGTTACCATTTGGCATTGCCTCAGCTCCTGAAGTGTATCACAAAACAATTCATATGATCTATGAGCACCTGGAGGGAGTTGATACATCAATGGATGACATCATAGTATGGGGAACCATGAGAACTGAGCATGACGAGAGACTGAAAAAAGTGCTGGAAGCAACAAGGAAAACAAACCTGAAGCTGAATAGAGAGAAATGCCAGCTCGGGGTGGCAGAACTGACATTCGTGGGAGATATCCTTAGCAGTGAGGGCATCAGACCAGATCCCAGAAAGGTGTCCGCCATTGAGAATATGCCAAAGCCACAATGCAAAAAGGACGTGCAGAGGTTTAATTGAATGATCAGTTACATGGGTAAATTCATATCCAACCTCTCAGAAAAGATGGCGCCGCTGAGAAGACTAACTGAAAAGAACATAGAATGGGAATGGAATCATGAGCATGAGAAGTCATGGAGCGATCTAAAGAAACTGCTCACAGAGGAACCAGTTCAGAGGTTTTATGACCCAGCGAGACCCATCACGATATCATCAGATGCATCATAGAGTGGGCTCGGTGCCGTTCTTCTGCAAAAATATGACGACTGGCAACCTATTGCATATGCATCACGCTCAATGACAGACGCAGAGACGCGATATGCTCAAATAGAAAAGGAGCTGCTCAGCATCACATACGCCTGTGAAAGATTTCACCAGTTTGTGGCAGGACAAGCAATCAGTGTAGAGACTGACCATAAGCCCTTGATTGCATTGTTCCAAAAGCCACTAAATAACTGTCCGCTTAGAATACAAAGAATGATGATCAGGCTGCAACGCTATACACTGAATGTTGCGTACACACTGGGTAAGCTGATGTATACAGCAGACACGTTGTCCAGAGCTGTAGACCCAAGTGAGCCTGCAAACACCACGATGGATGAAAAAGTGAACGCCTACGTGGACATGATCACAAGTGCACTGCCCATAGCCGATGCAAAAATGGAGCTCATAAAGACTGAGACAAACACAGATGAAACAATGAGACGACTGAGGAAAAGCACCTTGGATGGATGGCCCAACATGAAGCAAGACTGCTCACCTGACATAGCAGAGTACTGGAACTGCAGGGAGGAACTATCAGTGGTCGAAGACATCATCTACAAAGGAAGTAAAATAGTTATCCCAAAGAGTCTGAGAAAAGAGATGTTAAAAAAATCCATGGAGGACATCTGGGAATCAAAAAGTGTAAGAAAAGAGCACGAGAGGTGATGTACTGGCCACGAATGAACCAAGATGTGACAAATGAGGTGTCAAACTGCACAATATGCCTGAAATATCGAGCAAGCAATCCGGTAGAACCACTAAAGCCACACCCAGCACCAGACAGACCTTACCAGAAGGTAGGCACTGACCTATTCGTATGTCAAGGGAAGGACTATCTTGTCGTCACAGACTATTACTCCCTGTATCCAGAGGTTTGTAGACTGTGTGATAAGAAGTATGAAAGCCATATTCTCCAGACCTGGCACGGCAAGCGAGGTCTTCACAGACAACGGACCCCAGTTTAACAATGCAAATTTCCGACACTTTGCCAAAGAGTGGGACTTTGTCCACACAACGTCAAGTCCTCACTATCCACAGTCCAATGGACTAGTGGAAAAATCGGTCCAGACAGTGAAAAGACTGATGTACAAGGCAAAAGACAGTGGAACTGACTTCTACCAAAGCATGCTTGTATACCACACAATGCCGCTCGAGTGTGGTATGTCACCAGCCCAACTCCTGATGGGACGTCGGCTAAGGTCAAACCTACCCATCCCGGAGAACCTCCTGAAAACAAAAGAGGGGGAGAAAGTGAGGAAGTTCAAAGGACAACAGAAAGAAAAGCAAAAGTACTATTATGACAGAGGAACACAAAACCTACCTGAACTCCACACTGGTGACCAAGTAAGGTTCAAAGACAAAGCAAACACATGGACGGAGAAGGGAACTGTCCTGAGTGAAGTTCAACCAAGATCATACACCATTCAGACAGATGAGGGTGCTGTTCTGAGAAGAAATCGTCGAGATCTTCTCATTGAACCAGCCACAGCAGGTCAAGAGACTGATACTGTTGAACAACCTGATCACACAGCTGAGAACCAATCATCTGAGGCAACAACTCAGATTCAAGGACAATCAATCAGAAAATCCTCAAGACACGTGAAGCCTCCTGAGAGACTCATTGAGCAAATTTAAGGACTATTGTTATAGAAGGAAGTAATGTTATCTTATTCTTTCTTCAAGTTCTAGTGTATTGACATATTTCATGTGAACACACAAAGCAAGGGTAAAAAACCTTGACAATGATAATGATAATGTAAGTTCATTAAATGTTACAGTTAAAATGCAGATTAATACAAAGAAAACATGTTGTTAGTTAAAAGTAAAATACTTTTGTTTTAAGAAAGGGAGATGTAATGATATCAGCAAATAGTGATGATATTTGTCTGTGTTTGATTACTTATGCCTTACAGCATGTTTGTCTGTGTTCGATTGCTTGTGTCTGAGCAGCAGAGGTCATGTGACGCAGACAAGCAGGCTGAGCTTTTAGTTTCACTTTAGCTGCAGCTCAAGCATGGTGTGTCCTGAAAAGCTGTATGAATTCTTGAACAAACCTTAGATTAAAAGTCATTCTCTTTTAGAAATGTCTCATCATTGAACCCACAAAGAAATCAATACATGCTGTACCTGCCCTGAGAGTGTTTGACACTGACACCGAGTGCCTGGATTAGAAAGTGTTCCATTCCCGACACTAAGAGCCTTCACCTTGAGCCTGGGATTCACACAAAAGATTACAAGCTTCAGGAGTGTGGAACCAATTAGATGAAGCAGATTATGTCCTTCAGGAAGTTCCTAATGAATGAAATACAAGGATTCTTTCCCAGGAGCCCAGGTGCCCAGTCTGTAGCAGATCCTTTCACATGCCTTTGCTTGCTGGCTGTTTTTACTGCTTTTCTCCACACTGGGAGCTTTTATGAGATAGTTTAATAGTAATGAGACAGGAAATAGATTTTCCCTTCTGTTGTCTGTAGACCTGCGGCCTTTGTATTGCAACCAGTGAGTACAACTAGACAGTAATGAATGAGAAGGTGTGAGCTTACTGCAACAGACATTGGGCCAGAAATTAGGATCGGGTGCTTGCCGCACGTGCAAGCCCCCGATCTGCACTCACCCTGCGTGCTGACACCTGAAGCCCGGGCCTGCTTGCATTTCCTGTCACAGGCCCGGTTCAGATCTCGGCGCGATGTGATTACGTGATCCAGCGGCATAGTTGGTGCGATGTGCCCGCTGGGATCAGGTGAGCACTCTGCAGCCGATCAGGGGAGGGGAAACTCATTCATGAGTTTGATAGTAAAGACTGTCAAACTCATGAAAAGTACGGGCGCCCAAAAGACTAGTTTAACTTTAATTAAAATTAAAAAAAATCCCAATAATTAAATAAACTATAAATAACTTTAAAAAACTATTTAAAACAATTAATAAAATTTTTGAAAAAAATAATTTTTTACAAAATCGGGTCTAAAAATAAACTTAACTTACTGTAAAGTCCTTAAAAACAATGAAGCTGTCGAAAAAATGTCATAATTTTAAATAATAGACCACTTACCTTCAAGAATCCAATCCTTACGCCTCCTTTTTTCATTTCTAAAAGTTCCAGGCCCTTGCACACGCACAAACCTGTCAAAACGAAGGAAGTTCAACGCGTGCGCGCAGAGTCCGGCGCGCACGCGTTGGACCTCTTAACCCCTTAGTTCGATGGAGAGGAAATGCCGGTTTCCCGCGCATGCACTGTGCATGCTGAAATCCGGCACTTCCAACGGGCCCACGCGTGAGTACACCGTCCGTACTCACGCGTTGGGACCGGAATTACTGGCCCATTATTGTGTCATTTCTTAGCAGCAGAGATCCCCACTCACAGTCTCCCAGTATTCCCACTAGAGCCAAGGAATAAGAAAAGAATCCAAAGGAGTTTAGCAATTGATTGAGCTGTCTTTGAGTTATAGAATCATAGAATGGTACAGCACAGAAGTAGCCCATTTGGCCCATCATGCCTATACTGGCTTTCTAAAACAGCTACCAATTAGTCCCACTCTCCCGCTCTTTCTTCGTAGCACTATAAATTTTTCCTTTTTAAGTATTTATCCCATTTTCTTTTGAAAGTTATTATTAAATCTCCTTTCAGGCAGTGTGTTCCAGATCACAACAACTCAGTGAGTAAAAAAGATTTCTCATCTCCCCCCTTGTTCTTTCACCAATTATCTTAAATCTATGTCCTCTGGTTACTGACCCTCCTGCTATTTACTCTATAAAACCCCTTCATGATTTTGAACATCTCTATTAAATCTCCCCTTAACCTTCTTTGCTCTAAGGAGAACCACAGCTTCTTCAGTCTATCCAGATAACTGAAGTCTGTCATCCCTGGTACCATCCATGGTAAATCTCTTCAGAATCCCCTACAAGGCCTTAATGTCCTTTCTAACATGTGGTGTCTGAATTGGACACAATAGTCCAGCTGGGGCCTAACGAGTGCTTCATAAAAGTTTAGCATAACTTCCGAAAAAAAACCACATGCAGAAAATGCTGGAAAGCCACAGCAGGCCCTATTTGCATCTTAATGGAGTGAGCCTTTGACTCAGTGTCATTATTCCTGCCTTGGAGTTAGAAGGTGCAGGGTTCAAACCCCAGACAATCCTGGTGAGTGGAGGCCGGAGTTCCGGCTCGGAATTTTGGGTTGATATTCAGCGGGATACTCGTGTCCGGTGGGTGTGGGTATCGTGTGTGGGAGCCCATAAAATCCTCCCGCTGTACAGGACTAACCTTCCTATCGGCTGGGGTAATGATGGTTACGGCCATGGAAGGAGCGTTCACAACACGGCCTGTCAGTTAATCAGCTTGTGATTCCTCCCGCTACCTCACACTGTTCCCCAGGGAAGAGATAAAGAAAAGAATGGAACTTGCATTTCTATCGCGCCTTTCACGACTTCAGGATGTCCCAAAGCACTTCACAGCCAATGAAGTACTTTTCAGGTGTGGTCACTGTTGAAATGTAAGCAACCCGGGAGAAAATAGGAAATAGAGTTGATGGGCAGCGGCAGCGCACCAATGAGAGGGGATGGGTCTTTGACGGATGGGCGCGGAGGCCAATCAACAGGGTGTGGGTTAACAGGTTAGGCTGCGCTGGAGCCGCTATGGGCACTGGAGGCAGTGATAGCTGTTTGCAATTTGCTACAGTGGAAACCATTTTAGCGAAGTACTTGTTGTAAATTTGTCCTTTCTCCATTTGCCTCCGCACCGAGTTTTTATTGCATCTTTACTTGTCTGTAGCCTATCAGTGAAGCAATTATCGGATCACTTTGGGGCTTGTTTAAGCTTATGAAGAATTTTGTAGTGTAAGTGATTTAAAGGATTCTCTGATGTACAGCTATCGTAATCTCGGATGTAATGCTTAAGTTATCCACCAGAGGGAGACAAATGCTAAGGGGTTCATTTACCAGTGTTTTAAGGTAATGTTGTATTGTGGGTATGACATCATAGGATCATCCATCTTGGATGCATCACGCAGTAAAATTAGAAGTGCATGCCTGTAGCTTGTAAGAGCTCTGTTCTCTCCTTATTCTGTATAAATTAAAAGTAAAGTTTTAAGTTCCTGAAGTCTCACTTATATCAATTAATTGGACCTTACTACTCGGATATAACAACAGCAATGGAGCTGAAGGAATTACAGAGGATGCAGTGGGAGGGGGAGCTGGAGGCAGCTGGTTGCCCACTAAAAGCAGGTGGACCCTGCCCCTGCACTAGGCTGCCTGCCTGCTCCCCCTGTGCGATCGACAGCTGAAACCACACGCACAGCAAGGGAATGATCAGAATCACTCGGCAGGGCAGGGCGAGGGGCTGGAACAACACAATGCACCAAAGTTAGTTTCCTCGGGACTTCTCTCGCTCCACCGCTTTAACTTTGGCCGGTGTTCAGCAGATGCCCTGTTAACGTGCGCAAATGGTGTTTCCATCAAACTTCCACCAATGTTGCAGTGCCAGAGCGGGAGAACACATGAGGAAATTCAACGTCCTAGGAGCCTGTTCCTCACACTCTCTCCTGCTGTGCTCCATGCTGGGCTTCTCTCCATTGGTTTAACACCAACTTTAGGACCTCGTGTCATTAACACATCGTATGCTAAGAAAGACTAGCATTTCTATAGTGCCTTTCACAACCTCAGGATGTCCCAAAGCACTTTACAGCCAATGAAATAAATTTTGAAGTGCAGCCACTGTTGTAATGTAGGAAACACGGCAGCCAACAGCCACACAGCAAGATCCCACAAACAGCAATGTGCTAATAACCAGGTAATCTGTTTTATTGATGTTGGTTGAGGGATAAATATTGTCCAGGACACAGGGGAGAATTTTCCTGCTCTTCTTTGAATAATGCCGTAGGATCTTTTATGTCCACCTGAGAGGGAAAGAGAGGCCTGGGTATAATGGCTCATCAAAAAGACGGCACCTCCGACAGTGCAGCACTCCCTCAGTACTGCACTCAAGTGTGAAATTTTTGCTCAAAGCTCTAGAATGGGACTTGAACCCAGTGTTTTTGAGTACGAAGGGAATCAAGGGATATGGCGATCGGGCGGGAAAGTGGAGTTGAGGTAGAAGAGCAGCCATGATCTATTGAATGGTGGAGCACATTCTACGGCCTACTCCTGCTCCTATTTCTTATGTTCTTAACTATGAACCCATGGCCTTCTAACTCAGAGGCGAGACTGAGCCACGTGGTATAACATTTGCATATTGAATTATCATTGGCCCACAGGCATCTGTAAGGAATACCTATTAGATTCACATGTGATCACATGCTGAGTTGTCATTGGTCTGCAGGCATCTGTAAGGACTGCTATTGTTTAGAAGACCCAAGGCTAGGGGGTCCTAACTCCATCTTGTCCCCACTGTGCTGTATGATTGAGATCACAGACCTGATGCTTCATAAAAGAGTTTAAACTGTAATACTCCATTGTCCTGCAATTTTTTATTTTTGTACAAAGTGTGCAAAACAAGACATGGTGTCAGAACAGGGATTTGAAATGGACATCATTGGAGCTCCCTTACCTCGAATGAATTGGGAATCTTTGAACTTACATAGAGAATGGTGCAAGTTCAAGCAACACGTGCAGTTGATATTCTCGGGTCCGTTGAAAAGCAAAGGGGAGGAAGAAAGATGCAGCTACCTACTCCTGTGGATCGGAGAAAAAGGGAGAGACATTTTTAACACATGGTCTCTCACCGCGGATGAAGCAAAGGTACTGAAAAGTTATTTTGACTGTTTTGAATCATATGTGATGCCCAAGACAAACATGATATTCACTAGGTACAAGTTTCAGGAGAAAGTACAAGGAGCTAGTGAGTCGTTTGAACAGTTTGTGACTGAGTTAAAACTGCTGGTAAATGACTGTGAATATGCAGATAAAGATGAGATGGTCAGAGACCGCATCGTGTTTGGAATACATTCAGCTAAAGTGAGAGAGAAACTTTTGAATGTTGGGTCCGGGCTAACGCTGGACAAAGCTATGGACATAGTTAGATCGCATGAGATAGCCCAAGCACAGTTGAAAACCATAACTGGCACCACGAGCAGCTCGAGTGAACAGACAGTGCATGCAGTTAATAGACACACAACAAAGAACACCGCCCAGAGAGCGTGTTTCAGAACAGAAAGAACAGAGAGAGTTCTAAAAATGGGTGACACAGACATAAAATGCTTCAAAAACTGTGGATATTGTGGAAACAAGATGCATGGAGAAAAGGAGCAATGCCCTGCCAAAGGAAGGCAATGTGCTAAATGTGGTAAACGGAACCACTTTGCTAAAGTTTGCAGGACTGTTTTTGGATAAACAGTACACACAGTGAGTGACAGCCAAATGCGAGATAGAGAGCCAAATGCAGAGGAGCTGTTTATTGATTCTGTGTCACAGAAAAAACAGATTTCAGAGACTGAGCAAGCCTTTGCCGATATTGAGATAGGAAAACAGGACAAAGAGCTTACGTTTAAACTAGACACTGGAGCTCAGGTTAATGTAATTCCTCTGAGTGAGTATCACAGCTTGAAGGATGAGTGTGAGCTACAGCCCACCTCACACAGACTGACCGGCTATGGGGGTGAGCAGCTCATTGTAAAAGGCACATGCGTGTTGAAATGCAAGTACAAAGAAAGCAACATGATGTTGGACTTTTACATTTCTGACACTCGAGCACCTCCAGTGCTAGGTCTAAAGGCATGTTTAGACATGGACCTCATCAAGCTAGTGCTATCATTGACAGCACCAGTTGAGAAGCGGACAGTCATGGAGGAGTTTGCTGACATTTTCAAAGGAAGTGGACTATTCCCAGGTGAATGCACTATTCACCTTGACCCAACAGCAACCCCTGTGGTTTGCCCACCGAGAATGATACCCCTTGCTCTACATAGTCGCCTGAAGGAGGAGCTGCAGAGCATGGAGAATACAGAAATCATCGTCTGGGAAACAGAACCAACAGAGTGGGTCAACGCGTTAGTACTGGTTGAGAAACCACGTACAGGCAAGCTCAGACTCTGTCTCGACCCCAGAGATTTGAACAAGGCTATCAAATGCCCTCACTACCCTCTACCAACGCTAGATGACATCACACCCAAGCTAGTGGGAGCATGTTACTTCAGTGTAATGGACGCACGATCAGGATATTGGACTAACAAGCTCACGGAAGAGTCATCTGTGCTAACAACATTCAACACACCATTTGGACGCCACTGATTTCTGTGTTTACCATTTGGTCTTATCTCAGCTCAGGATGAATTCCAGCGGAAGATCGACGAAACCTCTGAAGGCCTCGACAGAGTAGTCGCAATCGTAGACGACATCCTCATCTATGGCCGGAATAAAGCGGAAAATGACAGGAACCTTCGTGCCATGCTACAAAGATCACGGGAGAAAGATATCCGGCTCAACCAGAGAAAAGCATAATCGGATCCACCGAGATCAGTTATTTCGGGCATCGCCTCTCAACTAATGGCATTAAGCTGGATCCAGAGAAAATCTCCGCAATCAAGAAGATGAAGCCACCAAAGAACCGCGCAGAGCTAGAGACAGTACTAGGCATGGTTAACTACTGAGCAAAGTTTGCCCCGAGCCTCTCCGAAATCAACGTACCCATGCGTCAGTTGCTCAATAATATTCTGGCATGGATAGAGGATTGGCTATCTAACAGAAGGCAGAGAGCTGGGATAAATGGTTCATTCTCAGACTGGCAATCAGTAACTAGTGGTGTTCCACAGGGGTCAGTGCTGGGTCCCCAACTCTTTACAATCTATATTAACGATTTGGAGGAGGGGACCGAGTGTAACATATCAAAGTTTGCAGATGATACTAAGATGGGAGGGAAAGTAGTGAGTGAGGAGGACATAAAAAACCTGCAAGGGGACATAGACAGGCTAAGTAGGTGGGCAGAGATTTGGCAGATGGAATACAATACTGGAAAGTGTGAGGTTATGCACTTTGGCAGGAAAAATCGTAGATCAAGTTATTATCTTAATGGCAAGAAACTGGAAAGTACTGAAGTACAAAGGGATCTGGGGGTCTTGGTGCACGAAACTCAAAAGGTTAGTATGCAGGTGCAGCAAGTGATTAAGAAGGCCAATGGAATGTTGGCTTTCATTGCTAGGGGGATAGAATATAAAAATAGGGAGGTATTGCTTCAGTTGTACAAGGTATTGGTGAGACCGCACGTGGAATACTGCGTACAGTTTTGGTGTCCATACTTAAGAAAGGACATACTTGCTCTCAAGTCAGTACAAAGAAGGTTCACTCAGTTAATCCCGGGGATGAGGGGATGGACATATGAGGAGAGGTTGAGTAGATTGGGACTCTACTCATTGAAGTTCAGAAGAATGAAAGGCGATCTTATTGAAACATATAAGATTGTGAAGGGGTTGGATCGGGTAGATGCAGGGAGGATGTTCCCGATGATGGGTGAAACTAGAACTAGGGGGCATAGTCTTAGAATAAGGGGCTGCTCTTTCAAAACTGAGATGAGGAGGACCTACTTCACTCAGAGGGTGGTAGGTCCATGGAATATGCTGCCCCAAAAACCTGTAGAAGCTACATCATTACATAAATTTAAAACAGAAATAGACGGTTTCCTAGAAGTAAAGGGAATTAAGGGTTACGGGGAGCGGGCAGGAATTTGGACATGAGTCTAGGTTCAGATCGGTCATGGCCCTGTGGGTAGCGGAGCTGGTCCAGGGGCCGTGTAGCCTGATCCTGCTCCTATTTCATGTGTCTAATTCTGTTAGATTCAGGAGATGGTTCTGTGATAGTGGATTGGCGGTTAGGATCAGATCAGCCATGATCTTATTGAATGGCGGAACAGGCTCGAGGGGCCGATTGGCCTACTCCTGATCCTATTTCTTATGTTCTTATGTTCAAACAATCCAACGAGTTCCTGTGGGACAAACAACATGACACAGCATTTCAGAAAATGAAAGACCTAATCACCAGAGAACCAGAACCATTTCTTACCTACTTCAACCCCAACAAAGAGCTCAGACTACAAGTGGATGTGTCAAAATACGGACTAGGCGCAGTATTACTGCAAGAAGGAAAGCCTATCAGCTATGCTTCCAGATCTCTCTCAGACAGTGAAATCAACTATGCTCAAATCGAGAAAGAGCGATATGCAATTCTGTTTGGATGTAAGCATTTCCACCAGTACGCCTATGGCCAACAAGTCATTGTGGAATCCGACCACAAACCCCTCGAGTCAATCATGAGGAAACCACTAGCCACAGCCCCACCAAGGCTACAGAGAATGATCCTTCAGCTCCAGAAGTACGACTTCACAATCATTCACCGTCCGGGCAAAGACATTCCTGTCACAGACACGCTCTCCAGAAAGTCGCTTTGCTACCAGGACAGCAGCCTCAGTGAAGGCATGGATGTGCAGGTGCACATGGTGTACAACAGCTTACCTGTGAGTGACTCAAAATTGAAGGAGATCCGAGTAGAAACAGAGAAAGATGCACAACTCACACTGCTGGGCAAAGTCATACATGAAGGATGACCTGAGGAAAGGAGGAAATGCCCTCAGAGCATATCTGAATTCTGGAACTACAGAGATGAACTGTCACAAATCAACAGGATCGTCTTCAAAGGGTGGAAAATCATCATTCCTACTGTAGGGTTCACAAAATTGGACTTTGTATTAATAAGGGTCAAATGGCAGAAGAGGCCATGATTTTAAAGACTGTTTTAAAAGAAGCCCAGAAAAAGGGGCATACAAAATGGCCACCATACCATGTGACCAGCTTATTGGGACACTTTAAAATGGTTCCTGCAAATCCTCAGACAGCTTTGTGGATTCAACCCACAGCAAGTTCTGGAAGCCGTTTCTGAGAGAACTAAACCAGACCCAACTCATATACATATGGATTAGATGCAGATCCAGTCAAGATCGGCCTGGAGACAGAGGCCATCTAAATGTTGACCCAGACAAAAGGGGACAATTTCATATTCATGAGAACAACACCAAGGACTAGATAACGAGATCAGCAGGACATTAAAAACAATGAAGGTCATTCCAGACCAGAGATCACAATCATAATCATAATCATAATTAACTTTATTGTCTTTGTTAGCGCACAAGTGCAGTACAACGAAATGTAGGCTTGCGGCTCCCGAGAGTGTACATTTAGATTAAGACATTTAAACATTCAACATTCATTTGGCTTGTACTACATTAACATAAACATAATAAAGTGCATTGGCAGATGTGCAGGCTTTAGAGTTTATTTGTGGAGTTCAGTAGGATGACAGCCCTGGGAAAGAAGCTGTTCCTAAATCTGGTCGTTCGGGTGCGAATGCATCTGTAGCATCTCCCAAATGGCAGGGGGGTGAACAGGCTGTGGCTGGGGTGGGTAGGGTCTTTGATGATGGTCAGTGACCTCCGTAAACAGTGTTTCTGGTTTATGTGCTCTATGGTCGGTAGCCGGGTGCCGGTAATGCGTTGGGCAGTTTTGACTACCCGCTGCAGGGCTTTCCGGTCATAGGAGCTACAGCTGCCATACCATACTGTGATACAGTTCATCAGGATGCTCTCTATTGTGCAGCGGTAAAAGTTAGAGAGGATCAGGGGTGACAGGTTACATCCCTTCAGCCTCCTTAGGAAATATAGGCGCTGCTGGGCCTTCTTCACCAGAGAGGAGGTATTGAGGGACCAGGAGAGGTCTTCCATGATGTGGACTCTGAGGAACTTAAAGCTGTCCACCCTTTCCACCACAGCCCCATGGATGTGGATGGGGGTGTAACTTCCGCCTTTAGACTTCCTGAAGTCCACAATGATTTCCTTGGTTTTCTTGATGTTAAGGGCCAGCTTGTTATCGGCGCACCACTTCACGAGATGCTGGACCTCCACCCTGTAGGCTGACTCATCGTTGTTGGTGATCTGGCCTACCACCGTGGTATCATCCGCAAACTTGATGATGGTGTTGGAACCATGAACAGCAACACAGTCGTGGGTGAAGCGGGAGTAGAGGAGGGGCTCAGCACACATCCTTGTGGGGCCCCCGTGTTCAGGGTCAGTGGGGGGGAGGTGTGGTTACCTAATTTGACAGACTGGGGTCTGTTTGTTAGGAAGTCCAGGGTCCAGTTGCAGAGGGAAGTGTTCAGGCCAAGAGTGTGGAGTTTGGTGGCCAGCTTGTTGGGGACGATAGTGTTGAATGCTGAGCTGTAGTCTATGAACAGCATTCTGATGTAGGTCTCTTTACCATCTAAGTGATTCAGTGCAGAGTGTAGAGCAGTTGTGATTGCATCCTCCATTGATCTGTTTGCACGATAGGCAAACTGGTGTTGGTCAAGAGAGGCGGGAACACTGGCTTTGATGTGAGCCAGGACCAGTCTCTCGAAACACTTCATTATGATGGGTGTGAGTGCGACAGGTCGATAGTCATTCAGACACGTCACAGCCATTTGCTTTGGCACAGGAATAATGGTAGCGGTCTTGAAGCATGTAGGGACTACTGCTTGGGCCAATGACAGATTGAAGATGGTGGTGAAGACATCAGCCAGCTGATCAGCACATTCCTTGAGTACCCGTCCAGGGATGCTATCAGGTCCAGCAGCCTTACATGTGTTCATGCCGCGTAGAACACCCCTTACGTCAGAGGTCGACAGAGTGAGCACCTGGTCTTCCGGGGGTAGCCGGCTCCCTGTTGTCCCTGTCAAAGCGAGTCTAGAAGTTGTTAAGCTCCTCCGGAAGGGAGGCATCGCTAACCGGGGGGCTGGTGTTTTTACTCTTGTAGTCAGTGATCGACTGGATGCCTTGCCACATGCGCCGGTGGTCCGAGTTGTTGTGGAAATGATCCTCAATCCGCAGTGTCTGTTTCCTTTTGGCAGTCCTGATACCCTTTTTTAGGTTGGTCCTAGCTGCACTGTAAGCCGCCGCGTCACCAGATTTAAATGCTATGTCACGTGCTTTCAACAGCGAGTGGACCTCCCTGTTCATCCAGGGTTTCTGGTTGGGGTATGTCCTGATATTTTTATGGGTCGTGACGACCTCAACGCAACTGTTGATGTAGAATAGCACTGTGGATGCGTATTCCTCGATGTCATTATGGGAAAACATGCTCCAATCAGAGATGGGCCTTTACCAGCCATCGAAAACATTTTAAAATATAATAACTACCCCGCTGTGCTCCCAGCCCGCCAAAAGTTAAACAAAGACTAACCTGATTTTGGGCGGGAAGTGGAGACTGCTGAAGAAAGGTATAACTGGAGCAGTTGGAGTGGTAGGGGCACTCACTCAGAGGACGCAGAGCTCACGCAGACTCGGGAAACTCTGAAGGAGACACCGGAGTTGTAGTTGTGGAGACAGCGGTGGGTGAAGAGGAGTCGCTTCGGGAGAAGATCAGCAAACTCCTCTCCACCATCGGAGGAGGAAGAAGAATCAAGCCAACAACAAGAAGGCCTTTTCGAAACCTGCGTCCCGCCCCAGGGAAACACATCGGGAGATCATCGACGATCCCCGGGCCGTTGCCGAAATGAGAGGCCATCGACCCAACTTGGGAGAAGAAACAAAAAATTAAAACCCCAAGAGAAGAAACCTTCCAGCCACCCCGGCTCGGGAGAAGAGATAAAAACAAATTGAAGAAGCAATGGGAGCCAGCTAAAGTCTCCTCTGACCAGGGTCGAGCCGACGATATTTGACCCCGCCAACATCCAGGCCCGCCAGTGTCCAGCCGCCCCGACCCCCACCTCAGGAGAGAGGTGTGGTGCAGCTCACAGGGGTTCCACGATCCACGAGGAGACGGAGCGCCTGAAGGGATCAAAACACAGACTTGATTTCAAAACCTTGCATTTCCTCGTGGGATTGGTCAGCATGTTTCTGGCCCTTCACAATCAGATCTAGATAGGTTTAATAAGGGGGTGGATTTAAGGGTACAATTAACATGAGTTGTTGTCCCTCGATGTTCCGTGTGTTTCCTTATTTCATGATGATCTTTGTAGAGTATAAGATGCCTGTATTTGCCTTAGTTAGTACTGTGTCGTTATGATTTGTTTGTGTTTTTCCCTCCCATGTACTCTCTTATCTGCTTGCATTTGATTTGATATTTTTCCTTATGCAATAAAATTTCATTTTGTTTCATCAAACTTGGTCTACAAGAGTTTTCTCTAGTTCCTGCCCCAAAATCCAGAGTACAGAATCTAAGGGGCGAGTGGGTTGAACCACTCAAGGTTTTACTGTGCAAGAGAGAGAGGCCTCTAGAGAGAGAAACCTCAGGGACATCTCTCAAGGAAAACCCCTTACAGAAAATGGCGACCGCGGCAGGACCCTGGCAGCAGGATTGCAATGTAGTAGATCCAAGTTTGAATGGTCGAAGTGCAATGGATGAGAGGATAGCGGATTATGTCTTTGGCAAGGTAAATCTCACTAAACAGTGGATTTCCGATCTCTTGCTGGATGGGCGTCCGGTGGATGCAGCCATCAGGTGGACAGAGAGCAAAGAGCATAAGAAGTCAGTCGAGAAGGCAGTGTGGCTAATGTGTTACAAGAAGCAGGTCCAGATCTTGGACCGGGTCGTTGCAGCACAGGCAGCCAGGATCACAACCCAGGCAGCAGAGAGAGAGGAAAAGGCCATGGGTGGGGAATAACTCATCACAGCGCTTCATGCGCTGAATCAGGAATGCCAAGTTGTAACTAGTCAATATCAGGCTAAGATAGAGTGCCTGGAGTGCCAGGTTGCTGAGGCAAAGATTAATGAAATGAGGATACGGGAGAAAAACGCCCGCCTCGCACAACAGCTAAGAGCGCAGGAGGAGAGAGTAGTGGAGGTTAAGGCAGCTTACAAGCTAGCCCTCAAGCACGGGTTTGAGAGCACAGACCACGGCCCCTGCCAAAAGACCATAGAGGACCTAAGAACGGCCCTGGTTAAGGCAAAAGGCATGGTGTGTCTTGTCAGCCCGAAAGCTAGTCACATGGACTTTTTAAAGGAATCAAAACAGCCGATTCCAGCTGAGGTAATTGTGGTACCAGCCACCGAGCCCTCAGCACTGCCGAGCTATAGTGAGACTTGGCCGGAAAAGGAGGGGGTAGTGAAAGAGAAGGTAGCCGAGGTGGAGTGTGAGGAAAAACCACTGGTCGCAAAGCCAGGACCGGCACCAATGTGTCCCGCTCGGCACCAGAGGTTTGGTCCCAACGCTGCCGATGGGAGAACCAACTCATGGTTCCCTACGCTGGCCCGCAATTAAGGTCCATGGTGAGCCACCTTGCATGACTCACCGTAAAGGGAAATCCCTCGATTCATTTCAGGGAGATAGAGGAAACAGCAGCCATTAATGACTGTGATGATCAGGAACAGGTGAAACTGTTGCTTTTCTCCCTGGATTGCACAATTTTTCAGTGCCTCTCAGAGGATAGTAAGAGGGGACGGAAAGGGAATGCGGATCTCAGGGAGGAAGTTTTAGAAGTAATGGGAGTGGATGACGGTAGTCCGTTCGACCGTGTAGAAGGGACCGTGCAGCTATCTGGAGAACCCCCATGGGATTTCGCAGAAAGGCTGTGGCCAGTGTATCAACACAGCTGTCCGGGCATGCCTGAACGGGCTGTAATGAGCGACGAACAGCCGGATCATTGGCTCTGTTGCTTGGTCACCAACAGCTTGCCAGAGATACGGGCCCTAGCCAGATCTTGGTTTGATCCCCAAGGTCCCGGCATCACGGAGGAGACGGTGCTCTGCCAGCTCAATGTGGCGTACAAGAATTGTAGAGGTCAGGAAACACTTCCCCAGAAGGGAAAGGTGCATGAGGCAAAACCCGCAGCCCCAAGCTAGAAGGAGTGGCGTCAGGAGGGGAATCGCCCTGTCCAAGCCAAGCTCAATTGCTACAGGTGTGGAAAGGATGGACATTGGCGCAAGGACTGTAGAAATCCGTGGAAGGATACTAAAGAGAGATTTCCCACAGCCCAAGCCCAAGCCCAGACTGCCGTCCCAGCACCAGCCAAAACCCAAGTCGTAGCTCCTGTCCCAGCACAAGGAGCTGGTGCAGTTATAGATCCCGCTGCGAATGAATCGATTTTAGAGACAATGCGGTCTCTGATGATTTCGCAGGGGAAAATATCCGTCACCACTGGTCTTGTCGTTCCCGAAACCCCTACCGCTGTGCCCAAGTGACTAGAGTCGGCGCAGCCCGTCTACCTGTGTGCGCTGCGATATGATGTATGGAGATGACCCCTCGTGGAGATGGAAGTGGAGGAGGTGAAAGGGACCTATCTGTTGAATACGGGAGCATCGTGCACCGTAATCCACGAAGATAACCCCACCGCCTCGCCTCTGTCCACCGGGGTCCCATACCTTCTTTCGGGCTTCACAGGCGAAGAACAGGCTGGCGCTCATTCCCTTCCCCTCTCCATTCGTTTAGGATCACTCCGCACCACGTGGAATTGTACCCTGATGAAGTGCGAGGTGGGAGGTGGAACGGGAGTCCTGGGGTCTGATTTCTTGGTAGCCCACGGGATCCATGTGGACCTAAGAAATCATTGTCTCTGGGGAGCGGGTACGAGTGTGAAGGAGATAGAGAGTGTCAAGGAGAACCCTACGAAGGCGCAAGATGGCCGGCGAGAAGTAAAATTCTTGGGTCTAACCCTATGCGCTGGCGAGAGAACCGTAGACCAGGAGGATAGACCGGAATCGGTGGAAAATCCACCGGTCTACGCCACTCGCACAGTGAAGGTGTCCCGACACAACAAGTGGTTTCGCATGAAGCGGTGCAAACTGTTTAAACCGGGTGCGAGAACATCAGCAACTGAAGCCAGGTCTGAGGGTAAAGATCCTCAGCCTGAGGCGCGCGATGAGTCACAGACCAAACAAGTTGGCGTTGTAGTCTGCTTGGAAGGAGAAGCTGTCCCGCCCACCTGGGGGGAGCTTTCCCCGATGGCCTGGGACTCAGACGAGGAGGGGCCAGAACAACAAGGCCCCGCCCTCGACACGATTCTGGAGGAACTGGAGTCGGAGGAAGGAGGTCCTGCCCTCGACTCAAGCGTGGGGGAGGTAGAAATTTGGGGCAGAGATTCTCCACCTGTAGGGACAGGTGAGGAGGAGCCGTCTGCCACAGACCCAAATCCCGAAGGGGCGGAGCCTGAGGGGAGGGAGCCGAAGCCCACAGTCGTGGAAGAGCCACGGGCTGTGAGAGCTAAAGTCCCACCCGAAGGTCCACACATCAAGGGAGCCTGCCCGAATTCCAAAGGGGCGGAGCCTGAGGGAAGGGAGCCAATGCCCACAGTCGTGGAAGAGCCACGGGCTGTGAGAGCTAAGGTCCCACCCGAAGGTCCACTCGTTAAGGGAGCCACGCCCAAAGCACCTTTTCGCAGGTCGACTCGTATGCCTCAGCCAGTAAAACCTTGGCCCGAGTCGGCCGTTCTCAGTAAACGCCGACTTCAGAAATCCATGAAAAAACACAGTCCCCGATTAACAGCAAAAGGCTGCGGGGAACCCAAGCCACAGGCCACTGTAGCCCCGCCACAGGGAGCGGCGAGCTGCAGTCCAATCAGGGATTAGGCAAGCCGCCCGGGGACGGGCGGCGCTGTACATAAGTTTAGGTTTAAGTTTAAAGTGTGTAAATATTAAGGGGATTAGATTTTAAGTAGTTTAAAATCTGCCCAGTGTTTGTAGTTTTCGGATCGAGGTCGAAAGATCCGTTCATGCCGTCACCTAAGCCAGAATCTCTCGGGAGCCTGGCTATATTGTGTGATTTGTTGCAGGAACCAGGAGAAAGATGAGAGGGATCCTCGTCGCGTTCGTGATGATCGGGTGGAGCTGGGCCTATCGGGGCCGCACTAAGGACTCTACCATCTACGGGTGCTCTGGCAACTGAGGCCCCATCGCGACTGACGGAACCAGCTCACGGGACGCTGAAGAGACTGCTGCCTACTTCCATGAAGGAAGGTGGCCAGGCTGGCTGGGGTCGAACTCTACTGAATACTCCAGCCAGACGGGGTTCGCATACAGAGAAACATCTCTGATGTGCCCCAGGGTGCGGATCATTGCACCCAGGATCAGCATCACCGTGGGCAAGAAGATTTGCCTTGTTTGCCACGGACATGTACCTTTGGATCGTTGGTGGTGGCTGCACAAGTTGAGCAGCACCATGAAGAATTCCACTGTGGAATGGGAGAGATTGGGTAATAACACCCATCGGACAATTACGGGAACTCACGGGGGGTTGAGTGTCTGTTGGGACAAATGGTGGGAACCAGATGAGGGGATCTACATCTGTATGTGGGGTTCAGAACGCGCTTGCCCCACAGGCGTCTCCATCTTTTTCCAAAGACAGTGGCAGGATGCTGGACAAGGAATGAGGTGGGACGTCAGCACATGGGCGTGCAGAGTCCCATACTCTCAGATCCCAGTAAACGCCACTGAGCTCATCACCTGACCCCGTAAGCCCTTGCCCACAATTCCAGTAGCAAAAGCCCTCAAGGAACGGTGCCCCACCACAACAAAGAGACCCGGGAGCGGATTGGTATTGGTACCCACAGATCAGCAGCTGTACCAAGGGGTCCAGTACGCGGTGGCTTCGGTGATTTTAAACCTCACCGAGGTACGATTGCCAGAGTGGTGCCCCAGGGAAATGGAGCAATTATACCTGGTCCTGTTAACAAACATGTTTAAACAGTTTTACGAATGCGACTTTGCCGATGTCGACAGAGCCGAATTGTACACCACACCACATGAGGTCTTGGACAGAGTAGGGAGACAAAGAAGGGGTGCAGTAAATGATATTTTTACCGCCTTTAACACAGGGACTTCCATCATCAACACTCTGGATGACGTGGAGCTGCAGACCCAGATCAATGGTTTAAAAGCGCGGATAAGAAATATACTGACGGACGGGAATAAGGTAGTGGGTTCTGAGTTACATGAGGACCAGGCCATGACACTACACTTAAAAGAGATAATAGCTGAGCTGGAGAAACACGCCAGAACGGTAAATGCCCTCATTAGGGAGGATCGGAATGCGTCCAATCAGGCTGCGCAGAACGAAGCTTGTGTGCTATACGGGGCGTGGTTAGTGGGCGAGGGCCGCAGTAATCTGGAGGATTTAAAGCAAGGTTTATTCCCCTCCTGGATCAGCAACAAGCACCTCGCAGCCCTCCACCCTTTTGAGAACACATTGAGTCCGTGCCAGCTCAGACTAGCTTCAGAGGCCTACCCAGTCCCAGTGGACTGTGGACGGTCTAATCACACCATTATGGGTATAATGGTAAGAATGCCGGTGATGGGAAAGACAGCAAAACCCGCCCCGGTATATAGGGTGGAGAACATTGGAGTCATTCAGGGGGGTGCGCACATTCGCTACACAGGGGTCCCACCTTACGTCATTGGATGGGAGCATGCAATGACGGGTACTGACCTCTCGGGGTGCCGGATCCGGGGAGCACACATCATCCTGTGTCCCCAGCACTTCAATGCCCATTCAAAACCGCAGTGCGGGTTCAGAACTGCTGGCGCGAAGCCTATAAATTGCACCATGGAGGCAATGGCACAGGACCATGTGCCCCCGCAGGTGGCATATATAGGAGGTGGGACATACTGTGTCACCACTGCAGCGCCCCACTACCAGCATGGACAGCACGGTTGGTGTCTGGTTAGTGACAGCAGCTTCTGTTTCAAGCCCAGGGCAGAAGTTCAAGTGGCCCAAGAGCGATTGGTCCCCATTCCTGAACTTTCCACTGTTCACATCACTGTGAAAGAGAATTTCACTGATCTATAGCGATTCGTTGCACATTTTGGATATATCATTCCCCCTCTCCCTGAACACCTCACCAAGATATTAAAAGCCATTGTTGTTTCACAGAAACACTTCTACACACTGGAGCAGAAGACATTAGAGATAGGGGCAGACATATTGGACATAGTGACCCCACCGTGGTGGGACCTGTTCACTAATGTAGAAGTCCCTTCCTGGATTAGGATAGCCTCCCACATTCTTGTAGTGTGCCAGGTTGTCATTGTAGTTTATTTACTGTTTGTACACTGTAAAAAGGTCAAACATTCGCAAAAGTATGAGAATAGAGGGGAATGGAGGGAGCATTATTTGCGGGTAGAAGAAGAGACACCTGTTTAGATTTTTGCTGTTTTGTATAAAGTTAAAATTTTCCCTCCCTCCTCTGTAATTTTTTTATTATGTATTCATGTGCATTTTGAATTTTTTGTGTGTGTACTTTATGTTATTATTGAAGTCTTATTAGATGTGATGTTATTATTAGAAGGTAATGTGTATGCACTAGGTGATGTAGGGGTATAAGGACCCCCTCCATGCCTGGAAGTAAGTTGTTAGATTTTTAACTCCAAGGTATTGCCATCAATAGATGCTTAATGTACACTAGATTTTTCTGAAATGGGAAATGCATGTGTCGTGGGGTCATAGATGGATAAATACTGGGGATGGTTAGATTGTGGAAAGTCAAAAAATTTTGCTCAACCAGAATTATGATACTTCAAGCAAGTTGCAGTATCATCAGGGGGGAGTGTAGGATTCGCAAAATTGGACTTTGTATTAATAAGGGTCAAATGGCATTAGAGGCCGTGATTTTAAAGACTGTTATAAAAGAAGCCCAGAAAAAGGGGCATACAAAATGGCCACCATACCATGTGACCAGCTTATTGGGAGACTTTAAAATGGTTCCTGCGAATCCTCAGACAGCTTTGTGGATTCAACCCACAGCAAGTTCTGGAAGCCGTTTCTGAGAGAACAAAACCAGACCCACACATATACATATGGATTAGATGCAGATCCAGTCAAGAGCGGCCTGGAGACAGAGGACATCTAAATGTTGACCCAGACAAAAGGGAAATTTTCATATTCATGAGAAAAACACCAAGGACTAGATAACGAGATCAGCAGGACATTAAAAAAAATGAAGGTCATTCCAGACCAGAGATGGGCGTTTACCGGCCATCGAAAACATTTTAAAATATAATAACTACCCCGCTGTGCTCCCAGCCCACCAAAAGTTAAACAAAGACTAACCTGATTTTGGGCGGGAAGTGGAGACTGCTGAAGAAAGGTATAACTGGAGGAGTTGGAGTGGTAGGGGCACTCACTCAGAGGACGCAGAGCTCACGCAGACTCGGGAAACTCTGAAGGAGACACTGGAGTTGTAGTTGTGGATACAGCGGTGGGTGAAAAGGAGTCGCTTTGGGAGAAGATCAGCAAACTCCTCTCCACCATCGGAGGAGGAAGAAGAATCAAGCCAACATCAAGAAGGCCGTTTCGAAGCTGGCGTCCCACCCCGGGGAAACACATCGGGAGATCATCGACCATCCCCAGGCCGTTGCCGAAACGAGAGGCCATCGACCCAACTTGGGAGAAGAAACAAAAAAATAAAACCCCAAGCGAAGAAACCTTCCAGCCACCCCGGCTCGGGAGAAGAGCTAAAAACAAACTGAAGAAGCGATGGGAGCCAGTCCAAGGCTCCTCTGACCAGGGTCGAGCCGACGATCCTCGACCCCGCTGACATCCAGGCCCGCCGGTGTCCAGCCGCCCCGACCCCCACCTCAGGAGAGAGGTGTGGCGCAGCTCACAGGGGTTCCACGATCCACGAGGAGACGGAGCGCCTGAAGGGATCAAAACACAGACTTGATTTCAAAACCTTGCACTTCCTAGTGGGATTGGTCAGCATGTTTCTGGCCCTTCACAATCAGATCCAGATAGGTTTAATAAGGGGGTGGATTTAAGGGTACAATTAACATGAGTTGTTGTCCCTCGATGTTCCATGTGTTTCCTTATTTCATGATGATCTTTGTAAAGTATAAGATGCCTGTATTTGCCTTAGTTAGTACTGCGTCTTTATGATTTGTTTGTGTTTTTCCCTCCCATGTACTCTCTTATCTGCTTGCATTTGATTTGATATTTTTCCTTATGCAATACAATTTCATTTTGTTTCATCAAACTTGGTCTACAAGAGTTTTCTCTACATTGTAGTTCCTGCCCCAAATTCCAGAGTGTAGAATCTAAGGGGCGAGTGGGTCGAACCACTCAAGGTTTTACTGTGCAAGAGAGAGAGGCCTCTAGAGAGAGAAACCTCAGGGTCATCTCTTAAGGAAAACCCCTTACACCAGCAGTCTCAGAGAAGAGATGTTGACAAAAATTCATGCTGGACATATGGGCATGAAAAAATGCAAACAAAGAGCACGTGACATTATGTTTTGGCCCGGAATGTGCAAACACATTGAGGACATTGTCGGAAAATGTTCCATTTGTCTAGAACACCACCCATCAAATGTCAAAGAGCCCATGATACCTCACCGTATCCCAGACAGGCCCTGGCAAGTCGCGGCAACGGATCTGTTCACATGGAACAACGAGGACTACATAGTGACTGTTGATTACTACAGCAGATTTTTTGAACTGGACAAGCTTCACAGCACCACATCTGCAGCTGTGATCCACAAGCTAAAGGCAGCCTTTGCCAGGCATGGCATGGTGGAGACTTTAGTCTCAGACAATGGCCCCCAATACAAATCAAAAGAGTTCGAGTCGTTTGCCAAGGCATGGGGTTTCACACATGTCACGTCAAGCCCACATTACCCTCAAAGTAATGGCCTTGCTGAAAAAACTGTCCAGATTGCAAAAACACTCATGGACAAAGCCAAAGCGGACAAAAGAGACCCCTGCATCAGTCTCCTTGAGTACCGCAACACTCCGGTTGACAACTTCAAGTCACCAGCGCAGCTGTTGATGAGCTGCAGACTTCACTCAATCCTTCCAAGCACCAACCAGCAGCTGCAGCCAGAGGTCATCAGCTGCAAGCAAGTGCATACAAAATGTGTACAGAGACAGCAACACCAAAAGAGATCCTATGACAGGTCAGCTAGACTACTGCCGCCGCTGCACAATGGAGAATCCATCAGAATCCAGGAGCATGACTACTGGAAGCCAGCAGTCGTCATCCAGCCAGCTAACACTGAGCGATCGCATCACGTCCGCACCCCAGAAGGACGGGTGTACCGCCGCAATCGCAGGCACCTCCTGAACAACAAGGAACAACACCGTCATTCCGACGAGAGGATCAATTCAACAGAGTGTGATGAACAGAGCAATACACAAAACACATCATACTTACCTGAACCTAAACCTGAACCTGATTTGTTGACCGATTCAGGAGCATGCTCAGTTCCATACCACACAAGGTCGGGATGAAAGGTCAAACCTAGAGTTATCCTTGACTTGTGAACTGTCAAAGGGTGTAGGTGGATAGCTGCCCTAAAAAATAACTATACATCGTTATTGAAACGTTGAGATATTTTCAGCGCTAGTTAAATGCTGAGTTTACTTATATGTTTAAGCTACTGAGAACATTAGGTAGAAGAAAGGTTTAAAAGTAATGCATAACATTTTTCTTTTAAAAGAAAGGGGATGTAACATTTGCATATTGAATTATCATTGGCCCGCAGGCATCTGTAAGGAATACCTATTAGATTCACATGTGATCCAATGCTGAGTTGTCATTGGCCTACAGGCATTTGTAAGGACTGCTATTGTTTAGAAGACCCAAGGCTAGGGGGTCCTAACTCCAACTTGTCCCCACTGTGCTGTATGATTGAGATCACAGACCTGATGCTTCATAAAAGAGTTTAAACTGCAATACTCCATTGTCCTGTAATTTATTATTTTTGTACAAATTGTGAAAAACAAGACACGTGGGAACTACGCAAATTCAAACCTTCACCCTCTAACTGGAGCTTTATGAACATTAACCTTTTCTGGAAGGAACGCGGAGCAGAGAACGAATGAATGTTTGGTTACTACTGACATAAAATGTAGACTGCATGATGGCCAAACTTAGAACATTCATCAGCCTCAGCTCGCAGAAAAACTTCATCAATGGCTGGTGTTAGCCGTGGCTCAGTGGGTCGCACTCTGAGTCAGAATCATGGCAAAGGTCATGGGTTCAGGCCCCACTCCAGAGACTTGAGCACAAAATCCAGGCTGACACTTCAATGCAGCACTGAGGGAGCGCTGCACTGTCAGAGGTGCTGTCTTTGGATGAGATGTTAAACTGAGGCCTTGTCTGCTCTCTCAGGTGGATGTGAAAGATTCCAAGGCATTTTTTAGAAGAAGTGCAGGGGAGTTCTCCCCAGTGTCCTGGTCAACATTCATCTTTTTTTATGCGATGTGGGTGTCGCTGGCAAGGCTAGCATTTATTGCTCATCCCTAATTGCCCTTGAGAAGGCGGTGGTGAGCCGCCTTCTTGAACCGCTGCAGTCCGTGTGGTGAAGACACTCCCACAGTGCTGTTATGGAGGGTGTTCCAGAATTTTGACCCAGCGACGATGAAGGATCGGCGATATACTTCTAAGTCAGGATGGTGTGTGACTTGGAGGGGAACTTGGAGGTTGTGGTGTTCTCAGGCACCTGCTGCACTTGTCCTTCTAGGTGGAAGAGGTCGCTGGTTTGGGAGATGCTGCCGAAGAAGCCTTGGCGAGTTGCTGCAGTGCATTTTGTAGATGGTACACACTGCAGCCACGGTATGCCGATGGTGGAGGGAGTGAATGTTTAAGGTGGTGGATGGGGAGCCAATCAAGCGGGCTACTTTGTCCTGGATGGTGTCAAGCTTCATGAGTGTTGTTGGAGCTGCACTCATCCAGGCAAGTGGAGAGTATTCCATTACACTCCGTACTTGTGCCTTGTAGATGGTGGAAAGGCTTTGGTGAGTCAGGACGTGAAACATTCACCATGGAATACCTAGCGTCTGACCTGCTCTTGTTGCCATAGTATTTATATGGCTGGTCCTGTTAAGATTCTGGTCAATGGTGACCCCCAGGATGTTGATGGTGGGGAATTCGGCGATGCTAATTCCATTGAATGTCAAGGGGAGGTGGTTAGACTCTCGCTTGTTGGAGATAGTCATTGCCTAGCACTTCTCTGGCGCGAATGTTACCTGCCACTTATCAGCCCAAGCCTGAACGTTGTCCAGGACTTGTTGCATGCAGGCATGGACTGCATCATTATCTGAGGAGTTGTGAATGGCTCTGAACACTGTGCAGTCATCAGCGAACATCCCCATTTCTGACCTTATGTTGGAGGGAAGGTCATTGATGAAGCAGCTGAAGATGGTTGGGTCTAGGACACTGCCCTGAAGAACTCCTGCGATGATATCCTGGGGCTGTGATGATTGACCTTCAATCACCGCAACCATCTTCCTTTGTGCTAGGTATGACTCCAGCCAATCGAGAGTTTACCCCCTGATTCCCATTGACTTTAGTTTTACTAGGGCTCTTTCATGCCACACTTGGTCAAATGCTGCCTTGATGTCTAGGGCAGTCACTCTCACTTCTCCACTGGAAATCAACTCCTTTGTCCATGTATGGACCAAGGCTGTAATGAGGTCGGGAGCCGAGTGATCTTGGCGGAACCCAAACTGGGTATCAGTGAGCAGGTTATTGGTGAGTAAGTGCCGCTTGATAGCACTGTTGATGACACCTTCCATCACTTTGCTGATGATTGAGAGTAGACTGATGGGGCGGTAATTGGCCGGATTGGATTTGTCCTGCTTTTGGTAGACAGGACATACCTTGGAGTTTTCCACATTGTCAGATAGATGCCAGTGTTGTAGCTGTATTGGAGCAGCTTGGCTAGAGGTGCAGCTAGTTCTGGAGCACAAGTCTTCAGCATGATAGCCGGGATGTTGTCGGGGCCCATAGCCTTTGATATATCCAGTGTGCTTAGCCGTTTCTTGATATCACGTGGAGTGAATTGAATTGGCTGAAGACTGGCTTCTGTGATGGTGGGGACCTCAGGAGTAGGCCGAGATGGATCATCCACTCAGCACTTCTGGCTGAAGATGGTTGCAAATGCTTCAGCCTTGTCTTTTGCACTCACATGCTGGGCTCCACTATCATTGAGGATGGGGATATTCATGGAGCCTCCTCCTCCCGTTAGTTGTTTAATAGTCCACCACCATTCACGACTGGATGTGGCAGGACTGCAGAGCTTTGATCTGATCCGTTGTTTGTGGGATCGGTTAGCCCTGTCTATAGCATGCTGCTTCCACTTTTTAGCATGCGTGTAGTCCTGTGTTGCAGCTTCCCCAGCTTGGCACCTCATTTTTAGGTACACCTGGTGCTGCTCCTGGCATGCTCTTCTACACTCCTTATTGAGCCACGGTTGGTCCCTTGGCTTGGTGGTAATGGTAGAGTGAGGAATATGTCATGCCATCAAATTACCGATTGTGGTGGAATACAATTCTGCTGCTGCTGATGACCCACAGCACCTTATGGATGCCCAGTTTTGAGCTGCTAGATCTGTTCGGAATCTAGTTCTGAATTTAGTACGGTGGTAGTGCCACACAACACGATGGATGTTGTCCTGGGTGTGAAGACAGGACTTTGTCTCTACAATGACTTTGCGGAGGTCACTGCTAACAATACTGTCATGGACAAATGCATCTGTGACAGGTAGATTGGTGAGGACAAGGTCAAGTAGGTTTTTCCCTCGTGTTCGTTCTCTCACCACCTGTTGCAGGTCCAGACTGGCAGTTATGTCCTTCAGGACTCGGCCAGCTCAGTCAGTAGTGGTGCTACCGAGCCACTCTTGGTGATGGACATTGAAGTCCCCCAGCCAGAGTACATTCTGTGTCCTTGCTACTCTCAATGCTTCTTCCAAGTGGTGTTCAACATGGAGAAGTACTGATTCATCAGCTGAGGGAGGACAGCAGGAGTTTTCCTTGCCCATGCTTGACCTGAAGCCATGAGACTTCATGGGGTCCATAGTGACAACCAGGGCCACTCCTTCCCGACTGTATACCACTGTGCCACCACCTCTGGTGGGTCTGTCCTGCCGGTGGGACAGGACATACCCAGGGATGGTGATGGAGGAGTTTGGGACATTGGCTGAAAGATATGATTCTGTGAGTATGACTATGTCAGGCTGTTACTTGACTAGTGTGTGGGACAGCTTTCCCAATTTTGGCCCAAGTCCCCAGATGTTGGTGAGGAGGACTTTGCAGGGTCGACTGGGCTGGGTGTGCCGTTGCCGTGTCAATAGCCAGTGCCGAGATCGAGGTCGATGCCAGGTGGTCCATCTGGTTTCATTCTTATTACTTTTCATAATGTTTAGTTACAACTGAGTGACTTCCTAGGCCATTTCAGAGGTCAGTTAAGAGTCAACCATATTGCTGTGGGTCTGGAGTCACATATAGGCCAGACCAGGTAAGGACGGCAGATGGGTTTTTACGACAATCCGATAGTTTCATGGTTACCATTATTGATACTAGCTTTTTATTCCAGATTTATTTAATTAACTGAAATTAAAATCACCAGCTGCCGTGGTGGCATTCAAACCATTCCCCTTTCATCCAACATCGCTGAAGCAGATTATCTGGTCATTATCTCATTGCTATTTGTGGGATCTTGCTGTGCATAAATAGGCTGCCACGTTTCCTATATTGCAGCAGTGACTACACTTCAAAAAAAAAGTACTTCTTTGGTTGCTAAGTATGTTGGGACATCCTGAGTTTGTGAAAGGCACTATATAAATGCAAGTCTTTTTGAATCAGTTGATGCTGCTTCCATGGTGCAGCCGTGGATCTCAGGCATGGCGGGCTCCACAGTCTTGGACTTCATAGGCACAGAATTCTGAAACTGGCCAACACAACTCAACACTGACCCCTGGTGCCCATCCGCACCTCACCAAGCCCGCACCTTCCACCACCCCCATGTGACACCCGTCCCCCATGTGACACCCCATCCCTCATGTGACACCGCATCCCCATGTGACACCCCATCCCCATGTAACACCCCACCCCCATGTGACACCCCATCCGCCATGTGGCACCCCATCCCATGTGACACCCCATCCCCCATGTGGCACCCCATCCCCCATATGGCACCCTATCCCCCATGTAACACTCCATTCCCCATGTGACACCCCATCCCCATGTGACACCCCATTCCCATTTGACACCCCATCTCTCACGTGACACACAATCCCCCATATGGCACCCTATCCCCCATGTGACGCCCCATCCCCCATGTGGCACCCCATCCCCCATATGGCACCCTATCCCCCATGTAACACCCCATTCCCCATGTGACACCCCATCCCCATGTGACACCCCATCCCCATGTGATGCCTCATCCCCCACGTGACACCCCATCCCCATGCACCACCCCATCCCCCAATTGACACCCCTTCCCCCATGTGACACCGCATCCTCTTGTGAAACACCATCCCCATGTGACGCCCCATCCCCATGTGACACCCCACCCCATGTGACACCCCATCCCATGTGACACACCATCCCCCATGTGACACCCCAACCCCATGTGACACCCCATCCCCCAATTGACACCCCATCCCCCATGTGACACCCATCCTCTTGTGACACACCATCACCCATTTAATGCCCCATCCCCATGTGACACCCCATCCCCATGTGACACACCATCCCCCATGTGACACCCTATCATCCATGTGACACCCCACCCCCATGTGACATCCCTTCCCCATGTGACACCCCATCCCCCATGTGACACCCCACCCCCTACGTGACACTGCATCCCCCATGTGACACTGCATCCCCATGTGACACCCCATCCACCATGTGACACCCCTTCCCCCATGTGACACCCCACTCGTGACAGGCTATCTTGAGGCTGGAATTTGGCCTTTGTGGAGGGGAGTCCAAGGTTTGACAAGGTGACCGGTGCTTTCACTGAATGATCTCTCTCCATCGCACATCCAACCCTGGCTGCTCCCTGCCGCCCCATGAAAAATAATAAAGTGGTGCTCACTGAGAATGCTCAGAGACAATGTGATTCTGAGGGAGGCCCTGTTCTGTTAGCCAGATGTGTAAATTCTCATCAAGATCTTTTTAGTCGATATTTTCAGCCTTTGTGATTATGATTTGCCCAGACATGTTTATGATGTCACCACACACACTGATTGCCCCCTCCCCCCTCGGTATCACCATTCATGGCCTGGATTTTCAAGCTGACTTTTAGTGACTTCCTTCTGTGACCTCTGAACTCTAATGTCATAACCTTCCTGCCCACACAGTGATGGGACAGGTACCCAGCGGCCTGGACTGCATGCAAGTAATTGACCAAAGTCACACTAGCTCAACAGACACAAATCTGCAAATGATTAGGAACTTGAATTCCCAATTAATTGTCCAGAGCAGCATGTTTGATGTTTACATCTCTCTCTCTCTCTGTCTTGAATTGACATTGTGTGCTGGCATTTGGTACCTCTGATGTGCACAGGGTTAAGATGTGTTGAAGAGAGTCTTCCTTTTATGCCCAGTTATGCCCCAAGGTGTTAGCGTTTGCTAGACTACATATCCTGCGGTGGGGTGGGGGGGTTGAGGATGCTTAGAGGGCGAGGGGAAGGGGGGTGAGAGGGTGGTGGAAGAGTGGAGTAAGGGGCTTAAGTGGGTGATGGGGGTGAGGGGGATTAGGTGGTTGAGGAGGTTAGTGTTGTGTATGTAATATGTGTGCTACTTTGAACCTATGGACAGGACTGCACTACTTGTTGGGCGTAGTGATACGCAGTACCACTCCTGGCCATAGGGGTATAAATAGTACTGTGGGTACTGATCCCCCTCAGTTCCCACCTGTGGGCATGAAGTAAAGACCTATGTATAGTCCCTACCTCCAACCAGTAAAGACCTGTTTGAGCTATACGTTTAAGTCTTTGTGTTAATTGTTCAATACAATACACATACTTAACACTGGCGACGAGTCGGTTCGAACCCTGTGGCAGTTATTCCACAGCGGCTTCGTCCAAAGACAGGACATTGAAGAGAGGTTCCAATCCTCAACACCCCACTGAAAACTGAAGGGCAGCAGAAATCCTGACAGCTTCCAGCGACTGGAAGCGACAGGCATTAGGACCCTGAAGCCTCCATAACCTCGTGGGTAAGCCAGAGCCCGGGAGGGCGCGAGCGGGTAAGCCACAGCCCGGGAGGGAGCGAGCAAGAGCCGCCGAGCGGGTGAGCCAGAGGCCGGGAGCCACTTCAAGCGGGAGGCGCTTAGCGGGCCAGCGATCGCACCGGTGATAAGGGCTGAGAACCGTTTCGGGCGGGCGGCGCACCAGCGATCGCACAGGAGATAAGAGCCGCAGTCGGGCTGAAAGTCAGCGACGAGAAGCGCGGGAAAACCGCCATTGAAGTGGGCGGGGAGAGCGAGAAGCGCGGGAAAGCCGCCATTTTTCACGGGAAAACCGCTGGGGAAGAAGGCAGAAGCGGGAAAACCGCCATTTTGTCAGCGGAGGACGACGGCAAGAGCGGGAAGCCGCCATCTTGGATAACAGTAAAAAAAAAAAAAATCTGAGAAATTGCAAATCTGATAAAGTACTACAATGCCTAAACACGGGAATATTAGCAACTTTGATAGTGACATCGAAGATTGGGCCATATATGTTGAACAAGTTAAAAATTATTGTAAGGCCAATAAAATTCGTGAGGCTGATAAAGCACTAACATTATTAAATTTAATGGGTGCGAAGACATACGGGCAATTGAAACACCTGTTATCACCAGATGAACCGGCGGATAAGACGTTCGATGAGATTGTTACTGTCCTGAAAGATCATCTAAACCCCACGCCGCTGATGCTAGCGGAACAATTTAAATTTTACGACAGAAGGCAGCTACAGCATGAAAGCAATGCTGATTATTTGCTGGAATTGCGTAAATTAGCGAAATATTGCCAGTTTGGAACGGGACTGACAGAGGCACTTCGAGACAAATTTGTGTGTGGTTTATTTAAACAGGATACACAAAAGCGACTGCTCGAGGAGAATGAGCTGACGCTTGAGAAGGCGGTCACTATGGCAGCAGCACACGAAGCCGCAGCGAGAGGCACGGCAGTAATGCAGCTACGGTCACCGGAGCTCAGTGCACACAAATTGGGTGTGAGTTCTGGCAAATGTTATCATTGTGGAAAGACAATGCATGATCAGAACCAGTGTTGGTTTAAAAACCAAGAATGTAGAACTTGTGGTAGGCTTGGACATATAGCTAGAGTATGCAGGTCAGGGAAGAAGACCAGCAACAAGAAGTCACCGCAAGGAAAATACGCAAAGGTACACAAGGTGACCGAACAGGAGTCCGATTCAGATGCTAGCAGTAATGAACTGGCTAGCTTAAGCTGTAATGAACTGGCTAGCTTAAGAGTACTCAACGCTGGTAAGGGTGCAGACCTCCAGACAATTTGGGTCACTCTTCAGATAGAAGGAGTCCAAGTAAAACTGGAATTGGACACTGGATCGGCATTGACGGTCATAAATAAGAAAGATTACGGAAAGTTATTCCAACATATTCCCCTACAGGATACGGGGATTATATTGAAAACATACACGGGGCAAAGAGTGTACCCCATCGGGAAAATAGAGGTTGCAGTGTTCCACAAGGGCGAAGACAGTCAAATAATGGGCTTATATGTGATATCTGAAGGAGGTCCTCCACTACTAGGATGGGAGTGGATTAGGAAAATGAATATGGACTGGCATTTCCTACAAACAATAACGAGTGAGAACTCGGTGAAGATAGTCGGCCCAGACTCTGGAACGGATGATGGTAAGCCCAACTCAGGTGCAAAAGACAAAGTTTCAGCACAGAATTCCACTGAGCAACAACAACATAGTTTAACTGTGGATTCTGAGTCTGGCAAGTCTACTGATGTGCCCATTTCTGAGGGATACCGGGCTCGAACTCAACTCCATTTCAAACTACAACAGCAATTAGAACAAATGCTTCGCCGTTTTGAGCAAGAGTTGAATGCAACGAAAGAGTTCTTTGATATAGAGTTGGAGAATCTGGAAAGACAACAGAAGCAGCTGATGGAGAAAATGGAGCAGGAGCACACAAAACGTCTGATGTCAGAGGAGTTAACGGTCAGCCAACTCCTGCATATGCTGAAGGACAGGACTCTGAAATGGGAAAAACTTGAACATGAACTTCAATATTCAAACGAAAGGGGTTCGGAGCTCTCAAAGGTTATTGGAAGAGCTGAGGTGGCAACACAGACTGAGATGACTGCAACAGAGCAGCCCTTGGATGCCAAAAGTACGCTGACTCACGTCAACGTAGAACAACAGACCGCTGAAACAGCTGCTCCGGTAGAGGGATTGCATAGTCCGATCAATCAATCTCCAAAGGAAGTTGAAGTATTAAAATCACAAATGAGGTCACTAGTAAACGACTTGCTGAAAGCCCAGAAAAAGCTGGATGCAGAGGTACACATGAAGAAGTCTCTTCAGGAAAGATGTCTGGATTTGGAACAAGAGCTGGCTAACGTCCAGCTGGGTATGGAGGAAATAGATGACCCTCTCACTGGTCTAGCTCAGGACGACACCGAATATTACGATGTCCTGTCCTGCCCAGCTTGTAACTTCGACTCCCAAAGTGCAGAAATCATGGAGGAGCACCAAAAGTCTACGGAACATCGGGAGAAGCTGGCTCTACGACGGAAACAGGAGGAAGAGAAGGAGGAACTGCGCATGCAGCTGGCAGCTGTGGCAGCTGACAATGGAGCCCAGAGAGTCTCCAAGAAGCAGAAAAGGAAAAGTAAAAACAGAAGATGACCCATCTGAACCATTATCGCCTCTACCAGATCACACACGTGGTCCCTCCGAACGGAGCCAATTCAGTTCGGAAGTTCAAACTGTTAAATCCATGGAAGGACTATTGAATGAGTCACTCCAGCAACGTGAACCGACTACACCACAGAGATTGAATCTGTGAACTGTTTTCCGCAGAGACTGAATCTGTGATCTGTTTTGACATGAAGTTATCTATGTATCTATGTTATTCTGTTATGTAAACCTGAAGTTATATATGTATATATGTTATTACGTTATGTTAAATGGGGAGATGACTGTAAAGCTAGGAAGGGAGGAATGTTGTGTATGTAATATGTGTGCTACTTTGAACCTATGGACAGGACTGCACTACTTGTTGGGCGTAGTGATACGCAGTACCACTCCTGGCCATAGGGGTATAAATAGTACTGTGGGTACTGATCCCCCTCAGTTCCCGCCTGTGGGCATGAAGTAAAGACCTATGTATAGTCCCTACCTCCAACCAGTAAAGACCTGTTTGAGTTATACGTTTAAGTCTTTGTGTTAATTGTTCAATACAATACACATACTTAACAATTAGGTGGATGGGGGAGTGAGGGGGTGGGGGATAGGGAATGAAGAGGGTGAGCGTGTGAGCGGTGTGTGAGGGGAGTGAGGAGGGTGAGGGGTGTGAAGGGGTGAGATGAGTGTGGGGGGGCAAGATGTGTTGAGGGGTGTGAGTTGTGTGAAGGGGCGAGGGAGGTGTGAGGGGCGAGAGGGTGGTGAGGGGGTGAGAGGGGTTGGGGTGAGGTGGATGGGGAGGGTGAGGAGGATTAGGTGGTAAAGGAGGTGAGAGAATGGGGGTGAGGTGGATGAGGAGAGTGAGGTGGATGAGGAGGGTGAGGGGTTAGGACTTTGTGGGTGAGGAGGGTCACCATTATTTATATGTGAGTCTGGACTGTGAGTATCAGCAGACATTTTACATGGAGGAGAGGGTACATCACTCAATGCATATGGAAGCACACCTCCCATTTTGGGGAAGGCTAGGCTTCATTCTAGGGCTGCCCACACTCCCGATTGTCCGTGAGTCTCCCGGAAACCACGGTCGATCTCCTGGGCTCCGCTGTCAGGGACCAGGGAAGGATATGCGGGAGGGGGAGTTGGCAGTTTGTCTGTGGGGGCCGGGGGAGCGGGGAGGATTCTTCACGTTCTGGCGCCAAACCAGGTCTGCCTCCCACCATGAAGGAGAACACTTAGGAAAGGCTGCCGAGCGGAGCGGAGAGGTCATCCCTGGGGCAATGGCCAGGGGTCGCCAAGTTTTAATCCAAAACTGGACAAGCGGTGAGATGTATTACCAAAACTTGTTAAGCCACGAATAAAGGGCTGATTTAAACAAATTTTTAAAACAGAATGAACTTCAAATTTCTGAAGAAAGATGTGTTGCACAGATAGAATACAAGGGGCACATGCAGTAACCACTGAACTGCACCACTCCAGGTTATTTTAAAGCCTTGATAATACTAGGAATACTCAATAAGTATTTGTTTGGCTGAAACAGCGTCACGTGAAATAAAGTTTGGTCGACAGCCTACCTACGCATTTCATTAACTGTTCAACTGCATGTAAAAGTAATTGAAGTGCACTGGAGATTAATTGGGACAAATTATGTTTATTATGCTAACTAAACTGCTATGAAACCGAGTACATAACTCATAGCCTTGAAATTTAGGAAAATGATTTGGAATGATGTAACTTCTGAATTTTCCAAAGGAACAAGCCTAAAAATGTGGATCTCCTTATACAATAAATAAACAAACTGAATCCATGACACTCGACTTTTAGACTAAATGGTGATTCTTTAACTATTTTTATTATATTTATAAACAATACTGTTATGTGAAAGCAAAGGCTTTGGAAGCAAAAGAATTGTAGGGCCCCAACATTCATAAGGTAAATGCAAAAGCATTTGCAAACATCACATGATCCAAATGTCATGTGATCAAAAATGTCACATGATTAATTGTCACATGATCAAAATGTCATGTGATCACGTGTCGCGCTGTCAAAATGTCACGTGATCAAATGTCACGTGATCATGGTTGTGATCTTTCAAAATTCCCTAGATTCTGGAACTCTCACAGTAGATGGGAAGGTAGCAAATATAACACCGCCATTTAAGAAATGAGGGAGAGAGAAAACAGGGAACTACAGACCAGTTAGCCTGACATCAGTAGTAGGGAAAATCCTGGAATCCATTATTAAGGAAGTGGTAACAGGGCACTTAGAAAATAATATTATGATTAGGCAGAGTCAATATGGTGTTATGAAAGGGAAATCGTGTTTGACAAATTTATTAGTTTTTTGAGGATGTAACTAATAGGGTAGATAAAGGGGAACCAGTGGATGTAGCATATTTGGATTTCCAAAAGGCATTCGATAAGGTGCTACATAAATGGTTGTTACGCAAGATAAGGGATCATGGGATTGGGGTAATATGCTAGCATGGATTGCAGATTGGTTAACGGACACAAAACAGAGAGTAGGAATACATGGGTCATTTTAGGGTTGGCAGACTGTAACTAGTCGGGTAGAGCAAGGATCAATGATTGGGCCTCAGCTATTTACAATCGATATCAATGATTTAGATGAAGGGACCGCGTGTAATGCATCCAAGTTTGCTGATGATACAAAGCTAGGAGGGAAAGTAAGCTGTGAGGTGGAAATGTGGCCTAGAAATTCGGTAGTCCATAAAAAGGGGCACGGGGATCGTGATCTGATGGCAAAAATGGCCTGTTTCTGTGCTGTAAATTCTATGTAATTCTTAACCTTCGTCTGAACCTGATCTAAGATTATAGGCATTAGAGCAAGTTAAGGTTCCCAGAGTGTAGCCTCACTAGATGGAAGCTGGTGCTGAAGTTCTTTTTTGTTGATTGAAAACATTTTGCACCTGCTTAAAACCTGTTACATCCCTAACTTTTTCCAGTTCTGAAAAAGGGTCACAGACCTGAAACGTTAACTCTGTTTCTCTCTCTGTGGATGCTGCCTGGCCTGCTGAGTGTTTCCAGCATTTTCTGTTATTATATGAGGAGATACTCCTTCACTCAGAGGGTTGTGAATCTTTGGAATTCTCTGCCCCAAAGGGCTGTGGATGCTCAGTCATTGAGTATATTCAAGACAGAGATCGATAGATTTTTAGACTCTAAGGGAATCAAGGGATATGGGAAAAGGGCAGGAAAGTGGAGTTGAAATCGAAGATCAGGCATGATCTTATTGAATGGCAGAGCAGGCTGGAGGGGCCGTATGGCGGAGCAGGCTTGAGAGGCCGTATGGCGGAGCAGGCTCGCGGAGCCGTATGGCGAAGCAGGCTCAAGGGGCTGTATGGCAGAGCAGGCTCGAGGGGCCATATAGCAGAGCAGGCTCGAGGGGCCGTATGGAGGAGCAGGCTGGAGGGGCCATATGGCGGAGCAGGCTCAAGGGGCCGTATTGTAGGGTTCTCAAAATTCCCACATTCCCCAAAGGTTATGGATAAAGGGATCCTGTATGGACAAGTTATTAAAAAGGGTACCCAAAATGGCTTCTGTAACCTCTTGGCCAAAACCGACAGGATTTTAAAAGCAAGGCCCTGCAAACAGGCAGGCCCTGAAACAAAACCTAACATGCAGGAATCTGTGAAATGACTTTGTAAAGCCAGACAGATAAGTAAACACAGAATATGCATTCTTCACCTTGGAACAGATCAAGCCAGGATGGCTCTAATCTGAAAGCCATCAACTCTTCGCATAAATAATCGGTAACAGCTCACAGGTAGCTGCCAAGTCAGGAAACCCAATTAAGTTTCATAAATGACAAACAACTAGGATATCAAAACTATTATACCAGGAGACAAGCACCCCAGAAGTCGTTAAAGTGAATGGCTGTAATCATTTTAAACGAGCCCGTCAAAAATCAGGCAAAGGACTGACCTGATTTGGCGCACAGATAAGGGGGTGAAGAATGGGTATAATAGTAGGCCCATTGGTAGTGATCACTCTCTTGGCCCTTGCTCTTGCCCTCATCTTTTGGCCTTGGCCTCCTGCCTCTTGTTCTCGTGCCCTGGCCTCGTGGTGGGCTCTCTTCTCGCTCCCTGCGCCGCTCAACACCAAGGATGCACATTACTACACCGAGGGCCAAACGCGGGAGGAGAACGAGACCCGAATTTAAAAACACACAGGACACACAGGCCAGAAACGGGCAGACGAGATGAGACGAGATGAAATATACCGAAAGATGTGTTGGGGGACAAACGCCTAGTTATAAGCTGGCATTTGATGAATAAGTTGGCATTGTATGCATGGACAGTAAAACCCCAATCGTTGAATAAGTTGGCGTTCGAAGCATGGGTAGTAAAATCAGTTTGACAGTGTAAACCACCAACCGAGCCCCAACCGTTTTAAAAACCCGTCAGTGACCAAACCGCCCGAGGAAGAAGAAGAAGACCCATCGCGACTCGACGACGATGTTAGCTGAGGAAAAGGAGGGTGATTCACATAAACAACTCCATCGCCACGCCCTGTGACCATGTGGCGATGAAGTACCCCAGAGGACAGAAAGAGTGAACCTCAAAACCCAACTGGTTAAAGCAACAGGTTTCGAATTGGTGAGCATGAATTCCTGGCCCCTCGTAGCTTAATCTAGTTAGGTATTAGGGGGTGGGATAAGGTTAAGGGGGGTTGTAATGTATTTGTTTCCCTCAATGTGCCGTGTGTTCCCCATTCCCTTATAAGTTTGATTGTTTTATGCCTGTAACTATATCAGTAATTCTCAGTAAGATTGTGTTTTTATTCTGCCTTCAATAAAATTTTGGTTTTCTTGCACCAAACCAGTTGTCTACTCAATTTTCTGTATCGCCGCCTGTACCTAAGTCTGGTGTCTAGAACCCAGGGGTGTGGGAGCGATTCGAACCATTCAGAGACAGTCAGAGGTGAAGCTGACTGGGCGCACGCCACCCCCTACAGTATGGTGGAGCAGGTTCGAGGGGCTGTGTGGCAGACTCTGGCTCCTATTTCTTATGTTCTTATGAGGAGCAATATGTCCAACTGAGGTTGGCCACCCTCGGTCATTCTTTCGTGATGAGTGGAGCTGTGGAGATTTGTTTTTCCTGCTCTCCCTAGCTGAGGCCAGTTGGAGCTAACTGGCACACTGCACACTACTTGCTCATCTGTTTCTCATGAGTGCCAGGAAGAGGAATTTCTTAAATCTAAAAGCCAGAGTCACATTTCTGTATCACAGACAATCTATTCAGTCTCCCCATGACCCGGATTTATTTCCTTCAAATCCTTCCAGTTATTACAATATGTTGCCCTCCCTCTGGACAGTGCCAGTCTCCACTGCTCCAGGCTGCCACATTAGCACAGAACAACAGAACAAACAATATATGAGGATATAAAGTCAAAACAGTAGGTTGGTGTCAATCTTGGCTCAGTGATAGCACTTTCGCCACTCAGTCAGAAGGTTGTGGGTTCAAGTCCCATAAAGACCAGGCTGACACTTCAATGCACTGTCGAATATGCCGCCTTTCAAATGAGATGTTAAACTGAGGGCCCATCTCTCCTCTCAGCTGGATGTAAACGATCCCATGGCACTATTCAAAGAAGAGCAGAGAAGTTCTCCCCAGTGTCCGGGCCAGTATTTATCCCTCAACATCACTAAAACAGATTATCTGGCCATTTATGTCATTCCTGTTTGTGGGATCTTGCTTTGTGCAAATTGGCTGCCAAGTTTCATACATTACAGTAGTTATTGCATGTCAAAAGTATTTCATTGGCTGTAAAGCGCTTGAAACAGTGAACATGAGATGGAGGTGAAGAGTGCCAGTATGGAGATTAGGGGTGAAGAGTGCCAGTATGGAGATTAGGGGTGAAGAGTGCCAGTATGGAGATTAGCGGTGAAGAGTGTCAGTATGGAGATTAGTGGTGAAGAGTGCCAGTATGGAGATTAGGGGTGAAGAGTGTCAGTATGGAGATTAGGGGTGAAGAGTGCCAGTATGGAGGTTGGGGTGAAGAGTGTCAGTATGGAGATTAGGGGTGAAGAGTGTCAGTATGAAGATTAGGGGTGAAGAGTGCCAGTATGGAGATTAGGGGTGAAGAGTGCCAGTATGGAGATTAGGGGTGAAGAGTTTCAGTATGGAGATTAGGGGTGAAGTGTGCCAGTATGGAGATTAGGGGTGAAGTGTGCCAGTATGGAGGTTGGGGTGAAGAGTGCCAGTATGGAGATTAGCAGTGAAGAGTGCCAGTATGGAGATTAGCGGTGAAGAGTGCCAGTATGGAGATTAGCGGTGAAGAGTGCCAGTATGGAGATTAGCGGTGAAGAGTGCCAGTATGGAGGTTGGGGTGAAGAGTGCCAGTATGGAGGTTGGGGTGAAGTGTGCCAGTGTGGAGATTAGGGGTGAAGAGTGCCAGTATGGAGGTAGGGGTGAAGAGTGCCAGTGTGGAGATTAGGCGTGAAGGGTGCCGGTATGGAGGTTGGGGTGAAGAGTGACAGTATGTACTGTAAAGAAAAAAGCCATATTCCAAGAGATACACCACCCTATGAACAGAATTATGACTTTATTAATACATGATATGCTGGGTTTAAAAGTCTGGAAAGCCTCGACGACACAGGCTGCAAACAGAACACAGGCTTTTGAGAGAAGATGAAGTGTTAGCACAAACTGTAAACACCATACAAACTTTTGAAATGGGAATTGGTTGTTAATACTAGACAATGGCCCTATTGAAACAGCAAGTTGCAGCTTCCAAGATGTCTGCAGTTTGGAACCAACACAATAGCAATGCCCAAGTAAAGTGTTAAAAACTGACACTTTGAACAGGACACAGAATATTAAAGAACCATGTGCCTTTGATAAAAGTAACATCAAATGAAAGACAGGAAACATAAGACAGTAATATAATCAACTAAGATGGCTAGGAAAACAAACACCCCAGTTGAAGTGTTTTTGATTTACATGTTGTAAAAGGTACAAACAAAACACTTTGAAAATATGACTTCAATAGATGACACCAAGCAATCACATGGATTTTGTATTGAAAATGTAATAGTTAGTGGACACGCGTCTGCTTTCAAACAGCAGAGGTGATGTAGAAATTGAATGGAAGACCTTTGATAAATCTGTTGTAGCCATTTTATTATACATTTTGAAACACCTAAACAACAGACAGAAGTCTGCAAGCAGCAGCTAAATTGACAGTAAGATAGAAAAAAGTCAACAGAAAGAATGATTAGAGATAATTAGCTTACATCCGCAGAAACATAGAAGATAGGAGCAGGAGTAGGCCATTCGGCCCCTCGAGCCTGCTTCACCATGCAATGCGATCATGGCTGATCATCCAAATTCAGTACCCAGTCCCTGCTTTCTCCCCATACCCCTTGATTCCTTCAGCCTTAAGAAATATACCCAACTCCTTCTTGAATATATTTAATGTATTGGCCTCTACTGCCTTCTGTGGTAGAGAATTCCACAGGTTCACCACTCTCTGGGTGAAGAAATTCCTCCTCATTTCTGTCCTAAATGGCCTACCCCTTATCCTTAGATTGTGACCCCTGGTTCTGGACTCCCCAACCATCGGGAACATCCTTCCTGCATCTAGTCTGTCCAGTCCTGTCAGAATTTTATAAGTTTCAATGAGATCCCCTCTAATTCTTCTAAACTCCAGCGAGTACAAGCCCAATTGACCCAAACTCTCCTTATACGTCATTCCTGCCATCCCAGGTATCAGCCTGGTGAATCTTCGCTGAACACCTTCCATGGCAAGAACATACTTCCTCAGATAAGGCAACCAAAACTGCACACAATACTCAAGATGTGGTGTCACCAAGGCCCTGTAAAAAATGCAGCAAGACATCCTTGTTCCTCCACTCAAACCCTCTCGCTACGAAGGCCAACATGCCATTTGCCTTCTTAACCACCTGCTGCACCTGCATGCTTACCTTCAGCGACTGGTGCACAAGGACACCCAGGTCTCACTGCACTTCCCCTTCTCCCATTTTATTGCCATTCAGATAATAGTCTGCCTTCCTGTTTTTGCCACCAAAGTGGATAACCTTGCATTTATCCATGTTATATTGCATCTGCAATGCTTTTGCCCAATCACCCAACCTGTCCAAATCATCCTGGAGTTTCTCGGCATCCCCCTCACCCACCCAGCTTTGTGTCGTCTGCAAATTTGGAGATATTACATCTAGTTCCCTTGTCTAGTTCATTAATATATATTGTGAAAAGCTGGGGCCAAGGACCGATCCCTGCGGCACCCCACTAGTCACTGCTTGCCACTCAGAAAAAGACCCGTTTATTCCAACTCTTTGCTTTCTGTCTGCCAACCAGTTCTCTATCCAAGTCAATACCTTGCCCCCAATCCCATGTGCCTTAACTTTACATGCTAATCTCTTATGCGGGACCTTATCAAAAGCCTTCTGAAAGTCGAAATACACCACATCCACTGGTTCTCCCTTATCTATTTTACCAGTTACATCCTCAAAAAATTCCAGTAGATTAGTCAAGCACAATTTACCTTTTGTAAATCCATGTTGACTTTGTCTGATCCTGTCACTGTTATCCAAGTGCTCTGCTATTACTTCTTTTATAATGGAGTCTAGCATTTTCCCCACTACCGATGTCAGGCTTACTGGTCTGTAATTCCCCATTTTCTCTCTACCACATTTTTTGAATAGTGGGGTAACATTAGCAACCCTCCAATCCATGGGTACTATTCCAGATTCCATCGAATGCTGGAAGATGATCAGCAAAGCATCAACTATTTCTAAGGCCACTTCCTTAAGTACCCTAGGATGTAGCTTATCTGGCCCTGGGGATTTATCGGCCTTCAATCCTATCAATTTACCTAACACCATTTCCCTACAAATACTGATTTCTTTCAGTTCCTCACTTTCATCAGACCCTATGTTCCCCAACATCTCTGGGAGGCTATTTGTGTCCTCCTTTTTGAAGACAGAATCAAAATATGTATTTAATTGGTCTGCCATTTATTTTTTCCCCATTATAAATTCCCCTGATTCTGACTGCAAGGGTCCTATGCTTGACTTCACCAATCTTTTTCTCTTCACATATCTATAAAAGCTTTTACAGTCAGTTTTTATGTTCCCTGAAAGCTTACTCTCATGTTCTATTCTCCCTTTCTTAATTAATCCCTTTGTCCTCCTTTGTTGAAGCCTAAACTGCTCCCAATCCTCAGGTTTACTGCTTTTTCTGGCCAATTTATATGTCCTCTCCTTGGATCTTATGCTAGCCCTAATTTCCCTTGTTAGCCACGGTTGAGTCACCTTTCTTGTTTTATTTTTATGCCAAACTGGGATGAACAAATTCTGTAGTTCATCCATGCGGTCTTTGAATGTTTGCCATTGCCTATCCACCGTCAACCCTTTGAATGACATTCCCCAATCAATCCTACCCAACTTGCGCCTCAGACCATCGTAGTTTCCTTTATTTAATTTGAGGACCCTAGTCTCTGAGTCGACTACTTCATTCTCCATCTTAATGAAGAATTCGATCATATTATGATCGCTCCGACACAAGGGGCCTCATACAACAAGATTGCTGATTAATCCTTTCTTATTACATAATACCCAGTCTAAGATGGCCTGATCTCTGGTTGGTTCCTCGACATATTGGTCCAGGAAACCATCCCTTAAACACTCCAGGAATTCCTCCTCCACAGTATTGTTACTAATTTGGTTAGCCCAATCTATATGTAGATTAAAGTCACCCATGATGACTGCTGTGCCCTTATTGCACGCTTCTCTAATTTCCCTTTTAATGCCATCCCCAACCTTCACATTACTGTTTGGGCGTCTATATACTACTCCCACTAACGTTTTCTGCCCCTTGGTATTTCTCAGTTCTACCCATACAGATTCCACATCATTAGAGCTAATGTCCTTCCTTACAATTGTGTTAATCCCTTCTTTAACCAGCAATGCTACCTCACCTCCCTTTCCTTTTTGCCTATCTTTCCTGAATATTGAATACCCCTGGATGTTGAGTTCCCAGCCTTGGCCAACCTGGAGCCATGTTTCCGTAATCCCAATCAAATCATATTTATTTACCTCTATTTGCGCAGCTAATTCATCCACCTTATTACGAATGCTCCTCGCATTAAGACACAAAGCCTTCAGGCTTGTTTTTTAACTCTCTTACACCTATTAGAATAATTATTTACTGTGGCCATGTTTGATTTAAACCGTTGATTTTTCTGACTGCCACTTTTGTTTTTCTCCTTCCTATCTTTTGCTTTTATCCTTGTTTCACTTTCCTCTGTCCCCCTGCTCAGGTTCCCAACACCCTGCCATTTTAGTTTAAACCCTCCCCCAGAGCACGAGTAAACACTCCCCCTAGGACATCATTCCCGGCCCTGCCCAGGTGCAAACCGTCTGGTTTGAACTGGTTCCACCTCCCCCAGAACCGGTTCCAATGTCCCAGGAATTTGAATCCCTCCCAATTGCACCATTCCTCTAGCCACGTATTCATCTGAAATATCCTTCTATTTCTACTCTGACTAGCACGTGGCACTGGTAGCAATCCTGAGATTACTACCTTTGAGGTCCTATTTTTAAATTTACCTCCTAACTCCCTATATTCCGCTTTTAGGACCTCATCCCGATTTTTACCTATATCATTGGTACCTATATGTACCACGACAACTGGCTGTTCACCCTCCCCTTCCAAGATGTTCTGCAGCTGCTCTGAGACATCCTTGGCCCTTGCACCAGGGAGGCAACACACCATCCTGGAGTTTTGTTTGCAGCCGCTAAACGCCTATCTATTCCCCTTACAATAGAATCCCCTATTACTATAGCTCTCCCCCTCTTTTACCTCCTGTCCAGTGCAGCAGAGCCACTCCTGGTGCCAGGAAGTTGGCTGCTGCTGCCTTCCCCTGCTAAGCCATCCCCCCCAACAGTGCTCAAAGTGGTGTATCTGTTTGAGAGGGGGATGTCCACAGTGGACCCTGCACTACCTGCCTGTGCCTAGTACTCTGTCTGTTGGTCACCCATTCCCTTTCTGCCTGTCCAACCTTTGCCTGCGGTGTGACCAACTGATCAAACATGCTATTCACGACCTCCTTAGCCTTGCGAATGATCCAGTATAAATCTAATCGCAGCTCCAGCGCCGCAATGCGGTCTGCCAGTAGCTGCAGCTGGGCACACTTCCTGTGCACATAGTTGTCAGGACACAGGAAGTGTCCCTGAGTTCGCACATAGCGCAGGAGGAGCATACAATGGGGCCGGGCTCTCCTGCCATGACTTACCCTTTAATTAATTGCAATTAAATTAAATCAAATCAATCCCACCAATTACACTACCAGATTTTAGTATATTTAAGGGCCCTGGTTTATAAACAGTCCCGGCTACACCACAGAGACTTTAGAAACTATAAACCACAGAGTTAAAGTTTATAAAGAGAGAAATACTCACCAACCAATCACTTACCTGCTTTCTGGTGATGTCACACTTCGATTACTTTTTACTTTTTTCCCTCTGAGATTGGAGATTAGTACACTCTGAGGCCTACCTGGTCTCTGGGGCCTTTTGTACTGCCGCCGCTCTGCGATTCCCACCGAGATTTTGCCCGCTGATGCTCTGAGGCCTACCTGGTCTCTTGGAGCCTTTTTTACTGCCGCCGCTCCGCGATTCCCACTGAGATTTCGCCCGCTGACGCTTTGAGGCCTACCTGGTCTCTTGGAGCCTTTTGTACTGCCGCCGCTCCGCGATTCCTGCTGAGATTTTGCCCGCTGACGCTCTGAGGCCTACCTGGTCTCTTGGAGCCTTTTGTACAGCCGCTGCTCCGCAATTCACGCTGAGATTTCGCCCGCTGATGCGGGATAAACCACTAAAAAAATGTATAAAAATAGAGCTTTTCTGATGGAAAGTCAGAAGTCGCTGGAAAGGGCAAGTGATTCCCAACTTCAGAGGCATCCTCTGTAAGTGTTTAATTCTTTGAGTTTCAGGGATCCAAAAGGTACTCTTATTTGATTTTGATGGATTTTCTGGATTAAGAGTAAGAAATGTAAAAATGTATGAAGTTAAGATTTGAGAATAAGGATCTCTGAGAATAAGAAATGTAAGCTATTTGTATTTTGAACTGTTAAAGTTTTGATTGACTCAACAGCTGTTAACTACGTGTCGGTTCTTAAATAAATCTATATTTATTTTAGAATTGTCTCACAGAGTACTTCTGTATCAAACTTGCAAACTCAATTTCTGTACACTCTTTTGTAAGGAGTGGCAGAATTCTGTGGGGGTTTTCCGGACCCTCATAATATCCGAAAGGTTACAGTCTAGTTAAACTTATTAAAAGTGTTATCTGGAGGATGGTAACATCTTCAAGTCATTCCTTTCCTTTAGGGAGAGATAGTCTGAACCTTTAGACCCAATTAAGCATCTTATAGAATTCGGCTATCTCTAACTTTAGTTGAAGGTGAACGTCGGGGGAATATGCCTGATCTGGGCTAGCCCAAAAAGGGCTAGCACTAGTAATTATCCCTTCAGTACCTCCTCTTTGTCTTCATCCTCCTCTTTCTTCATCCTCCTCTTTCTCTTCCTCATCCTCCTCTTCCTCCTCCACCACAGCCTCCTCTTCCTCCTCCTCCTCCTCTTCCTCCTCCTCCTCCTCCACTTCTTCTTCATCCTCCTCTTTCTCATCCTCCTCCCCTCCTCTTCCACATGCTCCTGCTCCTCAGCTTCTTGCCTGATAGGTGGTGACAAAGGCTGTTCCCTCATAGCGGCCAGGTTGGGCAGCAGGCGGACTGCTACCACAAATCTTGATACCCGCGCAGCTGAGTAATGCCGGGCTCCTCCAGAGGTCCAGGCGGTGGAATCGTTGCTTGAGGACGGCGATGGTGTGTTCTATAATGTTCCTTGTGGCAGCTTGACTCTTGTTGTAGATGTGCTGTGCACGAGTGCATGGGTTCCTGACCAGAGTCATGAGCCATGTCATGAGAGGATAACTGATGGGTCTTCAATAACCACAAAACTAGAAGTTATAGACTTAAACAAGTTGGCTTTTAATCACTAAGATCAGAGCTAACATCTCAACATGCCGACTGGTTCACAGGAATGAGTCATACAGATCCTGGGATCTTTATGTAAGACAAGTCAGGGGCGGAGCCAAGAGCCAAGACCTGGAACCTCCCAGGTTAGTCGGGAAAGAGGAAGTGAAACTATACACAGTGGGGGAGGGTAATATACATGAGTGCAAAATGAATACAGGATCAAGACAAACAGATTTCATTACATTCACCCCTTCTATAGATTTAGTCCATCGGGGTGATGTTTCTTAAAAGTTGGTATAAGTGAGTCTGCCAGGAGGTTTTGCAGTTCTCAGTGATCGGCGCAAAGCCGATTGGGGTGCCTCTAGGGGTGAGGATTCTGGTTCCTCTGCTGTCCGGGCCTCTGCAGTGTCCTCCAGGTTAAAGTTGGCTATTGATACCTCTGGGCGTCCTGTCTCTTTGTAGTGTAGGTCTTCATCGGGTAGTCTACCATCGTTCTCTCTGCTCCCCGAGGGAGCGAGGTCTTTTATGGAAACAGTGTCCTCTCACCCGTCAGAGTATTCGATATAGGCGTACTGAGGGTTTGCATGGAGGAGCTGTACCTTTTCCACAAGGGGGTCCGTTTATGGCCTCTCACGTGCTTCCGCAATAGTACTGTCCCCGGAGACGTCAGCCACGCGGGTAGAGATATGCCCGAGGTGGATTTCCGGGGGAAAACAAACATCTTTTCGTGAGGGGTAGCATTAGTGGCAGAACATAACAGAGACCTTATGCAGTGGAGCACGTCTGGGAGGACTTCCTGCCAGCGGGAGGTCGGAAGGCCTTTTGACTTTAAGGCTAACGTGACAGCCTTCCAAACAGTAGCATTCTCCCTTTCCACTTGCCCATTACCCCGGGGGTTGTAGCTAGTGGCTCTGCTAGTGGCTATCCCCTTCAAGAGCAAGAACTGGCGCAGCTCGTCACTCATGAATGACGTCCCCCTATCACTGTGTATGTAGTTCGGCATGCCAAACATGCAGAATAGATTACAGAGACGCTTGATGACCGTGGCACTGGTCATGTCTGGGCAGGGAATGGCGAAGGGGAAGCGGGAATATTCATCAATGATATTGAGGAAGTATACGTTACGGTCGGCAGAGGGAAGGGGTCCCTTGAAGTCCAGACTTAGGCGCTCGAAAGGCCGTGTGGCTTTGATAAGGTGTGCACGGTCAGGCCTGTAGAAACGAGGCTTGTATTCCGCACAGATGCGGCAGGCTCTGGTCATTGCCCTGACCTCCTCGATGGAGTGGGGCGGATTGCGGGACTTTATAAAATGGTATAGTCGGGTGACCCCTGGGTGACAGAGGTCGTTGTGGAGACCCTGTAATTTGTCCGCATGAATGCTGGCACACATTCCCCGCGATAGGGCGTCTGGGGGTTCATTAAGGGCTCCCGGCCTGTACATAATATCATAGTCGAACGTGGATAGTTCGATCCTCCACCTGAGTATTTTGTCATTCTTGATTTTCCCCCTTTGTTTGTTATTAAACATGAAAGCCACCGACCGCTGGTCAGTGAGCAGGGTGAAACGTTTGCCGGCTAGGTAGTGTCTCCAGTGCCGCACTGCCTCCACTATAGCCTGTGCCTCCTTCTCGACAGAAGAGTGCCTGATTTCAGGTCCCTGAAGGGTTTGGGAGAAGAAGGCCACAGGTCTCCCAGCCTGATTGAGGGTCGCAGCTAAGGCAAAGTCTAACGCATCGCTTTCGACTTGAAAGGGAATGCATTCGTCCACTGCACACACTGCAGCCCTTTCAATGTCCTGTTTAATACTGGTGAAAGCCTCCCGAGCTTCAGCTGATAGTGGGAAGGCCGTCGATTTAATGAGGGGTCGGGCATTATCAGAGTAATTGGGCACCCATTGGGCATAATACAAAAAAAATCCCAGGCACCTTTTTAAAGCTTTGGGATTGTGTGGCAGGGGCAGTTCCTTTAGGGGGCATAATCGGTCAGGGTCCGGTCCAATTACCCAATCTTCCACCACACAGCCGAGGATACAGAGACGGGTTGTGTTGAAGACACATTTGTCTTCGTTTTAGGTTAGATTCAGCTTTAGGGCAGTTTTTAAAAATCTCGCAAGATTTAGATCGTGGCCTTGCTGGTTGTGCCCGCAGATAGTGACATTGTCCAGATAGGGGTAGGCAGCTTGTAGTTTATTCTCGTCAACCATGCGGTCCATCTCACGTTGGAAGACCAAGACCCCATTTGTTACCCCGAAGGGCACTGTGAGAAAATGGTAGAGGCGCCCGTTCGCCTCGAGGGCGGTGTATGGGCGGTCCTCAGTTCTAATGGGGAGCTGGTGATACGCGGATTTGAGGTCGATAGTCGAGAAGACTCGGTATTGCGCAATCTGGTTGACCATTTCTGATATGCGGGGTAAAGGGTAGGCGTCCAGCTGGGTATAAATATTAACAGTCTGGCTGTAGTCAATTACCATCCGTTTCTTTTCGCTATTTTTAACTATGACTACTTGGGCACGCCACGGGCTGGTACTGCATTCAATAATGCCTTCCCGCAGGAGTCTGTCCACTTCCGCCTTGATAAAGTGTCTGTCTTCCAGACTGTACCGTCTACTTTTGGTCGCTATGGGCCTACAGTTTGGAGCGAGATTAGCGAATAAAGAGGGCGGGCTGATTTTTAAGGTTGATAGGCCACAGACTGTGAGTGGCGGCTGGGACCCGCCATATGCTAGCGTGACACTTTCGTGGTGGCACTGGAAGTCCAGGCCCAAGATTACATTAACACAGAGTTCTGGCATCACGAGGAGTTTAAAATCCTTGTACTCCGTGCCTTTTACAGTCAGTGTTACCACACAGTAGCCCAAAATGTCCGAAGTGTGGGGCTTAGCAGCCATAGCAATTCTGCTCCGTGTAGGGGTTACCGTTAATGAGTGCCGCCGTACCAGGCTAGGGTGGATAATACTCTCGGTACTCCCACAGCCAATTAAACATTTAGTTAAATCCCCATTTACCTGTATGTCCATCATGGATTTTGTCAACGGGCGTGGCCTGGATTGATCCACCGTGATCGAAGCCACTGTTGGGCCCTGGGCGGCCGTTGAGTTGGGAAAAGATTGCGGATCCCAAGATGGCAGCCCGCACAGCATGCACGAGGCGGTGACGGAGTTGGAAATCGGATTCCCCCTGCAGACTTTGCTAAAATGCCCCTTTTTCTTACATTTGAAGCATGTGGCGTCCTTCGCTGGGCATCGTTGTCTGGGGTGCTTGGCCTGGCCGCAGAAGTAGCATTTCGGGCCTCGAGACATTGCCGCTGTAGTAGGACTCCTGGGTGTACTTCTGTGTGGGGACTCCGGCGGCGTAGAGCTGATCTGAGACCTGGATGGGGAAGATGGCTGATTCCAAGATGGCGGCCCCCACGGCGCGCACGAGGCGGTGAGGGCCGCATGGCCGGAAGAATAAGAGTCAGAGTTTCTCTGGGCCACGTCCAGTGATCGCGCAGTGGCCACTGCCTTTTTTAAGTCCAGGACCTCCTTCTCCAGCAGTCTCTGCCGGATATAATTCGATTTGAGGCCCGTGATGAAGGAATCGCGGACCAATTCGTCAAAGTACACGTTGGCCGTCACGGCCTTGCAGTTACAGTCCCAGACCAGGTCCTTTAGGCCCTGTAAGAAATCGTCCATTGATTCCTCTGGTCGTTGCCTGCGTGTAGCCAGCAGATGTCTGGAGTACACTTCGTTTACCCGCCTCTGGTATTGGGCCTTCAGGATAGTGATGGCCTCCGTGTAAGAGGTGGCGGCCCGGATGAACGAATAAATCCGATGACTTACGCGAGTAGTCAGTAGACTCAGTTTATCTACCTCGCTAGCGGATGAGGCCCCCGTGAAGAGTTCGAAGCATTTGAGCCAGTGTCCAAATTGATTTGATGCTTCAGCTGAATGTGGATCCAAGTCCAGGCGCTCTGGTTTTAGGAGTCGATCCATCCTAGTATTCTTTAGTGATTAAAATTGATGGGCCTTCAATAACCACAAAACTAGAAGTTATAGACTTAAACAAGTTGGCTTTTAATCACTAATATTAGAGCTAACATCTCAACACGCCGACTGGTTCACAGGAATGAGTCATACAGATCCTGGGATCTTTATGCAAGAGAAGTCAGGGGCGGAGCCAAGAGCCAAGACCTGGAACCTCCCAGGTTAGTCGGGAAGGAGGAAGTGAAACTATACACAGTGGGGGAGGGTAATATACATGAGTGCAAAACGAATACAGTATCAAGACAAACAGATTTCATTACAATAACCATTGCCACCCAATAGCCAGCCTTTGACTTGCCGGGGTGGCTCAAGTACAGCTGGCACAGAATGAATGCATCATGACTGCTGCCGTGATATGGGCCATTCACCTGCATGATGCGCTGTCTGTGGTCACACACCAGCTGCACGCTGAGGGAGTGAAATCCCTTTCGGTTCAGGAAAATGTCAATGTTAACATGAGGCACAATGTGCATGAAGTCAATGGCACCCTGTACCATGGGGAAGCCTTTAATCTGTGCAAATCCTCATGCTCGCTTCGCCTGCTTGTCTCTGGCAAGAGGGAATGAGATGAAGCTGTCTCTCTGTGTATGGAGAGACTCAGTGACGTGCCTTATGCGGCAGTGCACTGCAAACAGCACGATATTGTTAATCTCTCCAGTAGCAGCCTGGAATGTGCCAGATGCAGAAAAGTTCAGAGCCACGGTCACCTTGATGGCCACAGGCAATGGACTCCTTGCCCTGCACTTAGGTTGCAGTTGTGGCTGCAGCAGTTGACAGATTTCAGTAACGACCTCTTTAGTGAAGTGATGACATCTCAACAATTGTTCCTCACTGAAGTTGAGGTAAGAGAATTGCTCCATAAGGACTCTCAGCGAATATGGCCTCCTGCTGAGAGTCCTCCTCCTCCTCCTCCTCCCTCTTCTAGCAGCTTGTCCTGCTCTCTGTGGCCTCCCTTCATTCTCCCAGTCATGCTCAATTCCCAGAGGCAGCCCTGTCAGGTCACCCATGTCTGGAAGCAACTTGATTCAGCACAAGGTTTTCAATCAACAAAAAATAACTTCAGCATCAGCCAGGCCACCCCCTGTAGACTATTGAAACTCGAAACAAGTATAGGAAAGCTGCAACGACACCAGCAGACAGAATTGATAACCCAACAACTAGCCTGTAAGTAGTTCATGATCCCTTTAAATAGCGCTGGTGCGGGGTACCAAAAGCTCAGCTGTGCAAAGTTAAGAGAGGACATAGGCTGGAGCGTGGAATTCATAAATGGCAACACTAGCATCAAATTAGCGTTGCACACTGATTTAACTCATAGGGGGAAAATTGGGTGAGTAGTGCCACCTGTTAGCACCTAAAGAGGCAGTCAGTGGCTGTAGCACCATTGGCTGCGCCTCCCACGATATTCAGCAGGGGCGCTAATGGTGGCGTTAGCCTTTTGCGCTGCGCCGCCACCGATGACATCATCGGTGTGCGCAGCGCACCATTCGTGCCCCGATCGCGATATTTGGTAGCGAACGCCGCTGTAGCACCGTTCGCTACCCGTGCCCGATTCACGGGGCCTTGCTGCGCTGGCAGAGGCACAAGTTAAGGTGGAAGTGCGGGGCAGCCGCTTTCTCGGCGGCCGCCTGCCAGCACCTCCGTCCCCGGCCTCCTGGTCCCCCCCCCGCCCCACGGCACTGCCGGCTGTTTCCCGAGAGCCCGACACTTCTCCTTGGTGTTGCGGCCCGCATTGTGTGAGCGTGTATCTCTGCCGGTGCCTGCACTTGGTTAGCATGTACCTCTGCCGTTGCCCGCAAAGGGTTAGTGTGTATAGCTGCCAGTGCCAAAACTGTGTGAGAGAGTATCCCTGCCAGTGCCAACACTGTGTGAGCATGTATCTCTTTCAGTGCCCACACTCTGTGAGCGTGTATCTCTGCCAGTGCCCACACTGTGTGAAAGTGTATCTCTGTCAATGCCAACACTGTGTGAACATGTATCTCTGCCAGTGCCAACACTGTGTGAGCATATATATCTGTCAGTGCCCACACTCTGCGACCGTGTATCACTGCGGGTGCCCGCACTGGGTTAGCGTGCATCTCTGTCAGTGCACGCAATGTGTGAGCATGTGTCTCTGCCAGTGCCAACACTGTGTGAGCATGTATCTCTGTCAGTGCCCGCACTCTGTGAGCATGTATCTCTGCCATGGCCAGATTGTGTGAGCTTGTATCTCTACCAGTGCCAACACTGTGTGTATGTGTATCTCTGGAGTGCCAGCAATGTGTGAGCGTGTATATCTGCCAGTGCCCGCACTGTGTGAGGGTGTATCTCTGCCAGTGCCAACACTGTATGAGCGTGTATCTCTGTCAGTGCCCGCAATCTGTGAGCGTGTAACTCTGTCAGTGCCCGCACTTTGGGAACTTGTATCTCTGCCAGTGCCCACAATGTGTGAGCGTGTTTCTCTGCCAGTACCCGTAATGTGTTAGCATTTATCTCTGCCAGTGCCTGCACCGTGTGAGTGTAGATCTCTGCCAGTGGCCAAACTGTGAGCGTGTATCTCTGCCAGTGCCAACACCGTGTGAACGTGTATCTCTGCCAGTGCCCGCACTGTGTGAGGGTGCATCTCTGCCAGTGCCAACACTGTGTGAGCATGCATCTCCGCCAGTGCCCGCACTGTTTAAACATGTATCTCTGCCAGTGCCTGCACTGTGTAAACATGTATCTCAACAGTGCCCGCACTGTGTGAGTGTGTATCTCTCTCAGTGCCAACACTTTTTGAGCGTGTATATCTCTCAGTGCCCAAACTGTGTGATCATATAGTCCTGCTGGTACCCGCACGGTGTGACCGTGTATGTCTGTAAGTGCCCACACTGTGTGAGTGTGTATCTCTGCCAGTGCCCGCAGTTTTGGAGCGTGTATCTCTGCGAGTGCCCACACTGTGTGGGCGTGTATATCTGCCAGTGCCCACACTGTGTGAGCGTGTACCTCTGCCAGAGCCAAAACTGTGTGAGCTTTTATCTCTGACAGTGCCCGCACTGTGTGAGCTTGTATCTATGACAGTACCAACACTGTGTGAGCGTGTATCTCTGTCAGTGCGCAAACTGTGTGAGCATGTATCACTGTCAGTGCCCGCATTGTGTGAGCATGTATCTCTGTCAGTACCTGCACTGTGCGAGCGCATATAACAGCCAGCGCCCGCACTGTTTGAGCGTGTATCTCAGACAGTGCCTGCACTGTGTGAGCGTGTATCTCTGCCAGTGCCTGCACTGTGTAAGCCTTTATATCTGCCAGTGCCCGCACTGTGTGAGCGTGGATCTCTGCCAGTGCCAACATTGTGTAACCCTATATCTGTTAGTGCGCACACTGTGTGAGCATGTACATGTGCCAGTGCCCACACCTTTTGAGCATATAGCTCTGTCAATGCCTGCACTGTGTGAGTGTGTACCTCAGTCTGTGCCAGCAATGTGTGAGCGTGTATCTCTGCCAGTGCCCACACTGTGTGAGCTCCAATTTCTGCAGGTGCCCGCACAGTGTGAGCATGTACCTCTACCAGTGCCCACACTCTGTGAGCGTGTATCCCTGCCGGTGCCCGCACAGTGTGAGCATGTATCTCTGCCAGTGCCCACACTCTGTGAGCGTTTTTTCGCTGCCGGTGCCCGCAATGTGTTAGTATGTATCCCTGCCTGTTCCCACATGCTGTGAGCGTGTATCTCTGCCAGTGCCAACACTATGTGAGCGTGTATGTCTGCCACTTCCCACACTGTGTCAGCATGTATCACTGTCAGTGCCCGCACTGTGTGACCGTGTATCTCTGTCAGTGCCCGCACTGTGTGAGTGTTTATATCATCCAGTGCCCGCACTGTGTGAGAGTGTATCTCTGCCAGTGCCAACACTGTGTGACTATGTATCTCTGCCAATGCCCACACTGTGAGTGTGTATCTCTGTCAGTGCCCGCACTTTGTGAGCATGTATCTAAGTCTGTGTGAGCGTTCATTTCTGTCAGTGCCCACTCTGTGTGAGTGTGCATCTCTGCCAGTGCCCGCACTGTGTGAGCGTTTATCTCTGTCAGTGCCCGCACTGTGTGAGTGTGTATAACTGCCAGTGCCCACACTGTGTGAGAGAGTATCTCTGCATGTGCCAACACTGTGTAAGCATTTACTTCTGCCAGTGCCCGCACTGTGTGAGCATGTATATCGGCCAGTGCCCAAACTGACTGAGTGTGTAGCTCTGCCAGTGCCAAAACTGTGTGACCATATATCTCTGTCATTGCCCAAACTGTGTGAGCATGTACATTTGCCAGTGCCACACTGTTTGACCATGTATCTCTGACAGTGCCAGCAATGTGTGAACGTTTATCACTGCTGTTGCCCGCTCTGTGTGAGCGTGTATCTCTGTCAGTGCCAAAATTCTGTGAGTGTGTATCTCATCCAGTGCCAACACTGTGTGAGTGTTTATCACTGTCAGTGCCCGCACTGTGTGAGAAGGTATATCTGCTGCTGCTGCACTGTGTGAGCATGTATCTCTGCCAGTGCCAACACTGTAAGTGTGTATCTCTGCCAGTGCCCGCACTGTCTGAGAATATATTTCTGCCAGTGCCAAAACTGTGTGAACATGTATCTCTGCCTGTGCCCACACTGTTTGATCGTGTACCACTGTCAGTGCCCGCACTGTGTGAGCACATATCTATGCCAGTGCATGCAATATGTGTGCGTGTATCTCTGCCTGTGCCCGCACTGTGTGAGTGTGTATCCCTGCCAGTGCCCTCACTGTGTGAGCGTGTATCTGTCAGTGTCCGTGCTGTGAGAGCGTTTATCTAAGTCAGTGCCCGCACTTTGTGAGTGTGTATTTCTGTCAGTGTCCGCACTGTGTGAGCGTGTATTTCTGCGAGTGCCCGCACTGTATGAGCATGTACCTCTGCCAGTGCATGCACTGTGTGTGCGTGTATCTCTCTCAGTGCCCGCACTGTGTGAGTGTTTATCTCTGCCAGTGCCAGCACTGTGTAAGCGTGTATCTCTGCCGGTGCCCACACTGTGTGAGCATATATATCTGCCAGTGCCCACACTGTGTGAGCTTCTAACTCTGCCAGTGCCAACACTGTGAGACCGTGTATCTCTGCCAATGCCCACATTGTGTGAGCGTATATCTCTGCTGGTGCCCGCTCTGTGTGAGTGTTTATCTCTACCAGTGCCAACACAGTGTGAGCGTGTATCTCTGCTGGTGCCCGCACTGTGTGAGCGTGTATCTCTGTCAGTGCCAAAATTCTGTGAGTGTGTATCACATCCAGTGCTGACAATGTGTGAGCGTGTATCTCTGCCAGTGCTCGCCACGTGTGAGCGTGTATCTCTGACAGTGCCAACACTGTGTGAGTGTTTATCACTGTCAGTGCCCGCAATGTGTGAGAAGGTATATCTGCTGATGCTGCACTGTGTGAGCATGTATCTCTGCCAGTGCCAAAACTGTGTGAGCATGTATCTCTGCCGGTGCCCACACTGTGTGATCATGTACCACTGTCAGTGCCCGCACTGTGTGAGCACGTATCTATGCCAGTGCACGCAATGTGTGTGCGTGTATCTCTGCCTGTGCCCACACTGTGTGAGCGTGTATCTCTGCCAGTAACCTCACTATGTGGGCATGTATCCCTGCCAGTGCCCACTCTGTGTGAGCGTGTATTTCTGTCAGTGCCAACACTGTGTGAGCGTGTATTTCTGCCGTTGCCCACACTGTGTGAGCATGTATCTCTGCCAGTGCCCGCATTGTGTGAGTGTGTGTCTCATCCAGTGCCCGCACTGTGTGAGCATGTATCTGCCAGTGCCCGCACTGTGTGAGTATTTATCTAAGTCAGTGCCCGCACTTTGTGAGTGTGTATTTCTGTCACTGTCCGCACTGTGTGAGCGTGAATTTCTGCGAGTGTCCAAACTGTGTTAGCATGTATCTCTGTTAGTGCCCGCACTGTGTGAGCATATACCTCTGTCAGTGCCCGCACTGTGTGAGCGCATATAACAGCCAGTGCCTGCACTATGTGAGTGTATATCTCAGGCAGTGCCCGCACTGTGTGAGCGTGTATCTCTGTCAGTGCCCACACTGTGTGAGCGTGTATATCTGCCAGTGGCCGCACAGTGTGAGAATGTATCTCTGCCAGTGCCAACACTGTGTGCACATGTATCTCTGCCTGTGCCCGCTCTGTGTGAGTGTGTATATCTGCCACTGCCCACACTGTGTGAGGGTGTATCTCTGCCAGTGCCAACACTGAGTGAGTGTGTATCTCTGTCAGTGCCCGCACTGTGTGAGCATTAATTCTCACAGTGTCCGCAATGTGTAAACGTGTATCTCTGCCAGTGCCTGCACTGTGTTAATGTATATCACTGCTGGTGCCTGCACTGTGTTAGCGTGTACTTCTGCCAGTGCCCGCAATGTGTGAGCATGTTTCTCTGTCACTGTCATCTCTGTGTTAGCATGTATCTCTGCCAGTGCCCTCAATGTGTGAGCATGTATCTCTGCCATTGCCCACACTGTGTGAACGTGTATCTTTGTTGGTGCCCGCAATGTGTGAGTGTGTATTTCTGCCCGTGCCCACCCTGTGTGAGTGTTTATCTCTGCCAGTGCCCGCACTGTGTGAGTATTTATCTAAGTCAGTGTGTGCGTGAATCTCTGCCAGTGCCCACACTGTGTGAGCGTGTGTCTCTGACAGTTCCTGCACTGTGTCATTGTGTATCTCTTTTATTGCCAACACAGAGTGACTGTGTATCTCTGTCACTGTCCACACTGTGTACGCACATCTTACAGCCAGTGCCCGCACTGTGTGAGATTTTATCTCTTCCAGTGCCAACATTGTGTGAGCGTGTATCTCTGTCAGTGCCAACATTCTGTGAGCGTGTATCTCTGTCATTTCCCACATAGTGTGCGCGTGTATTTCTGCCACTGCAAACACTGTGTGAGGGTGTTTCTCTGCCAGTGCCAACAGTGAGTGAGTGTGTATCTCTGTCAGTGCCCGCACTGTGTGAGCATTAATTCTTACAGTGTCAGCTATGTGTAAACATGTATCTCTGCCAGTGCCTGCACTGTGTTAATGTATATCACTGCTGGTGCCCGCACTGTGTTAGCGTGTACTTCTGCCAGTGCCCGCAATGTGTGAGCGTGTTTCTCTGTCACTGTCATCTCTGTGTTAGCATGTATCCCTGCCAGTGCCCACACTGTGTGAACGTCTATCTTTGTTGGTGCCCGCAATGTGTGAGTGTGTATTTCTGCCCGTGCCCACCCTGTGTGAGCGTTTATCTCTGCCAGTGCCCGAACTGTGTGAGCGTGTATCTCTGTCAGTGCCAACATTCTGTGAGCGTGTATCTCTGTCATTTCCCACACAGTGTGCGCATGTATTTCTGCCACTGCAAACACTGTGTGAGCATTTATTGCTGCCAGTGCCCGCACTGTGTGAGTGTTTATTTCTGCAAGTGTCTGCACTGTGTGAGTGTGTATCCCTGCCAGTGCCCACACTGTGTGAAAGTGTATCTCTGCCAGTGCCAACACTGTGAGCGTGTATCTCTGCCAGTGCCAGCACTGTGTGAGCATGTATTTCTGTCAGTGCCAACACTGTGTGAGCGTGTATCTCTACTGGTGCCCACATTGTGTGAGCGTGTATCTCTTTCAGTGCCCGAACTGTGTGAGCATGTATCTATGCCAGTGCATGCCCTGTGTGAGCGTGTATCTCTGCCATTGACCGCACTGTGTGAGTGTATATCCCTACCGGTGCCCGCACTGTGTGAGCATGTATCTCTGCCAGAGACCACAATGTGTGAGCATGTATCCCTGCCACTCCCCGAACTGTGTGAGCGTGTATTTCTGTCAGTGCTTGCACTCTGTGAGCATGTATCTCAGTCAGTGCCCATATTATGTGAGCGTGTATCTCTGCCAATGCCCGCATTGTGTGAGCCTGTTTCTCTGCCGGTGCCCGCTCTGTGTGAGTGTGTATCTCTACCAGTGCCAACACTGTGTGTGCGTGAATCTCTGCCAGTGCCCGCACTGTGTGAGCGTGTATCTCTGACAGTTCCTGCATTGTGTCATTGTGTATCTCTTTTATTGCCAACACAGAGTGACTGTGTATCTCTGTCACTGCCCACACTGTGTGCGCACATCTTACAGCCAGTGCCCGCACTGTGTGAGATTTTATCTCTTCCAGTGCCAACACTGTGTGACCGTGTATCGCTGTCAGTGCCCAAACTTTGTGGGTGTGTGCATCTGCCAGTGCGCGCACCGTGTGAGCGTGTATCTCTGCCAGTGCCAAATATCTATGACCGTGTATCACTGACAGTGCCCACACTGTGTGAGCATATATATCTACCAGTGCCCACACAGTGTGGGCATGTATCTCTGCTAGTGCCCGCACTGTGTGAGCATGTATATCTGCCACTGCCCACATTGTGTGAGTGTGTATCTGTGCCAGTGCCAACACTCTGTGAGCATATATCTCTGTCAGTGCCTGCACTGTGTGAGCATGTACTCTGTCAGTGTCCACAATGTGCAAACGTGTATCTCTGCCAGTGCCCACACTGTGTTAATATATATCTCTGCTGGTGCCCGCACTGTGTTAGCATGTATTTTGCCAGTGCCCGCACTGTGTGAGTGTGTATCTCTGTCACTGCCCACTCTGTGTGAGCGTGTATCTCTGCCAGTGGCCGCACTGTGTGAACATGTATCTCTGCCAGTGCCCACACTGCGTGTGGAGGAAATTACCTATCAGACGGAGACTTCGAGGTTCGCTTTAGGAATTTATTACGTGATATCACGGAGAGTCTGCAGCAGTCCCTACTGCTCACCAGCACTCTAAATTACTAATGTACAGTGCTCATAGTTATACAGCAAGGTAAACAACTTCAGGTGATTAGCTTACATTACATTTCAACATAGGGTTTCATAGGTTCCATTGTTCTCAAGAAACAGAATAACATGTTCACATTTTATCACCAGATGTCCTAAGCCAAAAGGTCAGCTTGACTTCATTATGGCAGTCAGCAGTTCTTTTAGTTTTAACTAGTTTAGTGTCCTTTGTTCAATTAGTAAAGTGGTCAAGTATCCCAGCATGCCTTAATGTTTAATACGTTTTCTCCCACAATTCCCTCCTTGTTGATCTTTACTGATCAACACTGCTTTACGGCATTGTATTCAGTTCGTTTTCATAGGGAGGATAATATCCCTTTGGGAAAGGACGCATTTTTAGACAATCTTCTTCATCATAGTCATCCTGGTTTGCTCTTTTTCTTTCCTTTCTCTCTAGTACTTTCGTAGCTCTTTTTACAGATGCTACTGATTCTACTGTTTGCGCTAACAGATATCTCACTCTTATCCACATTATACAAATTAATATAAATAAAACTCCTGTCACTACACAAAATATAACCATCGGGTGAACAAACAATTCCAGCACTGCGGATGCTTTAGGTGACCATCCTTTAAACACATCCCACCAGTGGTGTACCATCAAATCTGTTATTTGCGTAGCTATTTGAGTCAAACCTTGCTCATCATAATCCATCACTGCTTTTAAATGGTGCAGATCTCTTCCTCTTTTCGCTAAGGCTTCTGCTATCTTTTCATTGTTTTTCAAAAATTTCATCAGATTAGCCAAATTAACTGTAGGGGGTGCATTTTCTATCCCCAATACAGTTCTTTGCATTACCGTAGCCCATTTTCCCAACTGATATGTCTTGTTGGTATGTGGGTCAAACACAGTATAAACATCTTTTATGCAAGTGTTTAAAGGGGGCCTTTTCAAAATCCCGTCTACATATGGCCAGGCACTGCTAATACACAGATAGTTCTGGCCTATCTCATGCAAGGTAGTATCATTACAAGGTTTCAAATTCCAAATGCAGGCACCTCTACTATGTTGTAATGAGCAAGGTTCATATATAGGGGTATGCAATGGGCATACTTTCCAAACGGCCAATCTTGGCAATCCGAGGCATCGTGGGACTTATTCCCCTGATCTATCCATTTACCATGAAATTCGGGATACCAAAAGTTTTCTCCAAACAGTTGGGGCAATACCAAGAACTGACACCAGGTTTTGGCTTTTGTCACATTTACCACTTTCATTGTAAAATTACATCCCTTAAGGTCACATTTCGTATATCTTCGATCAGGTTTTACTTCTAGATTATTTCCTTCAAATCCGAAAATTCTCATCCAACTAGGAGCATGTCCTGACAGCGATTCGCTCTAGCTCAGCCCTCAGTGACTGCTTGGTAATTTCTTTAAACATACATTGAGTATGATTATTGACTTTCTCTTGTCCCTTTGCAACATTCTCTTGTTCCTTTTCTACCTTATTTACCTGCTTCCAACTCATTGTATCTGATATCCACTGTGTTAACATCGCTGCTGTCAGTCCATTGTCCCAAGCATTTCTTAATTTTATAGCATCTCCTGTCAGCCCTCCTACTTGCTGTATTTTATTCTGCAATGTTTCAATATCTATTGCATTAAGGGCTCCCATACCAGTTCCTACTCCTCCCAAGACCGTTACTAAGTCCCTTCTCCTTCTCCCGATCCTAACTCTCTTATTCAATTTGGCTTGTATATTAGTAATACTACATCCAGTATCTTTTTTATCCTTATATTGTACCTGTACTGTCAAATTTAGAGTATATGGGGAGATCAAGACCGGGGTACAGGTAGGATGCAATCTTTGCAAATGGTCCATAGGACTTTCTATCTGTTTCGTTTTCTTTGCAAAGAATGTTTCCCCATACCAGTGAGGTCTTCCTTCTATAAGAGTTGCATTCACGCATCCGTACGCCTGACCGTCTTTCAAATATATCGGTTGTTCCATGTCTCCGGTTCTTGTGTCATTTTTATACCATTTCCATAATTTAGTATAATTGTTTAGTATGTCAGTGTCATTCTCTATCCTACAACTTATGTTCACTCCTTTTTCCCAATATATACTTAGAGTTATATTAGATCCTTGGCTAAATATTATTTTATCCATCCCAGATTTCATTTCGAACATCCCACAGGCTTCGCAATTAATCGTCCAATTAGCAATTACACAAATGGTGCCATTGTTACAAGTGTAAGTTCCCTGCGATTGGTTACTGTCTCTCGCCTTCCATTCTAGCTGGCCTGCCCATTCTGTTTTTTCAGTAGGCAGGATGGTCCAGGCGGCTGTCCTTATTACACATAGGCCGATTATTATTATCTGGTTTAACATATTTCCTGATTTATCCTAGAAATCTTTAAATTATCCTAAATATTGTTATACAGCATTAAATATAAACATATATAGCAATCCGAAAGTAATCAGTCCTTCAATGGAGTGCCAAGTTATGGTGGGCACGGATCTTTTCCCGTTTCTGAAGTGGTGTCTGGTGCAGTATGTTTATACTCCACCTCCGGCGTTTCCTCCGGATGATGCAACTTGCACCTTGTAGCGTGTACCCAATCAGGTTTTTCTTTCAATTTGAGAGCTGTTCGAGTTGTAAGCAGCACCAAATATGGTCCTTTCCACCTAGGAGAAAAAGATTCTTTATTTAGCGCTTTCACATAAACTTGATATCCGGGTTTAAAGGGGTGCATGTTTCCTTCTGTGGGGTGCGTCTGGGCCTGTCTCACTTTCTCATGTATTCTTCCTGCTGTTTCACACATGGCCTGAGCATATTTTAATGATTTTTCATCATTCCAAATTAATGCCACCTTCTCTGGAGTCATGGGTGGGCATGTGCCTGTTGTCATAGGCCGGCCCATCAGGATCTCATGTGGTGTCAGACCTGTCTTTCTATTTTTCTGATTTCTCAGGGCATACATTACTACTGGCACGGCATCCGACCATTGCAACCCATTTTGCTGGCATACTTTGGTTAGGGCGGCCTTGATTTCCCCATTCACTCTTTCCACTATTCCTGAGGATTGTGGCTGGTAAGGTATGTGCAATTTCCATTGAAATCCAAGGGCTTCAGTTAAGTTTTTTATCAGTTTGCTGGTGAAATGAGTTCCTCTGTCACTGTTTATTCCCATAGGTATTCCAAATCTAGGTATTATTTCTTTTAGCAGAATGCTTACTACTGTTCTGGCATCATCCCTCCTAGTGGGGTATGCCTCTACCCATCTGGAGAACATATCTACTATTACCAGTATGTACTTAAATCCTTTTACTGCGGGCATATGTACAAAATCTATCTGTAGATTCTCAAAGGGCAGCTCTGGTTGGGGTAGGTGATCAAAATTTGCGGGCGATTTCCCTCTATTGTTCTGCTGACATACTAAACACGTTCTGGCAACTTTTTCAATTGTTACCATTATTCCTGGTGCATACCATTGTTGGGACAATGCATGTGCCATCCCTCCTTTGCCCATGTGAGCCTGTCCATGTGCCAGGCGAGACAGGGGCAAAAACAAGCTTCGTGGGCAAAACCACTCGGCCATCAGGATGCATCCATATATCATGATCTTGATAGCAACCTGCCTTACTCCAAGTACGTTTTTCTTGGACTGTTGCCTAACTTTGGGCCTGTCGTAGTAGATCAGCATCAATGCTACCAGGAAGTTCTGGAGGAAAGTTACTAACGGTATTTTTGGCGGCTTGACGCTGTGGGGCCTGCCTCAGTGCGACCTCTTTAGCCGCACTATCAGCAAACCTATTTCCACATGAGACTTCATCACCTGCCATGGTGTGGGCCTCACATTTTAGTACTGCAATTTTACTTGGCAACTGAATAGCCTCCAACAAATTTAACACCATTTGCGCATGCTTAATAGATTTTCCTGAGGATGTAATAAAACCTCTGTTTTTCCATAATTGTCCAAAATCATGCACTACCCCAAATGCATAACGGGAGTCAGTGTAGATATTGATGCTTTGATCTTTAGCCAAAATACAGGCTCTGGTTAACGCATATAGTTCAGCTGCTTGTGCAGATGTGCCAGGTGGCAACGCATAAGCTTCCAATAATTCATGAGGAGTCACCACCGCATAACCTGCTAATAGTTGATCATCACTGGGTCGATGCGAAGAACCATCCGTGAAGAGGATCAAGTCAGGTTTATCAATAGGATCACTTAGCAAATCTGGCCTGGGTGTAGTGGTGGCTTCAACAGTTAACAAGCAGTCGTGTTCTGGTTCACCTGGTTATTCTGTTGGTATTGGCACAAAGGTCGCCGGGTTGACAGCTGGTGATCGCTGGTAGGTATAATTAGAGTGTGACAAGAGGATTATCTCATACCCAATCCTTCTTGCCACCGTAAAGTGCTGGGTAGCTGCTGAATTTAATAATAGCAGCACTGCGTGGGGAACAATTACCACACAAGGGTGATCAAGCACAATAGGGATGGATTTTTCCACTATTGTGGCGGTTGCAGCAATGGCTCGTAAGCAGGCTGGCATGCCTCTCACTACGGCTGGTAAGGCTACAGAGTAATATGCTACAGGCCTTTTTCCTCCCCCATGTTCTTGTGCCAGTACTCCTGTTGCAAAGCCTTCTCTTTCATTGACGTATAACTGAAAAGGCTTATTATACTTAGGTAGTCCTAACGCGGGAGCACTGACCATAGCTTTTTTAAGATCACTGAATGCCTTATCTCGTTCTGGCGTCCATTCAACAATGTCTGCAGCGTAGCTGATCGTAAGACCGCATCCATTTCTCTGCAGTCATATATCCATTGTCTACAATAACCCACCATTCCCAGAAATGACAAAATGTCCTTCTTTGTTCGCGGGATCAGCACTTTATCCACTGCTCTTATTCTTTCCAGACCCAATCTTCGATGTCCATACTCCAACTGAAAACCCAAATACTGGACGGATGTTTGGCAAAAATGCAACTTCTCGGAGGACACCCTGTGTCCCCTGCTAGCCAGATGCTGGAGCAATTTTATAGTATCTTCTTGGCAGTCTGGCCCCGTTCGGGAGGCAACCAAAAGGTCATCTGCTTACTGGATTAAGGTGGACTGATCCGATAACTGACATTCCTCCAAGTCATTTTTAACCGCTGCCGCATACACCGCAGGACTTTCAGTATACCCCTGGGGCAACCTGGTCCAGGTATATTGCTGATTTTTATAAGTAAAGGCAAACAGATATTGACTGTCCTTATGCAGTGGTATGGAGAAGAAAGCAGAACACAAATCGATAACCAAAAAGGTAGTTGCATCAGCTGGTATAGAGGAGAGGATGATGTTGCTCTCTGGCACCAAGGGAGCAATGGGAATGACTATTTTATGGATCGCCCGGAGATCTTGCACAAAATGCCAGTCATTTGGTCTTCCTACTTTCGGGATGGGCAAAATAGGAGTATTGCAGGGGCTCTGTGTTTTGACTAATACCCCTTGCTGCAGTAAAGAATGTATTACCACTGCTATTCCTTCCTCGGCCTCTGGGGCCAGGCGGTACTGCTTTAGATAGGGCAAAACAGCATTCTTCTGTAGCTGGACTCTATGTTCAGGTGCCGAATGCACGTTTCCCACATGATTCTTGTGCTTTGCCCATAATTCAGAAGGTACTTTAGTCAATGCCCATGGTAACAATTGCGGATTTTCCTTAGGGGGCTGCTGTCTTTTAAAAATAGTATCCCATTCTTTTCTTAACCAGCGAATTTTTCCCTCTGTTTCATTAAAGAATTCTATCTCCACCTTTCCAGCTTGAATTGGCAACGTGATGGAATAGACTGGCTTGTGGTGTTGTATTCTTTTTATCATCTCCCCCACTTCCTTCGCCTTAGCCGGGGCTCTGACTGCTATAGTCAGGTGGGGTTCGGATGTGTGATGCATCCTAAATCTTTCTTTTTGTTCGTGTGTAAGGTGAACCAACATTCCCAGGCCTTTATCTCCAAAGAATAAATAAGGTGAAACCTGCAGCAATTCTGGCTGGTTTAGGTATGAGCAAACCAATTCTTGATAATTGGGTGTTTCTTTATGCGTGTACCATGCCGTACAATGGGTCCGTTTCTTTTCTCTACTGGTTTCAATTAGGTATTGTAAATACTGCCCCTGAGGATCTTCCAATTCCTGCAAGGCTTGGTATACATTTTTTATCAATTGGCCATAAGGATTGCTATTCAGCTGCCAGCAGTACAAAATGGGGGCTCCTTCTACTTGCTTTTCCTCTATCATTAAATTCATTAGCTGATGAGTTTGTATTTGAGGCAGTTCCATGAACATGCCGTCTCGAGTGCAGTATATAACTGCTCCCAATTTACATAAAGCCTGTCTTCCCAACATAGGGAGAGGGGCGGTCTGAGAAATTATGAGGGTGTCTGTGACGGATTGCCCGTGCACTTGAATTTCGGTAGGTTTGGAGAGGGGTTCTAACATAGGGATACCTGCTACTCCCATGCTTACAACGTTAAATTGACTGGCGGGTATACCCACGGAGGGGGGTACAGAGGACATTGTTGCACCGGTATCGTCCAGAAGGTCCAAATGGCTATTTCCTATTTTAACTGTAGCCATAGGCTGTTCTCTCATGGATTTGGGCAATCTGATCACAGCCGCCTGTACCACCACTTCTCCGTGGCACCCCTATGCGGATGGATTAGGGTTACTGAAAGAAAAGGAAGTTCCTTCTGCCCCTGGAGCTGGATACCCTCCTTGTTGGGCGTATCCCTGCTGTGGCCTTGGGGGGCATCGGCAATCTCTAGCCCAATGTCCTCTTTTCCCACAGTTCCTACATTCATCCTGTGATCTATCTCTCATTTGCCATTGTCCTCTTCCCCTTCCTCTGCCTCTACCATAACCTCCTCTTCCTGCAAATCCCCTTCTATTCTGTTGGAAATATTGTCCCGCTGTTTTTGGCTTTTGCTCTTTCGACTGAGTAAAGAGTCCTTCCCTATCCATATTTACCAGAGCAGTAACTACGTCCGCCCAGGGCTGAGTCTGCCAATTTAGATTAATCATTTTAAAGGCTTGAGCTTGAAAGGGTAACATGCAGTTTAGCAGTGTTTGTACTGCCAAAGGTCCATTGTCTGCTAACGGAACTCCCGCATGTTCCTCCCACTTGCTTTTAAATCAAGCTACAAAATCAGGAATTGTCTCCTCCTTTCTTTGCAGACATCGAGTAACTTCTCCTATGTCACTATGCTTCTTGGCTCCTCTCATTATAGCCTCTTTACCTCTATGTTCTAACCAGTGAGCAAAAGACTCATTTCCCTGGTCCAGTTGTACATCATCTTGTCGCCAATCTCCATTTTCTCCCGGGGGAACAGCAAATACATCCCTTAGGGTTGACCATGAGGACCCATATGCACATTTTAGCAGCATTAGCACATCCCCAGGAAGAGGGCTGTAAATGGTACATATTTGTTCTAGCTAATTATGAAAGGCAGTGGGCTTCTTTAAGGGGTCTGGTGCCTCGGCTATCATAGCTCTAGCTTCCGCTGGGGACCATGGTTTTAACACTGCCACCTCTCCTATCATGACTCGAGGAAGTTGATGGGTAGTAGTGTCAGGTTGTGTTTGTGACCTAGTTGTAGGTCCGTTACGTGAGGGTAGGTCCTGTACATTACTACCAGGCAGTGCAGCAGCTCCTGCTCTGAGTGCCTCTGCTGGAGGAGGAGGTTCAATTACGGGTTCATCTGCGGGTGGGGGTGGAGGTCCAGACTGTGCCCCTGGTAGGGGTACAACTGGCTGTGGTGCCACTAGACCTGCTGGATTGTATGGAGGCGGCACCGGAAATCGTGCCGGTTGCTGTCTTAGAGCAGCCGCTATCATTAGTAAATTATTTAACTCTTCCCCCATCTCAACCGGATCTCCCGCTGGGGTTCGGGGATACATTCCCACAACAGGAGCCTTAGGCAGCACCTCTTCCTTTTTCTGACTAGCCTCTGCCTCTTCCTGTTTCCCCTTCTTCTTTGGGGGTTGGTGTTTTTTTGCTACTTCCATCCACCTAGCAAAGCACCATAACATATAGGGGGTGTCCCACTCAGGATCCCCTCCTTCATTTCTAGTAATTTCTTCCCATTCTTTTATTAAAGGTATTTTAAAACTTCCCCCATAAGGCCAATCTCCACCCGACCATCCATACATATCACTACTAAAAGTTACCGCATACCGATCGTCTCCTGTTTCTTTTATTACAGTATCGGCTGGCGATCCCGGTGGAACGATGGGATCTGCAACCTTTTTTCGATGTTGCACGAGCTTTTTTATTCTGTCATTCGTTCTTTTACATATCTTGATTTTACCATTTGCAGCCTCCTGTTCTACCTTGCCTCGAGCTCCTTTCTTGGCAAGTTCGGACGAATCCGCTCGACTGCCGTTATTTCCCATCTTCTCCTTACTCCTGCAACTTAGTTTTAAACTTACTGGTTATACAACCGCGGGTTATTTTATATACACAAAATACAATGAGCGCTCACCGGTTTTTCCGTCCGCGAGTCTCGAAGTCAACCCTTTATTTTCTTTGTAGCTACTTAATTCGGTGCCATAGTCTTTTCTCTCTTCTCAGCAGTCTTGCCTCAGCCTGACGGGCTTCTTGGCTCAGCATGAGTCACCGGCCGGATAACTAGGCAATCGCGCGCCGTCCCCCTTTCAGCTGGGACGCGCTAGGTGCTCTCCCCCTTTCAGCTGGGAGGCACCGGGTACTTTCCTTTTATTTTTAGGAGAGTCCCTTTTTAAATTCCCTTTGTCTAATTGGAGCCTAAGCGGGCCAAGTGATATACAAGGTCGACGCTATACCCAACTTAGACCTTCTTAGTTCTTTTGGATCCCGTTGTTAGGGATCCAGCACGACTACGCCAAATTCTGTGGAGGAAATTAACTATCAGACGGAGACTTCGAGGTTCACTTTAGGAATTTATTACATGATATCACGGAGAGTCTGCAGCAGTCCCTACTGCTCACCAGCACTCTAAATTACTAATGTACAGCGCTCATAGTTATACAGCAAGGTAAACAACTTCAGGTGATTAGCTTACATTACATTTCAACATAGGGTTTCATAGGTTCCATTGTTCTCAAGAAACAGATTAACATGTTCACATTTTATCACCAGATGTCCTAAGCCAAAAGGTCAGCTTGACTTCATTATGGCAGTCAGCAGTTCTTTTAGTTTTAACTAGTTTAGTGTCCTTTGTTCAATTAGTAAAGTGGTCAAGTATCCCAGCATGCCTTAATGTTTAATATGTTTTCTCCCACACTGCGTGAGCATGTATCTCTGCTGTTGCCCCCACTGAGTGAGCGTGTACTTCTGCCAGTGCCCACACTGTGTGAGCGTGTATTTCTGCCAGTGCCCGAACTGTGTGAGAGTGTGTCTGTCAGTGCCAACATTCTGTGAGCGTGTATTTTTTTCAGTGCCCACACTGTGTGAGCGTGTATTTCTGCCAGTGCAAACACTGTGTGAGCGTGTATCGCTGCTGTTGCCCGCACTGTGTGAGTGTTTATTCCTGCCAGTGCCAGCACTGTGTGAGCGTGTATCTCTGCCGGTGCCCACACTGTGTGAACATGTATTTCTGCCGGTGCCAACAGCGTGAGCATGTATCTCTGCCAGCGCCCGCACTGTGTGAGTGTGTATGTCTGTCAGTGCCAACACTGTCTGAACGTGTATCTCTACCGGTGCCCACATTGTGTGAGTGTGTATCTCTTTCAGTGCCTGCACTGTGTGAGCACGTATCTATGCCAGTGACCACAATGTGTGAGCGTGTATCCCTGCCACTGCCCGCACTGTGTGAGCGTGTATTTCTGTCAGTGCTAACACTGTGTGAGCGTGTATCTCTGCCGGTGCCCACTCTGTGTGAGCGTGTATCTCTGCCAGTGCCTGCATTGTGTTAGGATGTAACTCTGCCAGTGCCTGCACTGTGTGAGCGTGTATCTCTGTAGGGCCCACACTGCGTGAGTGTGTACATGTGCCAGTGCCCGCAATGTGTGAGCGTGTATCTCTGCTAATGCCCGCATTGTGTGAGCCTGTACCTCTGCTGGTGTCAGGAATGACCCAGGTTCTGCCTCGCCTCGCCACCAGAGGGCACCATGAACTCTTAATTGCTTCCTTCTTTATTCTTAATTGTACTCACCTGTACATGGTTTTATGCCAACTATTTAATTGGTGCTTAGTTTATGTTCATTGCTCAGTCTTGAGGTTCACTGCCTTGTGATTCCTCTTGCAGGCCTGCTAGCCTGTATCTGTGCTGTTGTTATTTTGTTTATTTCAAGTAAAGTCTATCTTTGTTTTTGCAACCTAACCTCTGCCTCAGTTTGCCTTCCTGCAGTTGGGTTCACCAAGTTCCATTCCTCATAGCAAGACTGAGCCAAACATAAACCCAGCAGAGAAGGACCGATGGCTACGACAAGTCTTTGAACAGCTACAACTGGTCTTGGACGAACTACGGTGCCTCGCCACGTCATTCTCCTGAAGCCAGAAACAGCTGGAGGCCCTCATCATTGCTTTCCATCAGAGCCAGAGTCAGGCGACCCAAGCTACTCCAGCACCGTTACCCGCTCCTCCGGTTTCGCCTCCCCCTCTGAAAGAACCCCGATTACCTGCACCCGAGCGCTACGACGGTAACCCAGGAGGATGTCGAGGCTTTCTAACCCAGTGTTCCCTGGCTTTCCAACTGCAAGGTTCATTATTTCCCAGTGACCGTTCCCGAGTAGCCTACATCATTTCGCTACTCACCGGCAAAGCACTTACCTGGGCTACGGCCGTCTGGGAACAGCAAACTCCGGCATGTTCAAACTACCAACTTTTCTCTGAGGAAATGAGAAGGGTCTTTGATCATCCTGTCAGTGGGAGAGAGGCATCTAACAAACTACTTTGGCTTCGCCAGGGGGCTCATAGCGTTGCAGACTACGCTATTGAGTTTCGCACTCTCGCTGCAGAGAGCCAATGCAATTCGGAGGCGCTCATCGCCACTTTTCGCCATGGTCTCACGAATGAAATCAAGGATGAACTGGCTTCCAGAGATCCAGTGAGTGATTTGGAGTCTCTCTTTGATATCTCCATTCGAGTGGATAATCGTCTCCGTGAGAGGCGAAGAGAACGCCACTCCTTTTTCACCCCGCTTCCGGAGACAAGAGCCTTCCCTGCTTCGAAGCCATCTGAGAACCTCCGAGCCATCCCGAGTCCATCTTTGACTGATCCAGAGGAGCCCATGCAGTTGGGAGTAACTCATCTCTCGCAGCCTGGACGTGATCGCCGAATGAGAGAGGGATTTTGCCTCTATTGTGGGGAACTGGGCCACTTTCGCTCTTCTTGCCCAAAGTTGGTGGGAAAAGCCAGGGCTCAGCCAGGACAGAGGGACCTGAGATGAGCGTAGCCATCCCTCCCGGTCCCACTGTTTCTAGGGTCCTGCTGGCAACCTCCCTTTTCTGGGGCAATCAACAACATGATCTTAAGGCCCTGGTGGATTCTGGGTCCGATGGTAACTTCATGGATCTGGGTTTAGCTAAACAGCTCAAGATTCCCCTGACCCATCCAGATCACCCCCTCACTGTTGTCGCCCTGGATGGAAGACCCTTGGGCTCCGGAACTATTCACCATCTTACTGCCCCCCTGTGTTTGGGCGTGGAAGGACAACATTTCGAGACCATCCAATTCTCCCTTATCCACTCTCCCGAGTTTCCATTAGTTCTGGGTTACCCTTGGTTGGCCTGCCATAATCCACGCATGGATTGGGCCGCCGGCCGGCTTACGGAATGGGGCTCCGCCTGCCATACCATCTGTCTTCGCTCCAAGTCTCCTTCCCAGCCCCAGGAGCCCCCGTTGCACTCTGAATTGTCCCGAGTGCCTCCCGAGTATGAGGATTTAAAAGAGGTCTTCAGTAAGGTTCGAGCCACATCACTTCCCCCTCATAGGCCATATGACTGTGCCATTGACCTCCTGCTTGGCACATGCCCACCTAGGGGTAAGATCTTCTTCCTTTCTGCTCCAGAGACCGCCGCCATGGAGGATTATATCCGTGACGCCCTCGCCGCTGGCTTCATCCGTCCGTCCACCTCTCCTGCTGGTGCCGGTTTTTTCTTCGTGAGTAAGAAAGATGGAGGTCTCCGCCCCTGCATCGACTACCGTGGCCTTAACAAGATTACTATAAAAAGCCGTTATCCTCTTCCGCTCATGTCGACGGCCTTCGAGCTACTACAGGGAGCCACAGTCTTCACAAAATTGGATCTCCGCAACGCCTACAACCTCATCCGCGTCTGCGAAGGGGACGAGTGGAAGACGGCATTCAACACATCTACCGGGCACTATGAGAACCTGGTCATGCCTTTTGGATTGGCCAACGCCCCTGCTGTGTTCCAGGCGCTCATCAACAACGTCCTCTGAGACATGCTGAATCGCTTTGTCTTTGTCTACCTGGACGACATTCTCATTTTCTCCAAAACTCTTCACGATCATGTCCAGCATGTAAGGCAAGTCCTGCAACGTCTGCTTAACAACCTCTTGTTTGTCAAGGCTGAGAAGTGTGAGTTTCACGTTTCCACAGTTTCATTCCTGGGCTTCATCATCTCCAGCGGCAATATCCAAATGGACCCTGGCAAGACCCAAGCTGTCCGAGATTGGCCGCCACCCACCTCTCTCAAACAGGTGCAACGGTTCATGGGGTTTGCTAATTTCTATCGGAGATTCATCAGGAACTTCGGCACCATTGCTGCCCCTCTCAACACCCTCACCAAAACCGCTTCCACCCGGTTCAGTTGGTCCGCTGAGGCTGCGCAGGCTTTCGAGGATCTCAAGCGGCGCTTCACGTCTGCTCCTGTCCTCGTGATTCCGGATCCCTCACTCCCCTTCATTGTTGAGTTGGATGCCTCTGATATAGGAGTGGGTGCCGTTTTGTCTCATCGGTCTAACGACAACAAACTGCACCCTTGTGCCGCCTTTTCTCGCCGACTCACTCCTGCAGAACGAAACTACAATGTTGGAAACAGGGAACTATTAGCAGTTAAGTTGGCACTGGAGGAGTGGAGACATTGGTTGGAGGGGTCTAAACACCCGTTCATTGTCTGGACAGACCATAAGAATCTGGCCTATATCCAGGAGGCCAAACGGCTTAACTCTCGTCAAGCTCGCTGGGCACTGTTTTTCAATCGCTTCGACTTTGTCCTGTCATATCGTCCAGGATCCAAGAATCTCAAGCCTGATGCTTTCTCCAGGCAATTTGATCCACCCGAGCGGGAGAGACAACCAGAACCTATTCTTCCAACTTCTCGAATTGTAGCACCGGTTCGCTGGGGGATCGAGATGCTGGTCAGAAAGGCGCAACAGAGGGAGGCAGACCCTGGCAACGGCCCACAAGGTCGCCTTTTTGCTCCCAACACGGCACGCTCACAAGTCCTGCAGTGGGGGCATTCGTCGCGACTCACCGGTCATCCAGGCACATCCAGGATGCTGGAGTTCCTTCGCAGAAGGTTCTGGTGGCCCACCATGGAGAAGGATGTAAAGGCGTTCGTGGCAGCTTGTGCTATTTGTGCACGAAACAAGAACCCTCGATCCCGCCCCCAGGGTTTGCTGCATCCTCTCCCCATTCCCACCCGCCCCTGGTCACACCTCGCTGTGCATTTCATCACAGGTCTTCCACCATCTCAAGGCAACATTGTCATTCTGGTCATCGTAGATCGCTTCTCCAAAGCCTGTCGCTTTCTGCCCTTGCCCAAGCTTCCCTCAGCCCTAGAGACAGCCGAGCTCATGGTCCAGCATGTTTTCAGGTTCTTCGGTTTGCCTCTTGACATCATCTCTGACCGTGGTCCACAATTCGCCTCCCGGTTTTGGAGAGCTTTCTATAAGCTCATTTGGAGCTACTGTCAGACTTTCCTCAGGTTTCCACCCTCAGTCTAACGGTCAAACTGAATGGATCAACCAAGACCTGGAGACGACCCTGAGGTGTCTCGTGTCCACTAACCCTGCGACCTGGAGTCGTCCCATCATCTGGGCTGAGTACGCGCACAACACCTTGCGCTGCTCCCCTACAGGAATGTCGCCATTCGAGTGCCAGTTCGGGTTTCAGCCTCCACTGTTCCAGGAGCAGGAGCTCGAGGTGGGGGTTCCCTCCGTGGAGAAGTTTGTCCAGCGCTGTCGACGGACCTGGAGGAGAGTGCGGTTGGCCTTACAACGAGCTTCTCGGCAACGACAGATCCAGGCCAACAAGCGGCACAGACCGGCTCCTTCATTCCGTCCTGGTCAGAGGGTCTGGCTTTCTACGCAGGATCTCCCGCTGCGAGTGGAGTCCCGCAAGCTGGCGCCCCGTTTCATCGGTCCCTTCACGGTGTTGAGGAAGGTCAACCCGGTGTCCTACCGTCTCCAGCTGCCCCGCTCCATGTGGATTCATCCTACCTTCCATGTCTCCCGGCTCCGGCCAGTGGCCATCAGTTCCCTGGCGCCCGCCACGAGGCCTCCTCCTGCTCCCCGCATCATCGAAGGCCAGCCTGCCCTCACGGTCCGTCACCTGATGGACTCTCGCCGGGTTCGTGGGGGCCTTCAGTTCCTAGTGGACTGGGAGGGATATGGTCCGGAGGAACGCTCCTGGGTCCCGGACCGGAACATCCTGGATCACGGTTTAGTGCAGAACTTTCTTCGTCGTTGCCATGGACCTTCTGGGGGAACATCAGGGGCCGTTCCTAGGGAGGGGATCCTGTCAGGAATGACCCAGGTTCTGCCTCGCCTCGCCACCAGAGGGCACCATGAACTCTTAATTGTTTCCTTCTTTATTCTTAATTGAACTCACTGTTTGTGTATTTCTGCCAGTGCCAACACTGAGTGAGCATGTATCTCTGACAGAGCCTGTACTGTGTGAGCGTGTATTTCTCTCAGTGCCTGCATAGAACAGCGAGTGCCTGCACTGTGTGAGTGTGTATCTCCTCCAGTGCCAACACTGTGACCGTGTATCTCTTTCAGTGCCTACAATCTATGACTGTCTATCACTGACAGTGCCCACATTGTCTGAGCGTGTATATCTGCCAGTGCCCACACTGTGTGAGCGTGTATCTCTGCCAATGCCAACACTGAATGAGCGTCCATCTCTGCCAGTGCCCAAACTGTGTGAGAGTGTATCTCTGTCAGTGCCAACATTCTATGAGCGTGTATCTTTTTCAGTGCCCACACTGTGATTGTGTATTTCTGCCAGTGCCAACACTGTGTGAGCGTGTATCCCTGCCGGCGCCAACAGCGTGAGCATGTATCTCTGCCAGTTCGCGCACTCTGTGAGCGTGTATTTCTGTCAGTGCCAACACTGTCTGAACGTGTATCTCTACCAGTGCCCACATTGGCCCAGAACTTGGTGTCGGGGGCTTGCCGCGCGTGCAAGCCCCCAATCTGCACTCACCCTGCGCGCTGACATCTGAAGCCCGGGCCTGCTTGCATTTCCTGTCACAGGCCCGGTTCAGATGTCAGCATGCAGTTTTACCTGATCCAGCGGCGTAGGTAGTGCGATGTGCCGGCTGGGATCAGGTGAGCACTGCACAACCAATCAGGGGAGGGGAAGGTTCATTCATGTGTTTGAGAGTAAGAACTGTCAAACTCATGAAAACTACATGGGCCCAAAACACTATTTAAACTTTAAATAAAGATTTAAACAACATCCCAATCATTAAATTAAGTATAAATAAGTTTAACAAAATAATTTAAACAATTTTTTTTTTTTTGAAAAAAGTAAATTTTTAATGAAAAGGGTCTAAAACTTAACTTACCTTATTGTAGATTCTTTAAAATAATAAACCTGTGGGAAAAAAAAATCTAATTTACACTAAAACACCACTTACCTGTAAAAATAAATACTTACGTGTGCTTTTTACAAGCGTAAAGACCGGAGGCCTTTACACATGCGCAAATCCCCCAAAACAGTGGAAATCCAAGACGCACACGCTGCCCCCTACAGCGCACGCGCTAGCCTCTTCACCTCTTGGGTTAGAGGAGAGGAAATGTCGGTTTTCAGCGCATGCGCTGTGCATGCTGAAAACCGGCATTTCCTCCGGCCAGACGCGTGAGTACCCCGTCCGTACTCACGCGTTTGGGGAGGAATTACTGCCCCATTGTGTGAGTGTGTATCTCTTTCAGTGCCTGCACTGCGTGAGCATGTATCTATGCCAGTGCATGCACTGTGTGAGCGTGTATCCCTGCGGCTGCCCGCACTGTGTGAGCGTGTATTTCTGTCAGTGTTAACACTGTGTGAGCGTGTATCTCTGCCGGTGCCCGCACTGTGTGAGCGTGTATATCTGTCATTGCTAACACTGTGTGAGCGTGTATCTCTGCCGGTATCCACTCTGTTTGAACGTGTATCTCTGCCAGTGCCCGCATTGTGTTAGGGTGTAACTCTGCCAGTGCCTGCACTGTGTGAGCGTGTATCTCTGTGTGGTAAACCACTGTTATTGTTGTTCACCGTTGTTGTTGTTGTTGTTGTTGCACACTGTTGTATCTATGCATGCCTCAGCTGGCTCCGCCCCTGGCTCCACCCACATGCCCAGGTATAATGGTAACTGCTCTGCAGCCCCCTGCCTTCTTGGAAACCAGTCAACCACGAGAGGCATGCTCTGTTCTTTGTTAATAAAAGTCTTTTAGTTACTCTCCTAACTCTCCGTCTTTTATGAGTAATTGATAGCGCATCAATTTTATGAACAAAAACAAAATGCCGGCACCAAACGCTGAGCAGCAGGCGCTGCAGCAAATGACGGCGCCAAACGCTGAGCAGCAGGCACTGCTGCATGCCCTCAGACCAACATGCCTGGACCTAGACCCTCAAGAGGCGGGTTCATCTACCAAGTTCGCACAATGGCTGCGTTGCTTCGAAGCTTACCTGGAAGCCTCAGCCGTGACACTAGATGGAAACAAACTAAAAATCCTGGCCTCCAAGGTGGGCCACCAAGTCTACACACTCATCCAGGACGCGACTACCTACGCGGCGGCTATCGATCTGCTAAAAGGACAATACACACGCCCGGTAAATACGGTTTATGCCAGACACCTCCTGAGATCCCGCAAACAGCAGTCTGGGGAATCGGTGGAGGCATTCCTACGGGCACTACAGATACTCGGCCGAGCCTGCAATTGTAAAGAGGTATCGGCCGCGACACACACGGAGGGACTTATCCGAGATGCTTTCGTTGCGGGCCTCAAGTCTGACGACTCCCGGCAGAGACTGCTGGAGAAGGGCGAAATCGACCTGAAGAAGGCAGTGTCCCTCGCGCTCTCGCTAGACGCGGCCCACCGGAATATGGACGCATTCTCCCCTAACCGCTCCGCACCGTGGATGCCGCAACCTTGGGTCATGGGACCGCCACCCCCGGCACCAACTGCTGCAGCGATGTCCAAGGGCCCGAAATGTTACTTTTGTGGCCAGGCAAAACACCCCAGAGCACGCTGCCCGGCGAAAAACGCTACCTGCTCTGGCTGCGGGAAGAAAGGACACTACATCAGCGCCTGCAAAGGTAAAACCGCTAACACCAGCAGCGCCGCGTGTGAACCGTGGGGGCAGCCATCTTGTCCACCATCTTGGACACCTCCAGCAGTGTGGGGATCGGGATCATGGGCGCAGCCATTTTGTCCGCCATCTTGGACGCCTCCAACTCCAATCGCGGGTCACCCGGACTCAACCACCACCTCGTCTGACGACCACAGCGACTCGCTCGACCATACGCTGGCCTCCGTGACGCTGGACCAATCTCTCCCTCACCAACTGTCCAGGTCCATGATGGACATTACGGTAAACAGCCGCGCCACTACCTGCCTTTTCGACAGCGGGAGCACGGAGAGCTTTATCCACCCTGACACGGTGCGCAGTTACTCTCTCCCGGTCCTGCCAACGCGCCATCGGATCTCTATGGCTCCCAAATCCCATTCAGCAGACGTCGGTGGCTATTGTGTAGTGACCCTTTCAGTAAGGGGCACAGAATACAAAAATTTTAAACTTCTTGTCCTGCCCCATCTCGGCGCTGCCGTTCTACTGGGGTTGGATTTTCAGTGCCACCTTAAAAGTGTCACATTAGCGTACGGCGGACCCCTCCCCCCACTCACAGTCTGCAGCCAGCAGCTTTTAAATCGCCCGCCGCGCACCATTTGCAGCCTCTCCACGCTTAAAGTCTCCCCCCCCCCCACCCCTTGTTCGCTAACCTCACCCGCGACTGTAAGCCCATCGCTACCAAAAGCAGGCGGTACAGTGCCGGGGATAGGAGCTTCATTAAATCCGAAGTAGCAAGACTCCTGAAGGACGGGATTATTGAGGGTAGCACTAGCCCATGGCGAGCACAAGTGATGGTAGTGAAGACTGGCGAAAAACAGCGCCTAGTTATTGACTACAGCCAGACGATCAATCGCTACACCCAGTTAGATGCATACCCACTCCCCCGCATATCTGACATGGTCAATCAGATAGCACAATACCGGGTGTTCTCGACGATTGATCTGAAGTCGGCATACCACCAGCTCCCCATCAGGGCTGAGGACCGCCAGTACACAGCTTTTGAAGCTGACGGTCATCTCTACCACTTCCTCCGAGTCCCCTTCGGCGTCACCAACGGGGTTTCGGTCTTCCAAAGGGAGATGGACCGAATGGTTGACCAGAACGCGCTGCAGGCCACCTTCCCCTATCTAGACAACGTCACCATCTGCGGCCACGACCAGCAGGACCATGACGTTAACCTAGAGAAATTCCTCTGTACGGCCCAGCGGCTGAATCTAACATACAACAAGGACAAATGTATGTTTCGCACCACGCGCCTCGCCATTCTTGGCTGCGTAGTGGAGAACGGAGTCATCGGCCCCGACCCCGACAGAATGCACCCCCTTATGGAGCTCCCCCTCCCCCACTGCCAAAAAGCACTGAAGAGATGCCTAGGGTTTTTCTCTTACTATGCTCAGTGGGTGCCCAACTATGCGGACAAAGCCAGACCCCTCATCAAGCCCACCTCCTTCCCCCTGACAGCAGAGGCATGTGCAGCCTTCACTCTCATAAAAAGAGATATTGCAAAGGCCACAATGCACGCAGTGGATGAGTCCATCCCTTTCCAAGTGGAGAGCGACGCATCCGACTTTGCCCTAGCTGCAACCCTTAACCAGGCAGGGAGACCCGTGGCCTTTTTCTCAAGGACCCTCCAGGGCCCCGAGATTCGACACTCCTCTGTCGAAAAGGCGGCCCAGGCCATTGTGGAAGCGGTACGACATTGGAGGCATTACCTGGCCGGAAAATGATTTACCCTGCTCACTGACCAGCGTTCAGTAGCTTTTATGTTTAACAATAAGCAGAGGGGCAAAATCAAGAACGACAAGATCTTGAGGTGGAGAATTGAACTCTCCACCTACAATTACGATATCTTGTACCGGCCCGGGAAACTCAATGAGCCCCCAGATGCCCTATCACGTGGTACTTGCGCCAACGTGCAGGTTGATAGACTGCAGACCATCCACAATGACCTCTGCCACCCGGGGGTCACCAGGTTCTTCCATTTCATCAAATCCCGTAACCTGCCCTACTCCATCGAGGAGGTCAGGACCATGACCAGGAACTGCCAAATCTGTGCCGAGTGTAAACCGCATTTTTATAGGCCAGACAGAGCAAGCCTGATCAAGGCCACTCGCCCCTTCGAGCGCCTGAGCGTCGATTTTAAAGGGCCCCTCCCCTCCTCTGACCGCAACGTGTACTTCCTCAACATAATTGATGAGTACTCCCGTTTCCCGTTTGCCATCCCTTGCCCAGACATGACCAGTACCACGGTCATTAAAGGCCTGAATGACCTTTTCGCCTTGTTCGGCTTCCCTAGCTATATCCATAGCGACCGGGGCTCATCCTTTATGAGTGACGAACTCCATCAGTACCTGCTCATGAGAGGTATTGCTACAAGCAGAACCATCAGCTACAACCCCCGGGGGAACGGCCAGGTGGAAAGAGAGAACGCGACGGTTTAGAAGGCCGTTCTCTTAAACTTAAAATCTAAGGGCCTTCCGACCTCTCGCTGGCAGGAGGTCCTCCCTGCGGCGCTCCACTCCATTCGGTCACTGCTTTGTACGGCCACCAGTGCCACCCCCCATGAAAAAATGTTCACTTTCCCCAGGAAGTCCACATCGGGGACCTCGCTACCGACATGGCTGACGTCTCCAGGACCCGTCCTACTACGGAAGCACGTGAGGTCCCATAAAACGGACCCCCTGGTCGAGAGGGTGAGCCTCCTCCACACCAACCCCCAGTATGCTTACGTGGCGTACACGGACGGGTGGGAGAACACAGTCTCCATACGAGACCTCGCACCTTCGGGTGCCCCTGAAACACTACCATTGCCATCCACCACTACCCACAACCCAACCCCTGTAGACGGCATGCCGCAGCCCCAGGACCCATCATTGACCACCCAACCACTCAATGAGACACCAGATTCAACGTTGGATGCTGCACCATCACCGCCGCCACCACGACGATCAGGACGGCATACAAGGCCACCTGATAGACTTACTTACACGAACCTTTAGTACACTTCACCCCACCGGACTCAATTTTAAACAAGGGGTGAATGTGGTAAACCACTGTTATTGTTGTTCACCGTTGTTGTTGTTGCACACTGTTGTATCTATGCATGCCTCAGCTGGCTCTGCCCCTGGCCCCACCCACATGCCCAGGTATAAAGGTGACTGCTCTGCAGCCCCCTGCCTTCTTGGAAACCAGTCAACCACGAGAGGCATGCTCTGTTCTTTGTTAATAAAAGCCTTTTAGTTACTCTCCTAACTCTCCGTCTTTTATGAGTAATTGATAGCGCATCACTCTGTCAGTGTCCGCACTTTGTGAGCATGTATTTCTGTGAGTGCCCGCACTGTGGGAGCGTGTACCTCTGCCAGTGCACGCACACTGTGAGGGTGTATCTCTGCCAGTGCCCGCACTGTGTGAGCATGTAATCTGTCAGTGTCTGCAATGTGTAAATGTGTATCTCTGCCAGTGCCCGCACTGTGTTAATGTGTATCTCTTCTGCTGCCCGCACTGTTAGCGTGTGTTTCTGCGAGTGCTCGCAATGTGTGAGTGGGTATCTCTGCCAGTGCCAACACTGTGCAAGCGTGTATCTCTGTCAGTGCCAACACTGTGTGACCGTGAATCTCTGCTAGTGCCTAAACTGTGTAAGCGTGTATCTCTGCCAGTGCCCGCACTGTCTGAGCGTGTATCTCTGTCAGTGCCAACAATGAGTGAGCGTATATCTCTGTCAGTGCCTGCACTGTGTAACCATGTATCTCTTTCAGGGACAACAATGTGTGAGCGTGTATCTCTGCCAGTGCCCACACTGTGTGAGCATGTATCTCTGCCAGTGCCCGCACTGTGTGAGCATTTTTCTCCGCCCGTGCCTGCAATGTGTGAGCTTTTATCTCTGCTGGTGCCCGCACTGTGTGACCTTGTAACTCTCTCAGTGCCCGCACTGAGTGCGTGCATCTCTGCCAGTGCCCACATGGTGTGAGTGTGTATCTCTGCCACTGCCCACACTTTGTGAGCGTGTATCTCTGCTGGTGCCCGCACTGTGTGAGCGTGTATTTCTGCCAGTGCCCACACTGTGAGCGGGTATCTGTCAGTGCCCACACTGTGTGAGCATGTAACTGCCAGTGCCCGCACTGTGTGAGCATTTATCTCTGCCGGAGCCCGCAATGTGTGAGCTTCTATCCTGCTGGTGCCCACATTGAGTGACCATATAACTCTCTCAGTGCCCGCACTGTGTGAGTGTGTATCCCTGCCAGTGCCAACACTGTGTGACTGTGTAACTGTCTCTTTGCCAGCACTGTGTGAGCATGTATCTCTGCCAGTGCCCAAAATGTGTGAGCGTGTATCTCTGCCAGTGTCAACACTGTGTGAGCGTGTATCTCTGCCAGTACCAACACATTGTGACCCTATAACTCGGCCAGTGCCACAACTTTGTGAGCGTGTATCTGTGTCAGTGCCCACACTGTGCAAGCGTGTATCTCTGCCGGTGCCCGCACTGTGTGAACGTTTATCTCTGCCAGTGCCAACACTGTGTGCGTGTGTAGCTCTGTCAGTCCCTGCACTGTGTGAGCGTGAATATCTGCCAAAGCTCCCAATGTGTGGGCATGTATCTCTGCCAATGCCCACACTGTGTGGGGGTGTATCTCTGTCAGTGCCCGCACTGTGTGGGCGTGTATCTCTGCCAGTGTATGCAATATGTGAGCGTTTATCTCTACCAGTGCCCGCTCTCTGTGAGGGTGTGTCTCTCTCAGTGCTCGCAATGTGTGAGCGTGTATCTCTGCCAGTGCCCGCACAGTGTATGCGTGTATCTCTGTCAGTGCCCGCACTGTGCGAACGTGTAGCTCTGTCAGTGCCAACACAGTGTGAGCGTGTACCTCTGTCAGTGCCAACACTGTGAGCGTGCATCTCTACCAGTGCCTGCACTTTGTGAGCATATATCTCAGTCATTGCCCGCACTGTGTGAGTGTGTATCTCTGCCAGTGCCAACACTTTGTGAGCGTGTATCACTGTCAGTGGCCACACTGTGTGAGCATGTATCTCTGTCGGTGCCAACACTGTGTGATTGTTTATTTCTGTCTGTGCCCACACTGTGTGAGCGTGTACATCTGCCAGTGCCCGCACTGTGTGAGCAGGTATCTATGCCAGGGCATGCATTGTGTGAGCGTGTATCTCTGCCAGTGCCAACAGTGTGCGAGCGTGTATCTCTGTCAGTGCCCACACTGTGTGATCGTGAATCTCTCAGTGCCAGAAATGTGTGAGCGTGTATCTCTGTCAATGCCAACATTTTGTGAGTGTGCATCTCTCTCAGTGCCCGCACTGTGAGAGCATTTATCTCTGCCAGTGCCTGCATTGTGTGAGCGTGCATCTCTGCCAGTGCCTGCACTGTGTGTGTATCTCTGCCGGTGCCCGCACTGTGTGAACTTGTATCTCTGCCAGTGCCCGCACTGTGTGAGCGTGTATCTCTGCCAGTGCACGCACTGTGTGAGCATGTATCTCTGTCTGTGCCAGCACTGTGTGAGCGTGTATCTCTGTCTGTGCCAACACTGTGTGAGCATGTATCTCTACCAGTGCCTGCATTGTGTTGCCGGTTATCTCAGTCAGTGCTCTCACTGTGTGAGCGTGTATCTCTACCAGTGCATGCACTGTGTGAGCTTGTATCACTGTCAGTGCCCGCAGTGTGTGACTGTGTATCGCTGCCGGTGCCCGCACTGTGTGAATGTGTATCTCTACCAGTGCCCACACTTTGTGAGCATGTATCTCTGTCTGTGCCAACAATGTGTGAGTGTGTATCTCTGTCCATGCTCACACTGTGTGAGCGTGTAAATCTTCCCGTGCCAGCAATGTGTGAGTGTGTAACTCTCTAAATGCCCGCACTGTGTGAGCATGTATCTCTGCCAGTCCCAACTCTGTGTGAGCATGTATCTCTGTCAGTGGCAGCATTGTGTGAGTGTGTATCTCTGTCTGTGCCCACACCATGTGAACGTGTACCTCTGCCAGTGCCCGCACTGTGTGACTGTGTATCTATGCCATTGCCCGCACTGTGTGGGCATGTATCTCTGCTATTGCCTACACTGTGTAAGCATGTATCTCTGCCAGTGCCTGCACTGTGTGAGCATGTATCTCTGTCAATGCCCACACTGTGTAACCATGTATCTCTTTCAGTGCCAACAATGTGTGAGCATGTATCTCTGCCAGTGCCCACACTGTGTGAGCGTATATATCTGCCAGTGCCTGCACTGTGTGAGCCTGTATCTCTGCCTGTGCCCACATTGGGTTAGCGTGTATATCTCTTAGTACCTGCACTGTGTGAGCATGTATCTCTGCCAGTGCCCACACTGTGTGAGCATTTATCTCTGCTGGTGCCCGCACTGTGTGACCGTGTAACTCTCTCAGTGCCCGCACTGTTTGAGTGTGCATCTCTGCCAGTGCCTGCACTGTGTGACCGTGTAATTCTCTCAGTGCCCGCACAGAGTGAGTGTGTATCCCTGCCAGTGCCAACACTGTGAGACCATGTAACTCTCTCAATGCCAGCACTATGTGAATGTTTATATCTGCCAGTGCCCGCATTGTGTGAGCATGCATCTCTGCCAATGCCCACACTGTTGTGACTGTGTATCGCTGCCGGTGCCCTAACTGTGGGCATGTATCTGTCAGTGCCCGCACTGTGTGAGCGTGTATCTCTGCCCGTGCACTCACTCTGTGAGCATGTATCTATGTCTGTGCCAACAATGTGTGAGTGTGTTTCTCTGTCCGTGCTCACACTGTGTGAGTGTGTACATCTGCCCGTGGCGGCACTGTGTGAGCGTGTATCCCTGCAAGTGCCAGCACTGTTTGAGCCTGTATCTCTGCCAGTGCCAACTCTGTGTGAGCGTGTATATCTGACAATGCCTGCACTGTGTGAGTGTGTATCTCTGTCAGTGGCAGCACTTTGTGAGCATATATTTCTGCCAGTGCCAACACTGTGTGAGCATGTATCTCTCAGTGGCCGCACTCTGTGAGCATTTAACTCTGTCAGTGCCAGCACTGTGTGAGCATTTATCTCTATCAGTGTACGCACTGTGTGAGCGTGTATCTCTGTCTGTGCCCGCACCATGTGAACGTGTATCTCTGCCAATGCCCACACTGTGTGACTGTGTATCTATGCCAGTGCCCGCACTGTGTGAAAGTGTATCTCTACCAGTGCCCACACTGTGTGGGCATGTATCTCTGTCAGTGCCCACACTGTGTCACCGTTTATCTCTGCTATTGGCTACACTGTGTAAGCATGTATCTCTACCAGTGCCCGCACTGTATGAGCATGTATCTCTGCCAGTGCCCACAATGTGTGAGCGTGTATCTCTGCCAGTGCCCGCACTGTGTGAGCGTGTATCTCTGCCAGTGCCCGCACTGTGTGACTGTGTATCTCTACCCGTGCCCGCACTATGTGAGCATGTATCTCTGCCAGTGCACGCACTGTGTAACCATGTATCTCTTTCAGTGCCAACAATGTGTGAGCGTGTATCTCAGCCAGTGCCCACACTGTGAGAGTGTGTATCTCTGCCAGTGCCTGCAATGTGTGAGATTGTATCTCTGCCAATGCCCATATTGTGTGAGCCTGTATTTCTGCCTGTGCCAACGCTGTGTGTGCGTGTATATCTGCCAGTGCCTGCACTGTGTGTGCCTGTATCTCTGCCTGTGCACACATTGGGTTAGCATTTATCTCTCTTAGTACCCACACTGCGTGTGCATGTAACTCTGCCAGAGCCCACACTGTGGGAGCGTGTAACACTGTCAGTGCCCGCACTGTGTGAGCATATATCTCTGCCAGTGCACGCACTGTGTGACCGTGTAACTCTCTCAGTGCCCACATTGTTTGAGCGTGCATCTCTGCCAGTTCCCGCACTGTGTGACCGTGTAATTCTCTCAGTGCCCGCACTCTGTGCATCTCTGCCAGTGCCCGCACTGTGTGAGTGTGTATCCCTGCCAGTGCCAACACTGTGAGACTGTGTAACTCTCTCAATGCCAGCACTGTGTGAGCGTGTATCTCTGCCAGTGTCCGCACTGGGTGAGTTTGCATCTCTGCCAGTGCCAACTCTGTGTGAGCGTGTATCAATGCCAGTGCCAAAACTTTGTGACTGTGTAACACGGCCAGTGCCACAACTGTGTGAGCATGTATCTGTTTCAGTGCCCACACTGTGTGAGCATTTATCTCTGCCAGTGCCTGCATTGTGTGAGCGTGCATCTTTGCCAATGCCTGCAATTTGTGAGCATGTATCTCTGCCGGTGCCCGTACTGTGTGAACGTTTATCTATGCCAGTGCCAACACTGCGTGCATGTGTAGCACTGTCAGTCCCCGCACTGTGTGAGCATGTATCTCTGCCAATGCCCGCACTGTGTGGGCATGCATCTCTTCCAATGCCCGCAATGTGTGGGGGTGTATCTCTGTCAGTGCCCGCAATGTGAGAGCATATATCTCTGCCAGTGCCAACACTGTGTGTGCTTGTACCTCTGCAGGGCTCGCACTGTGTGAGCGTGTATCTCTGCTAGTGCCGACAGTGTGTGAGCGTGTATCTCAGCCATTGCCAACACTGAGCGAGCATGTATCTCTGCCAGTGACCACACTGTGTGAGTGTGTATCTCTGCCAGTGCCCGCACTGAGTGAGATTTTATCTCTGCCAGTGCCAGCTCTGTGTGAGCGTGTATATCTGCCAGTGCCTGCACTGTGTGAGCCTGTATCTCTGCCTGTGCCTGCATTTGGTTAGTGTGTATCTCTGTTAGTGCCCGTACTGTGTGTGCATGTATCTCTGCCAGTGCCCACACTGTGTGAGCATGTATCTCTGCCAGTACACACACTGTGAGTATGTATCTCTGCCAGTACCACACTGTGTGAGCATGTATCTCTGCCAGTGCCCGCACTGAGTGAGATTTTATCTCTGCCAGTGCCAGCTCTGTGTGAGCGTGTATATCTGCCATTGCCTGCACTGTGTGAGCCTGTATCTCTGCCTATGCCTGCATTTGGTTAGCGTGTATCTCTGTTAGTGCCCGTACTGTGTGTGCATGTATCTCTGCCAGTGCCCACACTGTGTGAGCGTGTAACACTCTCAGTGCCCGTACTGTGTGAGCATGTCTCTCTGCCTCTGCCCGCACTGTGTGAGTGTGTATCTCTGCCGGTACCCACACTGTGTGAGCATGTATCTCTGCCGGTGCCTGCACTGTGTGAGCATGTATCTCTGCTGGTGCCCGCACTGTGTGACTGTGTAATTTTCTCAGTGCCCAAACTTTGTGAGCGTGTAACTCTGCCTGTGCCTGCACTTTGTGAGCATGTATCTCTGCTAGTGCCAACTCTGTGTGACCGTGTATCTCTGCTATTGCCTCTACTGTGTAAGCGTGTATCTCTGCCAGTGCCCGCACTGTGTAACCGTGTATCTCTTTCAGTGCCAACAATGTGTGAGCGTGTATCTCTGCCAGTGCCTGCACTGTGTGACTCTGTATCTATGCCAGTGCCCGCACTGTGTGACTGTGTATCTATGCCAGTGCCCACACAGTGTGAACGTTTATCTCTACCAGTGCCCACACTCTGTGGCCGTTTATCTCTGCTATTGCCTACACTGTGTAAGCGTGTATCTCTGCCAGTGCCCGTACTGTGTGAGCATGTATCTCTGTCAGTGCCCACACTGTGTAACCATGTATCTCTTTCAGTGCCAACAATGTGTGAGCATGTATCTCTGTCAATGCCCGCACTGTGTAACCATGTATCTCTTTCAGTGCCAACAACGTGTGAGCATGTATCTCTGTCAATGCCCGCACTGTGTAACCATGTATCTCTTTCAGTGCCAACAACGTGTGAGCATGTATCTCTGCCAGTGCTCACACTGTGAGCGTGTATCTCTGCCAGTGCCTGCAATGTGTGAGATTGTATCTCTGCCAGTGCCCGCATTGTGTGAGCCTGTATTTCTGCCAGTGCCTACTCTGTGTGTGCGTGTATATCTGCCAGTGCCTGCACTGTGTGAGCCTGTATCTCTGCCTGTGCCCACATTGGGTTAGCGTTTATCTCTCTTAGTACCTGCACTGCGTGTGCATGTAACTCTGCCAGTGCCCACACTGTGTGAGCATGTAACCATGTCAGTGCCCGCACTGTGTGAGAATGTATATCTGCCAGTGCCCGCACTGTGTGAGTGTGCATCTCTGCCAGTGCCCACACTGTGAGTGTGTATCCCTGCCAGTGCCAACACTGAGACTGTGTAACTCTCTCAATGCCAGCACTGTGTGAGCGTGTATCTCTGCCAGTGTCCGCACTGTGAGTTTGCATCTCTGCCAGTGCAAACTCTGTGTGAGCGTGTATCTATGCCAGTGCCAACACTTTGTGACCGTGTAACACGGCCAGTGCCACAACTCTGTGAGTGTGTATCTGTGTCAGTGCCCACACTGTGTGAGCATTTATCTCTGCCAGTGCCTGCATTGTGTGAGCGTGCACCATTGCCAGTGCCTGCAATTTGTGAGCGTGTATCTCTGCCGGTGCCCGCACTGTGTGAAAGTTTATCTATGCCAGTGCCAACACTGTGTGCATGTGTAGCACTGTCAGTCCCCGCACTGTGTGAGCGTGTATCTCTGCCAATGCCCGCACTGTGTGGGCATGCTTCTCTTCCAATGCCCGTAATGTGTGGGGGTGTATCTCTGTCAGTGCCCGCAATGTGTGAGCATATATCTTTGCCAGTGCCCACACTGTGTGTGCTTGTATCTCTGCAGGGCCCGCACTGAGTGTAGTGGGAGGTAAAGCGGATGCACTAAAGAGATGGGCCAAAGGGAATATAACAAAAGACTATAAGCATATAAAAAATAAAATAATAGTTTAATAGAGGGAAGGACTTCTCAAGGTGAATGGCAAAACCTAGTGATAGAGGATAAAGGTTTGATCATAGACTCATGGGAGCTTACAGCACAGATGGAGGCCATTCGGCCCATCGTGCCTATGCTGGCTCTTTGAAAGAGTTATCCAATTAGTCCCACTCCCCTGCTCTTTCCCCAGAGCCCTGTAATTTTTCCTTTTCAAGTATATATACAATACCCTTTTGAAAATTACTATTGAATCTGCTTCCACCACCCTTCCAGGCAATATATTCCAGATCATAGAAACTCGCTGCATAAAAAAATTCTCCTCATGTCGCCTCTGGTTCTTTTAACTTAAATCTGTGTCCTTTGGTTACCAACACATGCATCAGTGGAAACAGTTACTCCTTATTTACTGTCAAAACTCCTCATAATTTTGAACACCTCCATTAAATCTCCCCTTAACCTTCTCTCCCTAATGAGAGCAATCCTAGCTTCTCCAGTCTCTCCACATAACTGAAGTCTCACATCCCTGGTACCATTCTAGTAAATCTCCTCTGCACCCTCTCTAAGGCATTGACATCCTTCCTAAAGTGTGGAGCCCAAAATTGGACACAATAACCAGTGCTTTATAAAGGTTTAGCTTAACTTCCTTGCTTTTGTACTCCTATGCCTCTATTATGCCTCTATTAATAAAGCCAAGGATCCCATATTCTTTTTTAACAACCTTCTCAACTTGTCCTGCCACCTTCAAAGATTTGTGTACCTACATCTTCATGTCTCTCTGTTCCTGCACCCCCTTTAAAATTATACCGTTTAGTTCATATTGCCCCTCCTTATACTTCCTACCAAAATGCATCTCTTCACACACTTGATGGAGATGTTAAATGAATATTTGGATTTTTGTTTTAAATGATGGTAGAAGTGGAGGTGTTCCAGAGAGGGATGTGGGATAATTGTTAGAGATAACTGTAGAACTTTAAATTAGTGGAACTCAAGGTGGAGAATTCGTCAGACCCTGTTACACCCACGGATATTGAAAGGAGTCAGAGAGGAGATAGCAGAGACTCTGGCCACAATTTTTCAAATCTCCATAGATATGCAAATTGTGCCAGGTGATTGGAGAATGGCTGATGTTGTAGGAACAGAGGTTCCTATCAAAAAGACTGAGTTCGACTCAGGCAATTAAAATAATGAACTTTAATGAAATGAAACGAGTTCAAACTGGAAACTGCTACAACACATCAATAACAGGTCTACTGTCCTTGAGGGCTCCACGAGGACTGATATCCTCTGGTCAGTAGACTGACGTCATGACGTCATGATGTTCTTCCCGCCATTGGGGCATCACGTGACTAATGGCATGACGTCATCACGTTGAAACCGCGCTGTAAAGGTAACTAGACATTGTACAGTCAAACAGTGTAATTAAAGGTACAGCACAGACAGTAACTACATTGCTGTTAAAGGAATTATGTACAACCCGAGTGCGAGTCATCAAAGAGTGCTCTGAGTTTGGGTAAGTGTGAGAGTTCTTTAATTGTTATTTCTCTTTAAATCATTCTTGATAAGATTACTTAAGCAGTTTAAGTAAAGGGGAAAAGTTAAATATTTGGGATTCTGTTGGTTTAAGAAGAGTGAAACAAGGTTACACTGCAGTAGGAGTAAATTGGCACAGCAGGCATTGGAAACCAGTTTTCTAACCAATCAGCAGGGGTGACTCATTATGCTGTAAACAAACAAACATTATAAAAACATTATAAAAAGAGCAGTCCGAGTGCGAGTCATCAAAGAGTGCTGTGAGTTTGGGTAAGTGTGAGTTAGGGTAAGTGGGGTGTTAGGTGCTCTTTTCAAACTTTAACTCTGTGGGTTGTAGTTAATAAGGCCTTTCTGGTGCAGAGTGACTGTTGCTAAACCATTTAACTGGTGTAACTAGAGGGATTGATTTAATTTAAACCAATTAATTAAAGGGGATACTAGCATCTAAAATCAGGCAGAGGGTGTCCATAACTAACAATAAAAAATGTAATTAATTACATAGAATGGAGCAGGTGACATGTTACTGTTGCGAGATGTAGGAGCCGGTGAACCCCATTGAGGCTCACGGTGATTACGTCTGTGACAAGTGTCTGCTGCTACAGGAACTCCAGCTCCGTGTTGATGAGCTGGAGTCTGAGCTTCAGACATTGTGACACATCAGGGAGGGGGAGAAGTACCTGGACTCTGTGTATCAGGGGGTGGTCGCACCTATAAAGTTAATTAATTCAGATGTAGCCCATGGTCAGGGACAGGGTGGTGTGACTATGAGTGAGGCAGGTACGGGGATCCAGGAGGTAGAGCTGGAGGAGCCGCAGCCCTTGCTCTTGTCCAACAGGTTCGAGGTTCTTACTCCCTGTGGGGACAGGAGCAGGGACTGCAGGGAGGATGAGTAACCTGGCCACAGCACCGTGGAACAGGGGGCCATTCAAGAGGGGGGAGTAAATAGAAATGTTGTAGTGGTAGGGGATAGTATTATTAGAGGGATAGATAGAGTTCTCTGCAGCCAAGAGCGAGAGTCCCGAAGGCTGTGTTGCCTACCCGGTGTCAGGGCTAAGGAAATCTCCTCTGGGCTGGAAAGAAACTTGCAGTGGGAGGGGGTGGATCCAGTTGTCGTGGTCCATGTTGGTACAAACGACATAGATAGGACTAGGAAGCCGGTTCTGTTAAAGGAGTATGAGCAGCTAGGGGTCAAATTAAAAAACAGAACCTCAAGGGTAATAATCTCTGGATTACTACCTGAGCCACGAGCGAATTTGGCTAGGACAAATAAAATTAGAGAGTTAAATGCGTGGCTCAAAGACTGGTGTGGGAGAAATGGGTTTTGCTTCCTGGGACACTGGCACCAGTACTAGGGCAGGAGGGAGCTGTTCCGTTGGGACGGGCTTCACTTGGCCAGTGCTGGGACTAGAGTCCTGGCGGATCATATAACTAGGGCTGTAGAGAGGGCTTTAAACTAACTAGTCGGGGGGAGGTTCCTAGAGAGCAAATAATAAAAATGACAACAGAGAAGGCCATAGACTTAGGTAGCAGTGGGGAAATTAAAAACCAGAGCGTGTCAGGAAGGGGCAGAAGGTATGGAGTAAAAGGTAAAGTAATAAAAAGGGCAAAAGCAGGAACTAAGTGTCACAAAACATATTTGAAAGTTCTCTATCTGAATGCATGTAGCATTCGTAACAAAATAGATGAGTTAATGGCACAAATAACTACATATGGGTATGATCTTGTGGCCATTACAGAAACATGGCTGCAGGGTGACAATGCCTGGGAATTAAACATACCAGGTTATTTAACGATCAGGAAGGACAGGCAGGAAGGAAGGGGAGGTGGGGTGGCTATGTTAATAAAGGAAGGAATCACTTTAATACAGAGAAATGATGTTGGGTCAAAAGATCAGGATAATGAAACAGTTTGGGTGGAGGTAAGGAATAATAAGGGGAAAAAAGCACTAGTGGGCATAGTCTATAGGCCTCCGAACAGTTGCAACTCTGTTGGACGGAGTATCAATCAGGAAATAGTTGAGGCTTGTAATAAGGGAACATCTATAATTATGGGGGATTTTAACTATCATATTAATTGGACAAATCAAATTGGGCAGGGCTGCCTTGAGGATGAGTTCATTGAGTGTATTAGGGATGGCTTTCTTGAGCAGTATGTAACTGAACTGACCAGGGGGCAAGCAACATTAGATCTGGTCCTGTGTAACAAGACAGGATTAATTAAAAATGTCCTAGTAAAGGATCCCCTTGGAATGAGTGACCATAACATGGTTGAATTCCATATTCAATTAGAGGGTGAGAAGGTTGGATCTCAAACAAGCGTGCTAAGCTTGAATAAAGGAGACTATGAAGGTATGAGAGCGGAATTGAGTAGAGTGGATTGGGAAAATAGAATAAAGGGTAAGACGATACATGATCAGTGGTGTACATTTAAGGAGTTATTTTACAACTTCCAAAAAATATATATTCCACTGAGAAGAAAAGGGTGTAAAAGAAAAGACAGCCATTCGTGGCTAAGTAAAGAAATTAAGGATAGTATTCGACTAAAAACAAGGGCATATAAGGTAGCCAAATCTAGTGGGAGGATAGAGGATTAGGAAAACTTTAAAAGACAGCAAAAAATAACAGAAAGATTGATTAAGAAATGGAAGATAGATTATGAAAGTAAATTAGCAAAAAATATAAAAACAGATTGTAAGAGTTTTTATAGTTACATAAAAAGAAAAAGGGTGGCTAAAGTAAATGTTGGTCCCTTAGAGGATGAGACCGGGAAATTAATGGTGGGAAATATGGAGATGGCAAAAACACTGAATGAATATTTTGTATCAGTCTTTACAGTAGAGGACACTAAGAATATCCCAACACTGGACAAACAGGGGGCTATGGGGGGGAGGAGCTAAACACGATCAAAATCACTAAGGAAGTGGTACTCGGTAAAATAATGGGACTCAAGGCGAATAAATCACCTGGACCTGATGGCTTACATCCTAGGGTCTTGAGGGAAGTGGCGGTAGGGATTGTGGATGCATTGGTAATAATTTTCCAAAACTCCCTGGACTCAGCAAAGGTCCCGGCAGACTGGAAAACTTGCTAATGTAACACTCTTATTTAAAAAGGGCAGTAGACAGAAGGCTGGAAACTATAGACCGGTTAGCCTAACATCTGTGGTAGGTAAAATTTTGGAGTCCATTATTAAGGAGACAGTAACAGGACATTTGGATAATCATAATTTAATAGGCAAAGTCAGCATGGTTTTATGAAGGGGAAGTCATGTTTGACAAATTTGCTGGAGTTCTTTGAGGAAGTAACATATAGGGTGGATAAAGGGGAACCAGTGGACGTAGTGTATTTAGACTTCCAAAAGGCATTTGACAAGGTGCCACACAAAAGATTATTGCTTAAGATAAAAAATCACAGTATTGGGGGTAATATTCTGACATGAATAGAGGATTGGCTATCTAACAGAAGGCAGAGCGTTGGGATAAATGGTTTATTCTCAGACTGGCAATCAGTAATTGTGGTGTTCCGCAGGGGTCAGTGCTTGGTCCCCAACTCTTTACAATCTATATTAATGATTTGGAGGAGGGGACTGAGTGTAACATATAAAAGTTTGCAGATGATACTAAGATGGGAGGGAAAGTAGTGAGTGAGGAGGACATAAAAAACCTGCAAGGGGACATAGACAGGCTAAGTAAGTGGGCAGAGATTTGGCAGATGGAATACAATACTGGAAAGTGTGAGGTTATGCACTTTGGCAGGAAAAATCGTAGAGCAAGTTATTATCTTAATGGCAAGAAACTGGAAAGTACTGAAGTACAAAGGGACCTGGGGGTCCTGGTGCACGAAACTCAAAAGGTTAGTATGCAGGTGCAGCAAGTGATTAAGAAGGCCAATGGAATGTTGGCTTTCATTGCTAGGGGGATAGAATATAAAAATAGGGAGGTATTGCTTCAGTTGTACAAGGTATTGGTGAGACTGCACCTGGAATACTGCATACAGTTTTGGTGTCCATACTTAAGAAAAGACATACTTGCTCTCGAGTCAGTACAAAGAAGGTTCACTTGGTTAATCCCGGGGATGAGGGGATGGAGTTCAGAAGAATGAGAGGCGATCTTATTGAAATATATAAGATTGTGAAGGGGTTGGATCAGGTGGATGCGGCGAGGATGTCCCCGATGATGGGTGAAACTAGAACTAGGGGGCATAGTCTTAGAATAAGGGGCTGCTCTTTCAAAACTGTAAGAAATCACACAACACCAGGTTATAGTCCAACAGCTTTATTTGAAATCACAAGCCGAAAGCTTGTGATTTCAAATAAAGCTGTTGGACTATAACCTGGTGTTGTGTGATTTCTTACATTTGTCCACCCCAGTCCAACTCCGGCATCTCCACACCATGGCTACTATCGACACTTTCAAAACTGAGATGAGGAGGAACTACTTCACTCAGAGGGTGGTAGGTCCATGGAATATGCTGCCCCAAAAAGCTGTAGAAGCTACATCATTACATAAATTTAAAACAGAAATAGACAGTTTCCTAGAAGTAAAGGGAATTAAGGGTTACGGGGAGCGGGCAGGAATTTGGACATGAGTCTAGGTTCAGATCGGACATGGCCCTGTGTGTAGCGGAGCGGGCCCAGGGGCCGTGTAGCCTGATCCTGCTCCTATTTCGTGTGTCTAATTCTGTTAGGTTCAGGAGATGGTTCTGTGATAGTAGATTGGCGGATAGGATCAGATCAGCCATGATCTTATTGAATGGCGGAGCAGGCTCGAGGGGCCGATTGGCCTACTCCTGCTCCTATTCCTTATGTTCTTATGTAACCGCTCTGAGTCCTTTGGTGGCTCCGCCACATGCGCCCCCCCAGAATTGTCTTTAACAGAAAAGGTGAGGCGAGGAGGAGGCCTGATCGACTTTGATACCCTGGTAGAGGAAGTTGACGACCGGTGGACGAGTTTGCAGTCTGTTCAAATCAAATCAAATCAAATCAACTTTTATTGTCATTGTTAGTGCACAAGTGCAGTACAACGAAATGTAGGCTTGCGGCTCCCGAGAGTGTACAATTTGGATTTGGACACTTAAACATTTCAACATACATTTGTACATATATTTTAGCATAAATATGACCATAATAAAGTGCATCGGCAGATGTGCAGGCTTTAGTGTTTATTTGTGAAGTTCAGTAGGATGACAGCCCTGGGAAAGAAGCTGTTCCTAAATCTGGTCGTACGGGTGCGAATGCATCTGTAGCGTCTTCCAGATGGTAGGAGGGTGAACAGACTGTGGCTGGGGTGGGTAGGGTCTTTGATGATGGACCGTGCCCTCCGTAGGCAGCGTTTCTGATATATATGTTCTATGGTCGGTAGCCGGGTGCCGGTAATGCGTTGGGCAGTTTTGACTACCCGCTGCAGGGCTTTCCGGTCATGGGAGCTACAGCTGCCGTACCATACCGTGATACAGTTTGTCAGGATGCTCTCTATTGTGCAGCGGTAGAAGTTAGAGAGGATCGGGGGTGACAGATTACATCCCTTCAGCCTCCTCAAGAAATATAGGCGCTGCTGGGCCTTCTTCACCAGAGAGGAGGTGTTGAGGGACCAGGAGAGGTCTTCCATGATGTGGACTCCGAGGAACTTAAAGCTGGCCACCCTTTCCACCTCCGCCCCATTGATGTGGATGGGGGTGTGACTTCCGCCTTTGGACTTCCTGAAGTCCACGATTATTTCCTTTGTTTTCTTGGTGTTAAGGGCCAGGTTGCTGTCGGCGCACCACTTCACGAGATGCTGGGCCTCCTCCCTGTAGGCTGACTCATCATTGTTGGTGATCTGGACTACTACCGTGGTGTCATCTGCAAACTTGATGATGGTGTTGGAACCATTAACAGCCACACAGTTGTGGGTGAAGAGGGAGTAGAGGAGGGGGCTCAGCACACATCTTTGTGGGGCCCCCGTGTTCAGGGTCAGGGGGGGGAGGTGTGGTTGCCTAATTTGACAGACTGGGGTCTGTTTGTTAGGAAGTCCAGGGTCCAGTTGCAGAGGGAAGTGTTCAGGCCAAGAGTTTGGAGTTTGTTGGCCAGCTTGTTGGGGACGATAGTGTTGAATGCTGAGCTGTAGTCTATAAACAACATTCTGATGTAGGTCTCCTTACCATCTAGGTGATTCAGTGCCGAGTGTAGAGCAGTAGTGATTGCATCCTCCATTGATCTGTTTGCCCGATAGGCAAACTGGTGTTGGTCAAGGGAGGCAGGAACACTGGCTTTGATGTGGGCTAAGACCAGTCTCTCGAAACACTTCATTATGATGGGTGTGAGTGCGACAGGTCGATAGTCGTTCAGACACGTCACAGCCGCTTGTTTAGGCACAGGAATGATGGTGGCGGTCTTGAAGCATGTAGGGACTACTGCCTGGGCCAATGACAGGTTGAAGATGGCGGTGAAGACATCAGCCAGCTGATCAGCACATTCCTTGAGTACCCGTCCAGGGATGCAATCCGGTCCAGTAGCCTTTCGTGTGTTCACTCTGCGTAAAGCGCCCCTTACGTCGGAGGTCGACAGAGTGAGCACCTGGTCTTCCGGGGGTGGCAAGGCTTTGGTAGCCGGCTCCTTGTTGTCCCTGTCGAAGCGAGCGTAGAAGTTGTTAAGCTCCTCCGGAAGGGAGGCGTCGCTGACCGGGGGACTGGTGTTTTTGCCCTTGTAGTCAGTGATAGCTGGATGCCTTGCCACATGCGCCGGGGGTCCGAGTTGTTGCGGAAGTGATCCTCTATCCGCAGTGTCTGTTTCCATTTGGCAGTCCTGATACCCTTTTTTAGGTTGGTCCTAGCTGCTCTTTAAGCCGCCGCGTCGCCAGATTTAAATGCTGCGTCGCATGCTTTCAACAGTGAGCGGACCTCTCCGTTCATCCAGGGTTTCTGGTTGGGGTATGACCTGATATTTTTGTGGGTTTCTGGTTGGGGTATGACCTGATATTGTTGTGGCTGAGCAGGCGCGGCGAGCATGGTCGAGTTGGCAGGCGGCTTTGGTTGATCTGGTACGGCGGCAGCGGGCGGTCGGCCACGTTTTGGTGGTTGAGCGACTACGACAGGGTGGTCCAGGTCCAGGTGAGCCAGCTTCAAGCGGTCCACCGAGATGTGATCCGGCTTCCCTCCGATGTCGACCGAAAAGGATTTGTCTCCTGGTTCGATGACGCGGAAAGGACCAGTGTAAGGGGGCTTGAGCGGATCCCGGTGAGCGTCATGGCGGATGAAGACATACTCCGCATTCTTCAGTCTTGGTGGCACGTAGGAGTTCTGCAATCCGTGATTGGACGTAGGTATCGGAGCGAAGCATCTGGCCGCTTCCTGGTGGCGAACGAGTTGCTGGGAGGCAGACCATGGCTCTGTGGGAGAAGGGAGGAAATCTCTTGGTACACGGAACGGCTGGCCATAGACGAGTTCAGCCAAAGATGATTGTAGGTCGTCTTTGGGCGCCGTATGAAGACCCAACAGGACCCATGGGAGTCTGTCCACCCATCCTGTGCCTTGAAGACTGGCCCGAAGAGAGGCTTTAAGCGACCTGTGGAATCGCTCGCAAATGCCGTTTGCCTGTGGATGATAGGTGGTGGTGCGATGAAGTTTGGTACCAAGCCCCTGAGCCACAGCGTTCCAAAGTTCCGAGGAAAAGTGTGGCCCTCGGTCAGAAGGGATGTCCGCCGGTACCCCGAAACAGGCAACCCAACAGGAGATGAAAGCTCTAGCGACATCTGCCGAAGTGGTGGAAACCAAAGGAATTGCCTCTGGCCACCTAGTGGTGTGGTCCACTATGGTGAGGAGATGAGTATAACACTGAGAAGGCGGAAGCGGCCCCACGAGGTCCACATGCACGTGGTTGAAACGACACTCCGGAACAGTGAATGCAGCCACTGGAGCCTTGACATGACGCTGGACTTTGGCCTTCTGGCATACGACGCAGGTATTAGCCCAGTCACGGACATCGATGTGCATACCTTTCCAGATGAACTTGGCCGACATAACCCATTGCGAAATCTTCATCCCCGGGTGCGACAACCCGTGTATGGCATCAAAAACCTTACAGCGCCATGCGACTGGCACGATGGGACGAGGAACTCCCATGGAAACGTCACAAAGGAGCGTGGCACCTGCGGCCTGGAAGATGATGTCGGTCGCTTGGAAGCTAAAGGGAACGGTTCTATATGATTTGACCTCTGAGTCCGAGGCCTGATCTGCAGCCATGAGAGCGTAGTCGATTCCTAGGTACACCGCGTGGACCATCGCACGGGAGAGGCAATCTGCCACCAGGTTGTCCTTACCAGACACATGTTGAATGTCCGTGGTAAATTCGGAAATGAAGGTCAAGTGACGTTGTTGACGAGCGGACCACGGTTCGGCGGTCATGGCCATGGCGAACGTAAGGGGTTTGTGGTCGACAAAAGCCGTGAAGGGGCGCCCCTCCAATAAAAACCGGAAATGGCAAATGGCGAGGAAAAGGGCCAGTAGCTCCCTATCGAAGGTGCTGTACTTTTTTTCATTCTTTCGTAGTTGACGGCTGAAAAACACCTGCGGTTGCCACGTGCCGTTGACCTACTGTTCTTGCACCGCACCGATGGCGTAGTCTGACGCGCCGGTGGTGAGGGCGATAGTAGCACCTGGAAGTGGGTGCGCCAGCATGGTTGCGTTGGCCAAAGCATTCTTGGTGTCACCGAACACCTGGACCATCTCAGCTGTCCAGCTGATTGGGTCTTTACCGGACTTGCCCTTGAGGGCCCCGAACAAAGGTTGCATGAGTTGAGCCGCCTTGGGGACAAAACGGTGGTAGAAGTTGACCATCCCCAGGAACTCCTGCAAGGCCTTGAATGTTGACGGCCGCGGGAAAGAATGAACCGCCTCAACCTTCGTCGACAAAGGGACGGCGCCGTCCGATGTTATGCGGTGTCCCAGGAAATCGATTTGTTGCAGGCCGAACTGGCACTTGGCCGGGTTGATGATTAAACCGTGTTGGCTGAGGCGCGTAAATAGGGAACGCAAATGGGAGATGTGCACCTCCTTGCTGGCACTGGCGATGAGTATGTCGTCAAGGTAGACGAAAATGAAACGCAGGTCTCGAAGAACGGAGTCCATTAAACGCTGGAACGCCTGTGCTGCGTTCTTTAAGCCAAACGGCATCCGCAGGAACTCAGAGGCCAAAATGGGTGATGACTGTGGTTTTCGGGGCGTCTTGTGGGTGCACTGGAACCTGGTGCTATTCACGGACGAGGTCGACTTTAGAGAAGATAGAATTCCACGCCAAGTGGGCCGAGAAATCCTGGATATGCGGGATCGGGTACCGATCCGGAGTGGTGGCGTCGTTGAGGCGTCGGTAGTCACCGCATGGCCGCCAGCCGCCGCCTGGTTTTGGCACAATGAGGATAGGCGAGGACTAGGGACTCTTGGATTGGCAAATGATCCCGAGCCGCTCCATCGTGTCAAACTCCGCCTTCGCAGCTGTGAGCTTGCCGGGTTCGAGCCTTCTAGCCCGCGCATAAACCGGGGAGCCAGTAGTGGTGATGTGATGTTCAACACCATGTTGCGTCGCTGAAGAGGAGAAGGTGGGCCTTGTCAGCTCTGGAAACTCCCCGAGGAGCTGCATGAAGTCATCTGGAGGAGGGAAAGCACAGCGCCATGGAGGAATCGAGTGGAAGGAGGCCGCGTTGATCAGCTGGCGGTGCAGGACATCGACTAGTAGGCTGTTGGCACACAGAAAATCCGCCCCTAGGATAGCCTGTGAGATTGTGGCCATGACGAATTCCCAAAAGAAGCGCTGACCACCGAAACAGACTTCAACCTGCCGCTTTCGGAACGTTCGAATTGCTGCACCATTAGCCGCTATGAAGGAATAACCGAGGTTCCCAGTCTGCATGTCGAGCTTCGACGCAGGTAGAATGCTACACTCTGCCCCGGTGTCACAAAGAAAACGGCGGCCCGAGAGGGAATTCGTGATATAGAGGAGTCACCCCGTAGAACCGACGGCCATCGCCACCACGGAATGCCTGTTAGACTTGCTCATCCGTCACCAGGGACGCCGCCTGCGCTTTCTTGTCGTTTTTTTGGGGGGCGAGAAACTGCGGGGGGAACAGCCGCATCGTGCTTTCGCGCCAAAACGGGTGTGGTAGGAGCACCAGCCCGCTGTACGAGAAGCCGGAACCACATCTGTGGGGGGTGGGCGCCTCATGGCCACGCAGCACTGCTGGGTAACCGTGAAAATCTTATCAACTTCGGCCGCAAGCTTGGCGCAGTCTGTAATGTCGGATCTGGCTAGGGCGGCCTGAACCTGTTCAGGCAGTTGATAGAGGAAAAGATCCCGGAAGAGGAAACATTCCGGTTCAGCACCCAAGAGCGTGAGCATTTGGCTCATGAGCTCGGACGTTTTGGAGTCCCCGAGGCCGGGCAGCATGATGAGCCGGCAAGCGCACTCCGACTTTGATAGCCCGAAAAAGTGAAGCAACCGCGCCTTAATTGCATCATACTTGCTCTGTCAGTAGGAGGACTACCGAGGAGGCTGATGATCCGTGATGCAGTTGCGCTGTCGAGGACGGAGACCACGTAATAATAACGGGTCTGATCCGCGATGATGTTCCAGATGGCGAAGTGGGCATCAGCCTGGATGAACCAGGCGTCTGGTTGTTGCTCCCAGAACTGTGGCAGTTTCAGCATGACGGCGTTCGTGTCCATGCTGAATCTTCCACGAAAATCGTTCGTAGAAGTTGGGGTCACCAATGTAGGAACGGAGGTTCCTGTCGAAAAGACTGATTTCGACTCAGGTAATTAAAATAATGAACTTTAATGAAACGAAACGAGTTTAAACTGGAACCTGCTAGAACACATCAATAACAGGTCTACTGTCCTTGAGGGCTCCACCAGGACTGATCCTCTGGTCAGAAGACTGATGTCATGATGTCATCACGTTCTTCCTGCCATTGGGGCATCATGTGGCTAATGGCACGACGTCATCATGTAAGGGGATTTAGATCGCAGAGGCTTCTCTCTCTAGAGGCCTCTCTCTCTTGCACAGTAAAACCGTGAGTGGTTCGACCCACTCGCCCCTTAGATTCTGTACTCTGGACTTTGGGGCAGGAACTACAATGTCGAGAAAACTTATAGACCAAGTTTGATGAAACGAAATGGAATTTTATTGCATAATGTAAAACAAATCGAAATGCAAGCAAATAAGAGGGTATATGGGAGGGGAAAACACAAACAGATCATCACGACGCAATACTAACTAAGGCAAATACAGGCATATTATACTCTACAAAGATCATCATGAAAATGGGGAAAACACACGGTACATCGAGGGACAACAAATCATGTTAATTATACCCTTAAATGTCCACCCCCTTAAACCTATCTAGATCTGATTATGAAGGGCCAGAAACATGCTCACCAATCCAACTAGGAAGTGTAAGGTTTTGAAACAGGTCTGCGTTTTATCCTTTCAGGCGTCCTGTCTCCACATGGTTGGTGGAGCCCCAGCGAGCTGTGCCACACCTCTCTCCTGAGGTGGGGGGTCAGGGACGGCTGGACACCGGCTGGTCTGGATGTCGGCGGGGTCGGGATTGTCTGCTTGACCCCGGTCAGAGGAGCCTCGGAGCCTCGGGCTGGCCCCCATCGTTTCTTCTGTAGTTTTTTATTGTCTCTTCTCCCGAGCCGGAGGGGGTCGATGGCCTCCCGTTTCGTCAGTGGCCCGGGGTTGGTCGATGATCTCCCGATGTTTTACCCTGGGGCGGGCCGCCGACTCGAACCGTCTTCTTCTCCTTCTTCTAGCGACGATGGCACCGATACGATGGTAGCACCACGATGGCTGCCTTTCTTTCTACCCCTGGATTCCCAGATGTACTTCTCATCAGAAGCCCTTATCTCGTGCCAAATCAGGTTAGTCTTTTGTTTTCATTTTGGCGGGCTGGTAGCACAACGGGGTAGTTATTATATTTTAAACTGTTCTTGGATGTCCGGTAACGGGCCATCTCTGGTCTGGAATGACCTTCATTGTTTTTAATGTCCTGGTGATGTCCTTTATGGGTTCTTGATGCTCTTCTCATGAATATGAAACTGTTCCCTTTTGTCTGGGTAAACATTTAGATGGCCTTTATCTACAGGCCGATCTTGACTGGATCTGCATCCAATCTATATGTATATGTGGGTGTCTGGTTTCGTTCTCTCAGAAACGGCTTCCAGAACTTACTGTGGGCTGAATCCACAAAGCTGTCTGAGGACTGCAGGAACCATTTTAAAGTGTCCCAATAAGTTGGTCACGGGGTCTAGTGGCCATTTTGAATGCCCCTTTTTCCTAGGCTTCTTTTAAAACAGTCTTTAAAATCATGGCCTCTTCTGCCATTTGACCCTTTATAATATAAAGTTCAATTTTGCGAATCCTACAATCATGTTGAAACCGCACTGTAAAGGTAACTAGACATTGTACAGTCAAACAGTGTAATTAAAGGTACAGGCACAGACAGTAACTACATTGCTGTTAAAGGAATTATGTACAACTGCTCTGAGTCCTTTGGTGGCTCTGCCACAATGTAACATTTCTGTTCAAGAATGGGGAGAAGGATAAACTATAGACCAGTTAGTCTAACGTCAGTCATGGGCAAGCAATTGGAATATTGTGTGTAGTTCTGGACACCCCATTATAGACATTAGATCCATAGAGAGCATACAGCGTAGATTCACAAGGATGATGCCAGAGATGGGAAATTATCATTAGAAGGAGAGATTGAGACACTGGGACTATCTCCACTGGTGCAGAGAAGGCTAAGAGGAGATTTTATCAGAGCTTTTAAAATTATGAAGGATTATGATAGAGTGAATATGGAAAGCTTATTTCCTTTGGTTGAAGAGTCTGTGTGGAGGTGTCATTAATTTGAAATGATAACTAAGAGTACAGGGAGTGAGGTTAGAGGAAATCTTTTACACAGAGAGTAGTTAAAGCATGGAATACTTTGCCACAAGGAATAGTTGAGGCAAAGACCATTGGATCATACAAGGGAGGAGTGGATAATCATTTAAAGCAGAGGAAGACACAGGGCTTTCGGGAGAGAGCAAAGCAGGGGATCAATTTTAGATTGCTCAAGCAAAGATCCGGAACAGAGACAATGGGCTGAATGACCTTCTGTGCTGTAAATATCTATGGCTCTGTTGATGGGATTTTGCCACATTTTCCTACATAACATCAGTGACTGCATTTCATTATCTGTGAACTGCTTCCAGGCATGTTGAGCAGTAGTGTAGTGGTTATGCTATTGGACTAGTAATTCAGGGGCCTGGACTATTGTGGGTAGAACATGAGTTAATAATCCCACCATGGCAGTTTGAGAATTTGCTAGTAGCAGTAAAAGTGTTGTAAAAACCCAGCTGGTTCACTAATATCCTGTGGAGAAGGAAATCTGCCATCCTATATTTGACTTCAGTCCCATGGTTGACTCATAACTGCCCTCTGGAGCAGCCTATCAAGACACTCAGTTGTATCAAGCTCAGAGAAATTAGGGCTGGGCAATAAATGCCAAACTTGTCAACGACGCCCACATCCCGTTAATGAATTTTTAACAACATATGACCTCATCAAGGTGCATGGAAGATGTACTGAAAACAAACTCTTAGCAGGGTCCATTGGAACAAATGGGTTAAAAGCCCACACATCGAGCAACCCCTTGTGAAGGAGGTCTTGTTCCTTTCAGATTTGCAGTAACCCATAGCTGGCTTTGTATTGGAGCTACAGGATCTCATCAAACATGTCACAGGATGAAAATCCAGATACACAGACAAAGATCTGATTATTGCAGCTGCTTTGTGCAAAGAGGGTTTGAAATATTGAATCACTCAGTTTTTAGAAAAGCACTCCATTATCAGGGCTGAAATGTCTGAGTACAGTTGGCAAAGGTCCACATGCCTTGCCAATGTTATCAGACTTAAGCCCCTTAATGAGCACAATGCTCTGCCTTACAGGATCAACCATCAACAAACAGGCTTTGTACAGAGGAGGCGACGGGATTAATAGAGAGTTACAATGGCAGAGAGAGTTAGTGCAGACTTTTACTGAAAGTGAAAGTGGGCCTAGAAAATAGGCTTTTGTTGGCAAACAGTTTACTGACTAACAATTTGGACAAGGGTGGTCAACTTATTTTTATGCATTGGAGTCATCTTAAAGGGGTTTCAGCCGTGGCTCAGTGGGTAGCACTCCCATCTCCGAATCAGAAGGTTATGGGTTGAAGTCCCACTCCAGAGATTTGAGTCCATAATCTAGGCTGACACTCCAGTGCCAGTACTGAGGGAGTGCTGCACTGTCGGAGGTGCCGTCTTTCAGATGTGATGTTAAACCGAGGCTCCGCCTGCATTCTCAGGAAGATGTAAAAGATCCCATAGCTCTATTTCAAAGGAGCGCAGAGGAGTTCTCCCTGGTGTCCTGGCCAATATTTATCTCTCAGCCAACATCACTAGAATATATTATCTGGTCATTGTTTTAGTGCTATTTGTGGGATCTTGCTGTGTGCAAATTGGCTGCCAGGTTTACCTATATTACAACAGTGACTACAGTTTAAAAGTACTTCATTGGCAGTAAAGTGCTTTGGGACATCCTGAAGCTGTCAAAGGAGCTATATAAATGCAAGTTTGTTCTTTCTTCCTTTAGTCCCTGGTATCAGAACCTTTCACCACAGTTCCCTCTCTAGTGGTGTTGTCACACTGATCGCAGCCAATGTGTTTGCTGTCACTTGATTTCTGCCAGTGTGTGTGGGTGCCGGTCTCGTGAGGTGAACTCAGTCACTACCCTGCAAGAACTGCACCAAGCTCAATCCCCATCACTAGTCGTAAGAACTGGCAGTGCAGCTTCCAACGGGCACACAATGCAGCTGCCATCGTTTGCCACCCCTCCCAAACTGAGTTACAGCCTGAACTCACAGCACTCCACCATCTGCTGCAGGATGTATTCAACTGGCATGCACTGTGCCTGCAAAGACTAAATGGACACTGGCATGGTTGTGAGTTTATTGTCAATCATGTGAGCTGTAGGGGGCGAGGGGCGGGCTTCACTGGCATAAGGAAGGCCGTGGTCTGGAAAAGTTTATGCCCATCAACATTCCCTTGGCATCATTTGTACCCCCAGCTTGTTGAAGGTCCCATGGTGCAGCACATTACCCGCTGATTTCTCAGCAAGAAGTGCGGTTTCTGGTCCAGTATCTGCATCACATCTTTGAATGGGTCATACTTTCCCTCTGATACACTGGCCCAGCTTTAGCCGGACTCAGAGAGCTCCCAACTCCAACCTGTACCACACACAGCCGGAGCAGGGAGCCAGGTGGAAACCGGCCTCGGCTAGTTTAACCACTGCCACACTGTTTGAAGGTTTTCAGCTGGCTTCGGATGATTAAGAGAATGGGAGCAGGCACTGGATTGAACTATTTGCTCACACCCAGACGTTCCAAGTTTTTCAGCCCATGGGTGGCTGCGACTGGTAATAAGAACCAGTCTGCGACAGGATGTTACATTGGAATTAAAAACTGTTGGATTAAACTGCTTTAACATCTTCTACTTTCGGTTGGCTCCATGTTGGACCGCCCCCATGGCAGTATTTTCCTCATTTGTCAGTAAGCTGGATGGCCAAAATTAGGACCTTCTCACCGCCACCCCCCAACGCCCCCTCCCCCCCTCGCCCCCACTGGCTCGGCATTCAATTTTTTGCGGAGGGGGAAGTTGATACAATTTTCAAAATATGCCAGGATTTGCACTGAAATTGAACAATTTAAAACTTAATTATACACCTACATCGATACTAATTTCAAAACACTTCCAGATTTCATAGATCTCCCGCAGTCACACAGGAATTTCCCATTACAGAATGAACCATGCGTGTGCGTAAATATGTTGTATGTGTCTGTGAACGAGTGTCTGTGTCTCTGTGTATGTGTATATGTGTGTCTGTGTGTGAGTGTGTGTGAGAATGTGTGAGTGTGAATGTGTGTGTGTGTGAGTGTGTGAATGTGAGTGTGTGTGTGAGAGTGTGAGTATGAATGTGTGTGTGAGTGTGTGTAAGTGTGTGTGAGTGTGAGAGAGTGTGAGAGTGTTTGAAAGTAAGTGAGTGTGTGTGAGTGTGTGTGAGTGTGTGTGAGTGTGTGAGTGTGTGTGAGTGTGTGTGAGAGTGTGAGTGAGTGAGTGTGTGAGATTTTGTGAGTGTGTGTGTGTGTGTTAGTGAGAGTGTGTCTGAGTGGGTGAGAGTGTGTGAGTGAGTGTGAGTGTGTGAGAGTGTGGATGCATGTGAGTGTGAGAGTGCGTGAGTGTATGTTAGTGTGTGAGTATGAGTGAATGTGAGTGTGTCTGAGTGTGTGTGAATGTGTGAGTGTGTGTGAGAGTGTGAATGTGTGAGTGTAAGTGAGTGTGTGAGAGTTTGAATGTGGGAGTGTGAGTGTGTGAGTGTGTGTGAGTGTCAGTGAGTGTGTGTGTGTGTGAAAGAGTGAGAGTTTGTATATGTGAGTGAGTGTGTGAGAGTGTGAGAGTGAGTGTGAGTGTGTGAGAGTGTTAATGTGTGAGTGTGTGTGAGTGAGTATGTGTGTGTGAGTGTCAGTGTGTGTGTGTGTGAAAGAGTGTGTGAGTGTGTGTGTGAGTCAGTGTGTGAGTGTGTGAGTGTGGATGTGTGAGTGTGAGTGAGTGTGTTAGAGTGCGTGAGAGTGAATGCGAGTGAATGTGTGAATGTGAGTGAGTGTGTGAGAGTGTTAGAGTGTGAGTGTGAGAATGTGTGAGTGTGAATGTGAGTGAGTGTGTTACAGTGAGTGAGTGTGTGTGAGAGTGTGAGTGAGAGAATGTGTGAGAGGGTGTGAGAGTGTGAGTGTGTGTGTGTGAGTGAGGGTATGTGTGTGTGTGTGATTGTCAGTGAGTGTCAGTGAGAGTGCGAGTGTGTGAGGTTTAGTGAGAGTGTGAGAGTGTGTGTGAGAGTGTGAATGTGTGTGAGAGTGTGAGTGAGTAGGTGGGAGTGTGTGAGTGTGGATGTGTGTGAGAGTGTGTGTGAGAGTGTGAATGTGTGTGAGAGTGTGAGTGAGTAGGTGGGAGTGTGTGAGTGTGTGTGAGTGTGTGTGACTGTGTGAGTATGAGTGAATGTGTTAGTGTGAGTGTGTGTGTGTGAGAGTGTGAGTGTGTGTGAGTGTGAATGTGTGAGTGTGTGAGTGTGTGTGAGAGTGAGTGTGTGAGTGCATGTGAGACTGTGAGTGTGTGTGTGTGATTGTCAGTGAGTGTCAGTGAGTGTGTGAGAGTGTGATAGTGTGAGTGTGTGAGATTTAGTGAGTGTGTGAGAGTGTGAGAGTGTGTGAGAGATTGTGAATGTGTGAGAGTGTGAGTGAGTAGGTGGAAGTGAGTGAGTTTGTGTGAGTGTGAGTCTGTGTGAGAGTGTGATTGCAATTGAGTGTGTGAGTGTGTGAGTGTGTGAGTGTATGTGGGTGAGTGTGTTAGTGACAGTGTGTGTGAGTGGGTGTGAGTGTGAGAGAGTGTGAGTGTGAGTGAGTGTGTGAGTGTGAATGTGAGTGTGTGTGAGTGTGAGAGGCTGTGAGAGTGTATGTGTTAGCATGTGAATGAATGAGTGAGTGTGTGTGTGTGTGAGTGTGAGTGTGTGTGAATGTGTCTGAGTGTGTGTGAGAGTGTGAGTATATGGGTGTGTGAGATTTTGTGAGCGTGTGAGTGTATGTGAGATTGTGAGTGTGTGTGTGAGTGTCAGTGAGTGTGTGAGAGTGTGTGTGTGTGAGTGTGAGTGAGGGTATGTGTGTGTGAGTGTGTGTGTGAGTGTCATTGAGTGTGTGAGTGTGAGTGAGAGAGTGTGAGAGTGTTGGTGTGTGAGAGTGTGTGTGTGAGAGTGTGTGAGTGTGTGTGAGTCTCAGTGAGTGTGTGAGAGTGTGTGTGAGAGAGTGTGAGTGTGTGCATGTGAGTGAGTGTGTGAGTGTATGTGAGTGCATGTGAGAATGTGAGTCTGTGTGAGAGTGTGAGTGTAAGTGAGTGTGAATGAGTATGGGAGAGGGGGTGTGTGTGAGTGTAAGTGTCTGTGAGAGTGTGAGTGTGAGTGAGTGTGTGAGAGTTTGTGAGTATGTGTGTGAGTGTGTTAGTGAGAGGGTGTCTCAGTGGGTGAGAGAGTGTGTGTGTGTGGATGCGTGTGAGTGTAAGTGAGTGTGAGAGTGTGAGTGTGGATGTGTGTGAGTGTGAGTCAGTGTGTTAGAGTGTGTCAGATTGTGAGTGTGAATGCAAGTGACTGTGTGTGAGTGCGTGTGAGACTGTGTGAGAGTGTGAGTGTGTGTTAGAGTGTGAATGAATGTGAGAGTGAGTGTGTGTGATTGTGTGAGTGATTGTATGTGTGTGAGAGGGTGAGTGTGTGAGCATATGTGTGAGAATGTGAGTGAGTGTGTGTGTGAGTGTCAGTGAGTGTGTGAAAGTGAGTGTGTGTGAGTGTGACTCTGAGTGTGAATGTGAGTGAGTGTGTTAAAGTGTGAGTGTGTGTGAGAGTGTGAGTGTGTCTTAGTGTGAGTGTGAGTGTGTGTGTGTGAGTGTGTGAGTGAGGGTATGTGTGTGTGAGTGTGTGTGTGAGTGTCAGTGAGTGTGTGAGATTGTGTGAGTATGTCTGAGAGTGTGTGAGTGTGTGTATGAGATTTTGTGAGAGTGTGAGTGTGAGTGTGAGTGTGTGTGAGAGTGAGTGTGTGTGTGAGTGTGTGTGATTGTCAGTGAGTTTGTGAGAGTGCCAGAGTGTGTGAATGTGAGTGAGTCTGTGAGAGTGTGAGAGTGTGAATGTGTGTGAGAATGTAAGTGAGTATGTGAGTGTGTGTGAGTGTGAGTCTGTGTGAGTGTGTGAGAGTGTGTTTGAATGTGAGTGTGTGTGTGTGTGTGAGTGTGAGTGAGTGTGTGAGGGAGTGTGTGTAAGAGTGTGAGAGGTTGTGAGTATGTTTGTGAGTGTGTTTTAGTGAGAGTGCATGAGTGTGTGAGAGTGGGTGTGAGAGTGTGTGTGTGAGTGAGTGTGAGAGTGTTTGATTGTGGATGTGTGTGAGTGTGAGTGAGTTTGAGTGTGTGTGTGTGTCCGAGTGTACGTGAGGGTGTGTGAGAGTGTCAGAGTGAGAGTAAGTGTGTGCCTGAGTGCGTGTGAGAGTCAGTGAGTTTGTGAGTGTGTGTGTGAGATTGTGAGAGTATGTGAATGTGAGTGAGTGTGTAAGAGTGTGTGAGTGCATGTGAGACTGTGTGAGAGTGAGTGTGTGTGAGTGTGTGAGTGTGAGTGAGTGTGTGAGAGTGTCTGAGTGTCTGTGAGAGTGTGAGAGTGAGTGGGTGTGTGAGTGGGTGTGTTAGAGTGTGGATGTGTGTGAGTGTGAGTGAGTGTGGTAGTTTGTGAATGTGAGATTGTGTGAGTGTGTCTGAGAGTGTGAGTGTGTGAGAGTGTATGAGTGTGTGTGAGACTGTGTGAGATTGTGAGTGTGCGTTTGAGTGTGAGTGATTGTGTGAGAGTGTTTGAGTGTGAGTGTATGTGTGTGTGAGTGTGTGTGTGAGTGTGTCTGAGTGTGTGACAGTGTCTGAGAGTGTGAGCGTGTGTGTGTGAGATTGTGTGAGAGTGGGTGTGAGAATGTGTGTGAATGCATGTGTGAGTGTATATGTGTGTCACTGAGTGTGTTTGAGTGTGTGTGAGTTTGTGAGAGTATGTGAATGTGTGAGAGTGTGAATGTGTGCGTGAGAATGAGAGTGTGTGAGAGTGCGACTCTGTGAACTGTTTGTGAGTGTGAGTATGTGTGAGACTGTGTGTGAGTGAGTTTGTGAAAGTGTGTCAGTGAGTGTATGTGTGTGGTAGAGTGTGAGTGTGATTGAGTGTGAGAGTGTCTGAGTGTGAATGTGTTTGTGAGTGTGTGAGTGTGTGTGTGAGAGTGAGTGAGAGTGTGTGCGTGTGAATGAGTGAGTGTGTTAAACTGTATGTGTGTGTGTGTTTGAGAGTGTGAGTGTGAGTGAGAGTGTGAGTGCATGTGAGAATGTGCGACAGTGTGAGTGAATGTGTGAGAGTGTGAGTGAGTGTATGTTTGTGTGAGTGTCAGTGAGTGTGTGCATGTGTGTGAGTGAGTGTGTGAGTGTGAGTGAGTGTGTGAGAGTGTGACTGTGTGTGAGAGTGTGATTGTGAATGAGTGTGAGCGTGTGTGAGAGTATGAGTGTGAGTGAGTGTGTTAGAGTGTGTGGGAGTGAATATGAGTGTCAGTGTGAGTCAATGTGTGAGTGTGTATAAGTGTGTCTGAGTGTGGGTGATAGTGTGAGAGTGTGAGTTTGTGTGTGAGTGACTGTGAGTGAGTGTCTGTGAGTGTGTGCGAGAGTGTGACAGAGTGTGTGTGAGAGTCTGTGAGTATGTGTGTGAATGTGTCAGTGAGTATGTTTGAGAGTGTGGATGTGTGTGGGTGTGAGTGTGAATGTAAGTGAGTATGACAGTGTGTGAGTGTGTGTGAGTGTGAGTGTCTGTTAGTTTGTGAGTGTGAGTTAATGTGTGAGAGTGTGTGAGAGTGTGATTGTGTGTGAGTGAGGGTATGTGTGTGTGAGTCAGTGTGTGAGTGTGTGTGTCTGAGTGTGTGTGAGAGTGTGAGTATGTGAGATTTTGAGAGAGTGAGTGTGTGAGTGTATGAGTGAGTGTGTGAGTGTCAGTGAGTATGTGAGAGTGTGTGTGTGAGAGAGTGTGTGAATGTAAGTGAGTGTGTGAGAGTGTGAGTGTGTGAGAGTGTGAATGTGTGTGCGAGTATGAGTGCGTATGTGGGAGTGTGGGAGTGTGTGTGAGAGTGCGAGTCTGTGGAAGAGTGAGTGAGTGTGAGAGAGTGTGTGTGTGAGTGTGAGAGTTTGTGAGTATGTGAGTGAGTGTGTGTTAGTGAGTGTGTTTGTGAGAGTGTGTGTGAGAGTATGAATGTTTGTGAGTATGTGAGTATGTGAGTGTGTGTGAGAGTGTGAGTCTGTGAGAGTGGGAATGTAAGTGAGTGTGTGGGAGAGGGGAGTGTGTGTGAGTGTGTGTGAGAGAGTGTGTGTGTGTGAGTGCGAGTGTGCGTGAGAGTTTGTGAGTATGTGTGTGAGTGTGTGTTAGTGAGTGAATTTGTGTGAGTGTGTGTGAGAGTATGAATGTGTGTGAGTGTGTGAGTATGTGAGAGTGTGGGCTAGATTTTCAGTTGCTTGCGCCAGCAGTTAGCGCCTTAAGAGAAGTGATTTCCGGGCGCTATGCGTGTAGCGCCCGGGCGCAGCGCAGTTTGCGCCCCGCCCCAAATTAAGTTGCCCGTTAGCGCCGGCGCAAAGTTTAGCGCCCGCCCGGATGCGCGCGCAGAAAATGACGTCACATCCTCGTGCAACGCCCTTTGGCCGCCCCGATTGCAAACTTCAGTCGGACCGCCCCATTGTGCGGCGGGCGGCCGGAGCGTTTGGAAAAAGGAACGCAACACAACCAGCGCGGGCCCCGGGGGGCGCTAATTAAAGGGAACGTCCTCTCCAGTATAAAGGCCATCCATTATTTCAGAAAACAGTCTTGTGCAACGCATTTCTGGAGACACAACAAGGAGGATAGCTAACTGGTTTCAAGCAGCAAGAGCCAGGTATTTTTGGACTCAGGCAACAGCGCTGCAAGTGGCCATTTGGAAATTAGAGTGTTTGCCAGGATTTGATGGGGGTTGCATGGGGTGCCAACGCGGAGCTGCAGCTCCATGTCCGTAGGGCTCGCAGACGTATTGTGAGAGGGGCAGCCCTGGCTAGAGGCAGAGGGGGCTACAGGCGTCGGCCACGTAGGCCTTACCCAGTCAGGCTATACCGCCAGCAGCGCTCCTACCTAAACATGAGTGCCGCGCGATGTGTTAAAAGGCTCCGATTCCGGAAGGGGGTGATTGCAGAGATCTGCCACCTGCTTCGCCGAGATCTGCGGCCAAAGCTCAGGTGCAGGACGTCTCTGTCGGTGGAAGTGAAGGTGACAGTGGCATTGAACTTCTATGCCACCGGCTCCTTCCAATACGCTGCTGGGGACATAGCAAACATCTCCCAGTACGGCGCGCATCGCTGCATCCGCCAGGTGACCGAAGCACTGTTCAGAAGGAGAAGCCAATTCATCTCCTTCCCCATGGCCCTGGAGAGCCAGCATCAGCGCGCATTGGGATTTTCCAGACTCGGGGAATTCCCCTTGGTGCAGGGCGCCATTGACTGTACGCATGTGGCTTTGCGGGCCCCTCTGGAGCATGGCGAGCAGTATCGCAACAGGAAGGGCTACCATTCTCTGAATGTGCAGCTGGTCTGTGACCACAAGCAGCGCATCATGGCAGTCAATGCCAGCTTCCCAGGCAGCAGCCACGATGCCTTTATCCTGCGGCAGAGTACTGTGCATGACATGTTCCAGGCACAGCCTCCCCCAAGAGGATGGCTACTCGGGGACAAAGGCTATCCTTTGTGCACCTGGCTCATGACCCCGCTCCGCGCGCCCAGGACCGCTGCTGAAGAGGCCTACAACGAGAGCCATCAAACCACCCGCAACATCATCGAGCTAACTATTGGGGTCCTCAAGCAGCGGTTCCGCTGCCTTGATCGCTCCGGAGGAGCTCTCCAGTATTTGCCGGACCGGGTCTCCCAATTTGTGGTGGTTTGCTGCATGCTACACAACCTGGCTATCCGCAGGACTCAGGCACTGCCACCTGACGTTGGACCAGCACCTCAGGAGGAGGAGCAGGAGGAGCATGAGGAGGAGGAGGAGGAGGAGGAGGAGCAGGAGTACGTTCCCAGGAGGGAGCGACCAGGGCCAAGGGCCGCACGACGCCACCTTATTACACGGTACTTCTAAGCCCCCTGTCAGGGAATGGCCAGGGGCCATGAGGGAAGATGAATGCAGCCGCTCCGCAAGCCCTCAGCCGGCGAAGCCAACAAACACTAAGAAGAACAACCATGGAGACTGCATGAATAAAGATAATTTTTTATTAAACAAAAATGAAAAGCCCTTCCCACATGAATCCCCAAAAACAATAAACGGGCCCCACAAAAAGCCCAACAAACGACTCACTCCCACAAACTGGGGAGGAGCCACTCCACCTTTATTGAAACCGGGCCTCAACGTCGGCCTAACGCAAAAAAAAAGCCCTCCAAAAGCACAACCATGGGCAAAATAAAGATGGCCACCGCCATATTAAAGGAAAGCTGGCCACACCCTCTACTGAGTGGCCCGCGAGGGCGAGACCTTGGCCAGCATTTTGCCTCCCCTGCCCTGCCTGCTGCTCCTTCGCAAGCTCTGCCCAGTGGCTGCTGCGAGGCTGGGGGAAGGCGCCTGAGGCTCAGATGCCCTTCCGCCAGATGCCGCTGGGGGGCGGCCTACACGGCGTTTGGGCCTCGAGGGGCCGTCTCCTGAGTGGCGCGCCTGAGCCTGGCCACCATCAGCTGCAGCCGCTTGCCCTTGACGCCCCAGAGGGGGAATGGCGGCGACGGATGGTGCAATGTGGGCCAGCTGGCGTCTGGGATGCGCTGGCTGGTGCTGTGGCGCGGTGGCACTCGGCCGGGCCCGCACTGCAGGATCCGCAGCAATCAGCCGACGGCCGGCTTGCTGGGATGGTCCAGCGCGGCGCCTGCCCTGGCGATGCCTGCCTGAGACAGCGCGTGTGGCAGCAGTGAGTGGCCCTGTGGTCCTGGTGTGCGCGCGCATCACATCCGTCAGGGTCTTGACGGCATCAGTTAGCATGCGGCCAGTCGCGGCAGTTGCTGCCCCGAACTCGCGCACACTGGTCGCCAGCGACTCGATGGCCTCAGGCATGCGCCCCACCACGCTCATGAGCTCCGTGTGGCGCCGGTCCGAGTCGTCGGCCATCTGATCGAGCTTCCGCACCTCCTCCGAAGTGAAGGTGTCCGGACTGGAGTCGCGACTCTCCCGCTGGGGAGGAGGGGGCCGAACTAGGGGACCCTTGCCGCGTTGGTGACGGCGAGTGTGCCGAGCAGCAGCACTCCCCTCTGATCCTTCCCCCCTTTGGGGGGAAGGCCGCGGGCCACGCGCACGGCTGCTGGGTGGCTGGACGCCACTGGTCCCAGAAGCTGCATTGCCCTGCGACAGTTCCTCCAGGCACTCGTCCAGTGAGGAGGTGTCGAGCATTTCCTCCTCTCCTGCGGGACGTGACTGTTCCCCCGAAGGTCCGGCTTGCTCCTCCTCCTCCTCCTGGTTGGAGGTGCTGTCACTGGCAGCCTCAGGGTCCTGGTCGTCACCAGCTGAAAGCAGGAATGCACAAGAGTAGCTTCAGAGTGAGGAGACGGCGTCAGCGAGGGAGTTAGGACTGGTGGGATTCAGCGCATTGGTGGGACAGTGGCAAAGGAGGTAGCTCGGATGGGCCAGTGCGACACGAGAGGGCCAAAAGGCGAGGTCCTTACCATTGCCGGGCAGTGGAGGGTCGGATACACCGCACGCTGTGGGGACAATCACACGTGCTCCCATGAGCACACACACGCGCTCCTCCAGCCGAGTGAGCTTCTGCAGCTTGGCGCGGCCACCCCTGGCACGGGCCTGGCGATTAAACGCTACTTTAGCCTGCAAGAGAAAGGACGGGCTGTAAGTGCGCAGTGAAGCCCTGATGTAGTGTGCACTGCCTCCCATGGTGGAATAGCTTGGACAGAGTGAAGCCCTGATGTAGTGTGCACTGCCTCCCATGGTGGAATAGCTTGGACAGAGTGAAGCCCTGATGTAGTGTGCACTGCCTCCCATGGTGGAATAGCTTGGACAGAGTGAAGCCCTGATGTAGTGTGCACTGCCTCCCATGGTGGAATAGCTTGGACAGAGTGAAGCCCTGATGTAGTGTGCACTGCCTCCCATGGTGGAATAGCTTGGCCAAAGTGTAGAGTGCCGAATGGCCATTTGATGCTCATGACTGTCCCAATGCTGCTGGCTGAGGGCTGGCCAAAAGGACTTTCAGGTCCCTTTGCCCATCATGTCAGGTGTACATGCAAGAATGAGGAGGAGACTGGAAAGGCTACTCACCCTCACAATCCTGGTCAGATCGTTGTACTTCTTACGGCATTGTGTGTGGGTCCTGGGGGCCTCGCCGGTGAATGTCACCCTCTGGGCGATCTGCTTCCAGGCTTTGGTGTAGTCGTGGTGGGTTGGATTCCTCCCACTGTCTGGAAACAAGATCTTGCGCCTCACCTCCAGAGCTGTGAGCATGATGTCCAGATCACCCTCTGAGAAGCGCAGGGCACGCTGACGGGCCTTCTCTGGCGTTGCCATGACTCCCTGGGGCTGAGCAGTAGTGTTGAGGCCTCTTTGCAAGGCTGCAGTGTGCAGGGCGTGGCAGCAGACTAATTTGTCCCTTCCCCCTTTAAGAGCTGGTCGGCACCACGGGGTCTGCTGTCAGTGCAAAAATGACCGCACCCGTGCTGCGCCCCGCCTGGGCGCTATCCCTCTGGACCGCCGGCTTAGCGCCTAAAGAGAGTAGTGGAACGCCTCTTTTAGCGCTCCACCAACCTCTTAGGGCGAAGCCACTGAATTCCCGGCAACGGGGCGCTACTTTGGGGCGGGCGCTAACTTCGGGCGGGCGCTAAAGCTAGCGCCCCAAAACTGCCTAAACTGAAAATCTAGCCCTGTGAGTCTGAGAGTGTGAATGTAAGAGAGAGTGTGGGAGTGTGTTTAAATGTGAGTGTGTGTGAATGTGTGAGTGTGAGTGTATGTGAATGTGAGTGAATGTGTTAGAGTATGTGTATGTGTGTGAGTGTGAATGTGAGTGAATGTGTTAGAGTATGTGTATGTGTGTGAGTGTGAATGTGAGTGAGGGTGTGAGTATGTGTGTGAGTGTGTTAGTGAGAAGGTGTGTGAGTGTGTGAGAGTGTAGTGTGAGTTAGTGTGAGTGTGTGTGTGAGTGTGAGTGAGTGAGTATGCATGTGACGGAGTGTGTGAGTGTGACTGAGTGTGTGAGATTGTGTGAGACTGTGAGTGTGTGTGAGATTTTGAGTGAGTTTGTGTGTGTGAGCATGTGTGAGTGCCAGTGAGTGTGTGAGAGTGTGTTTGAATGTGAGTGTGTGTGAGAGTGAGTATGTGTGTGAGTATGTGTGATTGTGAGTGACTGTGTGAGAGTGTGTGTGTGAGAGTGAGTTTGTGTGAGAGTGTGAGTGTGAGTGAGTGTGTGAGAGTCTATTTGGGTGTGAATGTGTGAGTGAGTGTGTGAGATTGTGAGACTGAGTGTGTGTGAGAGTGTGAGTGAGTTTTTGTGTGTGAGTGTGTGCGTGTCAGTGAGTGTGTGAGAGTGTGTGTGTGTGTGAGTTTGTGAGAGTGTGTGAATGTGAGTGAGTGTGTGAGAGTGTGAGTCTGTGTGAGAGTGTGAATGTAAGTGAGTGTGTGGGTGTGTGTTTAAATGTGAGTGTGTGTGTGAATGTGAGAGTGAGTATGTGTGTGTGAGTGTGTGAATGTGAGTGTGCGTGAGAGTGTGACTGTGAGTGAGTGTGTGAGCGTTTGTGACTGTGAGTGTGATTGAGTGTGTGTGATTGTGGGAATGTGTGTGAGTGTGGATATGTGTGAGTGTGAGTTAGTGTGTGTGAGTGAGTTTGTGAGTGTGTGAGTGTTTGAGTGTGTGTGACAGTGTATGAGTGCATGTGAGTGAGTTAGAGTGTGAGTGTGTGTTAGAGTATGAGTGTGAGAGTGTGAGTGAGTGTATGTGTGTGTGTGTGTGAGAGTGTGAGTGTGAGTGAGTGGAGGTGTGTGTCTGAGTGTGTGTGAGAGTGTGAGTATGTGTGTGTGTGTGAGATTGTGAGAGTGTGAGTGAGTGCATGTGTGTGAGTGTGTGAGTTTGAGTGTGAGTGAGTGTGAGAATGTGTGTGTGTGAGAGTGAGTGAGTGTGAGAGTGTGAATGTGTGAGAGTGTGAGTGAGTTTGTGAGAGTGTGTAAGTGTGTGTGAGAGTGTGAGCCTGTGTGAGAGTGTGAGTGTGAGTGAGTGTGTGGGAGTGTGTCTGTGTGTGAGCGTGAGTGTGTGTGAGAGTGAGTGTGAGTGAGTGAGAGTTTGCGAGTATGTGTGTGTGTGTGTTAGTGAGAGTGTGTGTGATTGGGTGAGAGTGTGTGAGTGTCTGTGAGTGTGTGAGTTTGTATGTGTGTGGGTGAGTGTGTGTGTGTGTGAGAGTGAGACTGCATGAATGTGAGTGAGTGTGAGAGTATGTGTGAGTGTGTGAATGTGTGTGAGTGTAGTGTGTGAGAGTTTGTGAGTGAGTGTGAGACTGTGAGAGTGGGAGTGTGTAGGAGTGTGTGAGAGTGTGTGAGTGAGTCTGAGTGTGTGTGAGAATGTGAGTGAGTGTGTGAGAGTGTCTGAGTGTGTGTGAGAGTGTGAGGGTGTGAGTGAGTGTGTGCGATTGTGAGTGTCTGTGAGAGTGTGAGTGCGAGTGAGTGTGAGAGTATGTGTGAGTGTGTGTGTGTGAGTGTGATTGTGTGTCAGAGTGTCTGAGTGTGTGTGAGAGTGTGTGACGGTGAATGCTTGTATGCTTGTGTGAGATTGTGAATGTGTGTGAGAGTGTTTGTGTCCATGTGTGTCTCTGTGATAGTGTGAGTGAGTGTGTGAGAGTGTGAGTGTGTGTGAGAGTGTGAATGTGTGTGTTAGAATGTGTGAGTGTGTGAGTGTGAATGTGAGTGCGTGAGAGTTTATGTGTGTGTGTGAGTGTGAGTGCGTGTGTGAGTGCATGTGAGAGTGAGAGTGTGTGTGATTGTGAGTGAATGTGTTAGTGTGTGAGAGTGTGAGTGTGTGTGAGTGTGTGAGTGAGTGTATGCGTGGGTGTGTGAGTGTGAGTGTATGAGTCTGTGTGAGTGTGAGTGATTGTGTTAGAGTGTGTGAGTGTGTGAGTGTGTGAGTGTGAGTGATTGTGTTAGAGTGTGTGAGTGTGTGAGTGTGTGAGTGTGTATGAGTGTGTGAGAGTGTGAGTGTGTGTTAGAGTGTGAATGTGTGTTAGAGTGTGAGTGTGAGTGAATATGTGAGATAGTGTGAGAGGGTGTGAGAGTGAGAGTGTGAGTGAGAGGGTGTGAGAGTGTGAGTGAGTTTGTGAGAGTGTGTGAGTGTGTCTGAGAGTGTGAGCCTGTGTGAGAGTGAGTGTAAGTTACTGTGAGAGTGTGTTTGAATGTGAGTGTGTGTGAGTGTGTGTGAGTATGAGTGAGTGTGTGAGTGTGTGAGATTGTGAATGTGTGTGAGAGTGTGTGAGTGCATGTGAGAGTGTGAGAGTGTGTATGTGAGTATGTGAGAGTGTGTGAGTGTGAGTGTGGTTGTGTGTGTGAGTGTGAGTGCAAGTGAGTGTGTTAATGTGTGGGAGTGTGTGAGTGAATGTGAGTGAATGTGTGAGAGTTTGTGAGTGTGAGTGTGTGTGTGAGTGTGAGTGTGTGTGAGAGTGTGAATGTTAGTGTGTTAGAGTGAGTGAGTGTGAGTGAATGTGTGAGAGTTTGTGAGAGTGTGATTTAGTGTAAGTGTGTGTGTGAGTGTATGTGTGTGTGAGTGTGTGTGAGCATGAGTGAGTGAGAGTTTGTGAGAGTGTGATTGTGTGTGAGAGTATAAGCGTGTGTGTGAGATTGTGTGAGATTGTGAGTTTGTGGGAGAGTGTAAGTGAGTGTGTGTGTGTGTGTGAGTGTCAGTGAGTATGTGAGTGTGGGTAAGTGTGTGTGAGTGTGAAAGTGCATGAGTTTGTGAGAGTGAGAGTATGTGTGAGAGTGTGAATGTGTGTGAGAGTGTAGTGTGTTTGAGAGTGTGAGTGTGCGTGTGAGACTGTGAGTGTGAGTGTCTGAGTGTGTGTGAGATTGTGTGAGGGTGTGTGTGAGTGTATGAGAGTGTGAATGTCTGTGAGAGTGCGAGTGCGAGTGAGTGTGTGAGGGTGAGTGTTTGTGTGAGTGTGTGAGATTGTGTGAGATTGTGAATGTGTGTGAGAGTGTGCGCATATGTGTGAGTGTGTGTGATAGCATGAGTGTGAGTGAGTGTGCATGAGTGTGTGAGTGAGTGTATGTGTGGGTGAGTGTGAGTGAGTGTATGAGTCTGTGTGAGTGATTGTGTTAGAGTGTGTGTGTGTGTGAGTGTGAGTGAGTATGTGAGAGTTTGTGAGTATGTGTGAGTGTGTATTAGTGAGAATGTGTGTGAGTGAGTGTAAGAGTGTGAGAGTGCGAGTGTGAATGTGAGTGAGTGTGTGAGAGTGTATGTGTGAGTGAGTGTGAGAGCGTGAGAGTGTAAGGGTTGTGAGAGAGTGTGAGTGTATGTGGGAGTGTGAGTGTGTGTGACTGTGTGTGTGAGAATGCGTGAATGTGGGTGAGTGAGTGTGTGTGAGTGTATGTGTGTGTGAGTGTGTGTGCGTGTGAGTGAGAGTTTGTGAGAGTGTGATTGTGTGTGAGTGTGTGTGAGAGTGTAAGCGTGTGTGTGAGTGTGTGAGATTGTGTGAGAGTGTGAGTTTGTGGGAGAGTGTAAGTGAGTGTGTGTGTGTGTGTGTGTGAGTGTCAGTGAGTATGTGAGTAAAAAATCAATCCAAATAGAAATCACAATTAGCATTTGGCTCAACATTTTTAAATCAGTAATTGAACCAATTGCACTCTATGGCAGTGAGGTGTGGTGACCGCTAACACAACAAGAATTTGCAAAATGGGACAAGCACCCAATTGAGATCCTACATGCAGAATTCTGTAAAAGTATCTTCTGGACTCAAAGGAAAACCGTAAGCAATGCATGCAGGGCAGAACCAGGCCAATATCCATTAATAATCACTATCCAAAAAAGAGCCACCAAATTTTGGAAACACCTAAAAATGAGCAACCCCCACTGCTATCATTACGAAGCCCTGAAATGCCAAGAGAGGACCATAAAGAAGAATACCCTCAGTCAACTAGTCCTGGGACTCAGTGAAGTAACTACTAACATTACTAACAATAACCAGCCCCAGGACAGTGACAGTGTAACACTAAGAATTCGACCCAACACAATCGTCAATAAGCAAAAGGAAAAATATCTGTCATATTGGGCAGAAACAACAAAAACCCAAAACAAACTCAATTGCTACTTGGCCCTAAACAGACAATACAACATGGCTGATTACCTGACCATGGTAAAGGACAGCAAACTGAGAAAAACCTTGACAATGTACAGACTTAGGGGACAAAGGCTGGCGATCGAAAAAGGTAGACACAGGCAGACCCGGCTACCAAGAGAGGACAGGATATGCTCTCACTGCAGTCAGGGAGTGGTGGAGACATAGATGCACTTCCTCACAGCTTGTAGAAAATATCAGGGCATAAGGGAGAATTTCTACCAAAAATTCACAAAAATATGCCCGAAATTGAGAAATTTGAATGACGACCAAAAACTCTCATACCTACTAGGGGAAGAGAGAAATTGTGTAACCTTAGCTGCACACTATGTTACAGCTTGCCATAAACAGAGGGACAACCACTAAATATAAGAAAAGAGTATATACAAATTATATGAATGCATATTTATACACTCAGGGATATATCTGTTTATACACTGTATGGATAGATCTGTATTTTTGTGTTCAACCATGAATGTTTTTCGATGCTTTGGCAACATAAGATGTACCTTGTCATGCCAATAAAGCGATTTGAATTGAATTGAATTGAAATTGAAAGTGCGTGAGTGTGTGAGAGTATGTGTGAGAGTGTGAATGTGTGTGAGAGTGTAGTGTGTTTGAGAGTGTGAGAGTGTGAGTGTGCATGTGAGACTGTGAGTGTGAGTGTCTGAGTGTGTGAGTGTCTGAGTGTGTGTGAGATTGTGTGAGTGTGAGGGTGTGTGTGAGTGTATGAGAGTGTGAGTGTCTGTGAGAGTGTGAGTGCGAGTGGTTGTGAGAGTTTGAGTGAGTGTGAGAGTGTCTGAGTGTGTGAGAGAGTGTGTGAGGGTGAGTGTTTGTGTGAGTGTGAGATTGTGTGAGATTGTGAATGTGTGTGAGAGTGTGCATACGTGTGAGTGTGTGTGATAGTGTGAGTGTGAGTGAGTGTGCGTGAGTGTGTGAGTGAGTGTATGAGTCAGTGTGAGTGATTGTGTTAGAGTGTGTGTGTCAGAGTGTGTGAGAGTGTGAGTGTGTGTGAGAGTGTGTGAGGGTGTGAGTGTGAGTGAGTATGTGAGAGTTTGTGAGTATGTGAGTGAGTGTGTATTAGTGAGAAAGTGTGTGAGTGAGTGTAAGAGTGTGTGAGAGTGTGAGTGTGAATGTGACTGAGTGTGTGAGAGAGTGTGAGTGTGAGAGTGTAAGTGTTGTGTGAAATTGTGAGAGAGTGTGAGTGTATGTGAAAGTGTGAGTGAGTGTGTGTGACTGTGTGAGTGTGAGAATGCGTGAATATGAGTGTGAGAGTATGTGTGAGTGTGAGTGAGTGTGAGAGTGTGAGTGCGTGTGAGACTGTGTGAGGGTGTGAGAGAATGAGTGTGAGAGTGTCTGAGTGATTGAGAGTGTGTGCGAGAGTGTGTGTGAGTGAGTGTGTGTGAGATTGTGATTGTGTGTGAGAGTGTGTGAGTGCATGAATGTGAGTGAGAGTGTGAGAGTGTGTCTGAGAGTGTGAACGTGTGAGTGTGAGTGTGTTTGAGAGTGTGTGAGAGTGTGTGAGTGCATGTGAGACTGTGTCAGAGTGTGAGTGTGTGTGGGAGTGTGTGGGAGTGTGTGGGAGTGTGTGGGTGTTAGAGTGTGAGTGTGTTAGAGTGTGAGTGTGTGAGAGTGTGTGAGTGTGAATGTGAGTGAGTGTGTTAGAGTTTATGTCCATGTGTGAGAGTGTAAGTGTGTGTGAGAGTGTGTGAGTGCGTGTGAAAATGTGTGAGTGTGTCAGAGTGTGAGTGTGTGTGAGTGTAAGCGTGTGTGAGTGTGAGTGAGTGGATGATTCTGTGTGTGTGAGAGTGTATGTGCATGTGTGTGTGTGTGAGTGTGAGAGTGTCCGTGTGTGAGTGTGTGTGAAAGTGAGTGTGTGTTAGAGTGTGAATGTGTGTTAGAGTGTGAGTGAATGTGTGAGAATGCGTGTGAGCGTGAGTGAGAGGGTGAGAGTGTGTGAGATTGTGTGAGGGTGTGAGTGAGTGTGAGTGAGATTGAGAGTGTGTGTGAGTGCCAGTGGGTGTGTGCGAGTGTGTGTGTTTGTGAGAGTGAGAGTGTGTGAATGTGAGTGAATGTGTGAGAGTTTGTGAGTGTGTCTGAGAGGGTGAGATTAAGTGATGGTGTGAGAGTGTGTTTGAATGTGAGTGTGTGTGAGTGTGAGTGAGTATGTGTGTGTGAGTGTGTGTGAGTATGAGTGTGTGGGAGTGTGTGTGTTAGTGTGTGTGAATATGAGTGAGTGTGTGTGAGAGTTTGAGAGTATGTGTGTGAGCATGTATTAGTGAGAGTGTGTGTGAGTGTGTGGGAGTTTGTGAGTGTGAGTGAGTATGAGTGTGAGTGTGTGTGTGAGTGTGGCTGTGTGTGAGAGTGTGAGTGTGAGTGTGAGTGTGTGAGAGTGTGATTGTGTGTGAGAGTGTGAGTGCTTTTCAGACAGTGTGAGAGTGTGAGTGTGTGTTAGAGTGTGAGTGAATGTGTGAGAGTATGTGAGTGTGTGAGTGTGTGTGTGAGTGAATGTGTGAGAGTGTGTGTGTGTGTGAGAGTGTGATTATGTGTGAGAGTGTGAGTGCTTTTGAGACTGAGTGTGAATGTGTGTTAGAGTGTGAGTGAATGTGTGAGAGTGTGTGAGAGTGTAAGTGAGTGTGTGTGTGTGAGTGTGTGTGAGTGTCATTGAGTGTGTGTGTGAGTGTGAGAATGCATGAATGTTTGTGAGTGTGGGAGTGTGAGATTATGTGTGAGAGTGTGAATGTGAGAGAGTGATTGTGAGTGAATGTGTGTGAGTGTGAGAATGCATGAATGTTTGTGAGTGTGTGGGAGTGGGAGATTATGTGTGGGAGTGTGAATGTGAGTGCGTGACTGTGTTAGAGTGTGAGTGTGAGTGAGTGTGAGTGAATGTGTGAGAGTGAGTGTGTGTGTGTGTGTGAGAGTGTCTGAGTGTGGGTGAGAGTGTGTGAGAGTGTAAGTGAGTGTGTGAGATTGTGAATGTGTGTGTGTGAGATTGTGAATGTGTGTGAGTGTGTGTGTGAGTGTGTGAGATTGTATGAGATTGTGAATGTGTGCGAGGGTGTGTGAGTGAGTGTATATGTGTGAGTGTCTGAGTGTGTGTGAGTGTGTGAGATTGTGTGAGATTGTGAATGTGTGCGAGGGTGTGTGAGTGTGTGAGAATGTGAGTGTGTGTGAGTGAATGCGTGAGATTGTGTGTGTGAGTGTGTGTGAGTGTGATTGTGAGTGAGTGTGTGAGAGTGTGAAAGTGAGTTTGAGAGTGTGAATGTGTGAGAGAGTGTGAGTGTGTGTGTGTGTGAGTGTGAATGTGAGTGAGTGTGTGAGTGTGTCAGTGTGTGTGAGTGTGAATGTGTGAGTGTGTGTGGATGCGTGTGAGACTGTGTGAGAGTGTGTGTGTGAGATTGAGTGTGAGTGTGTGTGTGAGTGAGTGCGTGAGAGTTTGTGAGTATGTGCTTGTGTATGTGTGTGAGTGTGTGTTAGTGAGTGTGTGTGTGAATCGGTGAGAGTATGTGAGGGTGAGTGAACGTGGATGTGTATGAGACTGAGTGTGAGTGATTGTGTTAGAGTGTGTAACAGTTAGACAGTGTGGGAGTGTGAGTGTGAGTGAATGTGTCAGAGTGTGTGAGTGTATGTCTGTGTGAGAGTATGTGTGTGTGAGTGTGTGTGAGACTGTGAGTGCGTGCCTGAGTGTGTGAGATTGTGTGAGAGTGAGCGTGTGCCAGATTGTGAGAGTGTGAGTGTGTGTGTGTGAATGTGACTGAGTGTGTGAGAGTGTGTGAGAGTGTGAGTCTGTGTGAGAGTGTGAGTGTGTCTGAATGTGAGTGTGTGTGAGTGTGTGTGAGACTGTGAGGGAGTGTGAGTGTGTGTGAGATTATGAGTGTGAATGTGTGTGAGAGTGTGTGAGTGTCAGTTTGTGTGAATGTGAGTGAGTGTCCCAGTGTGAGTGAGTATGTGTGTGAGAGTGTGTGAGAGTGTGTGTGTAAGTGAGTGTGTGAGAGTGTGTCTGAATGTGAGTGTGAGTGAGTGCGTGAGTTTGAGTGTGAGTGAGAGTGTGAATCTGAGTGTGTTAGAGAGTGACAGAGTGTGAGAGTGAGTGAGTGTGAATGTGAGTGAGTCTGTGAGAGTGTATGTGTGTGTGAGAGAGTGTAAGTGTGTGTGAGAGTGTGTGAGTACATGTGAGAGTGTGTGAGAATGTGAGTGTGTGTGAGTGTGAGTGAATGCATGCGATTGTGTGAGTGTGAGTGTGTGTCAGTGTGTGAGCAAGTGTGTGTCAGTGATTTTGTGAGAGTGTGTGTGAGTGTGAGTCTGTCAGAGTGTGAGTGTGAGTGTGTGAGAGTGTGTCTGAATGTGAGTGTGTGTGAGTGTGAGTGAGTGTGAGTTTTTGTGTGTGTGAGTGTGAGTGTGTGAGAGTCTGTGAGTATGTTTGTGAGTGTGTGTTAGTGAGAGTGTGTGAGAGTGTGGATGTGTGTGAGTGTGAGTGAGTGTGTGAATGTGTGTTAGATTTTAAGTGAGTGAATGTGTGAAAGTTTGTGAGAGTGTGTGAGTGTGTGTGAGTGTGTGTGAGAGTGTGAGAGTGTGAGAGTGTGAGCGATTGTGTGAGAGTGCGAGTGTGAGTCTGTATGAGTGGCAGTGAGTGCGAGAGTGTGTGAATGTGAGTGAGTGTGTTTGAGTGTGAGTGTGTGTGAGATTGCGTGTGTGAGTGTGAGACTGTGTGTGTGTGTGAGAGTGAGTGTGTGAAAGTGTGAGTGCGTGTGAGAATGTGTGAGATTGTGAGTGTGTGTGAGTTTGAGTGAGTGAGTGTGAAAGTTTTAGAGTGTGAGTGTGTGTGTGAGTGAGTGTATTTGTGTGAGATTGCATGAGTGTGAGTGAGTGTGTGAGAGTATGAGATTGTGACTGTGTGTGTGATTGTGTGAGAATGTGAGTGTGTGTGTGAGTTTGAGCGTGTGTGAGTGTGTGGGAGTGCCAGTGACTGTGTGAGTGCACTTGAGAGTGTTTGAATGTGAGTGAGTGTATGAGAGTGTGTGTGAGAGTGTGAATATGAGTGAGATTGTGAGTGAGTGTGTGGGTGTGTGAGAGTTTGAGTGAGTGTGTAAGACTGTGTGTGTGTGAGAGTCTGCGAGAGTGTGAGTGTGTTTGAGTGTGTGATTGTGTGTATGTGTGTGTGAGTTTGTGTGAGTGTGATTGAGTGTGTGGGAGTGTGAGTGTGTGTGTGAGAGTCTGTAAGTGTCAGTTTGTGTGAATGTGAGTGAGTGTCACAGTGTGAGTGAGTATGTGTGTGTGTGTGTGAGAGTGTGTGTGTAAGTGAGTGTGTGAGAGTGTGTCTGAATGTGAGTGTGAGTTTGAGTGTGAGTGAGAGTGTGAATCTGAATGTGTCAGAGTGTGAGAGTGAGTGAGTGTGAATGAGAGTGAGTCTGTGAGAGTGTATGTGTGTGTGAGAGAGTGTAAGTGTGTGAGTACATGTGAGAGTGTGTGAGAATGTGAGTGTGTGTGAGTGTGAGTGAATGCATGCGATTGTGTGAGTGTGTGAGAGTGTGAGTGTGTGTCAGTGTGTGAGTAAGTGTGTGTGTCAGTGATTTTGTGAGAGTGTGAGTGTCTCTGTGAGAATGTGTGTGAGTGTGAATCTGTGAGAGTGTGAGTGTGAGTGTGTGAGAGTGTGTCTGAATGTGAGAGTGAGTGTGAGTTTTTGTGTGTGTGAGTGAGTGTGTGAGAGTCTGAGAGTATGTTTGTGAGTGTGTGTTAGTGAGAGTGTGTGTGAGTGGGTGAGAGTGTGTGACTGTGAGTGTGTGTGTGTGAGTGTGTTTGAGTGTGGATGTGTGTGAGTGTGAGTGAGTGTGTGAATGTGTGTTAGATTGTGAGTGAGTGAATGTGTGAGAGTTTGTGAGTGTGAGTGAGTGTGTGAGTGTGTGTGAGTGTGTGAGAGTGTGAGCGTGTGTGTGAGTGTGTGATTGTGTGAGAGTGCGAGTGTGAGTCTGTATGAGTGGCAGTGAGTGCGAGAGTGTGTGAATGTGAGTGAGTGTGTTTGAGTGTGAGTGTGTGTGAGATTGTGTGAGTGAGACTGTGTGTGTGTGTGTGTGTGAGTGTGAGTGCGTGTGAGAATGTGTGAGATTGTGAGTGTGTGTGAGTTTGAGTGTGAATGAGTGTGAGTGAGTGAGAGTAAGTGAGTGTGAGTGAGTGTGAAAGTTTGAGAGTGTGAGTGTGTGTGTGAGTGAGTGTATTTGTGTGAGATTGCATGAGTGTGAGTGAGTGTGTGAGAGTGAGATTGTGACTGTGTGTGATTGTGTGAGAATGTGAGTGAGTGTGAGAGTTTGAGCGAGTGTGTTTGTGAGTGTGTGTGAGTGCCAGTGACTGTGTGAGTGTGTGTGAGTGTGTGAATAGGTGTGAGATTGTGAGTGAGTGTGTGGGTGTGTGAGAGTTTGAGTGAGTGTGTAAGACTGTGTGAGTGTGAGTGAGTGTGTGAGAGCATGTATGTGAGAGTGAGTGTGAGTGAGAGTGTGAGTGTGTTTGAGTGTGTGATTGTGTGTATGTTAGTGTGAGTTTGTGTGAGTGTGATTGAGTGTGTGAGAGTGTGTGAGCATGTGAGTGTGTGTGAGTGTGTGTGAGTGTGGATGTGTGTGAGTGTGAGTGAGTGTGTGAATGTGTTATATTGTGAGTGAGTGAATGTGTGAGAGTTTGTGAGTGTGAGTGTGAGAGAGTGTGTCAATGTGTGTGAGTGTGAATGAGTGTGTGTGAGTGTGTGTGAGACTGTGAGAGTGTGTGATTGTGTGATAGTGTGAGTGTGAGTCTGTATGAGTGTCAGTGAGTGTGAGAGTGTGCGAGAGAGTGTGTGTGTGTGAGTGAGTGTGTGTTTGTGCGTGAGTGTCTGTGAGAGTGTGTGAATGTGAGTGAGTGTGTGTGAGTGTGAATGTGTGTGAGTGTGTCTGAGATTGTGTGTCTGTGTGAGAGAGTGAGAGTGTCTGAACGTGAGTGTGTGTGTGAGTGTGCTTGAGTGTGAGTGTGTGTGTGAGAGTGAGTGTGTGTTAGAGTGTGAGTGTGAGTGAGTGTGTGAGTTTCTAAATATGTGTGAATGTGTGCCTGAGTGTGTGTGATTGTGCGAGAGTGTGAGTGTGTGTCAGAGTGTGAGTGAGTGTGAGAGTGTGAATGTGAGTGCGAGAGAGTGTGAGAGTGAATGTGAGTGAGTCTGAGAGTATATGTGTGTGTGAGAGTGTAAATGCGTGTGAGTGTGTGAGAATGTGAGTATGTGTGAGTGAATGTGCGAGATTGTGAGTGTGTGTGAGTGAGAGTGTGGGTGAGTGTGTGAGAGTGTGAGAGTTTGTGAGTGAGTGTATGTGTTTGTGAGTTTGTGTGAGAGTGTCTGAATGTGTGTGAGATTGTGAGTGTGTGTGTGAGATTTTGAGAGTGTGAGTGTGTGTGAGAGTTTGAGTGAGTGTGTGTGAGTGGGTGAGTGCCAGTGACTGTGTGAGTGTGTGTGAGTGCATGTGTGAGAGTGTGTGATGTGAGTGAGTGAGTGTGAGTGTGTGAGAGTGTGTGAATGTGAGTGACTGTGTGACTGTGTGTGAGAGTGTGAATGTGTTTGAGATTATGACTGAGGGTGTGAGAGTTTGTGAGAGTGAATGTGAGTGAGTGTGTGAGTGTGAATGAGTGTGAGACTGTGTGTGTGTGAGTAATTGTGCGAGAGTTTCTGTGTGTGTGTGAGAGTGTGAGTGTGTGTGAGAGTGAGTGCGTGCGTGTGAGGGTGTGGCAGTGTGTGAGAGATTGTGTGAGAGTGTGAGTGCATGTGTGTTAGTGTGTGAGAGCGTGCGCATGAGTGTGATTGCGTGTGCGAGATTGTGTGAGTGCGTGTGAGTGTGAGGGTGTGAAATTGTGTCAGCATGTGAGTGTGCAAAAGTGTGTGAGTGCATGTGAGAGTGTGTGTGTGAGAGTGTGAGTGTAAGTGCGTGTGTGATAGTGTGTGAGAGTGTGAGTGTGTGTGAGATTGTGTGTGTGTGAATATTTGTGAGTGTGTGTGTGTGTGTGTGAGAGATTTTGAGTGAGTGAGTGTGCGAGTGTGAGTGAGTGTATGTGTGTGAGTGTGAGTGTGTTAGAGTGTGAGAGAATGTGAGTGAGTCTGTGAGAGTGTATGTGTATGAGTGTGAGTGTGCGTGTGTTTGTCAGTGAGTGTGTGTGAGTGTGTGTGTGAGGATGTGTGATTGAGAGTGAGTGTGTGAGAGTATGTGAGAGTGTGAATGTGTGTGAGATTGTGAGTGAGTGTGTGGATGTGTGAGAGTTTGAGTGACTGTGTTAGACTGTGTGAATGTGAGTGAGTGTGTGAGTGTGAGAGAGTGTGTGAGATATGCGAGTGAGTGGGTGAGAGTGCCTGTGAGAGTGTGAATGTGTGAGAGTATGTGAGAGTGTGAATGTGTGTGAGATTGTGAGTGAGTGTGTGGATGTGTGAGAGTTTGAGTGACTGTGTTAGACTGTGTGAATGTGAGTGAGTCTGTGAGTGTGAGAGAGTGTGTGAGATATGCGAGTGAGTGGGTGAGAGTGCCTGTGAGAGTGTGAATGTGTTTGAGATTGTGACTGAATGTGTGAGAGTGTGTGAGAGTGAGAGACCGTGAGTGTGAATGTGAGTGAGTGCGTGTGAGTGTGTCAGAGTGAATGAGTTTGTGAGACTGTGTGAGTGTGAGTGATTGTGTGTGAGAGTGTGAGTGTGTGTGAGAGTGAGTGCATGCTTGTGAGGGTGTGGCAGAGTGTGTGAGTGCATGTGTGTGTGAGTGTGTGAGAGCAGGTGCATGAGTGTGATTGAGTGTGCAAGAGTGTGAGTGTGTGTGAGTGTGAGGGTGTCTGAGTGTGTGTGAGTGGTGAGTGTGTGTGAGAGTGTGTGAGAGTGTGAGTGTGTGTGAGTGTCAATGTGTGAATGTGTGTGAGTGTGAGAGAGTGTGAGAGTTTGAGTGAGTGTGTGTGAGTGTGATTGAGTGAGTGTGTGAGTGAGTGTATGTGTGTGAGTGTGCATGAGTGTGTGAGGGTGTCTAAGTGTGTGTGAGAAAGTGTGAAAGTGTGAGTGAGTCTGTGTGTTTGAGTGTGTGTGAGAGTGTGCGAGTGTGTGTGAGTGTGAGGATATGTGAATGTCAGTGAGTGTGTGAGAGTGTGAAAGTATGTTTGTGAGTGTGAATGTGTCTGAGTGCATGAATGTGAGAGTGTGCAAGTGTGAAAGTGAGTGTATGAGTGTGAATGTGTGTGAGATTGTGTGTGAGTGTGACTGTGTGTGAGAGTGTGACTGAGTGAGTGTGTGAGAGTTTCTGAGTAAGTGTGCAAGTGTGTGTTAGCGAGTGTTTGTGTGAGTGGGTGAGAGTGTGTGAGGGTGAGTGAATGTGGATGTGTATGAGACTGATTGTGAGTGAGAGTGTTAGATTGTGTAACAGTAAGACTGTGTGTGAATGTGAGTGTTTGTGAGTGTGAGTGTGTGTGAGAGTGTGAGTGTGAGTGAGTGTGTGAATGTGTGTTAGAGTGTGAGTGTGTGTCAGAGTGTGAGTGAGTGTATGTGTGTGAGTGTCAGTGAGAGTGTGAGAGTGTGTGTGTGTGAGAATGTGAGAGTGTGTGAATGTGAGTGAGTGTGTGTGAGAGTGTGAATGTTTGTGAGTGTGTGTTAGAGTGTGAGTCTGTGTGAGAGAGTGAGTGTGTGAGTGTCTGAATGTGAGTGTGTGTGTGAGTGTGTGAGTGAGTGTGTGTTAGAGTGTGAGTGTCAGTGTGTGTGTGTGAGTTTCTGAGTATGTGTGAGTGTGTGCCTGAGTGTGTGTGATTGTGTGAGAGTGTATGTGTGTGTGAGAGTGTAAGTGTGTGAGAGTGTGTGTGTGCGTGTGAGAGTGTGAGAATGTGAGTGTGCGTGAGTGAAAGTGCGAGATTGTGTGAGAGTGTGTGTGTGAGTGTGTGTGAGTGTGGGTGAGTGAGTGTGTGTGAGGGTGTCTAAGTGTGTGTGAGAATGTGTGAAAGTCTGAATGTGAGTGTGTGATAGTGTGAGAGTGTGACGATGTGTGAATGTGAGTGAGTATGTGAGAGTGTGAGTGTGTGAGAGTGTGTGAGTGAGTGTATGTCTGCGTGAGTTTGTGTGAGTGTGTGAGAGTATCTGAGTGTGTGTGAGAATGTGAGATTGTGAGAGTGTGAGTGTATGTGAGAGTTTGAGTGAGTGTGTGTGTGTGAGTGTGTGAGTGCCAGTGACTGTGTGAGTGTATGAGAGTGCGTGTGTGAGAGTGTGTGATGTGAGTGAGTGTGAGAGTGTGTGAGTGTGTGAGTGTGTGAGTGTGTGAGAGTGTGAGAGTGATTGTGTGTGAGAGTGTGAGTGTGTGTGTGAGTGTCAGTGACTGTGTGAAATTGTGAGTGTGTGTGAGAGTGTGTAAATGTGAGTGAGTGTGTGTGAGAGTGTGAATGTGTTTGAGATTGCGACTGAGTGTGTGAGAGAGTGTGAGTGTGAATGTGAGTGAGTGTGAGAGTGTGAATGAGTGTGTGAGATGGTGTGAGTGTGAGTGATGGTGCTAGAGTTTGTGAGTGTGTGTGAGAGTGAGTGCGTGTCTTTGAGGGTGTGGCAGTGTGTGTGAGAGTGTGTGAGTGCATGTGTGTTAGTGTGTGAGAGCGTGCGCATGAGTGTGATTGAGTGTGCAAGATTGTGTGAGTGTGATTGAGTGTGTGAGAGTGTGTGAGAGTGTGAGTGTGTTTGAGTGTGTGATTGAGTGTATGTGTGTGTGAGTTTGTGTGAGTGTGATTGAGTGTGTGAGAGTGTCTGAGTGTGTGAGCATGTGATTGTGTGTGAGATTGTGTGAGTGTGAGAGTGTGTGAATGTGAGTGAGTGTGAGTGTGTGTGTGAGATTCTGAATGGGTGTAAATGTGTGAATGTGAATGAATGTGTGCGAGAGTGTGTGTGTGTGTGAGTGTGTGAGTGTGAGAGTGTGTGAGTGTGAGTGGGAGTGAGTGCATGTGTGATGAGTGGGAGTATGACTGAGTGTTTGAGTGTGTGTGAGAGTGTGAGAATGTGAGTGATGAGTGAGGTTATGTGACATTGTGAGTGTGTGAGAGTTTGAGTGAGTGTGTGAGTATGTGTGATTGTGTGTGTGAGAGTGTGTGAGTGATTGTAAGTGTGAGTGAGTGTGTTTGAGTGTGAGTGTGTGTGTGAGTGCGTGTGAGAGTGTGAATGTGTGAGAGTGTGTGAGAGTGTGATTGTGAGTGTGTGAGAGTGTGTGAGTGTGAATGTGAGTGTTTGTGTGAGTGTGTGAGATTGTGTGAGATTGTGAATGTGTGTGAGAGTGTGTGCATCTGTGTGAGTATGTGTGATAGTGTGAGTGTGAGTGAGTGTGTGTGAGTGTGTGAGTGAGTGTATGCATGGGTGTGTGTGTGTGAGTGTGAGTGAGTGTATGAGTCTGTGTGAGTGTGAGTGATTGTGTTAGAGTGTGTGTGCATGTGAGTGAGTGTGTGTGAGACTGTGTGAGAGTGTGTGAGAGTGTGAGTGTGTGTGAGAATGTGAGAGTGTGTGAATGTGAGTGAGTGTGTGTGAGAGTGTGAATGTTTGTGAGTGTGTGTTAGAGTGTGAGTCTGTGTGAGTATGTGAGAGTGTCTGAATGTGAGTGTGAGTGTGAGTGTGTGTGTGTGAGTTTCTGAGTATGTGTGAGTGTGTGCCTGAGTGTGTATGTGTGTGTGAGAGTGTAAGTGTGTGAGAGTGTGTGTGTGCGTGTGAGAGTGTGAGAATGTGAGTGTGCGTGAGTGAAAGTGCGAGATTGTGTGAGAGTGTGAGTGTGTGTGAGTGTGAGTGTGGGTGAGTGAGTGTGTGTGAGGGTGTCTAAGTGTGTGTGAGAATGTGTGAAAGTCTGAATGTGAGTGTGTGATAGTGTGTGAGAGTGTGACGATGTGTGAATGTGAGTGAGTGTGTGAGAGTGTGTGAGTGAGTGTATGTGTGCGTGAGTTTGTGTGAGAGTATCTGAGTGTGAGTGAGAATGTGAGATTGTGAGTGTGTGTGCGAGATTGTGAGAGTGTGAGTGTATGTGGGAGTTTGAGTGAGTGTGTGAGTGCCAGTGACTGTGTGAGTGTATGTGAGTGCGTGTGTGAGTGCGTGTGATGTGAGAGAGTGTGTGTGAGTGTGAGTTTGTGAGTGTGAGAGTGATTGTGTGTGAGAGTGTGAGTGTGTGTGAGTGTCAGTGACTGTGTGAAATTGTGAGTGTGTGTGAGAGTGTGTAAATGTGAGTGAGTGTGTGAGAGTGTAAATGTGTTTGAGATTGTGACTGAGTGTGTGAGAGAGTGTGAGTGTGAATGTGAGTGAGTGTGTGAGTGTGAATGAGTGTGTGAGATGGTGTGAGTGGTGCTAGAGTTTGTGAGTGTGAGTGTGTGTGAGAGTGAGTGCGTGTCTTTGAGGGTGTGGCAGTGTGTGTGAGAGTGTGTGAGTGCATGTGTGTTAGTGTGTGAGAGCGTGCGCATGAGTGTGATTGAGTGTGCAAGATTGTGTGAGTGTGTGAGGGTGTGTGAGTGTGTTTGAGTGTGTGATTGAGTGTATGTGTGTGTGAGTTTGTGTGAGTGTGATTGAGTGTGTGAGAGTGTCTGAGTGTGTGAGCGTGTGATTGTGTGTGAGATTGTGTGAGTGTGTGAATGTGAGTGAGTGTGAGTGTGTGTGTGAGATTCTGAATGGGTGTAAATGTGTGAATGTGAATGAATGTGTGTGTGTGTGAGTGTGAGTGTGTGAGAGTGGGAGTGAGTGTATGTGTGATGAGTGGGAGTATGACTGAGTGTTTGAGTGTGTGTGAGTGTGAGGGTGTGTGAGAGTGTGAGAATGTGAGTGATGAGTGAGGTTATGTGACATTGTGAGTGTGTGAGAGTTTGAGTGAGTGTGTGAGTATGTGTGATTGTGTGTGTGAGAGTGTGCGAGTGTGTGAGTGATTGTAAGTGTGAGTGAGTGTGTGTGAGTGTGTGTGAGTGCGTGTGAGAGTGTGAATGTGTGAGAGTGTGAGAGTGTGATTGTGAGTGTGTTAGAGTGTGAGAGTGAGAGTGTGTGAGTGTGAATGTGAGTGAGTCTGTGTGAGTGTTTGTGTGAGTGTGTGAGATTGTGTGAGATTGTGAATGTGTGTGAGAGTGTGCATCTGTGTGAGTATGTGTGATAGTGTGAGTGTGAGTGAGTGTGTGTGAGTGTGTGAGTGAGTGTATGCATGGGTGGGTGTGTGTGAGTGTGAGTGAGTGTATGAGTCTGTGTGAGTGTGAGTGATTGTGTTAGAGTGTGTGTGCATGTGAGAGTGTGTGAGACTGTGTGAGAGTGTGTGAGAGTGAGTGTGTGTGAGTGTGTGTTAGAGTGTGAATGTGTGCTAGATTGTGAGTGCGAGTAAATGTGTGAATGTGTCTGAGAGTGTGTGTGAGTTTGTGAGTGTGTGAGTGAGTATATGCGTGGGTGAGTGTGTGTGAGTGAGTGTATGAGTATGTGTGAGTGTGAGTGATTGTGTTAGCGTATGTGTGCATGTGAGAGTGTGTGAGACTGTATGAGAGTGTGAGTGTGTGTGAGTGTATGCGTGTGAGTGCGTGTGAGTGCGTGTTAGAGTGTGAATGTGTGCTTGAGTGAATGCGTGAATGTGTGTGAGAGTGTGAGTGAGTGTGTGAGTGTGTCTGAGTGTGAGCCTGTGTGAGAAGGTGAGTGTAAGTGACTGTGTGAGAGTGTGTTTGAATGTGAATGTGAGTGTGAGTGCGTGTGTGTGTGAGTGTGTGTGTGTGTGAGTGAGTGTGTGTGAGAGTGTGATTGAGTATGTGAGAGTTTGTGAGTATGTGTGTGTGTATTAGTGAGAGTGTGAGTGTGAATGTGAGTGAGTGTGTGAGAGTGTGTGAGAGTGTGAGTGAGTGTGAGTGAGTATGTGAGAGTTTGTGAGTATGTGTGTGAGTGTGTATTAGTGAGAGTGTGTCTGAGTGAGTGTGAGAGTGTGTGAGAGTGTAAGGGTTGTGTGAGATTGTGAGTGAGTGTGTGAGTGTGTGTGTGAGTGTGAGAATGCATGAATGTGAGTGAGTGAGTGAGAGTGTGAGAGTATGTGTGAGTGTGAATGTGAGTGTGAGTGAGTGTGAGGGTGTGAGAGAATGTGAGAGTGCCTGAGTGTTTGAGAGTGTGTGAGTGAGTGTGTGAGAGTGTCTGAGTGTGGGTGAGAGTGTGTGAGAATGTGTATGTATGTATGTGTGAGCTTGTGAATGTGTGTGAGAGTGTGTGAGTGCATGTGAGAGTATGTGAGAGTGTGTTAGTGTGTGTGTAAGTGTGGTTGTGTGTGAGAGTGTGAGTGCAAGTGACTGTGTTAGAGTGTGTGTGAGTGTGAATGTGAGTGAGTGTGTGAGAGTGTGTGAGAGTGTGAGTGAGTATGTGTGTGTGAGTGGGTGAGAGTGTGTGACTGAGGGTGTGTGAGGGTGTTTGAGTGTGTGATTGAGTGTATGTGTGTGTGAGTTTGTGTGAGTGTGATTGAGTGTGTAAGAGTGTCTGAGTGTGTGAGCGTGTGATTGTGTGTGAGATTGTGTGAGTTTGAGAGTGTGAATGTGAGTGAGTGTGAGAGAGTGTGAGAGTATTTGTGAGATTCTGAATGTGTGTAAATGTGTGAATGTGAATGAATGTGTGCGAGAGTGTGTGTGAGAGTGGGAGTGAGTGTATGTGTGATGAGTGTGAGTGTGACTGAGTGTGTGAGAGTGTGAGGGAGTGTGAGAGTGTGAGTGATGAGTGAGATTATGTGACATTGTGAGTGTGTGAGAGTTTGAGTGAGTGTGTGATTGTGTGTGTGAGTGTGAGTGATTGTAAGTGTGAGTGAGTGTGATTGAGTGTGAGTGAGTGTGTGTGAGAGTGTGAATGTGTGAAAGTGTGTGAGAGTGTGATTGTGAGTGTGTTAGAGTGTGAGTGAGAGTGTGTGAGTGTGAATGTGAGTGAGTCTGTGTGAGTGTGAGTGTGTGAGATTGTGAATGTGTGTGAGAGTGTGTGTATCTGTGTGAGTATGTGTGATAGTGTGAGTGTGAGTGTGAGTGAGTGTGTGGGTGTGTGTGAGTGTGAGTGTGAGTGAGTATGAGTCTGTGTGTGTGTGAGTGATTGTGTTAGAGTGAGTGTGCATGTGAGAGTGTGTGAGACTGTGTGAGAGTGTGAGTGTGTGTGAGTGTGTGTGAGAGAGTGTGTGAGACTGTGTGAGAGTGTGTGAGAGTGTTTGAGTGTGAGTGCGTGTTAGAGTGTGAATGTGTGCTAGATTGTGAGTGCGAGTGAATGTGTGAATGTGTCTGAGAGTGTGAGTGAGTTTGTGAGTGTGTGAGTGAGTATATGCGTGGGTGAGTGTGCGTGAGTGTGAGTGTGAGTGAGTGTATGAGTCTGTGTGAGTGTGAGTGATTGTGTTAGAGTGTGTGTGCATGTGAGAGTGTGTGAGACTGTGTCAGAGTGTGTGAGAGTCTGAGTGTGTGTGAGTGAGTGCGTGTGAGTGCGTGTGAGTGGGTGATAGAGTGTGAATGTGTGCTAGAGTGTGAGTGTGAGTGAATGTGTGAATGTGTGAGTGAGTGTGTGAGTGTGTCTGAGTGTGAGCCTGTGTGAGAGGGTGAGTGTAAGTGACTGTGTGAGAGTGTGTTTGAATGTGAATGTGCGTGAGTGCGAGTACGTGTGTGAGATTGTGAATGTGTGTGAGAGTGTGTGTATCTGTGTGAGTATGTGTGATAGTGTGAGTGTGAGTGTGTGTGAGTGAGTGTGTGGGTGTGTGTGAGTGTGAGTGTGAGTGAGTATGAGTCTGTGTGTGTGTGAGTGATTGTGTTAGAGTGTGTGTGCATGTGAGAGTGTGTGAGACTGTGTGAGAGTGTGAGTGTGTGTGAGAGTGTGTGAGACTGTGTGAGACTGTGTGAGAGTGTGTGAGAGTGTGAGTGTGTGTGAGAGTGTTTGAGTGTGAGTGCGTGTTAGAGTGTGAATGTGTGCTAGATTGTGAGTGCGAGTGAATGTGTGAATGTGTCTGAGAGTGTGAGTGAGTTTGTGAGTGTGTGAGTGAGTATATGCGTGGGTGAGTGTGTGTGAGTGTGAGTGAGTGTATGAGTCTGTGTGAGTGTGAGTGATTGTGTTAGAGTGAGTGTGCATGTGAGAGTGTGTGAGAGTCTGAGTGTGTGTGAGTGAGTGCGTGTGAGTGCGTGTGAGTGGGTGATAGAGTGTGAATGTGTGCTAGAGTGTGAGTGTGAGTGAATGTGTGAATGTGTGTGAGAGTGTGAGTGAGTGTGTGAGTGTGTCTGAGTGTGAGCCTGTGTGAGAGGGTGAGTGTAAGTGACTGTGTGAGAGTGTGTTTGAATGCGAATGTGCGTGAGTGTGAGTACGTGTGTGTGAGTGTGTGTGTGTGAGTGAGTGTGTGTGAGTGTGATTGAGTATGTGAGAGTTTGTGAGTATGTGTGAGAGTGTGTATTAGTGAGAGTGTGAGTGAGTGTAAGAGTGTGTGAGAGTGTGAGTGTGAATGTGAGTGAGTGTGAGAGAATGTGTGAGTGAGTGTGAGTGAGTATGTGAGACTTTGAGTATGTGTGTGAGTGTGTATTAGTGAGTGTGTATCTGAGTGAGTGTGAGAGTGTGTGAGTGTGTAAGGGTTGTGAGAGAGTGTGAGTGTATGTGAGAGTGTGAGTGAGTGTGTGAGTGTGTGTGTGAGTGTGAGAATGCATGAATGTGAGTGAGTGAGTGAGAGTGAGAGTATGTGTGAGTGTGAATGTGAGTGTGAGTGAGTGTGAGGGTGTGAGAGAATGTGAGAGTGCCTGAGTGTTTGAGAGTGTGTGAGAGAGTGTGAGTGAGTGTGTGAGTGAGGGTGTGAGTGTGTGTGAGAGTGTCTGAGTGTGGTTGAGTGTGTGAGAATGTGTATGTGTGTGTGAGATTGTGAATGTGTGTGAGAGTGTGTGAGTGCATGTGAGAGTATGTGAGAGTGTGTTAGTGTGTGTGTAAGTGTGGTTGTGTGTGAGAGTGTGAGTGCAAGTGAGTGTGTGTGAGTGTGAGTGAGTATGTGTGTGTGAGTGGGTGAGAGTGTGTGACTGTGAGTGTGTGTGAGAATGTGCGAGTGTGTGTGAGTGTGGATGTGTGTGAGTGAGTATGTGAATGTGTGTTAGATTGTGAGTGAGTGAATGAGTGAGAGTTTGTGAGAGTTTGTGAGTGTGTGAGATTGTGTGAGTGTATGAGTGTGAGTGAGTGTGTGTGAGTGTGTATGAGTGTGTGTGAGAGTGTGAGCATGTGTGTGAGATTGTGTGAGAGTGCGAGTGTGAGTGTGTATGAGTGTCAGTGAGTGTGTGAATGTGAGTGTGTGTTTGAGTGTGAGTGTGTGTGAGATTGTGAATGTGTGTGTGAGTGTGAGACTGTGTGTGTGTGAGTGTGTGAAAGTGTGAGTGCGTGAGAGTGTGTGAGATTGTGAGTGTGTGTGTGAGAGTGTGAGTGTGAGTGAGTGTGTGTGAGTGAGTGTATGTGTGTGAGATTGCGTGAGTGTGAGTGACTGTGTGAGAGTGTCTGAGTGTGTATGAAAGTGAGATTGTGAGTGTGTGTGTGAGATTGTGTGTGAGTGAGTGTGTGAGAGTGTAAGTGTGTGTGAGTGCATGTAAGAGTGTGTGAGAGTGTGTGTGAGTGAGTGTGAGTGTGTGTTAGAGTGTGAGTGTGAGTGTGTGTGAGACTGTGAGAGTGTGAGCATGTGTGTGAGAGTGCGAGTGTGAGTGTGTATGAGTGTCAGTGAGTGTGTGAGTGTGTGAATGTGACTGTGTGTTTGAGTGTGAGTGTGTGTGAGATTGTGAATGTGTGTGTGAATGTGAGACTGTGTGTGTGTGAGAGTGTGAGTGTGTGAAAGTGTGAGTGCGTGTGAGAGTGTGTGAGATTGTGAGTGTGTGTGAGTGAGTGTATGTGTGTGAGATTGCATGAGTGTGAGTGAGTGTGTGAGAGTGTCTGAGTGTGTATGAAAGTGTGAGATTGTGAGTGTGTGTGTGAGAGTGTGTGTGAGTGAGCG